>NC_141881.1:1998165-2619221 GCF_030686135.1 Camelina sativa | reverse complement strand
TTTTGCTATGGTGTTTTCTCAAATCGCCACTCCCACTTTGTCAAACTACTGCTCTGGCCAGCCTCGGCCTCCCTTTTGCCAGGTGTTTTATCGACGCTCGTCTTGTCCCAAGACTAGTTCAACTTCTCGGGTACTGAAGAAAAAATTTAAAGCCTTCGCTACATGTTTTGATAAAGAAGGCTGACCATTTTGTTTCGTTTGCAGATACGGTGCTCCATGTATGATTGATCCGGCATTAGGTACCATTATGAAGCTAACTGACGGAGACAATCAGCTGACCGAAGTATGTACTTTTATACTCTATATATGTTTCCTTTTAAAACACATCTTTCCGTTGAGTTATCATAATGTCTATTGAATGATTAAATATATCACTATATATACTGATAAATTTAGAGGATGCAGTGCTTGCATTGTTATATATGGCTTGTGTACAATGTTATGATTAGATTTTGTAACCAAAGAACAAAATGCCTAGGCTCTGGATAAACCTCTTTGAACTTATTTTTCTCAGGTTGTGATAGAGAGAGTGGTGTTTTTACCAACCTGCTTACTCTAAACTATGTTCTAATATGGAAAGAAATAAAGAAGGACGCTTGCAGGACGATTTCAAACATCACTGCAGGCACTGAAGAACATATTCAGGTGACAATTTGTTTATTTAAGAATGTTGCAGATAACATAAAAAAGCAAATTTACCCCTTCTGTAGCTATAACTAATTGTTTTCTATCTCTGTCTTCCTTTACCCCTAATGTATATATTAACAGTCACTTATTGATGAAAATTTGATCCAAACATTGGTCATTATAGCTCAAAATGCTGAATATTGACATAAAGGAAGAAGTCGTATGTGCAATTTCGAATGCAACCTCAGGTTGTTCTCATGATCAAATAAAGTACGTATCTCTTATCTTCTCTCTTTTTTTTTCACTTTGTAACATGCTTATTGATCATCAAGTCACAGTGTCCGATCCTGTGGTGTGATTCAGATACTTGGTGGAGCAGGGTTGCATAAGACCTTTATGTGATCTCCTAATATGTCCAGATCCAGTAATCATCTCAGTATGTCTGGATGAACTGGAAATCATTTTGAAGGACGGAGAGGCAGAGAGGAACATAGGAGACGTGAACTATCACTCTGTGCTGATTGAAGATGAGAAAGGGCTAGAAAAGATTCAGAACCTGCAACACCACGAAAGCAATGAGATTCAGAATCTTGCACCTTTGATGGATGGTCAAAACTCCAAAAGTGAGTCGAAGTACTTGGTGTAAGCTTTGGCTCCATTGTTCAAGTTTCTTGGAGTCTGCTTTGAGTTGTTATCTGTGCTAAAAACCAAAGCAGAAGCTTTGCTGATCAAAGAACAATCTTAACGTATTTTTAATATTGTCACTTGTGACTAGGAGATTGACAATTCAACATTACACACACAACAAAAGCTCACTAACTCATTTGGAACCATGCAGAATAAATAGTATATTGTCTGAATCCAATACATTTCTACTTATGGATTTAATAACCAAATGCATCTGATCTAAATATCGACAAACAAACATTTTTATATATACCATAAATTTATCAAGCTTCCATTAATCCATTATCTACAAATTTTAAAAGCTTTTTTTTCTTTTTGCCAGCAATTTTAAAAGCTTATAATTTGTATTTCTACTAGTATTTAACCCGGCCAACAGAAAAATTGTATAATATATTAATAAGGGGTCAAATAGAAAATTTAATGATTTTCTTAATATGTGTGAGAAATCCTAAAATGACACTTAATACGAAATAGAGGGAGTATTTATTATTGTTTTATTAATTTTAAATATATTTTTAATTTAAAAAATTTAAAATTTATATTGTATTTATTTGTTACTCCCTCTGTTTCATATTAAGTGTCATTTTAGCCTGGAAATTTTGTTTCAGAATAAGTGTCACTTTGTATTTCCAATGTAGATGTTTGGTAAATTTTCCAATTTTATCTCTAATAATTCAATGTATTGGCCAACAGAAAAAATTGTATAATATATTAATAAGGGGTCAAATAGAAAATTCAATGATTTTCTTAATATGTGTGAGAAATCCTAAAATGACACTTAATATGAAATAGAGGGAGTATTTATTATTGTTTTATTAATTTTAAATATATAAAATTTTACAAGTATTTGATATAAGTATTCAAATAATATGATTTTTGTAGTGTTTTCAAGGTTTTAACCTGTGTGGTATATGTATAGTCTAGTAATATATTTATCCCCTGCTACACATCTAAAAGTGTTTAAAAAAAATCTGTTGTGTATTATTAAAATTTGAGAGATTTTAGCATCCATAAAAATAGTTTTGGAGATTTAATGGGTTAGAACTTTAATGGGTAGAGTTGTTTTTGGAAAAAAATCGAAATGTATAGATGTTGTTAAGATTTTATGGCAATAAATGTAACAAATGTTGGTCAATTTAAGAAAATTTAGTATTTGAGTTTCTCTGCAATGTTATTTATGAAATTGTTTTAGGGATTAATGTTGTAAAAAAAATTAAATAAGTAAAACTTAAAGGGCATAAAACAAAATGTACTTAAAAAATGTTAATATAGATTATTAAATGATTATGTAAATTACAACACCATGAAACACAATTACACCAATTAAAACATAATGAAAAAAAATAAACATGAACGAGCTCTAGAGAATTATAATGCGAGAAACATTTAAAAGTTAAAACTAAAAAAAAAGTAGTATTGCAAACTGGATTTATATGCATAATTCGATTTGTAAAATAAATAAACTCTTGATTTTAATAGCATTAAGAAATTGATAATTACAATAACACTAGGATTCAAAATATTCTAAAAGAAAGATTTAAAAATATATCATTCAGACCTACCAAAAATATATCATTCAGTAACACCATAATTTTAAAGAAACTGTAAAACGGTGTATTGAATAAATCTAAGAATCTGTCACATTCGACTGTTCAATACCCCCGGAATAAAATCGAACATAATACAAAAAGACAGCCTTCGTTGACCAGATTGGAATGGCAGTTGCGTGAAAATAACAATTTCTAAAGGGCAGAAAGTAATTGCCGGATATAAAAATCTAATATAAATACGCAGACGAGACGACGATAGAAGATACAATATATTTTGGCTCGGAGCAGAGAGGGAACGAATTAGGGTTGTTTACTCGATCATCATGGTTCTTTATCAATGCGCAGACGAGACGACGATAGAAGATACAATGGACGCATCATCTACTTCAATGGTTGTCACTTCTTTCCTAACAAAGCCTAAGGCTGAGTTCGACCCGGAAGAGGAGGATGAAGAGAGCGATGGTGAGAAAGAAGAAGGGAAAGCCAAAACAGAGGAGCCTAAGGCGAGAATAGATTACTTGAAGGCACAGGAATGGGATGTGGACAGCTTCGATGGTTTAGAGTATTATTCCTCTCCGGAGCCGATACTTTCCTCCTCCGATGAGGAACTTTTCACCGAAAAAGAGATGGAACACTATCGCATCTTTAAACGCCAGATGATTGAGAGTACGTCTTCCTATATAGTGCTTTGCGTTTTTGTTTTTTGAGCTAATTAAAATTCTTGAAACTTTGTGGATTAAATAGATGGTGATAACGTGTGTGTGTGGTGGTTTAGGGATTTTACGGGGATCCTAAGCTTAGGCCCTTTGATCACTACAGAGGAATAAAACCAATGGGCTTGGAGTGGGAAGCGCTTACGGATAAAGACTTTCGCGGCTTCTTTGAAGAGTTGGTCTATTTTTGTCTCCTAAAACTCAACCAAGACCAGGTTACTAATCTCTCTCTCTCTCTCTCACTCACCCTTCATACTTGTTTAGATGGGGTATAGCTTAGTCTGAATCAAGAAAACAAATCTCCATTCTCTTAGACGATCGAACTAAAGGTCTGACTCTCTTAGAGATCTCAGATTGGTATTTTTTTCTGAGCTTGAGGATTCAGTCTTTTAGGTTATCTTTTTGGTGTGTTGACAATGGCAATGGTTACAAGCTTCTTAGAAGTAATAGTGTTCTGTTTTGGAATTTTCAACCCTGAAAAGTGTTAAGCCCAAGCTTGGCACTAACATTTTTATTTTTCATTGTTGTTCTAGGATTCGAATGTGGAGTTCGTTGAAGTTGTGAGAGGTTATTATCGCGCAGGACCGAGATCAAAGTCATACATTACATTTATGGCCAGGGAGAAGCCTGATGGACCTCTTGTGGAGTATCAAGCCAAGTGCATGGTTACTTTGGACAGAAAGAGACATCCCATCCTCTGTAGACCCACTCCTACTCCATTGCCTTGATACCAAACTTGTTCAAGGTATGGGTTATAGGTTTCTCTTAGCCAACTTTTGTTTTGCTCTGTCTAGGCTCAAACATGTTTAGAGAAACTTCATAGATTCTTTTTGCCGTCGAAGCTTTGCAATATTGCACGGTGCTTGTCATGTAGAATATATAGATGTATTACGATGTGAGGAAAAAACAAAAAAGAATGACCTTGGCAAAAATGTCCTTTTCTCGGGAATTTTGGAATGAAAGTTATAGAGTTATAATGGCAACCTTTGTAGAGTTATAAATCTACGATCACTTTACCAAAAAAAAAAAATGTATGATCACACTAACCCATTTGAGTATACAATAGACAACGATGGTATACTTGTTGAGAAATCTAGTTAAACAATAGTTGTTCCATTCAACCATTTTTGTTACATTGTCTAACGAGGAACAAAATGGAACAAAGAAAAAAAGAACAAATATTTAGAAAAAAATTTTAAATAAATAAAAAATAATATTTTGCTGATAATATTTAAATATTATAATATAACAGTTTTTATATTTTCACAATGTATTGACAGAATTTTTATTTTTCTGATAATTCATGTTAAATTAATCTTAATGTTTTATTAGAAAATCGTATGAATAGTAAAATAAATTTAAGAGATGTTTATATTTTAAATAAAAACTAAAAAAATATTTAAAATTAGTCTTACAGTTTTATTGTAGGTTAATATTAATTATTAATATTTAACATAAAATATATATATTTAATTCACTAATTTTATTTTAAAATCAAATGTAAAATTCAATTTTTTTTTTGGTAGTGGTGTAATTTATTAAATAAAATAAAAACTCAAACACGAATAAGCCTCGGAACCATAGTTCCTTGGCCATCATCGTTTACAACAGACTCTAAACTTGGCGGATACGACTCCAAGAATTGAAAACCTACAGGTAAAGTAAAAGCATATCGAGTTAAACCATCCGCGAGATGGTTCGCTTCTTTATACATATGCGAGATATGGACTATTCAGTTTCTTGTTAAGAAGTCATGGCATAAACGTACCAGGAAAGATAGAGGATGAGCGTCAGCAATCCCTGTCTTCAAAAATCCCACCACCAACTCATTATATACATTAAAAGTAATTTTTGTAAGGGAATGTTAATGTGAATGTGAATTTGAATTATATAATATTCAAAAATTTATTAAAAGAGGAATTCAAATCGTTCATAATAAAAAAAAAATGGAATGGCATTTGGGTAAATATAACACATTTTCTGGCCTGAAGGTAAATTGAAGGACGGCCTAATATCATCGACTCGATTAGTCCTGCTCGAAGATATTTTTAGTTTTCACTTCCCCAAATTCAACTTGTGAGTTTTCTAGGGTTTACGCTATCGATCACCATCACCATGGTTCTCAAACCATGCGTACTCGAGACGACGAAGACAGAAGGAGACTCGAGGATTGAAGAAGGCAGTGATGGCAAAGTCAAAATTGAGGAGCGTCGCGATACTAAAGCTGATAATGACATCCTAAAGGCGCCTGAATGGGATGTGGACAGCTTCGACGGTTTAGAGTATTATTCGTCTTCGGATCCCGCCTCCAATGAGCAGCTTTCATCTGACGAGTTGGAGGCTTTGAAAAACTACAACATCGTCAAACGCCAGCTGATCGACAGCAAGGTACCCTTCATCTTTCTTTTGAATTATGAGTTATATATGAAAATTGAGATGGTGTGATTTTTGATTTCTAGTACAATGTAGGGATTTTACTTGGATCCAGACCGTAGGCATCTGTACAAAAGCATCTGTACTACAAGTTTGGACCGGATTGCACTTTGGGGCAAAACCTTTCGTGACTACTGGGAAGAGATGGTACATGTCTGTCTCCAGAAACACAACCAAGACAAGGCTAGTTCCTTTTCTCTCTTCTTCTTTTGGGTTTGTTTTAATATGTTTGTCATTCACCGTTTATAATGCTTTAGATGGGTAGCTAAGCCTTATGATTGTTTTTTTTTTTTGTATGTGGTTCTAGGTGTGTAATGTGGAGTTCGTTGAAGTTGTGAGAGGTAATTATCGCGGAGGACCGAGATCAAAGTCATACATTACGTTTATGGCTAGGGAGAAGCCGGATGGACCTCTTGTGGAGTATCAAGCTAAGTGTATGGTTACTTTGAACAGAAAGAGGCATCCCATCCTATGTAGACCGGCTCCTACACCAAAGCCTTGAAACCAAACTTGTTTAAAGTAGGGGTTGCTCTTAGGTCTTAGCCAGTTCAGATTTTCTGTGTCCATGCTCAAACGTGATTAGATATATGTATGTCATAATGTGGTTGAATCTGAAGATTTTATATTCTGATCTTCAGACAAGAGATGATTCTATAGGAAAATGTACAACGTAAACTATATTGTTTGAATATGTGGATGATGGGTTCAATTTCCGGCATTTTTTGTTCGACTTAACCAAATGCAAACCGTATTATACGTTGCAAGCTTTCCATCTGCCTATCACTACAAGAAATTAGAGTATTGATAATTTGATAGCATTACAATATAGTGTTTTATGTCTTTTTTGCTATATTTGATATATACCCCTTAGTTTTAGATAGCGGTTGCTAAAATCTAAACGCTATGTTTTACTGGTCATATTTTAGTTTTAAGAATATATATTTTTTTTTAATTGTAGTATACATAGCATTGGTATTTTGAAAACGCTATGCATAGTAGAGGCGGAAAAATAAATCTAATTTTTCGCTAAGGACTTGGTGAAAAAATAGAACGGCTAACAAATTTTCATTCTCCCTCTCACTCCATTGTTTCACTTCTCAAGCTTTTTTCTTAGATCTCTGTCCAGATTCTCAAGCTTTTTCTCACACTCGTTTACTTTTTCCTTATCAATTCCCCAGATTTAGAACCAGGCTTCTCATCCGATGAAATCCTTACGAGATGAATCATCTTCTTCTTCTCCATATAACAAAACCCTAGTTACGCCTTCTTTAGTAAATCCATATTTTTATCATGTTGTTTCTCTCCCTCTCACTCTTCCTTTTGAAATCGATCCCAAGCCACCGTCGAAGTAAGAGAGATTGGAATTCGAAACCCTAGCCACCATCGCATAGATCTCTCTTCGCCTCTGCTAGATCTGTTCGTTATGTATGGTTAAATCTGAGGTAATTACATACTTGCATGTCTTCGTTTCACTTTAATCTCTTAGCTATGAGTTTGGTCTTTTGAAATTATATCGGAAGGTCTCGCTTGCAGATTTAGAGATCCCCGTACAAGTCTCTTGTTTCTTCCGAGTGTGGGATTGATTTCAAGAAGAACATTGAGAAAGGGGTTTTTCTGTGGTTAGGTTCAGTGAGATTATGTTGTCGTCTTTGCAGCTCCTGTTGTGATTAAAGGTTTTGACTTGTAGATCTGATTTGTTTGTTGCAAAAGGATGTTATCTGCTTGCTTCTCCATTGATTCTTTGATTCAGAACTTCTAATTATACTCTCCCTTTTTTGTTTATCAAATTGCAGATAAAAGTAAACTGGACTTGAAGTCTTGAACCAGTGTAGCTTCTATGAATATGAATGTTTATTGAATTCGATTTGAAAACAGGAGTAGAACATTTCAAGATGGAGATTCTGATCTGAATAAAAAGGGGCTAAAGTTGATCTTCAGATGAGAAGCTAGGCAAGTTTAATTTCAACCCTAATCTTGTTTATTAGCTCTCAGTAATTCGATAATTAAGGGGATTTGTTGTGTGTTTTATGTTTCTTAATAGCAATATGGTAGCTTGATTTCGAGATGACCTTTAAAGACTTAGAGACACTTAAAAGTCATCAGAAATTGCAATGGTGGAGTTGTATAATTAAGTGGGTTCAATAATTCTTTGTCTTGAAGTAATAGTCTTTCGTCTCATTGACTACTAGTCTCTTATAATCTTTAATTAAGAGTTTCTGAATGTTGGAATTTTTTGTTTGCATCTTCTCAGAACTCATAAGATGATTTGGACTAAGACGACGTGTTGAGTAGTGATTGAATTGTGTTCTCTTATTTGTTGCAGTTTTTGATAGGTTTTATTCATGTCATGTGTTTGTTTAATGTTTTTATGAAATCCGTGAATTAGAGTATTATCTAAGTTTTGTCGATTCCGTGTTTGGTTCCCATGTTTTATGTTTCTTTTTTTGTTTCATCGTTTGAGAATTCTTGAGTTCTTATGTGCAATATTGTTTTTTTTTCTTTGGTGGGTTTCTTAGATGAAGTGTCAGCTATTGTGGTTGAGAATTGTAAGGCTGGTTAATGGTACGTGTTAGTGTATATTTGCCTTAGTCTCTTGTATCTTCAGACTCTTTAATTTTTGATGTGTTCATAAGGTTATTGGGGCAGTAGGCGGCTTAAAGAACTCAAGGCTCAACTAACCGGCGGTACTCAAAACATGCTCTCTAAAAGCATATCACTTTGCTATATCATTTTCTGTAAACTTAGATTATTAATGCTTCTTTGTTCTTCATGTGTTGTGTTATTTTTTTGCAGGTTGAAGCTGATTAAGTGATAATATCAAAGAAGTTTCAAGAGTGGAAATTTCACAAGTTTAAAATACAAGAGTTCTTTGAACTTATTTTTAATTATGTAGTTTTACTTTGTAATATAGATATTTTGTATTCCTGTTTCATATAAAATTAATAAAAATTATGGTATGTTTCTCATTTAATTTGTCAAATTATCCAAAAACCAAAAAAAAATCCCAATTGTAATTTTAATAAAAATTTAGTGTAACAATTAACAGCAAATTGCAGTTGCTATTATTGAATATACTACTGCATAGAAAAAAAAAACGCTATATTTGATGAAGACACAATATCATACCGTAAAACGCTATCTAATATCCCGGACCTATTATCGCGGGCGATGATAGAGTGTTTACTAAAACGCTATGATATTGTTCGATAGCGTTTTTATGCTAAGAATACACGATTTTCTTGTAGTGTTATATTTACTGAACCAAACAACGAGCTATTTTGGAATTTGCATATTCAATCTGTCTTTTTTTACTTAGTTTGTTTTAATTGAAACAAAAAACGACTAGGCGTTAGTTTTAAACACAAAATCAACAAAGTTTTTTGTTTAAAAATCGTGTTTCTCAAATCATGAAACCCTAAGACCTCATAAATCTCAAGATGTAGAACGAATAGTGAAACAGAAACTGAAGTGGCTTGATAGGCGATAAAGACGTGGTGAAACGAGGGTGAGGGGCGGAACTATATTCGAAGACAAATGACATTTACTTGTCAAGTCGCCATAATCGAGTGACGGATCGAGAGTGCAGATGTGCACTTCAATTGGTTTGATTTTTGTAAGATGTTGAGGTTAGTCGAATTCTTTCGTTTTGGTGTTGTAAATATAGTTTAGATTTTAGAATAAGGGGTTTTGCAGAAAATATATTTTCTTTCAGGAATAAAAGACCAGAATCGAAAAGAACTGTGTTGTGATCGCGTGTTTAAATTTTAAAAACAAATGCCTAATCATTTTTGTTTTAATTTTCGGCTAGAGTTGTTAAAAGTATAAACGTTTTTATAAACAGATGGTTAAAATTGATAACGGTTTTTAGTTCAGCATTTTTTTAAAAGTTAAAACTCGACGTTGACGCTTGACGCGAGATGTGATCATCAAACTGGAGCTACTCAACCAGGATCCTCTCGAGAGTTTCTGCCAAGAGAATCCAAGACGGACGAGTGTCGAGTCTACTAAGATTAAGAGATATAAATTTACTTTGTAATATTTGTTACTATTAAGAAATAAGAAAACTGTTCATTGATTCAATCATAGTAATGGTAAGATGGTAGATTTAATATTATTATCTTTAATCTTTATTCTTTAGTGTATGTAAGGGTATATATAAATATCGATGCAGGGTTTAGAAAATATAGTTTCAAGATGATTTGATTTAATTTGGTTTGCGTTGATTTTTTTTAGCTAACATATAATTTGTTTCTGGTTTAGTTTGACCAATTGAAAGGAAGAAACGAAAACAAAGGGAAGAATCGAGTATAGCCGTTAGCAAAAACAAAAAAAAAATGGAAAAGGAAAATAGAAGAAAACAGGGAAATATGAAAAAAAAGAAAATTATAGTATATTACAATTTACAACACATTGAAGCGGAGCCTACTTGAAAAAATATTAATAAGCATATTAAAAAAAAAAATGGAGAGATTAAGAAAAAAAAATAGCTAAACCGAAAAGAAGGCTCTCTCACTTTTTTTTTTTTGATAAAACGGCTCTCTCACTTTTTTTCTCACATCATCACATATTTTTCCTTATTTTTATTTTTCTTCATAAAGTTCCTCTCTTTCTCTACAACGGTCACTCCGACTCCGAGCGTACGGTGATGGTCGGTCACGTTCTTCCTCTAAACTCGGTCTCTGTTTCTTTTTCTTTCTAATCGATCATTGGATTTTCACCTTTGTACTGTCTCCGAGCGTACGGTGATGGTTTCTAGCATATATAGCTTGTACTGTCTCTCCGATCGAGCGTTACGGTGGTGGTGCTGATTCTAAAACTCTGTTTTTTCCTCAACCGCAATCATTGGATTTCAATCGCTTGATTCTTTTCTAGGGTTTGGTTTTTTAATATTGCGCATCGGGTTGCTTTGCTTTATAGATGTTCATGTGATTTAATTACTTGTCGTTATGTCAGGTTTTGGATGATGCGTGATTGAAGGGAAACGCTTCTTCTCCGTTCTTAACGACGTCTTAGGGGTTTTGTTCTTCTTCTTTCTAAAACTCAAGTCGCTATTTTTTCTTTTTTGTTCTGAACCGATCGATCATTGGATTTTCTAGGGTCTGGTTTCTAAATTGCATAGGTTGCTTTACATATATGTTCATGCTATTTACATCTTGTTTCAGGTTTTGGATGATGAGAGTGATCATGGCGTTGATGGACACGCTTCTTCTCTGTGCTACTTCTTCAAAGGGTTTCTTCTTCCTCTTCACACACGTCTTTAATTTACTTCTTCTTTTTGTTCATGTTCCTTACGGTTTTTGCAGGTGTTTTGGAAGCCAGTTATGATATGATCATGGCGTTTTCGTTTTTTTGTTTTGTTGGTTTAGATTTGATGTCGGTGATGCTTTGATTGATCGTTGTCACTCTAATTCATGATATTCTTCTAGAGTTTGTTAATTTTTTTAAATTGAATCGTTCAATGCTCTTTTAATTAACTCTTCTTGTTGTCTCTGTTAATATTTTAGATTGTGGGGGAAGGAGTATGATTTGATATCGGTTGCTTTGCGCATCGGTTGTCGTTGTTTCAGGTTTTGGATGATGCGTGATTGAAGGGAAACGCTTCTTCTCCGTCTTCAGGGTTTTTGTTCTTCTTCTTCTTCTAATAAAACTCAGTCTCTGTTTATTGTGTTTTGAACCGATCGAACATTGGATTTTCTAGGGTTTGGTTTCTAAATTGCATAGGTTTGCTTTATATATGTTCATGCTATTTACATGTTGTTATGTTGTTCCAGGTTTTGGATGATGAAAGTGATGGCTTTGATGGACACGCTGCGTCTCTGTGCTACTTCTTCAAAGAGTTTAGTTCTTCCTCTTCACACACGTCTTTTACTTATTCTTTTTGTTCATGTTCCTTACGTTTTTTGCAGGTATTTTGGAAGCCAGTTATGATATGACCATGACTTTCTCGCAGGTTCCTTGATCTAAATCCATCTCTATTTGATTCAGTATTGTCTTTTTGGTTCGGTTTATTACAACCATAACTCCACCATTGTTCTGTTTTATGTCTCAGTTTATCTTGACACTTGAAGGATGCCTTTGATCTGTCGTCGTCGTCGGCTCCTATTACCTCTTTGACGCTCTCCTTTTTCCCTTTTATCTTATTTTAGTGTTGTTTTTAGATCAGCTAATGTCTCTCTTTGATGCAGATAACGAGGATCCAAGATTCCTAAACAGAGAACCAGCATTCAGATGAGAGATCGATAATCCACAGATTCTTTTAATTATTCTTAAACTTTGTCCTTTTTAACTATTTTTTGGTATTCAATATGTGTTTTTAACGAGAATGTATTTCTTTCTCTTTGATGCAGATCGTGAAGGCACTGGGAAGACAGATATGGTAAATCTAAGCCTCTGGTCTGTCATCTCTTTAAGGTTTCTTCTGTGCTACATCTTTTAATTATCCATCCGTCTTCTTTACAACCACAAGCTAACCTTTGTTCTGTTTTATGTCTCAGAGATCGATAATCAAGGAGGATGCCTTTGGTTTTTATACATTGCCATCAGTTGCTTGCTTTATATAAATGTTCATGTGACTTTCATTGTCGTTATGTACTTATTTCAGGTTTTGGATTTAGGAGGATGCTTTTATGGGATTTGGCTTCGATGGAAACGCTTCTTCTTTGTGACGTCTTCAGCGGTTTTGTTCTCTTACTCATAAGTCTTAACACTGTTTTGCTCTGTTTAAGAATTCTGGGAATTGGGCTCTGGTTTATTAATTGGCCCACCATAATTCTTTATTTCTTTCTTCTTTTAGGGTCCATTAGTTGATGAGACGTTGTCGTTTTGCAGAATCGTCTCCTTCCATCCCCTCCTTGTCTGAAAACAAAACGGAACGGAGGAGTGACGACTGAGGAGTGAGGGACTGATCTGAGCTTTTTGGTATTGATTAGAGGTAGTACCTCTTCCTTTTTCCTTCTTCTTCTTTTAATTATCTATGTTTCGCTTTAGTTAAAGTTTTTGTTCTGTGAAATAGGTGGGCGTTGATTGATTTATTTGATTCTCTCTCTCTCTCTCTCTCTCGTTGAGCGCTGTCAAAAAGAGTTGTCTCATCGTGCGGCTGTGCCAGGTTTGTAGTTCATGTCTCTGCTTTGTGTTTTTTGTGACCTCTAGTTTCATGAATTAACATTGCAGGATGTACAAGGATGGTAGCATCATTCCATTAGATGATTCTTTGGGTTATGCTTCAAATTTTTCACACATGCTGGGATATGGTAGTCCTCAGATGAAAAACCTCATGAGGCTTTATCTCAGCGTCCACAGGTTTTTTCTGGCTCTCTCTGTCTCTACATGTCTCAAAATCTTAATCAATAAGCTACTTTTTTTTAATGTGTGTTATGATTTTGTTCGCTCTCTCAGGTTCCGAGCCAGCCGATAGTGCAGCCAAGCAATGGCCCCTATCTTGAAGGAGATTCTGCCATGATCCAAGGTTTGTTTGTTTCTTCTCTTGGACCAGGAATTTTGGGAAATTATCTTTCATGGAGTTCAGGTTAAGTTGGATTTATATTCTTGTCTGACATGAAAGTTCTATGATTTGTTTTACCATTACAAAACGAGTTTGCTCTTCTATCTTTTCCTCTCATGAGGATGCCTTGACCGGTTGGTGATGGATCGTTTTTGTCTTCTCTGCGCTACATCTTAAGGGTTTTCTTATTCCTCTTCACACGTCTTTTACTTTTGTTTTGTTTTGTTCCTTACGGTTCTTTCTTCGTTTTGCAGGTCTTTTGGAAGCAAACCATGATCAGTCATCATAAATCCATGTTATTGTCCTCATGGGTTCCTTGCTCCAATCATCACTCTCTTACTCATGTTGCTCTTCTAGAGTTTGGTTTCTAAATTGAATCATTCAAGGCTTTTTTTATTATGTTCTTTCGATTTTTAACTCTACTTGGCTCTGTTAATTTTAGATCGTGAAGGAGGATGCTTTTATCGGTTGGTGATGGTTTTGATGGCTTGTTTTTGTTCTCTCTGCGCTACATCTTCAGATAGTCTTCTTCCTCTTAACCGATTTATTTTCTTTTTCTGCCTATCTAAAAAGAAAAAAACATCTCTGTCTCTCTTTGATGCAGATTGTGGACACACTAGGATTTTACTGTGAGAGGTTCTGAATTTTTTTGCTGCGAGATTTTTTTTTTTGCATCAGATTGCTGATATTTCATAGATACTTTGAAGCATTATAATGGCGAAGAGAGAGCAAACAAGTCTCTGAGAGGTATGTATCTTTTTGTGTTCTTATAAATTCTATGATTTTGACTAAGTCAGTGTGTATGAATATAGTTTTGTGTCTTTGATGGGTTTGTTTCTTTTTGATTCTATGAAACAGGTGCCGGTGATTTACATGATTGAGTTGATTCAGAACACAATCGTCACCAAACATGCTTAAGGTAACAACAGAAACTGGTTCTACTGATTTGTTCGATGAATTTGCTTTTCTTTTTAAAAGTTGTTGTTGTTGTTGGTTTACTTTTTTTTTGGTTACTATTACAATTTAGGGTCTAACTATTTTGTGAATCAGATCAAGGAGATCATCATTCAAGGAAGGTAGAGACCATGTACAACTAATTCCATGAGCCAACGTCCAACATGATGATGAAGAAGAAGAACACCTCCAGGTTTTGTTTCAAATTATCCATCACTTATGTCTGATTTTGTGTTATTATCTGTTCATTGGGTTGCTTTGAGATTTGTTAATGATCAGTGTTTCTCTTCATATTAACTTTTGAAAACAATTTGCAATCTGCTTAATTGGGAATTTTATTGTTGTAGGGCATGATACGTAGTGGAATTGATAATGGTGCTGGTTGTTCCTGTTCTCCTAGTGTCACCACACTGCTATAGGTATGTCTGATTTAGCCTTATTTATGATGGTCTGTCTGTTTGTCTCACTATCTATTGGTCTTACTTGTATTCTTGTTAAAGTCGAGATTTGGTGACTTGTGGAGTGCATTGATTCCATATGCAGGTAATGAATTCATTCGATCCCAAGATCTTACAAGTTCAGATTGCTGATGCGCTTTGATCTGGAGAGGAGAGGCATGGAGCTTCAGCTTTTCTTTTAAGTTTATACAGGGGATTCACTTGATTTTCATGTTATTTTGGCGAATTGGTTTTCTTTTTGTGTTGCCTTATAGCTCAATAATGCTCACTGACTTGCTGCTTCGTGTTTGTGCTATGAAGGTGGCTTTCTCCATTGCGATTTATTCTGAGCCTGTCGTCGTTAAATTTAACTCCATACGTATCTCGGGTTAGTTATCTGTTTCTTGTGTTGCTTTGAGATTTGTTAATGATCAGTGCTTCTTCATATTAAATTTGAAAACAGTTTGCAATTTGATTAAATGGGAGTTTTATTGTTTTAGGGACCTGAGACGAAATGGAATTGATAATGATGCTGGTTGTTCCTGTTCAGATCATGAGGAGGATGCTTTGATCGGATCGTTTTTGTCTTCTCTGCGCTACATCTTCAGGTATTCTTCTTCCTCTTAACTTATTTTCCTAGGGTTTGGTTTCTACATTGCATCAGTTGCTTTATATATGTTCATGTTGTTATGTTGGTTCAGGTTTTGGATGATACTTTTATCAATGAGAGTGATGGCTTTGATGGACACGCTTCTTCTATGTGCTACGTCTTTATGGGTTTTCTTCTTCCTCTTCACACGTCTTTTACTTCTTTGTTTTTTGTATTGTTTTGTTCCTTACGGTTCTGAGTTTAACTTTCAGGTTACCTCACATCTATGCACATTTTGTTTTATAGCATATCAGTTGTTTTATTTAATATTGGCTAGTGTTGGTCCTTTTTTTCTTGTGTTTCCCAGATGATGTTCGTGCTGTGTACACACATTCAGATGAGAGATCGATGATCCACAGATTCTTTCCTACACGATTTTGTTCTTAGACTTTGTCTTTTGTAACTGTTTTTTGTATTTAATGTCTTTTTAACGAAAACATCTCTTCTCTGTTGCAGATCATGGAGGCACCAGGGGGGACTGATATGACAAATCTTTCTTCTGGTCTGTTATATTTTTATGTTTCTTGGTGCTACATCTTTTTATAACCATTGTCGTCATTACAACCACAAGTTGACCGTTGTTCTGTTATGTCTCACTTTATCTGTCGTTGCTCCATGTTACCTCTTTCACGGTCTCTTCTTTCCCTTTTGTTATATTATACTGTTCACATACAAGCTAATGTTTTTCTTTGCTTGTGTTAGATCGTGGAGGTTCAAGGCCTTATTGGAGGGAAGGATGGTTTGCGTATAACTTCGAGTTTCTGGTTACTTCACAATATCTTGCTTTTTTTTTAATTAACTAATGGCTATTGTTTCTTGACCTTTGTGTTTGTTTTTCAGAAATCACTTCACTTCGCAGATGTAAGATATGTCTTGCTAACGAGTTTGTTCTTCTATCTTATCCTCCCATGCAAAAGGCTCGACAAATTCAGGTATTCATTCCGTTTTCCCTCCCAAATTTGTTGCAATCAATTTGTTTTAGTATTACTTATTTCGGGTTCCTGTCCAATGGGGAGTCTTCAACATTATTTTGCTATGTAATTGAAATGTCGCTGATCTTCCTATCTTCCTAGTGAAGTTGGCATGTATGTTTTACTTTTAAGCCCAAGACCCTTTATTTTTGTGGAGGAGGATGCTTTGATCGGCTGGTGATGGTTTTGATGGATCGTTTTTTTCTTCTCTGCGCTACATCTTCAGGTAGTCTTCTTCCTCTTAACTGATTTTTTCTAGTGTTTGGTTTCTAAATTGCATAGGTAGCTTTATATTTGTCCATGTTATTTACTTGTTGTTATGTTGTTTCAGGTTTCGGATGATGCTTTTATCGATGAGAGTGATGGCTTTGATGGACACGCTTCTTCTCTGTGTTACTTCTTCAAAGGGTTTTGTTCTTCCTCTTAATACGTCTTTTACTTCTTCTCTTTTTTGTTTTGTTTGTTCCTTACGTTTCTTTCTTCGTTTTGCAGGTCTTTTGGAAGCAAGCCGTGATCCAATTATCACGTTTCTAATCCATGTTATTGTCTTCACCCGCTCTCATGGGTTCCTTGCTCTAAACTTATCTCTATTTGCTTCTTTATTGTCACTTTGGTTCGGTGGTTTTGTCTTATCTTCTAGTTACATAATGTCGTTTTTGTTTTGCTGGTTTAGATTTGTGGAGGATGATCCTGTGATTGATCGGTGATGGCTTTGTCTAAATTGATCATTCAAGGCTTTTTTATTGTGGAGGAGGATGCTTTGATCGGTTGGCGACAGTTTTGATGGCTTGTATTTGTCCACTCTACGCTACATCTTCAGGTAGTCTTCTTCCACTTAACCGATTTTTTCTGTTTCTTTCTATATTAAGTGAAAAAAACATCTCTGTCTCTCTTTGATGCAGATCATGAGGATTTGGATTACTGTGTGGGAGGTTCAAAGTGAAAAAACAAACATTGTGGGAGCGTTTGATTTATGAGTTTAACTTTCAGGTTGCCTCGCATCTTTACACCTTTTTGCCTATCAGTTGTTTTATTCAATATTGGCTATATTTTTACTGTTCACAGTGTGATAAGCTAATGTTTTTCTTTGCTTGTGTTAGGTCGTGGAATGTCGAGAATGTGAAGGAGGTACGTAGTTCCATTTTGTTAACTTTCCATCTACAGTATTCTCTGTTACCTCATTGGTGGTTTTTCTCTATTCTTTGGAGGTATGGTCATTTTTTCTTCCCCTTTTCTCTTTTTCTCTTTCTGATTTCATGATTTGCATTTTTCTACCGTTTAAATGCTAATCACTTCTGTTTGGGATGGTGTTTCTCTTTTTATGTGAATTTGAATGGTGCAAGTAGATGTTCTGTTTAGACTTGTTTGCCTAGATTCCTTTCAAGTCTACAAGTTGTCTCAACAGGGATGACTGAACTTGGGGATTCCATCTTTTTCGGTTTATTTGTCTTGACGCCTTTGTCTGTCTGTTATTTTCTTCTGATTGTTATATGTTTACTGTGTATTTTTAAGCTTTAATTTCCTCTTTAGTTGCTGATTTCAATTGGTATGTTTCATTTTTTTGGTTATTAATTGTCTTGTGTGTGTTCTTCAGCTTGATTTCTTTCATCCATCACTTGACTCTAATCTTTTGCAGTCTACTAGCAGTCAGATGAAAGTTGACCATAAGTTCTTTTGTTATATGGGTTTGTACTTGTTTTTTTTACCTTTATAAGATAAATGTCTACTAGCCTAGTTTTTTGTATTGAATATCTTGGAGTCTTTTACGACTTTTCTAGTCTGAGCTCATCTAGTGCAGAAAGCTAGACATGTTGATTCATGAGTCATGACTCATGACCGTTGTTAATAACCAGTGAGGTGACTTTTATGTTGTGGTGTAGATTACTTGTTGCGCCTTGTAGTCATAAAACGGCCAGTCTGCCACAATGAACTTTCACTTTTCTAAATTGCTTGGGTGGTCTTTTCTTATTTACTTGTCTGTTTTCTTGTTAATTAAGATTTTGGAAGATGTTATAAATATTGATCGGTGATAGCTTTGATTGATTGAGATTGTGTCACACGTTTTCTCTTTTGCTGGTGTCCTTTCTCCCAAATTTAGTTCCTAAGTAGATTGTTTTTTTCTGTAAGTTGATACAGATCGTGGACGCAATGGGATTTCTATGTTGAGTATCTTGAGTTGATTGTATCTTCTCGCCTATTATCTTTTGGTTTCTTCTGATTTCTCTGTGCTGCATCTTTTTTTTTTGTTTTTCCCCCGAATAACACAACTGCCTGTTATATCAACACTTACCTCTGTTATATTCGGTCTCAGTTAATCTTTGATCTCTCAGTATTCCATGTTACCTCTTTGCCGGTTTCTTATTTCTCTCTGTTTCCTTATCAGGTTTTGGATGATGCGTGATTGAACGGAAACGCTTCTTCTCCGTGCTAACGACGTCTTCAGGGGTTTTGTTCTTCTTCTTCTAAAACTCAGTCTCTGTTTGTTTTTTATGAACGGATCATTGGATTTTCTAGGTTTGGTTTCTAAATTAATATTGCATAAGTTGCTATTTACATGTTGATGCTATTTACATGTTGATGTTGTTATGTTGTTTCAGGTTTTGGATGATGAGAGTGATCATGGCTTTGATGGACACGCTTCTTCTCTGTGCTACTTCTTCAAAGGGTTTTCTTCTTCCTCTTCACAAACGTCTTTAATTTACTTCTTCTTTAATTTTGTTCATGTTCCGTACCTTTTTTTTCTTCGTTTTTTGCAGGTGTTTTGGAAGCCAGTTATGATATGATCATGGCGTTCTTGCAGGTTTCTTGATCTAAACCCATCTCTATTTGATTCTGTAGTGTCTCTTTGGTTCGGTGGTCTTTTTTCTAATTACATGTCATTAACTTTTCATTTTTTTGTTTTGTTGGTTTAGATTTGTGGAGGCTTTGATCGGTGATAGCTTTGTTCGTTGTCACTCTAATTCATGTTATTCTTCTAGGGTTTGGTTTGTAAATTGAATCTATCAATGTTTTATTTATTATGTCCATGCACTCTTCTTGGCTCTGTTAATTTCAGATTGTGGAGGAAGGAAGTTACTTTGATCGGTTGGCGATGGTTTTGATGGATCGTTTTTTTCTTCTCTGCGATGTCTTTAGGTAGTCTTCTTCCTCTTAACCGATTTTTTTTAATAACTTTTCTATACAAACTATAAAGTGAAAAAAAAACATCTCTTTTCTCTTTGTTGCGGATTATGATGCACCAGGTGGGAGGTTCGAAGAGAAAAAAAAAACATTATGGGAAGTGCGTATGATTTTGACTTTCAGGTTACCTCACATCTATAACTAGGGCTGGGCAAAATAACCGATAACCAAATAACCGACCGAAACTGAACCGAAAAAAACCAAACCGAACCGAACCGAAATTCTTCAAATACCCGAATGGTTAGTAAAAATCTATATCCAAACTAACTGAAACCGAACCGAACCGAACCGACAATTAAATGGTTAACCGAAATATCCGAAAACCTAGAAGATATCAAATATTATATACTTAATATTATGCAAAACTATAAAATAAACTTAAAATATAAATTATTTCTAGATTCAAAACAATTAAATATTTTAAATAATCAATATATGTAAATGTTATTATTTTGAATTTACAAAGTTAAATACTATTTTGTAAAATTGAATCCATATTTTTCCCTTTTTTGTATTTTTGTTATTGTATATTTGGTTAATTTTGGTTATATTCGGTTAGTTTTGGTTATATTTGGTTTATTTGGTTAATGTTAATATAATTTATGTTAGTTATGGTTATTTATTTAAATAACCAAACCGAAACCGAACCGAAAGAAACCGAACCGAACCGAAATTTCAAAAATATCCAAATGGTTACTATATTACTATATCCAAAATAACCGAAACCGAATACAACCGAACCGAAACCGAATGCCCAGGCCTATCTATAACACGTTTTTGCCTATCAGTTGTTTTTATTTAATATTTACTCTTGTTTGGTCCTCTGTTTCTTGTGTTCCCCAGATGATGTTATTGTTGTGTACACACATTCAGATGAGAGATGGATTCACAAATTCTTTCATACATGTGTTTGTTCCTCCTAAACTTTTTCCCTTTTTTATTATTGTTTAATGTCTTTTTAACGAACATATCTCTCTCTTTGATGCAGATCATGGAGGTACAGCGGGACTAATATGATAAACTTCGTACCTTTATGTGTGTGTTTTGATTTCATATCCACAGGCTGACATCAGTGCTCGTGGTTATGCTGGTTGGAACTTTACGTTTGCCTTGAAGGTCTTCCCAAAGGTACACTCTGATTTGATAAATCTTCACTATAACAACCATAACTTAACCTTTGTTCTGTTATGTCTCAGTTTATTTTGAACATGAATGATGCCTTTTGATCTGTCGTCGTCGTCGTCGGTTCTTGTTGCCTCTTTGACGGCAGCCTCTTTCCTTTTTATTTTATTTTAGTGTTCTTAGATCAGCTAATGTCTCTCTTTGATACAGATCATGAGGAACCAGGATTACTGTGTGGGTGGTTCGAAGAGAAAGAAAAAACATAGTGGAAGTGTGTTTGATTTCTGAGTTTAACTTTCAGGTTACCTCACATCTATACTATTGTTATATATATGTTCATGTGATTTTCATTGTTGTTATATATATGTTCATGTGAGGCTTTGATCGGTGATGGCTTCTAGGGTTTGTTAATTTTCTAAATTGAATCGTTCAATACTCTTTTAGTTAACTCCTCTTGGGTCTGTTAATATTTTAGATTGTGGAGGAAGGAGGATGCTTTGATCGGTTGGTGATGGTTTTGATGGATCATTTTTGCTTTCTCTGCGCTACATCTTCAGGTAGTCTTTTTCATCTTTTCATTAACTTCTTTATTACAACCATAACTCCACCATTGTTCTGTTTTATGTCTCAGTTTATCTTAAAACTTAGGATGCCTTTGATCTGTCGTCGTCGTCGGCTCCTGTTACCTCTTTGACACTCTCCTTTTTCCCTTTTATCTTATTTTAGTGTTGTTTTTAGATCAGCTAATGTCTCTCTTTGATGCAGATAACGAGGATCCAAGATTCCTAAACAGAGAACCAGCATTCAGATGAGAGATCGATGATCCACATATTCTTTTAATTATTCTTAAACTTTGTCCTTTTTAACTATTTTTTGGTATTCAATATGTGTTTTTAACGAGAATGTTTTTAACTGGGAGGACTGATATGGTAAATCTAAGCCTCTGGTCTGTCATCTCTTTAAGGTTTCTTCTGTGCTACATCTTTTAATTATCATCCATCTTCTTTACAACCACAAGCTAACCTTTGTTCTGTTATGTCTCAGTTTATGTTGAAGGAGGATGCCTTTGATCTGTCGTTGCTCCCCCCTGTTGGCTCTTTGACAGTCTCCTCTTTCCCTTTGTTATATTCTTACTTTTCACAAAGCTCAGCTAATGTTTTTCTTTGCTTGTGTTAGATCGTGGAGGTTACGGAGGGAAGGATGGTTTGAGAGTATATAACTTCAAGTTTTCTGGTTACTTCACATTTATACTAATGGGTAATGGATATTGTTGGTGAGGTATATATGTTCATCTTTACTAATGTTTTTCTAGGGGTTTTGTTTTTGTAAATATTGCATAGGTTGCTTGCTTTATAAATATGTTCATGTGATTTTTCATTGTTGTTTTGTATTTATTTCAGGTTTTGGATTTAGGAGGATGCTTTTATGGGATCATCAGTGATTGGCTTTGATGGAAACGCTTCTTCTCCGTGATGTCTTCAGCGGTTTTGTTCTTACTCATAAGTCTTAACACAGGGCTCTGTTTAAGAATTCTGGGAATTGGGCTCTGGGGTTAATTTGGCCCATCATAATTCTTTATTTCTTCTTTTAGGGTCCATTAGTTGATGAGACGTTGTCGTTTTGGAGTATCGTCTCCTTCCATTCCATCCCCTTGTCTGAAAACAAAACGGAGCGGAGGACTTGAGGAGTGACGACTGAGGAGTGAAGAGGGAGGAGTGAGGACTGATCTGAGCTTTCGGTATTGATAAGAGGTTTGTTCCCAGACCTCTATTTCTATTTTATGGCCAAAATCTTCTTCTCCTCTCCATTGACTATCATCTGATGATTTTGTCCTTTCTCTCTCTCTCAGGTTCCGAGCCGAACACTGTAGTCAAGTAATGTCCAAGGAGATGGCCCTTGTTAGCATTCTTCAATCGGGCTCTTACTTAAGCTCCTCTATAAACCAGAGGTTTGCTTTTTTATTCATCTTCGCATATAATTTGGTCTCTTTCCTCTCTTCACCATCGTTGTTGTTGCTTGTTGGTTTGGTCTAACTTCCTTTTTTATCTGGTGTTTCAGGATATCCGGTTCTTGGTGTGGGGGTTTACGGCATCTTTGGCCAAAGCGTCGGGATCACAGGTTATGCTTTTTAATGGTTGTTACTTTGACGTTTGATTGAGCTTAATCCAGGTTATGCAACTGAATTCTATATTCTTTCTTTTTGATGAAATCAGATATGGTGCAAGTGAGGATGGGAGGACCTTGTTTTTCCATAGCGTATTTCTCTTTAACTACTCTCATCTTATTATTTATTTGACTGATTCTAGATGGTTTTTTTTCTAAAAAAATTCATGTGTTGATTGACGAGTGTCTCACTAATTGCAGGGAAAGGAGTGTCACAAACTTAGCTGCTAGCTAACTCTACCAAGACCATGAGCAACATCCAAGAAGAACCACTCCACGTTTTGTTTCAATCATGGTTAAGTTCAACTGCTTTTTTTAGCCATTCTTATATGTTATTTCAGGATAAAAGATCCGTGCTAGAACCAAGTAGCTACACCAAACAAAGCAAGCTCAGGAAATAACAATTTACTCCTACCTACCAAAGCACAGAGGTCAACAACAAGGCCAGGTTCTATATCTTTCTTTGTGAGATTGTTAAGTGAGGTCATGAGAGGCTATTCTAATTCTTTTTTATCTTCTTCTTGTTCATTCAACAATAATCTTCGGGATGCGGACGTCTGAGCAGATTAGCTAATATGCTGACTTATCTCCGGGATGCGGACGTCTGAGCAGATTAAAACTGAGTCTATTGGATTGATGGTGTTTGACCAAGTACAGGTTTACAGACCGTGGCGAGTTTTGTCAAGAACCACCCGTGGCCTAACGTTTGTGGAGGTTGATCCTGCGATTGATCGGTGATGGCTTTGACTGATCGTTGTCACTCTCTTACTATGTTGCTCTTCTAGAGTTTGGTTTCTAAATTGATCATTCAAGGCTTTTTTATTATGTTCATGCGATTTTTAACTCTACTTGGCTCTGTTAATTTTAGATTGTGGAGGAGGAGGCTTTGATCGGTTGGTGACAGTTTTGACGGCTTGTATTTGTCCTCTCTACGCTACATCTTCAGGTAGTCTTCTTCCACTTAACCGATTTTTTCTGTTTCTTTCTATATAAAGTGAAAAAAACATCTTTGTCTCTCTTTGATGCAGATCATGAGGAACTTGGATTACAGTGTGGGAGCGTTTGATTTTTGAGTTTAACTTTCATGTTGCCTCGCATCTTTACACCTTTTTGCCTATCAGTTGTTTTATTCAATATTGACTATATTTTTACTGTTCACAGTGTGATAAGCTAATGTTTTTCTTTGCTTGTGTTAGGTCGTGGAATGTCGAGAATGTGGAGGTAGTTCCATTTTGTTAACTTTCCATCTACAGTATTCTCTGTTACCTCGTTGGTGGTGTTTCTCTTTTCTTTAGAGGTATGGTCATTTTTTCTTCCCCTTTTCTCTTTTTTTCTTACTGATTTCATGATTTGCATTTTTCTACCGTTTAAATGCTAATCACTTCTGTTTGGGATGGTGTATCTCTTTCTATGTGAATTTGAGTCAGGCAAGTAGATGTTCTGTTTAGACTTGTTTGCCTAGATTCCTTTCAAGTCTACAAGTTGTCTCAACAGGGCTGACTGAACTTGGGGATTCCATCTTTTTGGGTTTATTTGTCTTGACGCCTTTGTCTGTCTGTTATTTTCTTCTGATTGTTATATGTTTACTGTGTATTTTTAAGCTTTGATTTCCTCATTAGTTGCTGATCTCAATTGGTATGTTTCATTTTTTTTTTGGTTATTATTTGCCATGTGTGTGTCTTCCAGCTTGATTTATTTCATCTATCACTTGACTCTAATCTTTTGCATTCTACTAGCAGTCAGATGAAAGATGACCATAAGTTCTTTTGTTATATGGGTTTGTACTTGTTTTTTTTACCTTTTTAAGATAAATATGTCTACTAACGTAGTTTTTGTATTGAATATCTTGGAGTCTTTTACGATTGTTCTAGTCTGAGATCTTGTGCAGAAAGCTAGACATGTTGATTCATGAGTCATGACTCATGACCGTTGTTAACAACCAGTTAGGTGGCTTTTATGTTGTGGTGTGTGTAGATTACTTGTTGTACCTTGTAGTCATAAAACGGCCAGTCTGCCACAATGAACTTTCACTTTTCTAAATTGCTTGGGTGGTCTTTTCTTATTTACTTGTCTGTTTTCGTGTTGATTAAGATTGTGGAGGATGCTATAAATATTGATCGGTGATGGCTTTGATTGATTGAGATTGTGTCACACGTTTTCTCTTTTGCCGGTGTCCTTTCTCCCAAATTCAGTTCCTAAGTAGATTGTTTTTTTTTTTGTATGTTGATACATATCGTGGAGGCAATGGGATTTCTATGTTGAGTTGAATGTATCTTCTCGCCTATCATCTTTTGGTTTCTTCTGATTTCTCTGTGCTGCATCTTTTTTTGTTTTTTTCCCCGAATAACACAACTGCCTGTTATATCAACAATTACCTCTGTTTTATTCGGTCTAAGTTGATCTTTGATCTCTCGACATTCCATGTTACCTCTTTGCCGGTGTCTTATTTCTCTCTGATTCCTTATTAGGGTCCATCTGTAATTTTCTTCTGATTGTTATATGTTTATAGGGTATTTTTAAGCTTTGATTTCCTCATTGGTTTCCGCAAGGAATGATTATAATTGGTATGTTTCATTTTTGTTATTATTTCTCTTCTGTGTGTCTTCCAGCTGGATTTTTGTATGTCTACTAACGTGGTTTTTGTATTAAATATATTGGAGTCTTTTAGGATTGTTCTAGTATGAGCTCATCTTATGCAAAAAGCTAGACATATTCTTGTTACACAGGTTAACAGTAAGATTTGGACAGTGCCATTGGGAAGTCTTCAACATTATTTTGTCATGTTATATGCTTATGATTGTGGTTATTTATTTTTTTAATGTGAAGTGTTTAATCCTACTCTCATATGCTTTTGTTGGTGGTTTAGATGCTAATCACTTCTGTTTGGGATGGTGTTTTCTCTTTCTTTGTGAATTCATTATCTTCGTACATGAATTTATATGATGCAAGTAGAACTTCTATTTGGACTTGTTTGCCTAGATTCCTTTCAAATCTACAAGTTGTCTCAACAGGGATGAACATCTTCAAGTTTTTCAGGTTTTCAGGTTTTCATTCCTTCTTCTATCTGTTGATTTATATATATTGCCTGCATTTTGAAGTGTAATGTTCCTCATCTACCTCGTTCAATTCGCATTTCTGCTTATGCCTGATTCTTTTGTTAAGTCGTTTTCATAGATATTTCAGGTTACTACATGGTTTCTTCCTTGTTTAACCATTTTGGTGTGCTACATATATTACTAGTTTTTTTTTTTAATCTCAATTACATGCTTGTGATGGTAGCTAATCTATTTATGTATTGCTTCCCATCATAATAGGTATGTTGAGTATGTGAAGGAGCCAGACTCCCTTTTTGATTTTTTGGCATCGAAGATTGAGTTAGTATTTATAGATGTGGTTTTTTTTTTCTTCACTTCTTCTGTTTTGGTCACCGCTATATTTAAGGGATATGTGATCAGCTTTCCTTCCTTGTAGTCGCAGTTTTAGATTCCTGCGTGTAGATCGTTGGGTAACAATAGTCCTGCCTTTCAGAAGTCTAGTAAACATGTATATTGAGATATAGACGATACTCGTTTCGTATCCCTTACCTTGTACTTGATATTAAGAGAAGAGAATGTGTCTTCTGTAGTAGCTGCCCCTATCCGTTTGTGTCTTTCTACAGCTTATGTGTGAGATCCTTCTTTAAAAACAAACAGAGGAGGCAGACAGACTATGAAGAATTTACAAACAGGTTTCAGAACTTCAATAGGAGGGCTTGCGAGTGGCAATCTGTTGTTATTTTTTGCCTCAGAGTTCATCGTTGTAGCATTGTTGATTTTTAATCTCTCTCAACTGGTAGCAATCAAATGCAGCAGACAATATAACAACCCCAAACTGAACATAATACTCTATTTTTTACAGTTCAAAGGCAGTGTCAAAATTACAAATCATTGATATGTTGACTAAAAAATTCAACAAATATTTATAGATTTTACGACGAAAGAGAAACTCGTTTGAATAGATTTCCGGTTTAGCTTAACCTTTGGTATATACTACTGTATTTGGTGTTTCTGATTAGTAAATTCTCAATTAATCTTCCTTCCATTGAAACTTTTGTTCATGGATCTATCGACTTGGCCTGTTATTTAATTGAAATACTTGGGCCTATATATGGATTCGACCAAGACCGGGTTTGTAAAAGAACTGGCTAATATCAAGACACGTGGACTGACCGTGGAAATTGTGAGACCGCTTTATCACTAGTGTTGGTTGGTTCGTTTGGTTGATTCAAGAACCCCATGGCTCTGTTTCAAGAAAAGCTGTCACAATCCTCAAGTTATTCGTCGTTTCATTCTCTTCCGAAAATACTCGTTCCCAAGCATCTTAGTAGCAGAGTCTCCGTGACAAGGTCCCGTTCGATATGCAGAGCTTCGTGGCAAGAGGTTTCTGGTTCAATTTTATCTTCTTATTTGTTATTATCATCCTCTGTTTTTTTAGTTTAACTTTTCCTGCCTTTTTTAGCTCGCCGGAGTGTTGGTTTTCTCGGCGATACCTTTCACGGCGGTTAAAGCAATCGCGAATAACTCATTGGGAGAATCTCTTCGGCGGAGATTGGAAGAGAAAAAGAAAGAAGCCGTTGAGAATTCTTCAAGATTCAAAGCTAAAGCTCAGAAGGCTAGAACCGACAGGTATATATTAATATTTTGTGTGGATAGATTATCTAACCATTATTTTGACTGATCAATATTAATTCTCATCATCTTAAAAATTTATTGGTTTGTTCTTTGTAAGTGTGCAGCAAGTGGTATGGAGAAGAACGTCCCCGTTGGTTTGGTCCAATCCCATATGATTACCCTCCATACCTTACAGGAGAACTTCCAGGGGATTATGGATTTGACATTGCTGGACTTGGCAAGGATCGTTTGACTTTTGATAAGTTCTTTAAGTGAGTCTTCTCTTTTATAATTTTTAACCTGGTTCTGTTATAGTTATAGAAAAGCTAGCCATCTAGATCATGATTACTCTAGCCGACTATGACTGTCCCCAACAAATCATGTCAGAAACATTCTGAAAATTCACTGAAGTTGACCATTGTTTTTTGGTAAATAGTAGTTAAGTGATCCTACCGCTTGTTTTGCAGCTTTGAAATACTTCATGCTCGTTGGGCCATGCTTGCAGCGTTGGGTGCTCTGATCCCTGAAATATTTGATCTCACGGGAACTTTCCATTTTGCTGAACCTGTATGGTGGCGAGTCGGTTACTCGAAGCTTCAGGTTTCTTTCCGTAATTTAGCTCTCTTTTTTCCAAACATCTTTCACCATCTAGTCATCTAGTATCAAATTTCTAGTCAGTAGCATGACCAAGAAGAGGACGCCTTTGATTTTAACCAGGGAGAAACGTTGGACTAGGGCTGCACTTAGCTGGAAGCCAAGGTGTCATTGTAATCGCCATTTGTCAAGTAGTCTTGATGGTAATACATTTGAGAGACATCAAATACACATTTGCTCCATCTCATACATTCCTTTAACAAAAAAGCCTTTATGCATACAGGTAGGTCCGGAATATGCAAGATACTGTGGCATCGAGGCGTTAGAGCCACTGGGAATATACTTGCCAGGGGACATAAACTATCCCGGAGGGACGCTTTTTGATCCCTTGAACCTCTCTGAGGACCCGGTAGCTTTTGAAGATCTTAAGGTTAAAGAGATTAAAAACGGGAGACTAGCTATGTTCGCATGGCTTGGATTCTATTCACAGGCTGCTTTTACTGGAAAAGGTTCTGTACAAAATCTTGTTGACCATGTCTCTGATCCTTTACATAACAATCTGGTAGCCAACTAGCCATGCTTCTTCAGACATGAAGAGTCTACTATGTATGTACATATGTCAAAAAAGACAATGCGTGAATATGTTTAATACCATATGTTACTTAGTACATTATAACTATAACCAACACTTATCTATTTCTAAATACTAAATCCTGTAATTGGCAACTTGAAGAATTTTAAAAAAAGAACAATCAATATAATGTGTATGTGTTGTTTTAAGTCTTAAAGATATTATGAAAGGTTCATAATAGAACGATCGATATACGTGTTACGGTTTTGTGGATTGTGAAACGAGTGATCATCACTAGTAGCCCTGGGCATTCGGGTACTCGGGTAGGAACCGATCGGGTTCGGGTTTTTCGGGTAGAGGAGTTTAGGACCCATTAGGGTAAACAGAAAATATTGGTTCGGGTTCGGTTCGGGTCTTACCGGGTTCGGGTCGGTTCGGGTCTAAAATTTCAGAACCTATAAATACCCGAAAAAATCGGATATCATTCGGGTTCGGGTATTTTGTACCCGATTACCCGAAATTTAACCCAAAAAACCTGAATTTTACCTGATTACCCGGAAATTTTAATGTTAAATATTAAAACAAATTTTTAAAAATAATTTTTTTTTTAAAATTGGTTAATTTTTAAAAAATTATAGCTAAAAATTTCAATATAATTTTGGTTATTTTGAGTATTTTCATTATTTTGCTCTAGGAAAAAATAATATTTTTGAATTTTAAATTGTAACTTTGAATAACTATGTTATAAAAAATATATATATAACTAATATTTTCTATATATGATTTTATTTCGGGTATGTCGGGTACCCATTCGGTTTTCGGTTCGGTTCCGGGTTCAGTTCCGGTTCTTCGGGTTTAGGAGATTAGGACCCAATAGGGTATTCTACCGGTTCCGGGTTCGGATTCGGGTCCATATTTTCGGGTCGGTTCCGGTTCGGGTTTTCGGGTCCGGTTTTTTTGCCCAGGCCTAATCACTAGTATCAAGGGCGGACGTACGTTACGGTTAACCGGGGCACTTGCCACATATAAACTTTTTTAGATTAATGTTATTTTACATGATTTTTTAAGTATGCCCCTGTTAAAATATCTTTTATTGCCCCATTACTTTATTTACTTCTTAGATACTGAAACAACCCGACCTTTTTTTTTTTTAACAATGTAAACAATTATGCAGCCTATACTACTAAATTAAACCAACCCAAACCACAACTCCTCATTAAACCAATAACAACCATTACACACAGCGGAAACATACCAACCATACAAAACCATTACAACATCAATACAATAACAATCCTAAGTATTCTATCCATCAACCTAGCATATCTCTATCCAAGGTTCCAACAACATATCCAACAATCCAATAACACACAAACGAGACCCTAGATCATCCTCCTCCTCATTGCCATGATTCCACGTCACAAACCTGCACACCACAAACAACAATTGAGATGCGTAAGTATTATCACAAATACTTAGTGAGGCAATCATCCCATCTACTGGGCTATACACACAAGCAACTGAGATTCCAATGCTTAACAAATGACAACCAAACACAACAAACCAGGAAAAATCACGAAACAAGCAACTTGGTGTCGACCGACACCAGAGAGGTGTCGATCGACACTGACCAAACATGGTGTCGGCCGACACCTAACTGGTGTCGATCGACACTCCCTTCGCAGACGCGAACTGCACGAATTCGAACGACGAACCTCCGTTTCCAATCATCTCCAATCCGTTCCAACCTCACCCAAAACCTTCAGGAACCTATAAGAACCATAACACAACCACCACAAGCAAGAACAACACCAGTAACACAACCAATCAAGCAAGAACAACACCACTAAGCACCACCAATCAAGCAAAAACAACAAAGGATTCTCAGGCTTAGATAAGCCATGGTCATGCACTCACCTTATCAACTGATTATAACAACCAATACAACCAGTTGAGACCCTCCTAACGTCTGAAACAGCCCAGAAACGCCCTACAACAAGCCACACAACCAAAAACGACTTATAACAAAACTGGACAGAAACATCAGAAAAGAATAGTCTCAAAGACGAAACCCTAAAATAAAAACCAACCGTTAACTATCAAATCGCTCCGGTGAAAAGCTACCCCTAGACGTCACGAAGCTTCCCACAAAATTTCAGCACGATCAGGCACAACACGAGACCACGATCTCAGTTACAATCTCCGATGGTCCCAACTCGCGTCTGAGAAAACGTGTCTCACGAAACTGCCAATAACTCATCGAGTTTAAATCCAAATCTACTTCTGTAAAAAGGCGAATGACGATGAAAGACTTGGGAATACACCTACCAAATTTCATTATCTTTGAGAATGATTTGATATGCCGAAACTGTTTCCTCCCAAACCCTAACGATTCTGATCTTTCTCCTTTAATCTCCTTCACACCACAATAGGCTCTCTCCTCTCTCTCTATCTCTGAAAACGGCGACAAGACACCCTAAAACCTTAATTTGTTGCTTCTCCACTTATAACACGATTTAGGGATTTTCCTTGAACCAAACCGAACCAAACAGCAATTAAAACGAACCGGACCAAACCAGAAAACATGGTGTCGATCGATACACCATGGGTGTCAATCGACACCCACACCAAAACCTTAAAAATTAGTTCGCGGATGTTACATAAGCCCACAATCTAACAGAATTCCCCCACATTGAATTAGAAAATTACATCCATGCTTTATATCACGATTTCGCATTAAATATGTAGTAAAACTTTGTTTTGACTTAGAAAGATTAAATCTTATCCTTAATAATCAAAATAAAGCATTACCAAAGAATCATTTAGGGAAAAAGAACAGTAAAAAAGAAACCAAAACAAACAAAAAAGTCAGAGGAGCATTCATATATGTTAACTTAATTACGTTTTTCACCAACTTAAAAATTGGTTCGCGGATGTTACAGATACTTTCTGTTGTGTATACTATTAAAATATCATATAAATACAATACAAAAACTTAATTTTGTTTATATTTCCTATGTTAACAAGCCTATATTCTATTAATAAAACAAAATTTTATTACTTATTTTAACTTGACAAAACTAATCAAATATTTTAACTGATATAATTTTATTAAAAAAATAATAAAAAATAATTTAATATTATTGCCCCGGATAAAATTATTTTCTGGATCCGCCACTGACTAGTATAATTGGATATTTTTATTCCCTCTTTTGTAAGTTGAAGCGCATCGTTATCACTTGTTACGACCACTGTAAACACGTTTTATATATGGTACTAGATTAGATTAATATCCGTGCTAGAGCACGTGTTAAAATTCATTTTATTTATATTGTAATTTTTATATAAAATATAATTTATGTGATTGTTTTTAAAAGTTTTTTTGGATAAAATATTATGCAATAAAATTATATGCTAAATATGATTGCTTGAAAAAGACACATATTTTGTAAATTTTATATTGTTAATGATTCTAAATAATTACCGTTAAATTTTATTTTATACAAAATTTTGTATATTTTATATTTTAAAATAAAATTTTAATATGTTGTATTAGGTTATATATGTGAAGTTATTTTAACAATATATATTCTACATCATGACTTGAATGTCATTATAAGACATAATTTTGTAAATTTGAATTTAAATATTCAAATTTTGATCCGTTACTCAGTAACATTTTTAATTCAATCTATATTAACATTTTTGAAGTATATTTTGTGTTATGCTCTTTTAGTTTTGTTTATTTAAAAAGTTATTTACAACATTAATCCCTAAAAAATTTCTAAAACTAACATTACTCCAAATTTTGTTTCCTAAATATTTTACTTTTCATCCCAACTAAAAAAATAACAACAATCAATATGAAAATATAAACTATCATATATTTAACCACACATTCTGTTGTGTTTGGAAGATATTCTATATATGAATCCTTCACAAACAAACAAAAACAACAATTTGATTCCCATTTTATTTTCCAAATTTTGTGAGTTTTGATTCTTAACGTAAGAAAACTTCGATTGACATTTATTTAAATATTATAATCAACATATATAAACTTAATAAAATTTTTAATTATTACGAATATGTAAAATTAAAAAAGTTTAAAATACTGTATAATATGGTTATATAATAGATGAATTATAAAAAGGACATATTAAAATTAATAAAATATTATTAAATTTGTATTAACATGGGTTAAATTATCATTTAATTATTTATCAACACTACTAATATTATAATATTTAACACTAAGCTATTATTATTATTCATAAAGTATTCATGTATCATACAAACTGAAGCTTTCAAGTTGACGGTTTCTATTAAATTCCGAAATTTAAAAAATGACACGTGTACATCATATGAAATTACTTATTTAGAATAAAAAAATGTTTAATAAATTGGGAAAATTAACATTATTTGAGGTTAAAAATAAATGTGCCTAAGATTTTGGGAATTTCACATTCGCAATTGGCTCGGAGCAGAGAGGGATCTGGGGATTTACTCGATCAAGCATGCTTCTCAATCAATGCGGAGCCGAGACGACGATAGAAGATTCCATGGAAGCGACGAATTCGGACCGCTCATCGGTGGATTTCAAAAGTAACGCGAGAAAGCGTAAGGCCGATTTCGAGCCGGGAGAGGAGGAGGAAGAGGAAGAGGAAGAGAGCGATGAAGAAGAAGAAGGCGTTGATGATGGGAGAGGCAAAACAGAGGAGGAGCCTAAGGCTATAATAGATTGCTTAGAGGCACCGGAATGGGATGTGGACAGCTTCGATGGTTTGGAGTATTATTCGTCGCCGGAGGTGTTATTTTCCTCCGAGGATGAACCTTTCTCCGAAGAATCGAAAGAACACTACCGCATCTTTAAACGCCAGATGATTGAGAGCAAGGTACGTCTTCCTATATAGTGCTTTGCGTTTTTCTTTTTTTGAGGTAATTAAAATTCTTGAAACTTTGTGGATTAAATATCTAATACAACGGTTTGACAAAGAAAAAAAAAAAATATATCTAATACAACGTGTGTGTGTGTGTGTGGTTTAGGAATTTACGGGGATCCTCAGCTTAGGCCCTTTGATCACTACAGAGGAATTAAACCAATGGGCTTGGAGTGGGAAGCGCTTACGGATAAAGACTTTCGCGGCTTCTTTGAAGAGTTGGTCTATTTTTGTCTCCTAAACTTCAACCAAGACCAGGTTACCTTACTTCTCTCTCTCACTCAGCCTTCATACTAGTTTAGATGGGGTATAGCTTAGTCTGAATCAAGAAAACGAAAATCTCCATTCTCTCAGACGTCTGACTCTCTTAGCACTAACATTTTTGTTTTTTCCATTGTTGTTCTAGGATTCGAATGTGGAGTTCGTTGAAGTTGTGAGAGGTTATTATCGCGCAGGACCGAGATCGAAGTCATACATTACATTTATGGCCAGGGAGAAGCCTGATGGACCTCTTGTGGAGTATCACGCCAAGTGTATGGTTACTTTGGACAGAAAGAGGCATCCCATCCTCTGTAGACCGGCTCCTACACCAAAGCCTTGACACCAAACTTGTTTAAGGTAGGGGTTGCTCTTAGCCAGTTCAGATTTGCTGTGTCCATGCTCAAACGTGATTAGATATATGTATGTCATAATGTGTTTGAATCTGAAGATTTTATATTCTCATCTTTAGACAAGAGATGATTCTATAGGAAATTGTTCAATATAAACTGTAGTGTTTGAATCTGTGGGCGATGTGTTCAATTTCCGGCAGTTTTTGTTCGACTTAACCGAATGCAAACCATATGATACGTTGGAAGCTTTCCATCTGCCTATTTACTGAACCAAACAACGAGCTACATTATTTTGGAATTTGCATATTCAATCTGCCCTTTTTGACTTTGTTTGTTTTAATTGAAACAAAAAACGACTATGCGTTAGTTTTAAATACGAAAACAATAAACTTTTTTGTTTAAGAATCGTGTTTCCCATAAACCACGTCGAGTAGAAAACAAAAAATTCTCAAATAATGATTACCTAAAACCTCATAAATCTCAAGATGTTGAACGAATAGGCGATAAAAGACATGGTGAAACGAGGGTGACATTTACTTATCGAGTCACCATAATCGAGTGACGGATCGAGAGTGCAGATGTGCACTTCAATTGGTTTGGTTTTGGTATTGAGGTAACTCGAATTCTTTTAGGAATAGAATACGACCAGAATCGAAAAGAATTATGTTGTGATCGTGTGTTTAAATTTTAAAAACAAATGCCTAATCATTTTTGTTTTAGTTTCGGCTAGAGTTATTAAAAGTATAAATGTTTTAATAATTTTTTTTTTTTTTAAACAGCTGCTTGCATGCATTGATTAATTTGGACAGTGATCCTCATGGAGGATGTTTACAAGAAAACTTGGAACATAGGAATGAGAAATATGAGTCAAGTGATTTTGAAAAATTGATTTGGCTAATAGATCTGCTGCTTTGTTGTTGTTACGCCTTGTCCATTGAAACTTGACTTCTTCAAAATTCTGCTTGAGATGGTTAATTTCTCTGATCCATGTGTGCCATCTAAAATTGTGTTGTTCGCCGTTGATTAATCTCATAACTTTGAGATTATCACCTTCGAAAATTATCCGTGTGAATCCTTGTCTCAATGTCTCCTTTATTGCTATAACAAGCGCTTGAAGTTCTGCTTCTATTGGTGCATGGCATCTCGATCCTATGCTGCATCCTGCATTAATATAAAAGCCTTCTGAATCACGAAGTATCCAGCCTGCTTGTGAAGCAGTTTCATTCTGACCAAATTTGCAGTCCACATTGCATTTAATGAATCCTTCTTGTGGTTTTCGCCATTGTGAGGAATGTGATCTTGCATTCTGTCCTCTTGAACTTTGAGTTGTCTGTTCTAGAGACCATATGTCCACCCAATCCATTGCTTCTTTTAGTGCAAACTGAAAATCCTCCTGCCAACTGTAGGCTGTTTGTTGATACAGCCACATATTTCTACTTTTCCATAATCTCCATAGCAACCAAAGTGGAAGTTGTCGTTCCACTTTTGTATACTCTTCCTTATTGTGACGGTCGATAATAATCTTTATCCTCTCAGCCAAAGAGTAATCTTGTGCATACAACTCAGTATAAAGGCCTTGTTGTGTCTGCCAGAGGTCTCGTGCATGTTGGCATTCAAAAAGAAGATGCGAGATAGTTTCTTCAGCCTGTAAACATCTTGGACAAATGGGGTTAGTTGTTATCCTGCGACGATTAAGTTCAACTCTCACTGCCAAAGCATTTGTTAGAATTCTCCAAAGAAAATGTTTTAATTTCGGAGCAGTCTTGGTTTTCCACATTGCAGTCTTCAAATCATGATGAAGTAAAGGCACATCATCTTGGTTTCTATAGTCTGCCAGGTGAGTTGCTAACCAGTAACCCGATTTGACCGTATAAATCCCAGAATCATTGTAATGCCAACCCAAAAGATCTGGTTGTTCCGTTGGTATTACCTTGATTTGTTGTATGAGATGTATATCCTCTGGGATCACATATCTTTGTAGGGTTTCTAAATTCCAGCCAGTTTGTGTGTCATTCATTAATTCACTGACTGTTCTGAAGTTCTCCTCAATACCCTCAATTATCCTTGGAGCTCTTGGTGGATGGGTTAATAGCCAAGGATCAGCCCAAACATGTGTATTCCGACCATTGCCAATCAAAAGTCTCATTCCTTTTCTCAACAGATCTCGTCCTTCCAGCAGGGACTTCCAAATAAAAGACGACTTATAACCATTTCTGGCGTTAAAGATATTCGAATCCGGAAAATATCTGCCTTTCAACAGTCGAGCTACCAAGCTTTCAGGGTTTTGCAGGATACGCCATACTTGTTTGCCAAGAAGACTGAGGTTAAACTGTTCTATATCTCTGAAACCTAATCCTCCTTCTTTCTTTGGTGTGCTCATTCTCCTCCAAGATACCCAATGCATTGGTTTTTTCCGTGGATCTTTCTCCCACCAATATTTAGCCATCATTTTATTGATCTCATCACAGGTTCCTTTGGGTAGTTTAAAGCAGTTCATTGTGTATATCGGTGTAGCCAAGGCCACCGTCTTTATTAGCACTTCTTTACCAGCCTCTGACAGATATCGATTCTTCCAACTCTTAGTTCGTTGCTGTACTTTATCCACCACAAATTTAAAGATTTCTTTTTTCTTTTGACCAACCTGCTCCGGTAAACCCAAATATTTTCCACAGCCTCCGTCATTATGGATATTAAGTATCCTTCGTAGCTTCGTTTTAGTCTGAGGTCTCACTCTTGAGCCAAAGGTGATTGCTGATTTATTGGGATTGACTGCCTGCCCAGAAACCCTCTCATATGTTGACAAAATTTTCATAACTGTGTTGCATGATTTTGGATGCGCGTGACAAAAGAAGAGTGCATCATCTGCAAACAATAAATGATTGATCGATGGTCCTGTATTGCTGATCTTCATACCCTTTAGCTTACCGTCTCTTGCAGCTTTTGATAGTAGATGACTTAGAACATCAGCACATAAGATAAATAGATAAGGGGATAAAGGATCCCCTTGTCTGATGCCTCTTTCAGGTGTGATATATCCTCGTGGGGTTCCATTTATCAGGACTGAATAGCTAACTGTTTCAACACAATTCATTATCCAATTGATCCAAACTGTATCAAAACCCATGTGCTGCATTGTCTCCCTTAGGAATTGCCACTCTAATCTGTCATAGGCTTTGGATATATCTGTCTTCACTGTCATATAACTGTTTGCCCAACGTTTTCTTCTTTTCAGAGAGTGGATCATCTCATGAGCTATGATAACATTGTCCATTATGTTTCGTCCTTTAATAAACGCGGCTTGGTTCTCTGACACTATAGCTGATAAATGGCCTTGCAGTCGTTCCACTAAGATTTTTGAGATGATTTTGTAGCTTACATTGCAGAGGGCAATTGGCCGGAACTCATTCATGGCTGTTGAGACTTCCACTTTTGGGATGAGGCATATATTTGTGTGGTTCAAGTTTTCTTTCATTCTGCCTTCTCTGAAGAAATACGTGATTTCGGCAATGACTTCTTCGTTTATTTCTGGCCAAAGTTGTTGATAGAAAGCAGCCGTGATTCCATCAGGGCCTGGTGCTCTATCAGCTCCAATACTGAAAACAGCTTTTGTTATCTCCTCCTCTGTTACCATGCGCTGTAGATCATTATTCATTGCAGTAGTCACCTTTGGCTCCATACCCTGAAACACCTCTGTGTAATCTTGATTCTGATTTCTTGTCGATTGGTAGAGGTTTGTGAAAAAGCTTTCTGCGATATCTCCTATCTCATCATCACCTCTGTAAACTCTCCCTGAATCCTCTATTGCCAAAATTCTGTTTCTTGCAACCCGTTCTTTAGCTGTAGCGTGAAAATATTTTGTGTTTCGATCCCCTAGGGTAAGCCAAGTATTCCTGCTTTTTAGTTTCCAATGTTGTTCTTCATCTCGATAGGCTTGAGCCAACTGATGTCTTACTCTGCTGATTTCTTGTGTCGAATATGTGCCAGTGGTCATAGCCCGGTCTAACTCTTTTTTCAACATACTGATCCTGACAGTTGCATTCAGTCTATTATCTCTTTTCCAGTTAGCAATCGAGCTCCGAATACCTCTTAATCTGTCATTGAGAGAATAAGTATTGTCTTGGTTTTTCCAATCAGTAATCACCATTTCTTTGAATCCATCTCGCTTGATCAAACGACTGTCATAACGAAAGTGATTTTTACGCTGTCCCGGTGTATAGCAGAAGTTTGTAACAAGGGGTTTATGATCTGATCCTTCAAAAGGTAGAAATTCTGTTTGAGCTGATGGAAAGAGGGCTAGCCACTCAGAATTGGCCATTGTTCTATCCAAACAATACCACACATCGTGAGTATGTCGTTTCCCTGTCCAAGAGAAACGATCTCCTATTGACTTGAGATCATGGAAGCCGCATATGGTGATCATGTTTCTGAAATCAGTAAAAGATGTTTCTGATCTTCGTGGACCTCCTCTCTTCTCTCCATTTCCTTTTATCTCATTGAAATCTCCCATTATCAACCATGGTCCTTGTCTCATTTCTGATATTGTTTCTAGTAGATTCCAGAGAATGTGTCGACGACTTTGATCTGGGTAACCGTAAACAACCGACAAATAAAATGAAATTCCATTGAAGTTGATTTGCATATCTACAAGATGAGCTGAAAGGGAAATAACTGAAACAGAAACTGAATTTTTCCAAAGCACAGCCATTCCACCACTTATACCTTGTGGTGGAACTGTTACAAACTGAGAATACCCCAAATCATAAGCGACTTCATTGATCTTTGCATCCTGCTGTTTTGTTTCCATTAGGCATAACATGTCCGGGAGATACATCCGTTGTATCTCCTTAAGGCGTCGAACTGTAAGGTCTATGCCAAGACCTTGACAGTTCCAGCAGGCTGTATTCATGGTGGCTGTGGTGGTTTAGGGCCCACCGCGCCTCTACACTGGTTGTTCCTTGAGGAACTGCTGCTCTCCCCACTCTCTCGAATCACTACCTTTGAAGGACTGACCGGTATTGCTTCACATTCTTGCGGCTCTGTTTCCTCTCTCTTACGTTTTCCCCTCTCATTTGCTTCAGTTGCCATCCTCCTGGCATTAGCTTCCATGACCATTGGGTTTGGCTGAAAATTTGGAGAGTACCTTTGGTATAGAACACTCCCTGGTATGTCACCAATTGCATTGTCGAAAACCGGAATGGGGTTGTAGAGCTCATTCATATCCATCTCACTCCGGTACATATTGTACTCACCACCTGATTCTTCGAGATCATTATCATCTTCTGAAACTTCTTGATCTGCCAATGCATTGTGTTCCGGATCAATATCATCGAGCTCTTCATTGGGTTCCGGTTCTTCAACCATAGGGATGTCAGCGTCTGCTACTCCATTCGGTTCGTCGTCACCTATCTCACGGATTATCACTCCTGGATTAGGATTCTGGGGAGGTTCATCATCCGCATCCTCATCAGGATCTTGTTCTTCTCCACCATTTTGAACCAGACAGGCACCAGTATCGTGGGTCAGCATTCCACACACTTCACAAAACCCTCTCAGGCGCTCAAAACGAAAACGTAGAAGCGTGTTAACACCCCTCTGAAACTGAAAGTTTCGTTGAAACCTTAAGGGATCCTCCACATTCCAATTGACTTGCACACGAACAAATTCAATCCGTGCAGCGGCTTCAGCGTCATAGTCCACCTCCATTAGATTCCCCAAATTTCGTCCAACATGAGCAATGACTTCACGGTTCAGGAACTGGAGTGGAATTCCTCTTATCTGAATCCAGAACGAAATGAAATTGAGCAACGGAGGATTTTCAAGAGCATTCCACCGTTGTAACACCAGCATACGGTCATTAAACGCCCAAGGTCCGCGTCTCATAACCGTCTCCATTGATTCTTCCGAAGGGAAAATGAATTGAAATTGGTTCCCTGGAACAATCCTTCCATGAACAAGGCCCGCTTGACCCCAAGCCCGAGGCATCGCAGCGATGATGGATCGAAGATTCTGACGTCGTGGCATTACTGGCCTACCCATGATGATAAAGCGATTCTCCGCAGCTGCCTGGGCCACTATCTCTTCTGGGATTGGAATTGGGGCGTCGTCTGCACCGAGATTGAGATCCTGGACTGCTCTTCTCAAGTTGTCACCCATCTTTGCGAGAACTTCGTAGTATCGAAAAGGAAAGAGTGTTTGGGATGCAAATTTGATGACAGTAAGTGAAAAATTTCTAATTCCATGTCTGCGATTAAATAGAGGAATCCACTCAATAACTGCCGTAGTGGCATCACGATGATTGCGGGAAATCAAAGTGGAGATAACTGCCTGAGAAATGGAGAAAACTGCTGCCACTCCGCCGGCAAAATCGACGAGAACCGTCGCAAAATAAAACTGATAAAATAACTGTAAAATCGCCTTTACTGTCGCCATTCCCATCACGGGTCGTAGTTTTTATTAATTATTTTTTTGACTCTAAATGTTTTAATAAATTTTAACTTAAAACTGATAACGGGTTTTAGTTCAGGATTCTTCTATTTATTTACTAGGTTTTGAATCACGCTACGCGTGAGTTTATTTAATATATTTTGATGAAAATTATATATGATTGATGTTAGTTATGAAATATTATCTTATCAAAAAATTTCAATTACTATTAAGGCAAAAGTTAAATTTCAGATATATAATTTTTTAAAATATAAAAATTATTTGTGTTAGAAAATCAAATCTGATCAAAAAAATCATGAATTTAACCTTATCTCCAAGCCAGACAGATCAAACTGGTTACCTCGCATATTCTAAACCATTTCTTTAACCACCAGAAAACGAAACATGTTTAGAATAATAAATTTATCTTATTTTCTAATATTTAATTGATCATTACCACCTATGTCTTTGTGTTTTTTTTCAATGTTTTATTATTTTTTATATTTTTTCTTGTCATTTTCATTGTCAAATTTTATGGTGATTGTCATCGTTACTTTTACCGTCAAGTTCTTTGTTATACTTTTCTTCTTCCTCTTCCTTGTCAACTTCTTCACATTCTTTCACTGAAAAACTTTTTTTTAGACTACCACACAACTTGTTAACCCATCAAACTCCAATCATTTATTTTCTCATAAAATTTGTGCAATTCATGAAGACCAGCATAGTCAACACATGCACCTAATTATTAATAATTTCATCCATATACTTATTCGGTTTTAGATCCATACATATTGAAACTTCTCAAACCAAAATCCTTGCAAAAAAATGTAATATGAACACATGTATAGTTAAAACAATACTTTTGCTTTTCGTCGATCCTTCTTCTTTAAACTCAAATAACATCAAATCAAGGTCTTGTGACGTCAATACTTCTTTTTTAGACTAAAAAATAAAAAATTTACTGAAAGAATATCAAATCATATGTAAAGTCATACACAAAAACATGTTTTACCACTCATAAGATATATAATGATCTTGATTGCTCATTTTAAAAATCTTAATATAGAAGATTCTAGAAATTTTAAAAATGTAAATTAGTGAGATTTCTAATCACTATTGGCTGTTCTAAATCAAATATTTATAGTATTTTTAACTTTAAATAAAATATATGATTAAACCGAATAAAACTTTTTTATTTGGATGCTTAATAAATCAAACTTTCCTGCTCATTAGTAGTTAGAAGCATATTAGTCATATTTATAATAGTTCTGAACCCATTGCCTAAAACATTTATAGCCGATGTGGGACGTTACTTCCATAGATTAAACTTTTTCTTTTTTCTAAAAAATCTTCATAATATAGATTACTACTATAGATTCAAAAATATTAATTAGTGAAATAACTAATTCTTATTGGTTGTTTTAAATCCTATATGGACACCATTAGGAGTTTATAGCTTCAACTTTTTATTAGTATAGTATAATATTTTAAAATTTTTATGGAGGTTAAGTAATTGTAATATTTTAAAACATTCTATGAAGTTTAAATATTTATAATATTGGAACCTTTTTAAAGTTTAAATATTTCTAAAATTTACACTTTAAATTTATAAATCATAATTTTTAAAAACTTTTTAAAAGCTAAGAAACTATTAAAATTCAAAAATTATAATATTTTGAAATCTTTTAAATGCTAATACTTTTAGAAGTTTCAATAGTTATAATATTTTAAACTTTCAAAAGGTATTGAAATCTAATATTTGAACCTTTTAAAAAGTTTTAATATTTATAATCTTTTAAAATTTTAAAATTTAAAATTATAATATTTAGAAACTTTTCTAATGCTAAGAACTTTTAAAAGTTTCAATATTTATAATATTTTAAACTTTTAACAATTTTAAATATTATAATATATTTTTTGAAACTTTTTAAAGTTTTAATTTGATCAAATAAAAAACAGATCAAACCGAATAAAACATGAGTAGCTGGAAGCATAATGATCTTATTTACACTTGTTATTAACCATAAGAAAAACAAAAACAGACGAAACTATTAAGACCACAAGTTAAAATGTTGCATCCACTAGATCATTAGAAACGAGATAATCTGACTTGTTATAACAGCGCCCTTTGCCAAGTCCATCCTTTTGAGTCCCCCCCAATCCTATCCTAGGTCACGCACAAAAAAAAAGAAAACCAATTCATGATTCTGAAATCATGCATGACCTGAATGCTTGGCCAAGACATATTGTTTTGTTTTTCCTTCTTCTTCATATCGTAATACATCTATATATGCATGACAAGCACCGTGTGATATTGCATAGCTTCCAAGGAAAAAAGCATCTATGAATGACATACTTCTCTAAACATGATTTGAGTCTAGACAGAGCAAAACAAAAGTTGGCTAAGAGAAGCCCATACCTTGATTGATTGAACAACTTTTGGTATCAAGGCATTGGCGTAGGAGCCGGTCTACAAAGGATGGGATGCCTCTTTCTGTCCAAAGTAACCATACACTTGGCTTGATACTCCACAAGAGGTCCATCAGGCTTCTCCCTGGCCATAAAGGTAATGTAGGACTTTGATCTAGGTCCTGGGCGATAATAACCTCTCACAACTTCAACGAACTCCACATTCGAATGCTAGAGAACCACAATAAACAAAAAAAAAAAAAAAATGTTAATGCCAGGCTTGGGGGCAGAACACTTATCAGGGTTAAAAATTCCCAAAAAACCACCCAACTTGTAAGAAGAGCTTGTAAATCCTGTCAACCTAACAATTGCTAACAAAAATAAGAGACTGAATCCTCATCAAAGCTCATCAGACCTTTATAGTTCTTCTTAAAGAATTGAAATTAGGAATTTAGATTTTAGTCTTCTTTGATTAACAACTAAGCTAAACCATCTATAAAACTAGTATGAAGACTGACAGATTTTTAAACAAAGAGAGAGAGAGAGAGAGAGAGAGAGAGAGAGAGAGAGAGAGAGAGAGAGAGAGAGAGAGAGAGAGAGAAGTAATGATTAACCTTGTTTTGGTTGAGTTTTTGGAGACAAACATAAACCATCTCTTGCCAGAACTGGCGGTAGTTTTGATTGGGAAGGGCTCTCTGCTCCAACTTCATTGGACTTATTCCTTTGTAATGAAAAGTTGGCTTAAGCTCACTATCCCCGTAAAATCCCTAAAATAAACCACACACACAGTTCAGTTATTAGTAGAAATCACCATCATCATCATCATCATCATCATCATCTATTCAATTCTTACAAATTAGTTTCAGCTCAAGAAAACTCAAAGCACATTATAGGACGGGACGTACCTTGCTCTCGATCATCTGGCGTTTAAAGATACGATAGTGTTCTCTAGCTTCTTCGGGGAAAAACTCCTCATCGGAGGATGAAAGCATCGGCTCCGGAGAAGAATAATACTCTAAACCATCGAAGCTGTCCACATCCCATTCCGGCGCCTTCAAGTAATCTATTCTAGCCTCAGGCTCTTCCTCTATCTTGGCTCTCCCATCACCAACGCCTTCTTCTTCTTCATCGCTCTCTTCCTCCTCCTCCTCGAACTCGAACTCGGCCTTACGCTTTCTCGCGTTACTTTTCAAATCCACCGATGAGTGGTCCGAATTCGTGGAGGAATGATACTCTAAACCGTCGGAGCCGTCCATATCCCACTCATGCTCCTCTAAGAGCGCTTTATCAGCCTCACGCTCGTCAATTTTGACTTTCTCATCTCCGAGTTCTTCATCGCTTTCTTCTAACTCCTCCGGGTCGAACTCGGCCTTACGCTTTGTCAGGTAAGAATATACAAACACTGAATAAGATCCTTCCATGGAATCTTCTATCGTCGTCTCCGCTCCGCATTGATTGAGAAGCATGTTGATCGAGTAAATCCCTAGATCCCTCCGAGCCAATTGCGAATGTGAAATTCCCAAAATCTTGTTTCAGGAAAACAAAAAACAATTCCCAAAAATTTGGGCATTTATATTATAGTTTTCCTTAACAAAATAGGAACATTAATTTTTAATCCCAAATAATGTTAATTTTCCAAATTTAAAATAATGTTAGTTGTACATTTATTTTTCTTCCTTAATTAAGATTTACACATTTTTTTATTTCTAAATAAGTAATTTCACATGATCTAATCCCTATGATTAATTTGGGAATTTAAAAGAAACCATCAACATCGGTCTGATCCAATTTTAGAACCTTCAATTATTTTTTAATAAATAGAATCCTGAACTAAAACCATTATCAATTTTAACCATCTGTTTATAAAAACGTTTTTACTTTTAACAACTCTTAACCAAAAATTAAAACAAAAATGACTAGCCATCGCTTTATAATAAAACGGAAGTACACAGCATTGTTTTGTAGATTTTATAATTTTAATAAGTTGGTTACAAATAGGTTATAAATTAATTGGGAAGACTAATTTTAATAAGTTGGTTACAAATTAAATAGTGGGTGCAATTTTGATTGTTTCTGAGAATCTTAAATAACATATTCCAAATTGATAATTGATATATTAATTGGTTACAAGTTAATGATTAGAAGATCAAAGCACGAGATACAACCTTAATTGTTTCCGAAAATATTTATTTTCGAAAATTTTTATTGCTACAGCACATTGTTTTCAAAGATCTATAAACACAATATTACAAATTTATTTCCGGCAGATTTTATTGCTAGACCAAATTGTTAACCAACTTATTAGAGAAAATAAAAATATACTGTGAAGCATAAAAAATGAATAAAATCTGCGAAAGATGATCACATCTCCGAGAAATTGAAAATAAAATCTTAACGACAATCTTCCAAACTTTCAATATAAAACATGCAAATCTCCTTTCACAAAAATACTTTTTTTTTTGTCAATCAAGATGCATTAAATCAACTAACCAGGGTTTGGTACAGGTCGGTCCGGTTGAACCGAGGACATTACATCAAGGGGTACCGAGATAGGTGGTTGTAAACCATTAATTGAAAATAACTTAGACAGAGAGTTTTTTGCAATCTCATCCGCTCGTCGATTCCTCTCCCGAGGGACAAAGGTGAAGGAGATTTCTTCGAAACTCGATGCTAATAAGATGGAGTTCCAAGTTAAGCGTTTTGATCAGCTGTTATGAATCAGAGGCGCACAAAAGTTTCTGATAGCCAAGGTCAGAGGCGTTTTGTAAAGCCAAATACAATGCTACCGCTTCCGCCATAAGTGGCGATCTGACATGGTGAGAGCTTTCACTGCCAGTTTGTTCAGAATGGAGGAAGGGTCCTGTGAAGATCCAGCCAAAGCCCACATCTCGGGATTCTTCCTTCCAAGCCGCATCAGAGAAACAGCGAATCAGATCTGGGGTTTCCTCGAGGCTCTGTCGATTAGCACAGGTATGGGGTATAGGATTTTCAATAGTTTGGCTTAGGTACCATTCTCGGGTTTGGGTAATTGCTTGAGTCATTGCCTCTTTCGGGGAGATAGATCTTTGTTCAAAAATCAGCTTATTACGGCATGTCCAAATGGTCCACAGGATCCAAGCTCCAAGGGCCCCTTTTGCGATTCCAGTCGGTGGAGCGATTCCAGTCGGTGGGAGGCAAACCAGGAGTCGTGTTGTCTTGAGTCCCATGTCCAAGCTCTTTATCATAGATGGTTCGAGGGGGGCTTTTGTTGGTGTCTGCCTCCAAACTTCCCTGGAAAAAGAACAATGAAAGAACAAGTGGAGACGAGTCTCCTTGTGGCCACAAAAATGGCAAGTGGCAGCCTGGTTAATACCCCGACATACTAAATTCTCACCCGTTGGGAGCGCATTCCTCATTAACTTCCAGAGGAAGAATCTGATTTTTGGTAAGCAAGGTAAACTCCAAATCTCTTTCTCCCAGTTAAAATCCTGGTACATATTCTCCTGTTGTGCTCGCTGATCACGTTTCAGAGATAAAGTGTGATATCCTGACTTTGCTGTATAATCTCCAGATTTTGTAGGTAGCCATATGTACCGATCTTCTGCTCCATGTTTACTGGGTCTAATAGCCAAAATGTCATCTTTGTATTCAGGAAGCAGTAATTCTACTTTCGCTGGATTCCAAGCCATAATGGCATAATATATATATATATAAGGAAGTCCAATATTCGTCTCTCGGGTTGCCACCCTACAGCGCGCCTCCGGATCGTCATCCGAAGTCGATAAACCAACCATACTCCCAAGCCACAAAGTCTCAGAATATGGCAGTACTAGGAGAACCTAAGTTCTCCAAGAGTCACGAGCAAACAATTCTGAACACGTCTGAGTCCTATCCCTATCCAGGTTCCCTTCCCATGGCTCGCGTAAGACAACACAATGTCCTACCAACCACATATCCCCTCACTGGAATACCTCAAGACCACACAAGGATCATATACATGCCACAAGTGCCAAACAAATGGCCTAAACAGGACCGCCACCAAGGCCAAACAAATGTCCTAAGCAGGACCGCCACCAAGGCCAAACAAATGTCCTAAACAGGACCGTCACAAAGACCATCTGTCCCGAAGGACCGCCTAAACAGGCACTCTGGCTAAACAGCCCGCCACAAAGGCCACACATCTGGCTAAACAGCCTGCCACACAGCTGGCTAAACAGCCCGCCACAAAGGCCACAGAATGTCTCAAAAGACTGCCACACACGGGCACAATGACTCAAAAGTCCACCATTAAGGCCACACAAGTCCCTCCAAGGCTCTCCACCACTAAAATGGACAAATTCTAACTCACATAAAACTTTCCATTTTTAGCACTTTCCACTTTTGGAAACTTATTTTTCAGGAAGCTTTCCTCCAAAAACCCCGTCTCATGGAAACTTTGTACCCCGAGCACCACCTCATCTTGTTACTGAGTCGCACAACCAACCACCCCAAGCGACAAAGTAACAAAAGAGATGAGCTGGAATACTCCATTCTCGCTCCAGCCACGGATTATAGATGGGACCAGGCTAGACAAGCTCAAGTCGCGGCTAGCTTCTCATACCACTTCTTAAACCTTGCCTTCATTCTAGCTTCACGCTCCCAAGTCTGCTCCTCAACACCATCACAGTCCCAAAAGACTCTCATCAAAGGAATCTTCTTATTCTGAAGTTCCTTGATCCTCCTCTCGAGAACCCTCACTGGTATCGCCTCCAAAGTCATGTTAGGCTGAAGATCTTCAGGAATCTTAGCCAACAACTGGTCATCCTCACGGAGACACTTCCGCAACATAGAAATATGGAAAACCTTGTGGAACGCACGCATAACCTCAGGCAACTCCAGCCTATATGCTATCGGTCCCACCCGCTCAATCACTCTGACGGACCCATGAATCTTGGACTCAACTTAGTCTCTGCCAATGACATGTTCAGACCCTGCAACATGGCCATCTTGAGGTACACTCTGTCTCCCACCTGAAACTCAAGATCTCTCCTCCTCCTATCAGCATAACTCCTCTTCCTATCCTGAGCCTCCTTCATGTTCAGCTTGAGAACCCGAATCTTCTCTGAGGTCTCCTGAACAAAATCTGCCCCGAACATGCTCCTCTCCCCACCTGAGTCCAGCATAACGGTGTACAGCATGATCTCCCATACAAAGCCTCATATGGAGCCATCTTAATACTCGCCTGGTAACTGTTGCTGTAAGCAAACACTACCAGGTTTAGGTGATCTGCCCAATGGCCACCCCAATCCAACACACACATCCTCAGCAAATCCTCCAGCGTCTGGATCGTCCTCTCTGACTGTCCATCAGTCTGGGGATGATAAGCTGTACTCATATGCACCTTAGTGCCCATCTATGCCTGAAATGCTTTCCATAACACTGAAGTGAACTTAGAATCCTTGTCAGACACAATGCTCGCTGGCACCCCGTGCAATCTGACTATCTCTCTTACATACTTCTTAGCCAAGACCGCTGCTCCATCAGTCTTCTTAATGGTCAGAAAATGTGTTGACTTAGTCAACCGGTCCACAATGACCCAGATAGCATCAAAAGTCCGAGACACTGGCAGTCCTACCACAAAATCCATAGTGATCATATCCCACTTCCACTCAGGAATGGGTAGACTCTTCAGTAACCCGCCAGGAACCTGATGCTTAGCTTCACTAACTGACACACATCACACCTCGCGACCCAACTAGCTAAATCCTTCTTTATCCCAAACCAGTGATAGTACCTCTTGAGATCACGATACATCTTAGTCGCTCCTGGATGAATAGAAAACTTGCTCGCATGAGCCTATCTCAGAATCTCCTGCCTCAACTCCTCATCTTTGGGCACACAAATCTGACCGTGCACCAAGATAGTACCATTGTCCGAGACCTGATACTCTGAATCAACATCCTTTGAGGCATTTACCAGCCTAAATCACTCTCTTGAGCCAACCGCACCCTACTCAGAAGATCTGCTCTATCAACCGCCTTCAAACCCAACGGTTCCTGTGAAACAGCACACAACCTCAAAGCACTGATCTCTCGTACCATAGACTCCATCTCCTGCTCCTGAGCCGAAGCTACCCTCTTCCGACTCAGAGCATCTGCAACCGTATTAGCCTTACCAGGGTGATAAGCTATCTCCAAATTATAATCTGCCACAAGCTCCATCCACCGCCTCTGTCTCAAATTCAGCTCAGGCTGAGTGAATATATACTTCAGGCTCTTATGATCTGTAAACACCTGCACCTTTGCACCATAAAGATAAGATCTTCAAATCTTCAGGGCAAAAACTACAACAACCATCTTCAAATCATGAGTAGGGTAGTTGCCCTCATGCTTCCGCAACTGCCGTGAAGCGTAGACAATCACCTTCCCATGCTGCATCAGCACACACCCCAAACAAACTCTAGATGCATCAGTATAAACCACATAGGGTTCTCCCTGCTCAGGCAAAGCCAACACTTGGCGTAGTAGTCAGCATCTCCTTAAGGCTTGCCAAGCCCTCCTCACACTCATGTGACAAGACAAAAGAAACATCCTTCCCTGTCAACTTAGTCATCGGACGAGCTCTGCCTGCAAAGCCCTACACAAATCTTCTGTAATAACCTGCCGACCTAAGAAAACTCCTGATCTCGGTGGCATTCTGCGGTCTGGGTCAATCTCTGATAGCCTGAATCTTCTCCGGATCTACAGAAACTCCATCTGCAGAAACAATGTGACCCAGAAATCCCATCCCCCGCTGCCAGAAACTACACTTGCTCAAATTAGCAAGCAACTTCTGCTCCCGCAACTTCTCCAGAACTACCCTCAATTGTAATGCATGCTCTTCAGGACTCTTAGAATATACCAGGATATCGTCGATGAAAATGATGACAGACACGTCCATAAACTCCTGAAACACGCTGATATATCATGGTTTTTGTGGTTTTTAACCATGATATAAAGAGTCTTTTAGAGTCTTTTGATTTGTTTTCTATGATGTTTTGGAGTTTTTGCAGGTTTTCTAGGAATTTAGCATGGATGGGAGCATAATGGAGCTAAATAGGAGGATTTGGAGCACATTCAAGCATTGAGGCTGAGCTACGAAGTTGGGAGGCGATTTCAGATCAAGCGTCGATCGACACAACATCAACATCGATCGATGCTAGGCCAAAAGAAGAAATTGGAAGTTTTCCCACAAGTTTTGAAGATTTACAAAGCTGCCCCAAAGTTTTCCATATTTGCATCATTAGTCCCTGGACGTGATTAGGAATATAAATAGGATTTTTGGATCATTGTTTAGACCTAAGTTTTATTTTCTGTCACCTTTTGAGAGAGAGACCCTGAGAGCTTTTTGGGAGAGACAAGTCAAGAACTCAGCCCTGTTGAGAGAAGCTTTTCTAAACTCCTTTGTTCTTCTCTTTTGAATTGAATGATATCTATTTTATCTATGGTTTTTGTTTCATTAATCATGTCTGAGTAGATCTCTTGTTAGGTTCAGGATATTTCATAGGGTTTTTATAATTTATTAGATCTGTTTATTTAGGATTCTTTATCTTTCTAGATCTTCATCTTAGGTTGTTCTTCATATTAATTCTTGATTGATCACCTAGAATTAATACCTAGTAAAATAAATTGATATGAGAATATAATTGATTTTCCTGATAAAACATTTTGATGAGCAAAATTATTTCTTGCAAAGAGATTTGATTTAATAATTTTGTGAACAATCTAAACTTGTTTTTAAAGCTGATTTTTAACCTAGAATTTTGCAAAGAGATTTGGATTTTCTGGTTTTAAATTTAGATAATACTTGCAGTGAGAACTGATTTATTTTACAAGAGTGTTTAGAGTTCTAGATCTGATATTAATTGCTTGAATCCTAATTTATTGATTGATTTAATATTTCATAAATTCCTGAGAATTTCTCTAGGCCTAGCGTTTTTAATTCATGAATTTACAATACTTTTAATTTTGTTTCTTCATTGCTTTTAAATTAATATTTTGATTTAGCATAATTAAAAGATTATCAAATCTATTGTGTGAGTCTAGAGTTCCTGTGGATTCGATCCCTAAGTACTACAATTGATCTCTTAATTTGAGAGAGTAGCTCAGGGTTAAATTTGAGCATATCACAAGCTGTTCATCAATCTCATAAACGATGTTTGCGCGTTAGTCAACCCGAAAGGCATCACCACAAACTCATTATGCCCATACCTTGTCCTTAAAGCCGTCTTCCTCACATCTGCCTCATCTATCGGTATCTGATGATAACCGGATGCCAGATCTACCTTGGAGAACCAAGTAGCACCCCTCAACTGATCCAACAACTCATCGATCCTGGGAAGAGGGTACTTGTTCTTCACAGTGACTCCGATAATCAATACATAACCGAAAACCCCCATCCTTCTTCTTCACAAACAACACCGACAATCCCCACGGTGATATACTAGGACGGATGAATTCCTTACTCAAGAAATCCTCTAGCTGCTTCTTCAGCTCTGCCATCTCTGCTGGAGCCATTCTGTAAGGAGCCTTGGATAACAGCATCGTCCCCGGTTCCAGTTCAATAGTAAAAAGGATCTGACCGAGATGGTGGTAATCCCTGCAATGACTGAAACACATCCTCAAACTCCTCCACTATCGGAATACCGCTAACCGTAGACTTCCCCATTGTCTCTGGCATAGATATAGTAACCAGATAAGCCTCACGGCCCTTCTCGATCATCTTCCCAGCTTGAATGGCCGAGATCACGAGACTCCCCGAAGTCGGTCTAATACCCTGAAAAACCAACTTCTCTCCTGGACGCTCAAACTCCACTCTACCCTGAAGGCAATCCAAATGCACCATATATCGATACAACCAATCCATCCCGAGAATAACATCATACAACTCCACATGACTGATAAGCAAATTCGCTGGCCACAACTTCCCTCCGATCTGAATATCAACTCCTCTAGCTCGTTCAATAACCTTCAGGAACTTTCCTCCCGCAACTCTGACAACTCTTGTACGCTCCCCGGGATCCATTCTGATTCCCGCACTCTCTGCACACTCCGGAGTAATGAAGGTATGAGAAGCTTCAAAATCAAACATAACGTGGGACTTAAACCTGCCCACCAACAAGGTCCCTACACAAACCTTATGTGTTGAGAACCTAACAATTTATCACAGGAAAAACATAAAGTCTGAACCTACTTAAATTCACAAAGTTAAGTACCATAAATTATACCTGTGATCGCCCCGGCACTGGTTCCACCAGTCTCTGCAGTCGTGTAAACCCATGGCGCCTGCTCAATCCGTGCCACCTGTTGCCCTCCAGGCGGCACCTGCTGCAACGCTGCCACTGCCACTGGCTGCAACTTTGGACACAAGGGCCTGATGTGCCCTGGCTCCCTGCAATGATAGCATACACGGGCCACTGCCGTTGGAGCACTCCTCTTGGGACAGCTAGCAATCTTGTGATCCTTGCTCCCACAACCGAAGCAACTCACCCCACACGGCCTCTGCATAGCCTCCCACCTCCTCTTGATTCCCTGCACAGGCTTGCCGCCCCTGCTAGAACCTCCATGATGCTGAACCTTACTAGGCTGAACTGCTGCACTGACCACCACTGACTGTGCTCGGATAATTTCCTCAATCTCTGCTGCCGTCTGAACCAGCTCTGCACGCGTAGCATAACTACGTCATCTACAATGGACCCTCAAGTCATCACGAAGAGCCCTCATAAACCTCCTGATCTGGGCCTCCTCAGGCTCCATAGCCCGACCCCCATAACAAAGAAGTCGACTGAACTCCAAGTCCAGCTCCCGCACTGACCGCATCCTCTGAGATAACTACAAAAACTGCACCTCCAACCGGTCCAATGCCTCTCTCGGAAAGTACTTGCAGTTGAACTCCCCCACAAAGTCAGCCCAAGTCATCTCCCTCTGCACTCTCCTAGCAGCCACTGATCTCCACCACACCTGAGCATCACCAACCAAGTGGTGGACCCCTATATCCACCCAAAACTCCTCAGGACATCTCAGAGTATGGAAGTTACGTTCCACACTCGTCCTCCAAGCATCCGCAGCAGTAGGGTCTGTACCACCCGAAAACCGCTCAGTCATGAGACCCTTCATCTCCTTGAGCATGGACAAATAACGTCCATGTGCTCCTGCATCTGCAGCCACTGGGTGCCGCTCCTCCGCCACCACTGGTAGCACTACCTGAGCCTGAGCCGGTACCACTGGTGGCAACCGCTCCAACAACTGTGCTAGCAAAGTCGTAAAGTCAGCACCAGGGACTCCACTCGTTGGGACTCCCACACCCGGGACCCTAGCACCACCGACCACTGGAGCATCAACACCGCCCCCTCCGGACACACTCATGGAATCCTCCTGGACACCCTGCGACTCGCCAACACCCTCAGCTATCACACTCTAGTCCGCAGTCTCACTAACCTCTGGGACTCTGCCCCTACCACGACCACGACCACGTCCGTGCCCACGACCACAACCAACAACAGCACCATCTCTAGCCATCTGCACTACCATGAACAGAAGACTAAGCAAACGATTTCTACTATAACACAGAAACATAAACTCACCGTGAAATCACACTGTAGGCTCGAATATGATGTTTTAGGACTCCATGCCACACACAATTGACTAACTCACATAATCAATCAAAGCATGCAAATCCCAAACATCTACAGCACAAAGCCTAGTGAACCCAAACCTAGAACCGCAAGGGCTCTGATACCAAACTGAAACGACCCGACCCATTTTTTTTTAATAATAAATAAATAAATTTCAACTAGTGGTTTCATACCCACTAGCCACATAACCACAATCACAACCAACAGCGGAAATAACAAACCAATAGCCAATAATAATCCAATAATCATAACATATCAATATCCAAATACCAAACAACAGGAATCATAGAACCAGCAACCTAACAATGTTTGTAATGACTCAACTCTAGCAACCTAGCAATGCCAGACAACAACCAATCGAGTCCCTAGAACGTCCTCCTCTTCATTGCCTTGATTCCACGATCACACTTTGCCTTTACCTGCACCACAAACACAAATTGCAATGCATGAGTATTTTATAAACACTCAGTAAGGCAATCCTCTCATCTACTGAGCTATACACACAAGCAATAGAGATATCTCTAACTATCAACCAACAATCAACAATCAACAATAACAAACCAGGACTCTGCATCGACCTACACCAGTTGGGGGTTGCGTCGACCGATGCAAGATATGCATCGACCGATGCAAGGTTAAATTGCATCGACCGATGCTCCCATTGCATCGACCGACGCATGCTCGACATAACACGAAAACCCTAGGTTCTACGCGCCGTCCTCGCACTTGCATCGACCGACGCAAGATATGCATCGACCGATGCAATTCCAAGCATCATCTTCCCCTGAAGCTTCTCGCCGGATCTTCGTTCCTACAACCACAAAACTCGATCCCAAGCCACAAGAAAGCTTCCTAACGTCCCAAATAACCATCTAACAAGCCTAACAGCACATAACAAGCAAATTAGAGAGATCTCCAGCTTTGATAAGCCATGGTCATGCACTTACCTTTTCCAAGAAGATTCTGAACCTCAAACTAGCAAGAGAGCACTCCTAGCAAGCTCCTACAATGTTCTAAGCCACATATCTCACCAGAAAACACCACAAACCTCCAAGAATCTCCCAAAACGCTTAAGAACTCTTAAGAACCTTTTCTATCTTTTCTTTTCTCTCCAAAATGGTCATTCTCGTCGAATGAGGCAAAAACACGAATTAAGGGTTTTCCCTAACCCAAAACGCAGCGTTTAACTTAACTCGTCCGTAGAAAAACCAACTTTGCATCGGTCGATGTGGGTTTAGGTTTGCGGATGTTACACAGAGTAATCATAAAGAACGCGTGTTGGGTGTGGAAGCTAAGCTGATACACACTGCGACAAATGGTGAATCTCAAGACGTGGGGATGACGCTTCGGCCTTCGTTACCACATGCCTCGAAGGAAGGACACAAATTCCTCGCTAAAGATGGCCAGCAGAGCTCTAGAATTGTACCGCCTGGTACAATGAAAACACGTCAAACTCCAAAGAATTTTTTATGTCCGGTTTTTTTTGGAATATTCGGGGTTTCAATCAAACAGAAAAGCATAACGTTGTTCGAGAGTGGCTATCCCAAGGTCCTTTTGATTTGATTGTCTATATGAAACCAAAGTAAAGGAGAATCGCGTTGAACGAGTGTTTCAATCGGTCTTTCCAGGCTGGTCTCTAATGTCAAATTATGAGGATCATCCTTTAGGTCGCATCTGGCTGGTTTGAAAGAATAATGTGCGGGTTACTCCGGTTTTTAAATCATCACAGCTTATTACTGCCTCCATACAACTTGAAGGTGAGCAGGATGAATTCTTTGTCTTTTTTGTCTATGCGGCTAATCTTGCTGCAGAGAGGAAGCCACTCTGGCAGGATCTTCGTTTTCACTCTGATTCACCTATGTTTAGAGATAAGGCTTGGTTTATATGTGGTGATTTTAATGAAACTCTAGAGGGGGCTGACCATTCTTTATATGCTTCATCCCATCTGTTTTCCCGGGCATGGGAGACTTTCAGGACCTAGTTCGTGTGTGTGAACTCTCGGATTTGAGTTATCAGGGGAGGAGATTCACATGGTGTAATATACCGCAGGATGGAGTTATCTGCAAGAAGTTGGATAAAGTGCTAGTTAATAAGACATGGCTTCATCAATATCACCATTCCTACTCTGTTTTTGAATCGGGAGGCTGCTCGGATCATTTGCGATGCATGTTCTATATTTCAAAGGAGGAGAAGCGAGTTAAGCGACCTTTCAAGTTTGTGAATGCGCTTACCTCACATCCAGATTTTTCTACATTACTCGCAGAGAGGTGGGGAATGGCTCCACCACTGTTTCACTCTACCTCCGCTATGCACAGGCTTTCAAAGCAGTTAAAAGGTCTGAAACCCCATCTGCGGATATTGGGTAGACAACTTGTTGGACGCATCACCATTAGAACAAAAGAAGCCTATAATCGTCTATGTGAGTTGCATACGCAGACTATGGCTTGTCCCTCTTTGCAAGCGGTTGATGCAGAAGCTGCAGCATATGAGAAATGGAGGAGGCTCTTGGATATAGAAGAACGTTATCTAAAACAAAAGGCTTAGCTCCACTAGCTGAAAGTGGGAGATCAAAACAACAAAGCTTTTCACATTTCTGCTACTCTTCGGGAGACAAGAAACAATATCAAAGAAATTCAAGGTGAGGATGGGAGATTACTCACCATGCAAGATAATATTAAGCTAGAAGCTGAGAGATACTTCAAAGAGTTTCTCACCCTGCAACCTGCAGATTTTACGGCCTGGTCGCGGGAGGAGTTGGAGGATATTTTAGGCTTTCAATGTTTTGCGAGTGATAAAGAGCTTCTTACTCATGAAGTCACTAAGGAGGAGGTTAGACGAGTTTGCAATGCCTACGAGCAAGTCCCCAGGTCCAGACGGTTACACAGCAGAATTTTTTAAGGAGTCTTCGTCTATTGTGGGTGAGGATTTTTTGGATGCCATACAATCCTTTTTCACAACCGGTTTCTTGCCAAAAGGAGTGAGCTCGACTATCCTAGCTCTGATTCCAAAGAAGAAGAAGGCAAGGGTGTTGAAAGACTACTGACCGATCTCTTGTTATAATGTTCTGTATAAAGTTGTTTCAAAAATCCTCGCCAACAGACTCAAATTATTCTCCCGAAGTTTATTTCCCCGAACCAGTCTGCTTTTGTTAAAGATAGGCTGCTGATGGAAAACCTTCTACTAGCGACCGAACTTGTAAAGGACTATCACAAAGATTATGTCTCTCCTTGGTGTGCAATGAAGATTGATATCTCCAAAGCATTCGATTTAGTGAAGTGGGAGTTCCTCATCACCACATTGCGAGCTCTTGGTTTCCCGGAGCAGTTTGTGCTCTGGATCCAAACATGTATCTCTACCGCGTCTTTCTCTGTCCAAGTAAATGGAGAATTAGCTGGATACTTCGGTAGTAAGAGAGGCCTCCATCAAGGTTGTTCCCTAAGCCCCTACCTATTCGTCATATGTATGAATGTGATATCGCGCAAGTTGGAAAAAGCAGCTACAAATCAAGTTCTTAAGTTCCATCCCAACTGTAAACACTTGCAGTTGACTCACTTGTGCTTCGCAGATGATTTGATGGTCTTTGTTAATGACGATAAGAAGTCCATACAAGGTGTTTTGGAGGTTTTTGATGAGTTTGCGACTCACTCAGGTCTGAAAATCAGCTTGGAAAAATCAACATTGTATATGGCCGGTGTTTCTACACAACAAAGGGAGGAAATCCTTCAGCAATTTCCCTTCGAATCAGGCGCCTTACCAGTTAGATATCTTGGGCTTCCGTTGTTACCAAAGCGGATGTCCTCTGCAGACTATCTACTGCTTATTGAGAAAATACGTTTGAAGATAAGCTCTTGGACAGCAAGGACGCTCTCCTTTGCGGGAAGGCTTCAGCTCATTGGCTCGATTATTTTTAGTCTAACAAACTTTTGGATATCAGCCTTTAGACTTCCAAAAGCTTGTATTCGGGAGATAGACAAGCTGTGTTCTGCTTTTCTATGGTCGGTCCTGCTTTGAACACTAAGAAAACCAAGGTCGCATGGTCAGAGGTCTGCCTCCCAAAGTGCAAAGGTGGCTTGGGACTACGTTCCTTGGAAGAGGCAAATAAAGTTAGTGTCCTAAAGCTGATATGGTGGATCTTATCGGCCAAGAGCTCGCTATGGGCTGATTGGGTTCACCGATATCTCATCCGTAGTGGCTCCATATGGGATATCAAAGGTCACGATCCTATCATTTTATTGGACTAGTTACACATCATTATTCAAAATTGGAATTTTTGTCACATATACTTTCAATTTCAGAGTGTATAGTACTTACAGTAGTAAGTAAATTCTGACGTAGAATTAATTCTCTTAAATTGCTCACAATTAAGGGCATTTAATTATTTTTCTCCACTAAAACAGATTTGTAAAAGGATAATGTAACGAATGGATCTTGGATATGGAAGAAACTTCTGAAATATAGAACGTTAGCAAAAACTTTCTATCGTGTGGAGGTGAACAATGGTGAATCCACATTTTTTTGGTTCGACAATTGGTGCTCTCTAGGATGTCCATATGACCTTATGGGAGATAGAAGCTGCATTGCTATGGGTATTCCACTATCAAGCACTGTGGCTGAAGTAATGGATATGCCAAGATGGAGAAGACATCGTCAACCAATGCTCTGTTCCATTGAAGAAGAAATATGAAAACAACAACTCACTCTCATCCCCGATGTTCATGATGTTGCCTTGTGGAAAGGAAGGAGTGATGGCTATAAGAATTTTAAAACAAAGGACACTTGGTTGCATATACAGGCACAACATCCAAAATGGGTAGACTACAGAGCGATCTGGTTCCCTCATGTCACTCCAAGGTACGCTCTTATAACTTGGCTGGTGCCAAAGAATAGAATCGCAACAGGGGAGAGAATGGTAAAATGGAAGTCCAATGCAAACTCAACCTGTGTTTTCTGCAACTGTCTGATGGAAACAAGGGAGCACTTGTTTTTTCTCTGTCCTTTTTCAAAACAGGTATGGGAGCCGTTGGTCAAAAACCTCCTATCCGACAAGTACAAAACTGACTGGCAGGAGGTACTGGGTCTGCTTCGGGGAAATAACTTAGATCAGACAACATGGTTTCTACTCGGTTACACATTTCAAAACACAATTCACTTTATATGGAGGGAGAGAAATGCTAGACGTCATAGAGATGCACCTTCATCAACAGGAAAGCTGGTGAAGCTGATTGACAAGAACGTACGTAACAGGTAGATCACAATGCCAAAGGAAGAAGGCACCAAACTTCAAGCTTGGTTTCAAGCACGGTTTTATTAAAGGCTGGTTTTTTCTAAAAGCTTGTTTTTATTCCTTTTACCAAATGAACTGGTCTACTAAACAGGTTGAGCTACGTTGTAAAAGCAGTTTATTTTTCTTTTGAATATAATTTAACATTAGATTCAAAAAAAATATATATATATATATATAAAATACAATCTATATATAATAGCAAACCCACTTTTTGTGTCAATTTTTAATCCAACGGATGAGATTAGTTCCAGTTTTAATTCAACGGTTTAAAATTATTAATCATGTCTTTTCGTCGCACCCCCATCTTTCAAAAGTCACACCTCTTAGTCTTTGCATCTCTTTGTTGTACCTCCTGGTTTCAAAAATCACATCCATTAATTTTTACACCTTTTAAATCACATCTCTTTGTTGTACCTCCTGGTTTCAAAAATCACATCCATTAATTTTTACACCTTTTAAATCACATCTCTTAGTCTTTGCATCTCTTTGTTGTACCTCCTGGTTTCAAAAATCATATCCATTAATTTTTACACCTTTTAAATCACACCTCTTAGTCTTTGCATCTCTTTGTTGTACCTCCTGGTTTCAAAAATCATATCCATTAATTTTTACACCTTTTAAATCACACCTCTTAGTCTTTGCATCTCTTTGTTGTACCTCCTGGTTTCAAAAATCACATCCATTAATTTTTACACCTTTTAAATCACACCTCTTAGTCTTTGCATCTCTTTGTTGTACCTCCTGGTTTCAAAAATCACATCCATTAATTTTTACACCTTTTAAATCACACCTCCTTAGCCTTTGCATCTCTTTGTTGTACCTCCTGGTTACAAAAATCACATCCATTAATTTTTACACCTTTTAATTTCACACCTCTATCACTCTATGTGTTACACCTCTTTGTTGTACCTCCATGTTTCACATCTATTAATTTTTACACCTTTACATTTCACACCTCTATGTCTTATACCTCTTTGTTTATTATATATAAACTTTTCTTGACTACATAAACAAGTTTCAAAAAATTGTTTTCTGAGTACTAAAAAATTGTATTATTGAAGTATTTTTTTAACTTTCAAGTATCAATCTCTAATCAAGGTAATTTAATATTTTTGCTGCGAATGACCTGTAGTGTTTCTCGGTTAGATTATTATTACTGTTAGTCGACACTATTAAGTTCATACATTAGTCTTAGTTTTGTTAACTTTTAGTCTCTTCAAAATTTTTAGCCTTTCCGATTTTCATGTTTTTGCATGGCTAATGTTATTAAGTACGTGTGCCATATTTTTTGCATGGCTAATGTTTTTGATTCTCAATGTGCAGATTTTATTTTTTGACTTTCTGGAAAAACCAAAACCAAGATACGAGAGGCATGATGATATGTAGTGATGCTAGAGCTACGGATAAGCCAAAATTTTTTAACAAACATGGTATAATTATAATTTTATATATGTTCTTATTTTAACCTATTTATTTTTTCTAACGAACATGATATAAATGTTATTTATTTTTATTTTTTTTTTTTTTCCATTAGATGTTCATGATCCAGGTTAGTTTACATTTTTTGTAAATAAAGTTTTTAAAAATTTTAGCTGAATTATAATTTCTTATACTTTTTGGGTATCAAACATTTTGATAATATATAGAAATATTACAATAGAGAGTGCCGAAGAAAAAGCCAGACATACTTGTGACAACACAAAATTAAATTCTAGAAAGTGTAAGCACGACCAAATGACAAGTCAAGTTAGAAAGAAAAGATCTACTAAAGGTAACTTATTTAGTCTTTAATGACTTTCTAATATGTATATACAACTTTTTAAAAATATAATGTATAACAGTCACTTTTAGAGTGATCTGGAGCTGCCAAAAAAAAAGAAAATGCAAGAAAGTTATAAAATTAGTGTTTAACCTAAAGAAGAGAACATCAAAAGGTGAGATATTATTATCACCTGTTTCACCACATCGACTTTGTTTTCGCTGTTGTTTATTGAAGAACATGATGGTACCGATTCATAGACATAAGTGGGAAATCAAATAGAAGGGGATGCAGCCTGGATGGAGAGCAGCCGACACGGTGGAATGGGATGGATTGGGAGAGACCAACATAAAATCCTCTGTTCTATATTTTATTAATTTTCTGAACTTTTGTCGTTTAATTGAATTGCTTTGATTGAATAGCTGATGAGTGTACAAGTTTTGTCTATATGCATTCTTAGTCTGTTACGTCTTGATTTTTTTTTCTTTTCCAAAGAGGAATATGTGATTTGAAGCAAATATTACAAATCCATGTATCAAATGTGTTAGTAGGAAATAAGGCAATCAAGATTAACCCATTAAAAGGGAGGAAAGAAAGGTGTCTTTTGAGGGAAAACGTGAGACCAGCATGCATGTAACTGTGGAAAGCATTATAGCCAAATATATATCTCTAAAAGTTGTAGCTGAAGAATGTGAGTTACTCTATACTAACCAATTAGGTTTGATTGGTCGGTCATATAAAACTCGGTTTTGTACATATCTAAAAGTGAGAGAAAAAACATCCACAAGCATAAGTGAAATTTTATATATAGTTAAAAGTAATGTTCATAGTAAATCATTTGTATACAAACTCCACTTGCTTACAGTATCAGAATATTGATTATGATTTGTGAATCAGTAATCTATGGAAAGAGAAATCGCGTATCAAAGTGAAGGGGAAACGAAACTCAATCCAGCCATCTACTCCGATCCCAATCTTCGACCTTCCTTCGACAAGTGGCATTTAGTATTTTTTCGATATAGTAAATAAACCAAGAGAGAAGCAGCCTCGTATGTATTTCGATTGATAATGGTCAACAACAAAGACAATTTCTAATAGCGAATTAAGGAAGGATACCAATATATAGCACCATATGGTCGGAGACAAACATAAGTGAAATTTTATATATGGTTAAAAGTAATGTTCATAGTAAATCAAGCTCTAAAAAAGCTCACTTTTGTGTGTGACAACATAAAATATAATAACATTGAAATGAATTTTTAGCTTTTTAATCAGCAGAAAGCAATAGCAAAAAGTGAAAATGATCAAATTGATTGAGAAAAGAAAGAATTTAGGATGAATTACAAATGTTAAATTTTAATTTAGGATTTCACCTCCCCGTGCGGCAACGCACGGATCGCTTTCCTAGTATAAATAAAATAAAATTAAATCCGTTCTCTAGCACATGTTCTAGTTTGTTTTTAAAATTTAAACACATGATCACGACACAATTCTTTTTGATTCTCGTCTTCGTGAAAGAAAATATGAAAATTAACTCATGTTTTCTGCAAAACCCCTCATTCTAAACCATATTTACAACACCAAAATGAAATAATTCGACTTACCTCAACATCTTACATCTGCACTCTCGATCCGTCACTCGATTATGGTGACTCCAGAGTAAATGTCATTTGTCTTGGAATATAGTTCCGCTCCTCACCCTCGTTTCACCATGTTTTTATTGCCTATCAAGCCTATTTCAGTTTATGTTTCACTATTCGTTCAACATCTTGAGATTTATGAGGTTTTAGAATTTCATGACTTGAAAATATTTTGTTTTCTATTCAACGTGGTTTATGGGAAAGACGATTTTTACACAAAAATGTTTGTTGTTTTTGTGTTTAAAACTAACGCTTATTAGTTCTTTTGTTTCAAACTTTCAATTAAAACAAACTAAATCAAAAAGGACATTGAATATGCAGATTCCAATACGGTGATCATGTAGCTTACAAAAGATGAGATTTCATAGATAGCGAAATAAGGATTTGATAGATTACAGAACTGGAATTTCAAGGAATCGAGGAATTCGAAGGAGCTCCTCCCTCTCTCCCTGAGATAACCCACCAAATACACGATGATCTCTCATTTGTTCTCGGCTTTCTATATAGTACCCTATTGATTATTCTTTTTTTTTTGTGTGATTATTCTATGATAACACTAGGTTATACTCAAACAAAAGCCCACTCATCTGGACCACCAACACCAAATATGATATGTCCCTCTGTTGAAAAATGATGCTTGATCTTTAGTCTATTTATAGACATTTTGCTTCTTCCTCTTGTTATATGTGTGCTCGTTGTAAAGCTTCATCAATAGGCAGATGGAAAGCTTCCAACAAAAATTGCCGGAAATTGAAGCCATCACCCACAGATTCAAACTATATAGCTTATATTTTGTACTCTTAAAACATGTATATTTTCCTAAGAATCATCTATTGTCTAAAGATGAGAATATAAACATGTATATGATTCAAACACATTATGACATATATCTAATCACGTTTGAGCATGGACACAGCAAATCTGAACTGATTAAGGGCAACCCCTACCTTAAACAAGTTTTTGGTATCAAGGCATTAGCGTAGGAGCCGGTCTACAGAGGATGGGATGACTCTCGCCGTCCAAAGTAACCATACACTTGGCTTGATACTCCACAAGAGGTCCATCAGGCTTCTCCCTGGCCATAAATATGATGTATGACTTTGATCTAGGTCCTGGGCGATAATAACCTCTCACAACTTCAATGAACTCCACATTCAAATCCTAGAGAACCATGCACAATAAAAAGAAAATGTTAATGCCAAGCTTGGGCTGAAAAGTGAAAACTTGTCAGGGTTGAAAATTCCCAGACCCTATCTAGCACACTACAATTCTAAGAACCTTGTAAATCCTCTCAACCTAACAATTGCTACTGTTGACACCTAAAGATAATCTAAGAGACTGAATCCTCAAGCTCAAACAAAATACCAATCTGAGACCTTTAGTATTAGGAATTAGACTGGAGGGTGAATGACAGATTAGACAAGGAAAAGGAAAAAGAGAGAGAGAGAGAGAGAGAGAGAGAGAGAGAGAGAGAGAGAGAGAGAGAGAGAGAGAGAGAGAGAGAGAGAGAGAGAGAGAGAGAAGTAATGATTAACCTTGTCTTGGTTGAGTTTTTGGAGACAAACATAAACCATCTCTTGCCAGAACTGGCGGAAGTTTTGATCGGGAAGGGCTTCCTGCTCCAACTTCATTGGACTTATTCCTTTGTAATGAAAAGTTGGCCTAAGCTCACGATCCCCGTAGAATCCCTAAAATAAACCACAGACACACAGTTATTAGTAGAAATCACCATCATCATCTATTCAATTATGACAAATTAGTTTCAGCTCAAGAAAACTCAGAGCACACATAGAAAATTAGGACGGGACGTACCTTGCTCTCGATCATCTGCCGTTTAAAGATGCGATAGTGTTGTCTAGCTTCTTCGGGGAAAAATTCCTCATCGGAGGATGAAAGTATCGGCTCCGGAGAAGAATAATACTCTAAACCATCGAAGCTGTCCACATCCCATTCCGGCGCCTTCAAGTAATCTATTCTAGCCTCAGGCTCTTCCTCTATCTTGGCTCTCCCATCACCAACGCCTTCTTCTTCTTCATCGCTCTCTTCCTCTTCCTCCTCCTCCTCCTCTTCTCCCGGCTCGAACTCGGCCTTACGCTTTCTCGCGTTACTTCTGAAATCCACCGATGAGTGGTCCGAATTCGTCGCTTCCATGGAATCTTCTATCGTCGTCTCGGCTCCGCATTGATTGAGAAGCATGTTGGTCGAATAAATCCCTTGATCCCTCTCTGTTCCGAGCCAATTGAGAATTGGTAATATTCCCAAATTCTTTTTTCAAGACAACAAAAAAAATAAATTCCCAATATTTCGGGCATTTAATATTGGGAAGAATGTCGATAAAATCACGAACTTTCAAATTGTGGCCATTTTAATCACGAATTTTGTCTAAGGCCATTAAAAATATGAACTTCCATTGACTTACCGGTTAAACCATCAAATTTTTGTTGACCACGACGAATTGGACATGTCGTTAAATCCTTAAACGGAGCAATCAGTCGGCGTTAAGATGTCGTTAGTCTGCCCATTAGTGTCAAAACGACACCGTTTCGAACCCGAGAGAAAACAGAACAAAACCTCCAAATCGAAAACAAAATCCCTAATTTGATCTTTCTCAATCCCTAATCCCTAAATTGACAATTTTCAAACTTTGATTTCTCAGTCCCAAATGCCTAAAGTTAGAAACAAAGGTGTGATATCGTTTGTTGGAGCTCCACCAGAAAACGAATCACAGAGTTTAATTGAAGCTCTTGGAGTTGAAGATGGAGTAGCTCCTCGGGTTGAAGATGGAGTTCGAGCTCCACCGGAAGATCCAACAGTTTCTAATGTCCGAGATGGAGGTGGTGAACCGGCTGAATCTGTTGTTGGAGATAAAGGAAAGAGAGGTGGAGCTTCACGTCGGCGTGGGAAACGTAAAAAAAGAAGTGATGAAGATGACGAAGTGGAGGCTCCAGTTGAGCACGACAGTGAGGATGATTGCGCGGTGTATGGAGATGAGGATTGCAATGATGTTGATGATGCAATTGGTGGTGGAAATGACGAAGCTAATGTCGATGAAGCTAATGTCGAAGAACCGGCTCTCGAAGAAGTTGCCAACGTAAACATCGAAGATGATTTCCCAGGGATTATTAGAACAGAGGAAGGTGGTTCCGATTCCGACAGTGGGGATGATATATGGGACGATGACAAGCTACCGGATCCTTTGTCGTCGGACGACGAAGACGAGATCGAAGAAGAAGAGAAAGATGAGGCAGCTCCTAAAGATTAGTCTGATCCAGAGTCTTTGCTAGCGTTGGAGAAAACATACAACTCTCCCGATGACTTCAAGCTTGCCGTGTTGATGTACTCGTTGAAGACAAGGTATGATATTAAACTCTATCGGTCCAATTCTTTCTTGGTTGGTGCAAAGTGTTGCTACGTTGATGATGATGGTGTTCCGTGTCCTTGGAGAGTCTATTGCTCATATGAGAAGAGGAAGCATAAGATGCAAATTAGAGTTTATGTGAATGAGCATGTATGTGTTAGGTCAGGGTATTCAAAGATGTTGAAGAGGTCTTCTATAGCTTTCTTGTTTGAAGAAAAGCTTAGACTAAATCCGAAGCTTACAAAATATGAGATGGCTGCTGAGATTAAGAGAGAGTATAACTTAGAAGTAACTCCAGATCAGTGTGCAAAGGCGAAGACCAAGGTGATGAGTGCAAGAAAGGCTAGTCATGAATCACACTTTGCAAGAATATGAGATTATCAAGCGGAGGTATTGAATCAGAACCCTGGCTCAGAATTTGAGATTGAGACAGTTCCAGGGCCAGTGGTTGGAAGCAAACAGAGGTTTTTTCGGTTGTATATCTGTTTTAAAGCTCAAAAGGATACATGGATAAAAACTTGTAGACCTATCATAGGGATAGATGGAGCTTTTTTAAAATGGGATATAAAAGGGCATGTTCTAGCTGCAGTTGGAATGGATGGGGACAATAGGATTGTCCCTCTTGCTTGGGCAGTTGTAGAAATAGAAAATGATGATAATTGGGACTGGTTCTTGAGACATCTCTCTGCAAGTTTGGGTCTGGTTACAATGACACCTCTAGCTCTAATTTTGGATAAACAATCGGTAAGTATGAGACTTTAAATTTTTTTGTGGGTTTCATTTTGAGACTTGATTGACTGATACGAGACTCACACTTTGTTAAATTTGTTTTTGTTTGCAGGGTTTAGTTAAAGCTATCAGTAACATCCTTCCACACGCTGAGCATCGACAATGTGCAAAGCACATAATGGATAACTAGAAGCGAGACAGCCACGACCAAGAACTACAACGCATTTTCTGGAGGATAGCACGCAGCTACACCACAGGGAAGTTCAACGACAATATGGCAGAACTCAAGCAGTACAATCCTCAAGCATACGCCTCTCTGCAAGTTACAAATCCAATAACCTGGTCAAGAGCTTTTTTCAAGATAGGTACTTGCTGCAATGACAATCTTAACAATCTCAGTGAGTCATTCAATAGGATAATTAGACAAGCCAGGAGAAAGCCTTTGCTGGATTTGCTTGAGGACATAAGAAGACAGTGCATGGTCAGAAATGCAAAGAGGTTTATCATAGCTGATCGGTTGAAGACACGGTTCACCAAACGAGCTCATGCTGAGATCGAAAAAGCAATTGCTGGAGCCCAATTTTGCCAGAGATATATGGCCAGAAACAACATACATGAGGTATGGGAGAATGATGTAGGTTATAGTGTGGATATGGATGCAAGAACTTGTGGATGCAGGAAGTGGCAGATGGTTGGCATCCCATGTTCTCATGCTGCATGTGTGATTATAGGGAAAAAAGAGAAGGTTGAGGATTATGTCAACAACTACTACAAGATCAAGGAATACCACAAGTATCTCAACCTCAACAAGAGTCTCAAACTCATCAAGTGCCACAAGGATCAATAGCACAAGGATCAAACTCATCAAGAGCACACGTCTTAAGAGCACACGCATCAAGAGCCCATGTGGAGGGACCACAACCGCAAGGACCACAGCCACAAGGATCACAGCCACATGGACCACAACCGCAAGGACCACAACCGCAAGGACCACCAGGAGAAGGATCACAACCGCAAGGACCACAACCGCAAGGACCACCAGGGTAGATTTGCATCAGGGTTTGAGTGTTCCAGCTAGTTTTTGGTTTTGTTGTCTCGGCTTTGTTTTGTTCACACGGATTTGTTTTCTTGCATCTAGTTTCTTTGTTCTCGGATTTGTTTTCTTGCATCAACCAGTTTCTTTGTTCTGTTCTCGGATTTGTTTTGTTTTGTTGAATCAGGTTTGTTATGTTTTGTTGTATCAAGTTCTCGGATTTGTTATGTTTTGTTGTATCAAAAACAAGTTCATTGCCAACAAAGTCTTCCATTGCCAAGCTTTTAGTACAAAGTCACATTACGACAAACACAAAACACATTACTTCTAGTAACCAAGAACTAATTTCTGGTTTTTGTTTTTAAGAAAAAAGATCAGAATGGCAATAACACTAAAACAGAGACACACCAAGCAGAACAAACAAATCAACTTCCATCTCTTATTGTCTCTTTTGATCAATATTCCATCTTCCTTCAGATCTTCAATCCGAGCCTTCAAGTCTACAACCTCTTCGTAAACACCTTCCTCAACCCATTTGAATAAATGGTCCTGAAAAACAAAAACTTGAATCAAAATTCGAAAACACACTAATTCAAAACTATTCTAATACATACATCTCCTCTGTTTGGACAGCGAAAGAAAGGTCTTCCTGGATTTGCTTGCGTGTTCGATGTGTAGAGAACAACCTCTAAACCACAATGACACTTCGAGGGAACCCCATGACATCCACGGATTTTGTTTTCAACACCCGATTGCCCAGAATTGCAACTCATATCTGTTGGATAAGAAGGAGATAAGAGTTTTTGATTTGAGATAAGAAGTGAGAAATCGAGATATGAAATGTGAGATTAGGGATTGGGAATTCGATTTGGGGAAAATGAAAAATTAGGGATTCTATTTTCGATTTGGGGATTTTTATCGGGTTCTCTCTGGATTAAAACGGTGTCGTTTTGCGCCTCCGTTAAGCGGAATAACGATCTCTTAACGCCGGCTAATTGCTCCGTTTAGAGACTTAACGACATGATTTTTTCGTCCTGGTCAACTGAAATATGGTGATTAAAATGGTAAGTCAACGGAAGTTCATGTTTTTAATGGCCTTAGGCAAAGTTCGTGATTAAAATGGCCACAATTTGAAAGTTCGTGATTTTATCGACATTTTTCCCATTTAATATTATAGTTTTCCTTAACAAAATAGGAACATTTATTTTTAATCCTAAATAATGTTAATTTTTCAAATTTATTAAACATTAGATTAGGACCCGTCCAATGTGCGCATTTAGAGCTTTTAAATAAATTTAACAAAAAATATAAAGTATATTAAGAACGAATATGTAAGGAATTGTTTAGAAACCTGCAAAATCTGGGGTCCAAGATTCAAGCTAATATTTAAAATGTTTAGAAATATTACAATTACTTAATATTGCGAGGCATTTGCGAGATGACCTTGCTAATCCGTCGCAAGTTTGCAAGGGATTACCTACGACCCTCGGCAAAACCTCGCAAATACCTCGCATGCAATATTTGTTGACCTCGCAACTACGTAGCAAAACCATCGTAAAACACAACAAAAACTTATGAAAAAAACACCATTATAATTTACCTAGTGCCAAATATGATTCACTATCCTCATTAGAATCTACAAACTTCATTGGATAATATTATTTCACCAAGTTCTATAAACTTCATACCAAATGAATTCACCTACTTCTACATTTATACATCATTGGATAGTAATCTACCTAGTTCTACAAAATAAAACTTCTTTGGATATCCTTATTATAAAGTTCAAGCTTCATTATCCACATTAGAATCTACTAACTTCTTTGTATTACTTTAATAGTAGAACTACAAAACAATTAAAGAGGAAGATATAAAAAATAAATTCTCATATACATAAACAATTCTGCGAGGCATTTGCGATGAACCATAGCAAACATCTCGCAAATTCGTCGCAAACTTTACAAACGTCACAATTACATAGTAAATTGCGAGGAGTTTGCGAGGCATCACTTGTAAAGCATCACAATTTTGACGCAATTCCGTCGCAAAAAGAGCAATATTTTGATTTAAAAAAACAACAAAAACTACAATAATTATTTAATCAGATTCATTGTCTGAATTACTAGAAAGTACATCATCATCATTAGAATCATCTCCATCATCAGACTCTTCGAATTCGTCTAATTCACCCTCTTCTTCAGAGACATCACCAACATCTTCTACTTGTCGGTTTTGTGGATCAATGTGGATCACATCTTCTGTTGATATATTTGGAATGGAAATTTCATCGACTCTCTCTTGTTGCATCACGACTTGCTCATCAACTAACCCGATGATACGGCCTCGAGGATTAACTTTGATAACTGATAACCACATATCACGTCTAGGCCGCAAACGAGGATAGGGAATAAAGCTCACTTGTTGTGCTTGTGATGCTAGGATGTAAGGATCAAATTTGGCATACGATCTGTTGGCATTTACATCGACAACTCCCCAATTATTTACTCGCATGCCTCGGGCGATGGATCATACCAGTTACACTTGAAAAGTACGCATCTCAGATTCAGAAGGCCTGGATATTCAACTTCTAAGATTTGTTCCAAAATGCCATAGAAATCGCTATCACCAGCTTGTACGTAGATTCCGTAATTTGCTGTAGCTTTCCGACAACCATGAGCATACGTATGGAAAGTGTAACCGCGAGTGAAGTACATCGGAGCAGTGGTGATTTTTGCTATTGGTTCTTGAACGAGCTCATGCAACCAAAGAGGCAAGGGTTCATTTCCACATCCATTTTGAACCTATATATAATAAGAAAAGTTTATTAAAATTAAAGAATAAATAAATTATACATATAGTTTAAACCAATTATATGTATACTTACATAGTATTTCAACCAATTAGCAAAATCCCGCTCTTTGTATGCTTCATAATCAACTTCTTCTAAATTAGGATATGCTTCACGAATCTGCATTTCGAAAAGTCTATAAAAAGGATACGTGATATTTTGTTATCTAGTAAATAAAATTTAAATTTAATTTTTTTTTTTAAAAAAAATACCTCTCAAAAGGTTGAACATATTGATTGAGTATGCATTTGCTTGTAGGAATTGGGGTATTTTTCCGGGACTTATGCACTAGAACATTGACCATTGATGTCATAGAGCAGTTACAGAATAATATTCCAGTGTTGCATTGTAACTTGGAGAAAATCTTCCCTCCTGTTTTTTTTGACGTGATGGAACATCTTTCCAATATGGAAGCTCCCAAAAAATACTCTGCTTGTGCCAATTGTGAGCGGTCCCATATCCATCCAGCATGTTTGCTGGTGAGTGATAGTTACCCCCACGTTTACATGTTTCTTGAGCACCATAGTAATCGATCTGTTCAAACAAATCATTGCCAGAGACGTAAGTTGGTGGGGGAACACGCACAACTTTATTCTTTCTAAACAACTTCTTGTTCCTCCGGTACGGATGATGCAAGGGAAGAAATCGACGATGACAATCAAACCAACAAGGTTTTCCCCCATACTTTAACTGAAATGCCTCTGTACCATCCATACAATAAGGACATGATAATCTTCCATGTGTGGTCCACCCAGATAACATTCTGTATGCGGGGAAGTCACTAATCGTCCACATTAGCACTGCCCGCATATTGAAATTCTGTTTTCTTGAGGAATCATATGTCTGAACACCTTCATACCACAATTGCTTAAGCTCATGAATCAGAGGTTGCAAGAAGATATCTAGAGCTCGCTTCGGATGCTTAGGACCTGGTACCAAAATACTCAAGAACAGAAATTCGGGTTGCATACACATATCTGGAGGAAGATTGTATGGCGTCAATATAACAGACCATAAAGAATACTGCCTCCCTGACATACCAAATGGACTAAAACCATCTGTACACAACCCAAGATAAATATTCCTACACTCTTGAGCAAAGTCAGGATATACCGATTGAAAATGTTTCCATGCCTTTGCATCAGATGGGTGTGTAATCTCTCCTTCGTGTGTAGAATGTTCTGCATGTTATCTCATTGCTGCTGCAGTCCGTTTTGATTGGTATAGGCGTTTCAATCTATCACCAACAGGCAAGTACCACATACGTTTATATGGCACTCGTGTCCTTCCTTCAGTAGGCTGATATCTCGGCTTCTCGCAAAACCGACATTCCTGCAGCTTAGCATCATCTTTCCAAAAAATCATGCAATAGTCAGCGCACACATCAATCATTTCAGATGGTAATCCAAGACTCGCAACCAACTTCTGTATTTCATAGTAGTTCTCAGCCGATACATTATCAGGTGGCAAATACTCTTTAATGAGTTCAGCCCAAGAATCCATGCAAATCTCACTTAAGTTATTATCAGCTTTAATTGTCATCATCCTAGATGCCAATGATAACTTAGAATGTCCTTCTCTACATCCATCGTAGATAGGTTGCTTTGCAGAATCTAACATATCATAAAAACGTTGTGCATCTACGTTGGGTTCTTCCGTATTATTCTCAGGAAATGCAGCAGTAGTTTCATGAAATGCATCATTAACCATATGATGAAATCTATTTTCTTCATTATACCCATAAAAACCAAACTGATCAGATTCTTGATGCCCATAATTACTAGGTTGATCAACAGCATAATTCATACTACTAATTCCAACATTACTGCTACAACCCTCTCCATGACGGAACCATACATAGTAATTTGGCATAAATCCTCTATTATAAAGATGCTTCTTCACTAGATTAAATTCCAAATAATTAATGTTCTTGCACCTAGGACATGGACAAAATATTGTACCGTTTTCACGAGCAAAGTCTTGGTTGGTCGCCTGGTACATGAAACCGCGCAAGCCATCACAAAACTCTTTCGTCACATCACCGGTGTTCGGGTCTCTATGATTGTACATCCACCGTCATATTGTATATATCTCGTGCTCTCCACCTCCAAACATTATTTTCTCTAGAATTTTTCTGTAGCCTTTTTTTTTATCAAAAACTTTTTTTTTTGACAATTTTTTTTTCTCTTTTTCTTTTTTTTGCTCTCAGAAATTTTTTTTTTCTCTCACAGCAGTTTTTTTTTTCTTATTGCTTTGTGTTGTGGTTTCCATGTCTCATGGACTGGCTATTTATAGGTTTTCTAAAATTATCTGCTACGAATTTGCGAGGGAATTTGCGACGGTTTTGCGACAAGTTGTTTTTAGATATTTATTTCTTGCTACGAAATTGCGAGGCTGTGTCCTTTTTGCCGACAAAACAGGTACACTCGGGGAAAACGTGCTTGCCGACATCTAGGTCCCTCGTAAATTCCTCGCAAATTTGCTACGGAATTATTGCATGTCATTTGCGAGGAATTTACTTATCCTCGCAATGGTGTCTTAGTTCCGTCGCAAATTTGCGAGGGAAATATCTGTCGCTAATTTTGCAAGGAATTAATGAAAACGTGGTTCGAGTAGCAAAGTATTCGCAAATTCATAGCAAATTTGCGACGACGTTTCGCCGTCGCAGATATACGTCGCAAATCGCGTGTTTTCTTGTAGTGAATGTTGACAGAGAACAAGTTTGAGTTGTTCAGGATTTTGAGAGCTTGAACCTGAGCTGTGTTGCAGGTTCAGGATTCCTTTGCTTTAAACCGTTTTTGTGAAAGCAGGGATGTTAGAAAGTGGAGAGGTGTCCGCTGAGGATCTTGGCAGCAATATTTATGACCAACTATTTCCTATCACAGATATATTGAAGTATGAATCATTAGACATCAAAAGTGGAATGTCTTTAGCTTGAGAGAATTAACCAAACTAAAGCATAATAATATTGACTAGTTGGAATGAAACAATATATTATATTAAATAGAGCTCCCATCAAAGCATGGTGAAATTCTTAAGCATGAGAAAGCATGATACGTCATGTCCAACTAAGAGGAAGTCATATCGATAATTATAAACTAGCAGATAGACCTCCACAATAAACTAAGCATGAGTATGATTATACATATATATATATATATATATATATATATATATATACGATATACTAGATAAACCATGTGTCGATCAAAAACAATAAACAAAATAAGATATGAGCCCATCGATAAAGAAGAAGGTTACTTATCTTGATGGAAACATCGTTACTCATAAGAACTCAGAGAAAAAGACACCATCGACGAATGATTATTTGCTTGGTTCACCAACTCATGTTGCAACAGCAAATTCTCGATGGAAACAATTAGAGAAGTTGGTGACGTTGGAGAAAGAGGAACTTGGCCAAACGTATCAATGGCTAGGTTTCTTTTTTGTTTGTTTAGGCGGCAAGGGTTAGAGCGTGCTGATAGCGTATTAAGAACAAATGTTTAAGAAACTGTTCTCTTGTATTATTATATATTCCATAGGATATAATATATATATATATAGTGATACAATATTAGGATTTTAAGTTATACACCAATCTACTAATGGGCCGATAATGGGCATCCATACAATATAGAATATTCATAACAAAGTAAATATTTTTAGTAAGTAAAAACTATCTATAAAAGTAAATAGATACATCGATGTGTCCAATGTGATATTTGGTGTAAAAAGTGCGACTCTGCAGTTGAGATTATTAATCACGTTTTCTTTGAATGCCCTCGCTCGTGTGAAGTTTGGAGTTTATCTCTGACTCCGGTCTCGTCAGAGAGTTTTCCATATAAGTCGATGTACTCGAATTTGGATTTTTTTTTTGGAGGGGTGCCTTTCAACAGGGTGATCCTGATCAACTTCTTCAATTACCATGGATTTTATGGGCAATCTGGAAAACCATAAATAAAAGAGTTTTTCTAAGGTTTAGAGATCGAGACGAATGATATAACTGCTCAGGCTTTGGGCGATAAGTTAGCCTGAAAAGAAGCGCTCTCTTTTATGGCAGTCATGTCAGCTCCATCTCCATCTTCGTGGTGTTGTGTTGGTGAGGAGTAAACCTTGTTGTTAAGGGCCAAGTGTCTAAGACGGAGCCCCTACCCCTTCATTCGGAGTTAGAAGCGTTGTTGTGGACCATGGAGCGGATACATAAAAACAATGTATAAAAGTAAAGAAATAAACTTTTAGTTATAGAAAATAGTTGTTTTCTTTTGCTATAATACACTAATGTATATCCATTTACAAATCTACTATCTACAATTCTACCACTAAAAGTGTATTTGTACACACAAATATATTTTACTGTTAAATTATACTCTTTAGTCTTTACTACTATCAACAAATTGTCTATATGAACACATTAAATAACATATTATATTTCTCTTTACTTTAATATTTTTATAGTTACAAAAATGCATATGTCAATCATACATACTCCTATCTTATATATTACAATAGCCGTCTTTTGAATAAATTATTTGATTGGTGAAAAAATATGAGACGATCTATTTTTTTTTTTACTTCAACAATCTTTTTCTTTATGTAAAGGTGAGTATTTACATTTTTTTAGAAACTGTAATTAATTACAATCATTTTTTATCTTATATTAAAAGTAATCATTTTTTTTGTAAAATTAGCAACTTAAAACTAAAATAAGTAAACAATATTATAATTTCGAATTTTATGATATATATATATATATATATATATAATTTTCTTATAATGATCTTTTCTAAATTTTAAAGCTGTTAATATTTTTAAAACTGTTTAAAAAAAACTTTTGTTTTACATGTAGAATTTTACAAATGTTTATTTTCTTTAAATTATTTTAAATAAAATTAGGTTTTCTTTCTTTATTTTAATTTTATATAGAACCTCTTTATGGTAGGTTTTGAATTTTTACATTTTTATTTCTTAAAATTTTAATAAATTTAGAATTGGCATGTGTCAACATCTGAATGATACAATTGACATGTGTAATGATCTTGTTAATGAGTAATTTTGACATCAAACTTTATATAATAAGATTTTTAATTCTACATAAGTAATTTCATATGTGCACGTATCATTTTTTTATTTGGGAATTTAATAGAAACCGTCAATATTGGTCCGATCGAATTTTAAAACCTTCAATTTTTTTTTTAATCTATACTAAATAAAAGTAGAAGATATAAGCTCCTAAAGCTGTCCACCTAGGATTTAAAACAACCTATCGAGATTGGACATGTCACTTATTAACATTTTAAAAAAATTTCAAAATTTTTATATTAACAATTATTTTAAATGACCATTCGGGATTTGACATGTAAGGTTGCCCACCTAGGATTTAAAACAACCTATCGGGATTGGACATGTCATTTATTAACTTTTTTTAAAATTTCCAGAATTTTTGTATTAATTATTTTAAATGACCAATCGTGATTTGACATGTCACTCACTAACATTTTTTTAATTTCTAGAATTTTCTATTATTTAGAATTATTTTGAACGTTTGTCCAGAAAAAAACAAAGAATTATTTTAAACAATCTATCGAGATTTGATATGACATTCGTTAAAAATTTTAAATTTCCAGAATTTTCTATATTAAGAATTTTTAGAAAAGGAAATTTTAAATTTATGGAAATAAAAGATGGTTAATAACATCGGCTACAAAAATTTTAGACAATTATGTGTGGACACTTCGGTAGTATTTATTTAGAGCACTATTTCTTTTCTTTTAGGTTTAGTGGTGCTTCCGTTGCTTTGGTTTAAGTTTGTTTATCTAAAACTTGTGTTCATTAATTACTGCCATACTTGAGGGAATAGAGCAATGTAGTTTCTCAAAGACGTTAACCATCTCTTTTTGTTTTGTTTCCGTTAAAAACAAAAGGCAGCTACTAGTTTTATTACAGGTTCAATGATGCTGCTATATATCATATTAATCAACCGATGAACAGTAATTTTGTTGTAATCCACCCAAAGATTTTTGGAAGAAGATTGTCATTCACTCTATGCAACCATTTGACGGAAACAAAAACAAACAACTACAACAATAATAATAACAGTGTGTATTGTTCAAAATCAATAATCTTCAAACTCTCAAAGTGGACAAAAAATTTTAAACCCTGATAAGTAATTATAGAGCAAGTGTATATAATAGGAATTAAAAGAACATATATATAAAACTCATTTGTTTCCGCCAAAGACAAATCCAGCGCCAGTAACGAATCCATCACCGAGTAAACATCTACCACAGAGGACAACTCCTGAATCGAGTACACATCCACCGAGGAGAACACATACATCGCCTCCAAATCCTCAACCACTATCTCCTGCTCCTCAGCCTCAACCAGAGCATGTTCCGAATGCCCAGTTTGTTTTGCCGCAACAAAACCCTAATTGTGAAGAGGAAGATGATGGCGAAGAAGAAAACCAAGAGCAACAAAACCCTAATCCAAATGTAGACTCCCAAGACCTTTTGGATGGTTTTCTAGCTCTTCCAGGCTGGCAATATCAACCACTTATGTCTGAGCATCCTATCCCTAGAGTTGAGACTCTATGCTATAAACTCTCTCCTTTTGTATGTCAAATTTTAAATTCGGTATTGTGTCTTTAAGTGTAGTTTGAAAATACTTTTTATTTTTTTCTTTTGAGAATCTCTATTGCAACACAATAGAAACAACTTCGCAAATCGCATGAATGTGTTCACTTACTTCAGTTGTTGTTTGATATTTAATAGTTTCAACTGCATATAGTTTCAATAGCTTCAACTCTATATTTAGTATCAGTAGACTTACTCAGTTTATGTAACAGGTTTAACCGGCACAAAGAAAAGCTGTCTCGACCAATTGCTGGAATCTTTAATAGATAGTTTGATGGACCGTACTACAGTTGGAAAGTTACTCCAATACGCACTTTTTTTTTGGAAAAACACTCCAATACCCATTCAAGAGCTATATTTCAGGACATTTGCAGTCACAAAATAGTTTTGACAATGCCTTATTTTTTTACTCTATACTAGGATTTATCCCGTGGTACACCACGGAATAATTTTTTTTAATTAATTTACTTCTATATAATTTTTATGATTTTGTACTATAAGTATATCTAGTTTCTTTGAATTTGCATATAAATGTTATAGTGTTTTATATATATTAGATTGATGTTCTTGTATTAATTTATAATATCTGTTATTGAATGTATTTGGGTCAAGCTTATAAAAAGAGTAAAATATCACCAGACGAAATAATTTATCCGTGTTGAATAACACAAAATCAAATATTTGAAATTTAAATGTTTATAATATTTTAAGTTTTCAAAAAATTTAGAATTATTTTATTTTTTTTTTTTTCAACATTTCTGCATTATGGGCCACAACTGGCCGGCCCATTAGCCAAATTCCTACATTCGTAAGAGCCGGGACTCGATCCCGGGTGTGATGGTGCCTTGTGCATTAAGGACTTACCTTTGGCCACTGCACCAAGGTCACTTCACAAATTTAGAATTATTATATCTGGCATAACTAAACCGTGGAACAATTAATTTGAGGAACTTTTTTAATCTAAAAATTTTGTAATTTTAAAATTGAAAATAGTATGTGGCATAAGTACATTATTTTAATGCTAGTTAATGTCTTTTTTTGGACAAACGTTATGTAATGTTTAATTCGAAAAGATTGTTTAGACACCCTTCTAATTTTCTATATGGTGGGCGTTAGCCCTTCGAAAACCCTAAATCTAGCGTTTCCTGAATTCGCGAATTGAGACTTGTTACTTCCAAATTAGAAACCTAGAAACCTCTATTTGTCAGAGAATTTTAGAGACCCATCAAATTATCTGTTCACTCTAATCGTCGTCATTTCATCTTAATTATCTGATTCATATCAACTTAACCCGATGAGTTAATAATTTTCTTCTATTTATCTAAAACACTTTGCAGCATTAATGAATTTACTGGCTCTCTTCTTTGCTTTTCTAATCCAGCACTTTCACGACGCATTTATTTTGAGTTATAACATACTTGGATTCGAATTGGAGTGTGTTTATCATCTCTTTAAATAATATATAGGGGTGACTTGAATTTGTGAATTATGCTAATAGTTGTTTTTGAGTATTGGAACATAAATATATCTCCGTATCATTTGCATTACTGATTTAATCATAGTTTATTGGACAAAGTTCTTATTCACAAATTCCAGCGATAGTGAGAGCGAGAGAAGTGAACATAGCCCATTTTATCTGCCAAACATGGTGGAAAAATATATCTACCGTCCCTGAAATCCGGTCTTCTTTTCTCAATCTACTCCAGGATTTGGATACTCATTTATCTTCTCAACAATATGATGTCTTGTAAGTATTCCTTCATCAACTGGATCTTTTCTTTAAAAACCTGGTTCATGCGAAACAATACATAAAGATATGTAACTGGAAGAATTTTGATGTAGAATTGATGTCTCATTTATACAGATGAGGAACTCACATAGGTTGCTACGAAAGAAGTCTTTCCGGTACGTTGCCACTTGCCAAATTGTTTATTGATTTGTATTCTTCTTTTGATGTCATTAGAGTGTGAGAACATGGAGTGCTTTTGTTGTCAACATAACTCTTCGTAAATAAAAACAATTTTTTCTTTGGTAAGAGTTTTGAAAAGGAGGTGTGTCGAGTTTGATGCATTTTGGTGGTGTGATTGGATACTATATATAGTACTCGACTAAATGGTAGGGTTTCTCTTAGGTTTCCTAAAAATTATTGATGATCAAGTTTAAAAGATATTGGAAGATATTCAAGTTGAAGATTTTGGGAATAGCTGATTAGGCATATGCTTCTTATATGCTCGTAACTTTTAAAATTATGTTAAAAACATCTTTTCAATCAAGAATCGCATATATCATAATAGAACGGCGAGATTAACGTACCTTATTTATAGGAGAAGATTTACTTAGAACCCGCATTCCATGCGTAATTCTTGTTATTGGCTTTAATTTCAGTTTCTAAAAACAAATTGTCCTGTAAATATTGTCCACAACAACCATTCAGTTTAGGATTTCGGTTTAATATACTTCCATATATAGTTGAGACAACTGAATTATTGAGTTGGATCCGAATCGTTGATTTCGGGTTTTAAAGTCTTAAATTGAACTGACCCGTTTATAATTAGAGGATGACACAAATTTGTACTTCAAAAATGGTAAGATAGATATGACTTAGTATTGTTGCTAACTAAACCGTTTTGTGTTATTGTAGCGGAAGTATAGCTCGTTAAAGAAAGTTTTTTTGAAGAGAGCCAAAAAAGGATGAAAGGCATTGTTAGTCAAGCTAACAGAAATGATGTAGAATCATCATAGACTCTGATATATTATGGATTTTTATGTGGGAACATTGGAATACCCCTGATGCCATTGAGAGGAGTGAGAATGCTTCACAGAACAAACACTCTACTCGTGGAGGTCTATGTGGTCAGAAATCATGAAGAATATAGTAAGGGAAGTAATAAAAATCTGAGCCAAAATCCCTAGAATAAACAAATTGTTGTGTTTTCTAAACCCAAAATCAACTCTCTAATTAGTCACTAGTAAAATAGTATTCGTTTTGAGGCCAAGTGGTTAAGCTGCACGGATTTGTTTTTTAAATTTTTTTTTCTTAAAATATAGTAAATTAGTAATTAGAGTTGAGATTAGTAGTTTCCAATCTCCCAGCTAGTATTTGACTATTTTCTATACGTAGAACATTGATAGTATATCTCAACTCAAACAAATACTCGGTCAGTTTTAAAATATTTGTCATTATAGACCTAATTTTTTGTTTTAGTTTAGTTGTTCTTCGCTTTCCTATGTTATTTTTAGAAGAAAACTATCTCATTTGTCATTTATTAAATGAATAAAAATAGTGATTAACTCTTTTAGAATTTTAATATCTAAACAAAGGTATAATAGAACATTTATATACTAATTTGTGTGAAAAAATCTTGATCGATAAGTAAAAAAAACGGAGGAAAAAGTAGTTTTTAAACACACAAAAAATTGGAAACATACGGCCAATGATTTTCGTTGTGGATTAGCAGAAATCAAGTCCACCAAATTATAGAACCCAATTAACTAATTATAAGTACCACTAGAAATTGGGGCATTTTCAAAATTACCATTTTATCTATGTTATTTTCAAAAATATTCATTTATGTTGTCTTTTTCAAAAATAACTCTTTTTAATATATAAAATAATTAAATTTTAAACCATAAACCCCAAATACTAAAGTATACCCCTTAAAATTATACACTAAATACAAATTTTAGAAGCCAAACCTAAAAAAGTTCTAAAAATTAATTTACATATTCTAATTATATAAAATCAGATAAAAATGAAAATGTTCAAAAAAAAAAAAGAATATATATATATATATATATATATATATATATATATATATATATCTTAAAAAAATGCATTTCTAATAAATTCTCCTAAAAATTTCCCACTATAGACTACTAAATACTAATCGTTGCTCAACTTTAACTTCAGCATAAATATTGATTAACTAAAGCAACCGTAAACCGGACAATGGTACAAAATGTCAAACAAAATTATCTGTTTTTCACAGAAGCCCATTCCGATTTGTATTTAATTCTATTTCATGAAAAGTCCTTTAAGTTATAAGCTATTTTACATTACAAGAAAACACCCATTTTGCGACTACACTATTAGTCACTTAATAGTCACCAAATCAAGAGTTACGACTAATTAGCGACTATTTCATACAGTCGTTAATCGAGAGTCGCTATTTGTTGTAGTCGTAAATTTAGTCGCAATTTTACGACTAATAGGCGATTATATACATGTTGTCAGTTGTCACACAGTAGTCATCATTTAGTCGTAAATTATAGTGACTTCTTTGCGACTAAGTTACGACTATATTCATAGTAGTCATCATGTAGTCATTATTTTTAGTGACTAGGTTGCGACTGTTCTGTGATTAAGAAAACTGAACAAATGGGTTGTTAATTTGGTCGGTAGATAGTCGTATAAGTTTTGGTGACTATATAGTGACTAATATATGTAGTAGTCACTATATAGTCACTTTAGTTTTTAGCTATATTGTTAAAATTTGATGACTATTTGGCGACTAATGTTTTCTGAAATTGGATATAGAATATTTTAATTTCTCTTTTTTCTTTTTAACCCTGTCAACCAAACCAAAAAATGATTCTAAATTGGAAACCTAAAGAAACATATAATATTTATGCCAAAATACATTGTACTTAAAAGTTATCATAGTTTCCAAAACACAAAGTACAACACATAGTATCGCTATTGAGTTCATCAAAAAAGAGTTACTTAGTAGTAGATAACACATAGAGTAGCCTATGGAGTTGAAGTTGGATCTTCTTCTTGAAGAGGCTCTGTCGTGGTTGTCTCTTTAGCTGAATGGGTTGTCAAGAACTCCTTGAACCGTGGATCACATTGCCGCAGAAACTTCCCCACCAAGTCCAACTCGTCAATCTTCCCCTTCTGCCCAGCAATAATTTCGGATTGTTGAGCAATTTCTGCATCACGCTTCAACATTTCTGCATCACGCCTCAACATATTAGCAGCCTGCTCCTCTATCTTCCGTTGAGCTTCCTTCAACTGTTCTTGCATAGCCACAAAGGTAGAAGTGTCTCCTGCTTGCTTCCGCTTGCCATTGACAATGCAGTCATGGAGGCTTCCAACTCCAAAAAGTTTTCCTCTTGAATCCTTCTCAGTGGACTGCAAAGTAAGAGAAAATAAGATATTAGAGGATGTCAAATTAAACTCCAACATAACATTTGTGTATTGTTAAAATAAAACGTAACCTGAAGAAAGATTTATGTATATTCTTCAGTTGTTAGCTCCCGGGACCGTGAATAACCATCTGAGATGGCAGAAGGATCTTCCTCGAGCTGAGACAACCTCTCTTGCACATTCTTTTCATATGTTTCTGCTATCTTCTCTGACTTCCGATCAACATATGTCCCATCAGGCTTTGTATGTGCCTTGATGAAAACCTCACCAATACGTACTTCTCTTCCCAATTCCTCTTCCTGTAATGTTAAGAAACAGACAAGTAAATTTTTAATGTAACAGCTAGGTCAAAAATAAAAGTGGCGAATGTGTAACAACAGAATTGGCTCACCATTTCGTCTTGAATCTGTCGATATGACTTTGGCGCTGAGAGGTAGACATGAGGACCGAGGCCATTACGGTCAGACATACGGGCATCAGAATATGTTTTGCACCTTTGTTGTGCTTCTTCAGTGTCCCAGAATTCTGTCATTGTTGTCCATAGAGTAGTTCCAATCCATTTAGGTTGGCGTCTAGTAGTTCTCACGGTGCTAACCATGTCTTTGAGCCGATTTTGACAGATGGTCTCGAAGTGAGCTTGAACAGTCCCAGTTATCAAAGGATCCCAAGTGTGGGTTTTCTACAAAAAAACAAAAAGAAAATAGCTAATGTGAGTGAAAAGAAGCACAAGTAAATAAAACAATATATGAAGAGTAAAGCAGTATAGGTAGCTTAAAGCTATATATGAAGGCTAGAGGACAGAACACTTAACCGCAAACTCAATGAAGTATATTTCCTGTTTATCCCGAGGAATACATGTCCAGCTGAAGAAAGGACCTTCGAATTTGTTTAAAAGAATTTTAGTAATCTTCCGAACAAGCTTAGATCCAGGGTCACGATCAAACCTCCATACACATGAAACAATAAAACCAAATTCAACCATCAGAGACACTAAAAATAACAAATCCAAAGGCTAAAGCAAATCAATAATCAGAGTTAATGCTAAGTCTATGATATCAACTAAACTAAGAAGAAGAAGGATTATCTCAACTAAACTAAGAAGAAGGATGATATCAACTAAACTAAGAATACTTAATGCTAAGTCTAAGAAACGATACACCATAGCTTCAAAGAGTTTGTAATCGCATCAGAGACCAAACACTTCATAACCAAGACCAATCGAGACCTAAACAATGAGACCTAAGCAAGACCTAAACAAAACCAAAACCATTATTCAAAGAGTTTATAATCGCATCAGAGACCAAACACTTCATAACCAAGACCAATCAAGACCTAAACAATGAGACCTAAGCAAGACCTAAACAAAACCAAAACCATTATTCAAAGAGTTTGTAACCGCATCAGAGACCAAACACTTCATAACCAAGACCTAAACACTAATATGAAATGAGACGAGACCTAACCATACCATTCGGTCTTTGGTAGGGGAATGGGAGAGAGGACGGTGGTGAACTCATGTCTGTTTGGCACTACAAGCAGTGCATTTAGAGCCCGCAATGTGTCCTCCTGGAGTTCCGGCAACACCGGAGGATAATCAGCTTGGAAATTGTTGCCTTGAGACGATGGATGCGAACGATGACTGCGAGTCTGAGAGACTTCAGCTGGAGAAGGCGGAGGGTCAACTAGAGTAGGCGGAGGATGCGACGGATTGTACTAGACTTCTTCAGAAGGAGTCGGGTTCACTGGAGGCTGCGGTGGGTGAGTGTAGGAGTTCTGAAAAAGCTGTTGAGGTGGAGGATAGTTCCGGATCTGGGCCGCCGATGATTGTCGTTGTACTTCAGGCGTCTGCAGCGGAGGAGGAGATTGGACCGCCGGCGTGAAGTTGTACTGATTGGGTAGACTGTGCGGCCGTTTATTTGGTGTTGACACTCCGACTCTCTGAGAAACGTTAGGAGCAGCAGGTTTCCTCTTCCTTCCTCCTCGATTAGGCATCGTTTGAGAGATGATGCGAACGATTAGGGTTACAGATTTGGGAGAATCGAGAGGAAGAAGAGAAGGATTAGGGTTACAGATTTGGGGGATCGAGAGGAAGAAGAGAAGGATTAGGGTTACAGATTTGGGGGATCGAGAGGAAGAAGATGCGGATTAGGGTTACAGATTTGGGGGAATCGAGAGGAGTCGAAGGCTGCGAGAGGAAGAAGATAATGGATTAGGGTTTTCGTATTAGGGGGAATCGAGAGAAGAAGAGAATTGATAATGGGTTTGGGTTTAGTTAGGATTAGTATATGGTTAATTAGGCCCAAATTTTAATCTAAGCCCAAATTTTAAAATTTGAATTACAATTTTAATTAACCAAGTTTATTTATAAAACACTGAATAATTTTTATAATATTACACAATAATATTACATAATAATATTACACAATAATATTACACAATAATATTACACAATAATACACAAATATTACACAGTAAAAAGACAAAAATTAAAAAATAAATACATAGTAATTTTTCCAAATAATTATTGTTCTTCGTCTTCTTGTTCTTCATCATCAGAAGATGATAAATTACACTGGAATTCATCTTCTGGATCTGCATCTCCAACATCGTAATCAAGGTTTATTGGATTAGCATCTGCTACCAAATTGTCGACTATGAGATCTTCAACTGTAGTCATCAATACAGCATCATCATTTTCTGTTTGCAACAGAGTCGGTTCATCGTTTTCATATTCTCCTGAAATGTTTCCCCTCGGATTTACTTTCAGAACACTTAGCCACTCTCGCTTTGGTTTCTTTGTGTATGGATACAGAATATAGCAAACTTGATCCGCTTGAGATGCTGTTTGCACAAAATCGCAATTTAGTATGGATAGTTACATTAAATAAACTTATATATAAATTATATTGAGTCTTACGTACCTAAAATGAATGGCTCATATTTGTTGTATTTTCTCGAAGAGTTCATGTCAACAACGCCACTATTGCTCTTCCGAGTCCCTCTACCAATGACAAGATCATACCACTTACACTTAAAAAGTGTGATTCTCAAATTGGTCATCCCTTTGTACTCAAGTTCTATGATATCAGTTAAGTTCCCATAGAAATCTGCACCATCAGATGCATCAGTGTAATTTTCACCTTTAACACATACACCATAGTTACATGTCTTCCGTCCAGCGCCGTGATTCTGCGTATGAAACACATAGCCTCTTGTAAAGTATATTGGCCAAGTTTTGACCTTGTGTAAAGGTCCATGCACTATCTCTTGAACCCAAGTAGGAAATGGATTTGTGGCGTTCCAATATATAACCTGCATATATATATAATAAAGTCAAACATTATTATATACATATAAATATTATATATCAATGATATAATTAAATAAATGCATAATCAGAGTCGGTTACATGGGTTCGAGTATACTTACATAGTCTTTCACCCACACATGATATTCTTCAGCTCTTTTCGTGGACAGTTCTTTTTCGGTTAATTCAGGATATTTGGTAGAAAGAAAATCCTCGGACATACTAAGAAAATTAAATATATTTAATATATATGAGAAATATTTGTGGAGTCTATATATTTGCGAGTCTATATTATATACCTCTCAATTGGTTGAAAATAGTCACAATTCCGTAAAACATATGCATGTGTGCACTGATAGTCTCTCTGAAAGCCATACTTCATGCATTTCCCCACTTGGACGACCGACATGAGTAAATATATTAGGGACTCCAGGGACATGATATATTGGGACTTCACCTTCATAGAATCTTGTTAACCTGATCAAATAAGATAATTAAAAGTAATTCAAATTAAGTATAAATTATAATGTCATTTAATTATACCTTGATTTTGTTTGTATATGATCGGCAAAGTAGTGCTCAGAGAAGTAAGCAATCTCGTCATTGATATATGACTCAACGATTGATCCAGCCGCATATCTTTTGTTCTTCGCTTTTCCTTTCAACTTTTTGAAAAATCTTTCAAAAGGATACATCCACTTATATTGGACAGAGCCTCCCAATTCTGCTTCTTATGGGAGATGTATAGGCAGGTGCTCCATCACATCAAAAAATAATGGTGGAAATATCTTCTCTAAGTTGCATAAGATCAAAACAATGTTATGTTTAAGAATTTGAACGCGACTTTTTTGCAAAGTTCTTGAGCATAAGTCCCTGAAAAATGCTCCAATCCCTGAAATTTCATGTCTAAGGAAATTATATTTAAAAATATATAGTACTAATTTAATTAAATAGGTAATCTGTAATACATGATAATGCAAGGTGAATGTTCCGGTCTAGGAGTTCTGCGAAGATAAATGGAAGAAGTCGCTCCATAAAAACATGGCAATCATGACTCTTCATTCCTGAAAACTTGCCATTGATCAGATCAACACAACTAGCCAAGTCTGACGAATAACCATCTGGAAATTTCACCGCATGCTTGACACATTCCAATAAACTTGTTTTGGCTTCCTTTGTCAATGTATATGCTGGGAATGGAGCTTTACCCTTCCTATCAATATGTAAGTGTGGTCGAGAACAAAATTGTTCTATGCCCAATCTTGACATGATGTTATCTTTAGATTTACCCTTTACACTCATAAGAGTATACAAGATGTTGTCCAGAAAATTCTTCTCGGTATGCATCACATCAATATTATGTCGGAGATTGAGGTCCTTCCAATAAGGTAGCGACCATAATATGCTTTCTTTGTGCCAATTATGTTCCTTTCCTTAGCCTGGCATCTTCTTTTCATGACCGTTACCACCGACTTCCCTCGTTTTTGGTGGATTTACATCTTTCAAACGCTCGTAATAAACTTGCTCACCAGTTAAAGACTGTGGTGGATAGTCGTTAGAAACGTCTCTTCCCTTCAGGAAATCTTTTTTGTTCTTCCTTAATTGATGACCATGAGGCAGGAATCTTCGGTGACAATCAAACCAACATGTCTTCCTTCCTTTGGGTAGATAAAACGACTTTGTACTTTCCATGCAAATTGGACAAGACAATTTACCGTGGGTGGTCCATCCCGATAACATGCTATACGCCGGAAAGTCGCTTATCGTCCGCATCAGCACTGCTTTTAGATTAAAGTTTTGATTCAAAGACACATCGTATGCATCGACTCCAGTAGACCACAACTCTTTTAACTCCTCAATAAGAGGTTGTAGGAAGATATCAAGGCTAGCTCGCGGATGATTTGGCCCAGAATTCAGAATTGTAAGAAACAAGTACTCCGTATTCATGCACATACCAGGGGGTAAATTATATGGAGTCAAGATCACAGGCCATAGTGAATGATTACGAGACATGCCAAATGGATTGAACCCATCGGTACATAATCCAAGGTAGACATTACGGGTTCTTCTGCAAACCGAGGGTTAAGCTCTTGGAAATATCTCCACTCCACCGCATCAGAAGGATGATTCATTTCTCCCTCTTTTGATTGGTGCTCTGCATGCCATCTCATTGCCGCTGTAGTCTTTTGGCTCTGATACATTCTCTTCAACCTATCAGCAATAGGTAGATACCACATACGACTATATGGTACTCTTGTTCTCCGTCGGTCCTCCTTAGGCTTCCATCTTGGTGAACCACAAAATAGACATGTCTCTTCCTTTTCGTCTTCTTTCCAGAAAATCATACAATTGTTAAAACAAACATCAATTGTATAATATGGAAGGCCAAAATTACGCATCAATTTCTCTGTCTCGTAATGTGAACCGGTAGACTGGTTGCCTTCTGGTAAATAATCCGTCAAAATTCCGCAAACCGAATCTACTAACTTTTCACTCATATTATACTCCGCCTTATTTTGCATGAGTCGAGCAGCCAATGACAATTGCGAGTGACCTTCACGACAACCATCATATAAAGGAGTTTTTGCACTATCTAACAAGTCGTAAAATTTCTGCGAATGGTTTTGTACCGGTTCTTCCACATTCTCATAACTATCATTTTGATGATAATTATCATCTAAACCCACATTATAATGAATGCATCATTCACCATATCCACATATGGATCTTCTACTACATTACCCATTTCTTCATGACTCCCATCATACGTCCTATCAGTGTAACTACTTCCTATATCCAAATTAATCTCTTCTCGTGGTTATACCAAACATAATAATCTGGCATTTGGCCATTACTAAACAGATGACTCATAACTCTTCTACCCGAGAGACATCTATTTTTTTTGCAAACACTACATGGACAGAGAAACTTACCCCCATTATTCTGAACTGTATCTTGGCTACTTGCAAACGTTAAGAATTGGTCCATCCCCACTTCGAATTCAGATGAAAAATTCCCCGTCACTTCATCGAACCTTTTGTACATCCACTCCCGATAATTACCGCCATTACCACCATAATTGTAATATCCTGCCATTATAATTATATATATATATATATTTTTTTTTTGGGAGAAAATATAAAATTATATAAAGCCAAACTTTTTTTTTATTTAGAATTTTTTTTTAAGAAGAGGAAATTTTCTTGTTCGGAATGAAGAGAACAAATGAGTGCAACTCGTTTTTATAGACTTTCATAGGTGACTAATAAGTGACTAATAGGCGACTACATAATAAAAGTTGGTACACCAACCCCCACATGGAAAACACGTTTTTTAACTGTATTTTGCGACTATTTGGCGACTACACGATGACTATGTAATGACTCGCCGTAAGAGTCGCCGCACAGTCGCTAAATTTTACGACTACCGTATGACTCGCCGAATAAGTCGCAACGTAGTCGTCAAAGTTTACGACTATTTGACGCGGTCGTACTGTAGTCATTAATTTAGCGACTAAGTTGTGACTACATAATTCCATCAATAATATAGTCGCCTCGTAGTTGTTAAAATACGATCACCGTACCAACTGCATGAATTAGTCGCTATAGAATGACTCAGTAGCGACTAATTCCCTGTAGTCATAGAATAGTCGCTAAATCGTCACTATGTAATCATTATTTTTGGCGACTACATATGTGGCCACTATTTGTAGTCGCTAATCACCTGTTTTCTTGTAGTGTTAATTCTACCAAATTATGGTTTAAAGAGATTAGAATTAGTTAATTTATGAGTTATCTGTTAATTTGACTAATTGGATTAAGAAATTGTCTAGACTTCTCTATATAAAAAGAGATGTCAAAGTTAGGTATAACTTAAGAGATTTGAGAGATTGTGAAAGTTTTTTTTAGTTTTTAAGTCACTTTTCTAAAGCAATAAAAATGTGTTTTTCTTATACTTGATCCGCTTAGTTCTATAGAGAGATAAATATTCAAATACCGGACTGAAACCAAGAAGTTTTTGTTTTATTTTAATTGTTTGGGGCTAGGATGGTAATTACCGAATGTGTTGTCTTAAAAAGTGTGTTAATGTAATAAGGTTATGAAAAAGTATGTCTCTGTCGCAAAATATCTTTGAAGGCTTCACTTTCCCAATTGTTGTCGTGGAACAGAGAATCTAGGGTTTACTCGATCAATCATCAATAGTCAGTCATCAATCATCAATCATTATGGTACTCAAACCATGCGCAGCCGAGAAGACGATAAAAGGAGAATCGAGCAAATTGGAGGAGGCGATAGAATCCATGGAAACATCTTCTGTGGTTCTCAAACCATGCGCATCCGAGATGACGGCAGAAGCAGATTCGCGCAAGATTGAGGAGGTTGTAGAACCCATGGCCCTCTCATCGGTGGATTTGAAAAGTAAGGCGAGAAAGCGTAAAGCCGAGTTCGAGCCGGGAAAGGAAGAGGTAAAGGAGGAGGAGGAGGAAGAGAGCGATGAAGAAGAAGAAGGCGTTGGTGATGGGAGAGCCAAGATAGAGGAAGAGCCTGAGGCTAGAATAGATTACTTGAAGGCGCCGGAATGGGATGTGGACAGCTTCGATGGTTTAGAGTATTATTCTTCTCCGGAGCCGATGCTTTCATCCTCCGATGAGGAGTTTTTCCCCGAAGAAGCTAGAGAACACTATCGTATCTTTAAACGCCAGATGATCGAGAGCAAGGTACGTCCCGTCCTATAATGTGCTTTGAGTTTTCTTGAGCTGAAACTAATTTGTAAGAATTGAATAGATGATGATGATGATGATGATGATGATGGTGATTTCTACTAATAACTGAACTGTGTGTGTGGTTTATTTTAGGGATTTTACGGGGATAGTGAGCTTAAGCCAACTTTTCATTACAAAGGAATAAGTCCAATGAAGTTGGAGCAGAGAGCCCTTCCCAATCAAAACTACCGCCAGTTCTGGCAAGAGATGGTTTATGTTTGTCTCCAAAAACTCAACCAAAACAAGGTTAATCATTACTTCTCTCTCTCTCTCTCTCTCTCTCTCTCTCTCTCTCTCTCTCTCTCTCTCTCTCTCTCTCTCTCTCTTTGTTTAAAAATCTGTCAGTCTTCATACTAGTTTTATAGATGGTTTAGCTTAGTTGTTAATCAAAGAAGACTAAAATCTAAATTCCTAATTTCAATTCTTTAAGAAGAACTATAAAGGTCTGATGAGCTTTGATGAGGATTCAGTCTCTTATTTTTGTTAGCAATTGTTAGGTTGACAGGATTTACAAGCTCTTCTTACAAGTTGGGTGGTTTTTTGGGAATTTTTAACCCTGATAAGTGTTCTGCCCCCAAGCCTGGCATTAACATTTTTTTTTTTTTTTTGTTTATTGTGGTTCTCTAGCATTCGAATGTGGAGTTCGTTGAAGTTGTGAGAGGTTATTATCGCCCAGGACCTAGATCAAAGTCCTACATTACCTTTATGGCCAGGGAGAAGCCTGATGGACCTCTTGTGGAGTATCAAGCCAAGTGTATGGTTACTTTGGACAGAAAGAGGCATCCCATCCTTTGTAGACCGGCTCCTACGCCAATGCCTTGATACCAAAAGTTGTTCAATCAATCAAGGTATGGGCTTCTCTTAGCCAACTTTTGTTTTGCTCTGTCTAGACTCAAATCATGTTTAGAGAAGTATGTCATTCATAGATGCTTTTTTCCTTGGAAGCTATGCAATATCACACGGTGCTTGTCATGCATATATAGATGTATTACGATATGAAGAAGAAGGAAAAACAAAACAATATGTCTTGGCCAAGCATTCAGGTCATGCATGATTTCAGAATCATGAATTGGTTTTCTTTTTTTTTGTGCGTGACCTAGGATAGGATTGGGGGGGACTCAAAAGGATGGACTTGGCAAAGGGCGCTGTTATAACAAGTCAGATTATCTCGTTTCTAATGATCTAGTGGATGCAACATTTTAACTTGTGGTCTTAATAGTTTCGTCTGTTTTTGTTTTGTTATCTATCATGTGTCGACACTTCGGTAGTATTTATTCAGAGCACTATTTCTTTTCTTTTAGGTTTAGTGGTGCTTCCGTTGCTTTGGTTTCAGTTTGTTTATCTAAAACTTGTGTTCATTACTGCCATACTTGAGGGAATAGAGCAATGTAGTTTCTCAAAGACGTTAACCATCTCTTTTTGTTTTGTTTCCGTTAAAAACAAAAGGCATCTACTAGTTTTACTACTGGTTCAATGACGCTGCTATATATCATATTAATCAACCGATGACCTGTAATTTTGTTGTAATCCACCCAAAGATTTTTGGAAGAAGATTGTCATTCACTCTATGCAACCATTTGACGGAAACAAAAACAAACAACTACAACAACAACAATAACAGTGTGTATTGTTCAAAATCAATAATCTTCAAACTCTCAAAGTCACTTACATCTGTATGAAGCCGTCCTTGTAGGTTTAGTGGTGCTTCAGTTGCTTTGGTTTCAGTTTGTTAGTCTAAAACTTGTGTTCATTACTGCCATATTTGAGGGAGTAAATCAACGTAGTTTCTGAAAGACGTTAACCATCTTTTTTTTTTTTTTTTGTTTCTTTTAAAAATAAAAGGCATCTCCTTGTTTTACTACTAGTTAAATGATGCTGCTATCCTATGTAACATATTAATCATCCGATGAACATTAATCTTGTTCTAATCCATCCAACCTTTTGACGGAAACAGAAACAAACAACTACGACAATAACAGTATTGTTCAAAATCAATTATCTTCAAACTCTCAAAGTGGCCAAAAGATTTTAAACTTCCCATCGTCTGGTAGTGTTATCCTGAAATAGCCATTGTTGGCAAAACTTGTTCCCCATGAATTTTGGACCACCAAAAATTGTAATCCACTTCTTGTCACACCTTCAGCTAGGACCAGAAAAGCATGTTCTTCCAATATTCCACCTGGACGAGCTGGTACATTAAAGATGTCCTACAAAAATAATTAAAATGTCAAATTTTATATCAATTTTATTTTCATGTTAAAACAAAATCAGTTTTTACTTACCCCCATTTCAATACTAAATAGTTCAGGATCCGCCTCAACAACAATTCCCAATGGAAATGTGGCAAACTTATCATAGATAAAATCTTTAGTAGCATCTATTTTAAACTCAAAGTCGCCTTTAGTTTTCACGCCCTTCACTCCTGGTCCTGATATTTTGTTCTACACAAAAAGTTTTTAAGTAATTATAGATAGATGTATATATTAGGAATTAAAAGAACATATGTATAAAACTCACTTACATCTTTATGAAGTCCAACATCTCTAATGTATTTGATCGGTATGTTTAGATTTCTAAATGCATACTTATCATTTTGGTTTCTTCCTTTGATGTACTCAGCTAAATCACGGTATGATAAGATGCGGTGTTCGGCGAGGGGTTTATCCTTGTTGTAAGAAGCTTGTAAAAGTCGTGTAATAACCACTGAACAACAAGTGTCTACAGAAACAATAAAAAACAATTATAATTATAAATTAAGTCAACTATACTCCCTAGGTTTCTAATTTATCATAATTTTAATTTTTTCACACATTAAAAATCTTATTAAAACTTGACTATAAAATTCTTGTTTTTTTTATAAATTTCAATTTTCTATAACTTCTAAACCAATAGTATTTAGTTATTTATCTTGAACTTTACAATTCATCATCATAACCTAAAAAGAAGCCAGTTTTAACAGGAAAATACCCAAAAAGAACAGTTCAATTCGGTGGAGTTCCAATCACTGAAATAAACCGAAGTGAACCTATCCGATATTTTATATGGTTAATTTTGGTAACCAAAATCAACCCGAAAAACCGAATTGACCAGCTGGGTTTGGTTCGGTTTACCAGAACTTGTAGGGCTAGTTCAAAGTATGAAACTGTAAGAAAAAATACCTTCATGCTGATTAATAGCATCACCGAAAAGCCCTGTTGGTGTATAATCTCTTAAAATGCGGCTACCATCACCAAAGGGCTACCCCATACAAATAAAAAGAGAGTTAATCTCAGAAATGATAATGTCGATCTAATAACGAAAACTTAGTGAAATTTGATTAGTTTGCAAGTCTATTGACAAAAAGTACTGGTATTTTGCTTTCAGATCCAACTGGTTGGCCTTGTCCTTGTTGGGGAAGTTCTTGCTCCGCTGGTTCTCCCTGGGCTTGGTCTTGTTCCTGTTTCAGTCTGGCTTCACGCTCCCTTTTTGGTTCATTTAGAGGGTTTGGCTGTTTAATTTGTCTGGGCTTTTTTCCAATAGCTGGTCCATCTTCTTCCTCATCATCCATCACAATTTCCCTGAAATTCAAAAACAACGACATTGGATTCGTCAACTCCACAATAATAGTGGTAGAGTATTCCATAGTATAATTAATTTGGGTTGGAATTCGGTTTCCAACGGTTCTGGTCTGATATACAGGAACCAATCAGTTTGCATATGTGAAGTAAACCCTAAAAGTTTATAACTTTCTTACCTTAGCCGTTTCGTCCCGATGAGCAGCGATCCGAAAGAGAAATCTTCTTCGTCTTCTTCTCCTTCCCCTTCCATTGTTCTGTCTTCAATTCTTCTTCTTCTTCTTTGTAATTTCACAAAAATGTCTGCTCAGCCGAAGTTAATAATGTTCCCGAAACTGAAACAAGATTGAAACTTTGAGACAAGAGAAAAACGTCAATTTTCAATTGGATCTTCAAAATGTGTTGGGCCTATAATGCATTAATGTGAATTACAAAGTAAAAAAAAAAAAAAGTTAGATTATTGGGCCATCATCTCCTATGCCAAAGCCTTGAAAACCAATACTATAATGTGAATTACAAAGTAAAAAAAAAAAAAGTTAGATTATTATTCCCACAGATTTTCTTTCCCTTTCTCCACAAAAACTTAATTAATTCACCACAAAAATCTAAACAATACATGATATGATTTTGTCTTTTTTTTTTTTAAAGAACAAAGTAGAAGACCTCATGCATACTACAAAAAAGAAAAATTTGCTTAATAGACATAATAAATAATTATACCCTAACGAGTCATAAAGTAGAGTATCTATCATGTGATGGTCATCCCCATAATTGATCAGTATCACAAACTCTAGATTATCTCCTTAAAACGAGATATGATCTTGAAGATTGAAGTGAGTTTCGCACATCCAGAGAGAAGAACTTGTTTAAAGTAGTCCCGAATGATATGATGTGTTCTCCCTTGAACAAAGCCACTATAGAACTTACATTTATTTTAGCCAACCAGCATGAGGAGGAGGGATCCATTGTCTGCTTCGGTCCCTTGTTGGAACTCGAGGTAATTTTTAATTGGTTCTCTCATTCTGGTTTTGAGGCTAGGTTGCTTTTATTCCCTCCCTTTCTTGCTTCACAATCTGGACTACGATTAATCTTAAAGAGAAAATCATTATTTGATTTCCATATACTGATTTTCTCGCAGGTTGAGAGGAGCATACTTATTTATTCGATCAATAATAATCCGAAAAGAATAAATGCATGCATCCAATATTTGTTTGCACCAAACGCCAAACCGCCTGCTCGAAAGGACAAGTTTAAGATCATATGGTTAAGGTTTCTTCTTCTAGGCAACATCTTTGGCAGATCGTGTCAGCAGGGATTGTCCTTGTTCTGAGTTGAGTAAGGAACATCTATTCACCCATATTTTACTCTTGTAGTATTCTCTTTTAAATTCATATTCTTATTCTTACTCAAGTTGTGGAAAACATATCTGTAAAATCTTTAATTTATTAATCTTATGTCTAGCTAAGCACTAAAACAACTATTCAATGCTTGGACCAAGATCCGTTTGAAGAAATCCAAAACCAGAAGCTATTAAGAAAAGACATTTTAGACTACATATCTGGATCTAGCTTGGGACTTGGCCTGCAAAAGATAGGATAAGTCTTGCGTTCTGATTTCTTCTTGGCAACCTTGGCTTGATACTCTACAAGAGTATCATCCTCGTCAGACTCTTTCGCCATGAAACTGATATACGAAGCAGTCCACGAACCAGGAGAAGACCCTGTCATTCTTACAACATGATCCAATTTCACATCGGTTTCCTGAAAGAAAAAAACACACCCCAAAAGACACAAAAACAATCAATTGATGTATAGCCACCAGTTCACACATGCATCTCTTAAATCAATAAAACAAATGTCAAAAAAATTTCATTACGTTTAAGGCATTGTATTTGCGAAGAGACAATCTGGCCATGTCTTGTGCGTATTGAAGCTGTGTCCTCCCTTCAACCGGAGAATGTTCATCGTCCAGTGATTTAAGTTTGATTGCACCTATACCACCACACCATCGGTTAGCTGGAGGACCAGTCCCTTCCTCCACCAGAAAGCCCTAAAACCTCCAAAAACAGATTTCACCATAAATTAATTAAATATCATTTGATTTTTTTTTTTTTTACTATATTAAAATTTTCGAATCATGTATGTATGTATACGAACATCGCTAAAGCTGAGGTTCCGTCGATAAAGACGGGCTTTACGCTCCTCTTCTTCGTCCGTATAAGAGTCCGAATCTGGTGAAGTGTATTCTCCAAAACCATCCACTAACCATACTGGAAGATCCTCGCTTGTTGAATCTCCGTCGCTATCAGCAGCAGAGCTTTCATTGTCGTCAGAGTCGGATATGTCCTTGCTCATAGAGGAAGCGCCGGAGGATTCTCCAGTGGTTGTCTCTACGGTCTCCGCCACCGTGGAAGCGAGTTGCACCGTCTCGGCCTCTGTCTTGCTTGATCCCGAACCCGAAGCCATGACTGGAATAAAAGAGAAACCCTAGATTTCGCAATTTGGGTTATTTGTTAGCTACAGCTAGGGGTGTCAAACGGGCCAGATGCCCGCGGGCATAGCCCAATAAGAGGCCAAGCGGAGCGGGCATGGGCTTATTCATTGAAGCCCAAAATTTTGCGGGCATCGCGGGCAGGACCCGTTTGGTCGGCGGATTCAAGCGGGCATGCCCATCGCGGATTGCGGGTCTGCGGATTACCCGATGGTCCATCGATATGTGGAAACGATGACGAAGAACAGAAGAAGATGATGGATGTTCCATCGCCCATCGGTAGAGATTTACAACTGATTTTTATGGTCAGATGATTTCATCTTCTTCTTGACTTCTCTACCAATGTAACATCGGGTAATCATGTTCTTCTTCTTCTGTTCTTGACAGTCCCACTTACCATGTCTTCTCAATTTCTAAAACTAACAAGGTAATTAGAGATTTACAACTAATTTTTATGGTCAGATGATTTCAAGTTGTACTAGCAAGAGTTATAGAAATTGTGAATTTAAGTCTCAGTGCTGCTTCTCAATATGTGTTTGGTTCTTAAGTCTCAGTCTCAGTTCGTCTCATAGGTAATATCAGATATGGTTCTTGATTCCTTGATACCGATGATGGTTTGCTCACATATCTTTTGATTGAGCTTTGATTAGCTGGCTTATAGTGACTTGTTTATGACTCATTTAATCCAAGTTTGTCACCAATCTGATTTAATTTTTTAAAATCTGCAGCTTGATGTGGATGCTGATTCCTTATACTTGATAGCGGATGCACAAGTTATGGCGGTAAGCAAGTTCATTACATATTTCTATGATTTTTATTTTTCTTTCTAGTTTTAGATGTTTATCTTCAAGATTTTGGCAGATCCAATACGGAAACCCAGATAAACTATGTGTACCACTTGTGGAAGCTAACAAGAATGGTGGTGATTTAGTAGTAAGTTCTTTCTCTTTTAGATCTTTCTTTACTTATGCTTGGTGTATATATATGATCGGGAATCTTATCCTAGAAGAACAGAAGAACTCGTTCTGCAAACTAAAGATTTGTACTTACTGATACTTTGTTTGGGGTGAGAAAATGCAGGAAGCATATGCTAAATATGTTAGAGACTTTTGCGTGGGAGTTTTCGGGCTAAGCCCTCTAGACACTGCGGTCTCCTCAGACAGTTCATACAGGCTTTGATCTTGTCTTCTTTGTGATGTTCTGAGTAGCTGAGACGAGAGCTATGGATTTGGGTGAAATAAAAGACTGTTGGTGGCCATGGAAGATACACATAACTCAAGGAGCCGAGATGATTGTTCTATTGACTGGTGGACTCAAGCAGTCTGCTTGCAGATCGAACTCAATGGCTAAGGTTCCAATTTATGGTCTCTGTATTGTCTATTAGTCACTCTAATTCAGTTCTTGTCATTTGATTTCTTCTTTATCGTTTATCTTCTGCAGAGTTTTGGTGGCTTCTGTGCACTTTACATACTTGAGCTTTGCGCCGGAAGAACTCAAACAAGTGCTAATAACTTGTTCAGGTTTCCAATTATTTCTTATTATATGACTAATTTACTTGTAGCTTGATCCACGTTGGTTACCTAAATTTCAAATTTGGATTTCTTTACGTAGATGATATTTGATGCGACTCATTCCTTGAAAGCCATTCAACAAAGCTGCCGCTGCCGCTGCTGATCTCTTGGCCAAGATATAGGATTCGCCTCCCCCATTATATGATGTTTTGTTGCTATACATTTAGAACGAATAAGTTCTGTTTCTCTGAAATCTTCCCTCTGTTTTTCGTTACTCGTTAGTAGAGATGTCAAAGCCCGCGGGCATGCCGTTAGTCCGCAAAGATAGGCGGAGCGGACATGGGCACTGATACGTCGCCCCCGCCCGCGGCGGACCTGACCGCGACGGTTCACTGAAAAGACGGGCCCATCACGGTCGGTCCATTTGGGCGCGGGCATGCCCGTTTGACACCCCTAGCTACAGCAGTATTAGTAATTTGGGTTATTTACTTATTTATAAAGTCGGCCTTGAAGAAATAAATAAAAGAAAAAAAATATATATCAAAGTCAGGGGTGTTATTGGAGAGGTAATTTATAAATCCATATGGAATTGTAAATTCTAGAAATCAAAATACATGAATTTTGAAATAACATGTTTTATCCTTGGATTTGAATCTTTCTATTTTACACTTTCAAATCCATTCAAATCCATTTAAAACATAATGTGGATTTTGAAATCCAAAAACAAATCATTGAATGAATAACATGGGATTTCAACAAGTATTTGTAAATCATGGAACCAATAACACATCATTTTGATAAGTATTTTAAAATTAATGATTAAATAACACATGATTTTTGTCTGGATTTCCAAATCCATTAAAATCATAGAACCAATAACCCCCTCTCAGAGCAAATAAACATTACAAAAAGGGTCTGATAGTGCACCGCACCGACGAATTAGGGTTTCTTCTGTCTCTTCACTCAGGGATGAATCTTTCTCCGTTCAAGAGAGATATAGATGAGCTCATAGGCGAGTTTGTGGAGTGTGATTTGACAACGTTTGCTGATATGAAGAGCGTGTGGCTATCCCGAAAGTTTTCTTATATATATGAAGCTAGTCCTACCAGCAACTTAGCCTTTTTCATGCAGTCGTTATATGCGCATACCATTGGTCACATGGTTAGTATTGATTCTTTTTCACGGAGACTTGGAGGTCTTTATTGTCTCTATTGCCTTTATGAGATCCAACCTTTTAAACCCAAGTTGAGAGTTTATATCTCACTTCAAGAGCTTGGGAAATTTAGGGATCTTGTAGTCGAGGCAAAAGATAAAGGTGTAGAGATAGCTGCTGCTGTGGCAAAACAAATGCTTGATAGGAACATGTTTATATATGGAGCTGTGGGTGAAGAAGATTCTGCAACCAAGAAACTTAATAGTCAATTAACAGAAGTACAGAAGGCACGAGTGCGGTTTGCCTGTGATAAATTACTCTCTGAAACCGAGATCGAGCAATTTATTCATTTGGATATGGGTAACGAAGTTGATCTGAGTTCCCTACATAAAAGGTCTTTAGATTATGCAGAGGCCAAGAAGCGTGCAATCAAAGGAGCAGGAAAAATAGTGGAGATTGAAGATATAAAGCACATATCACAAGAGAAAGAGTTGATGGGAGAGAAAGTGGAGAGATTGAAAGAGGAATGGGATGCACAAAGAATTTCATTATATGAACAAACCAAGCTTGATGGTCTTACTAGGACACAGAAACTATTGAAAGATGTGGGACATGATGAAGATGATGGGTTTGATGAGCTTGATCGCTTACTTTCTTAGAGCTCATTTCGACATTTGCAATCACCGTTTAAAGTTTAGGATGCCCACAAATGAAAAAGCTCTCTGTAGATATGGCATTTACAGGTAGATTTTGATGAATTTTGCCATTACTCACTCTTTATCAATGATTATCTGTTGTTTGATCAGCTAATGTGAACAGTCAGGTTGCGTCAAAAAAAAAAAAAGGGTCTGATATGTTTCTTCATTATGTAATTCATTACAAACACTACGGGCTACTACGTAGTAGCAAAAGAAGGAAAAGCCAAAAAAATCGTATAACACAATCGTTAAATATTTAAATATTCAACCAAAGGAAGAAAAAATGTAGTCACCTTCTAGATTATATTGATCTCTTCATATAGAAGAATCCAAAAGAAAAGTAAATAATCTTTTTTAGGAGCTTTTAATTTTTTTATTATGTGTCAGCAGAAGTAGAACACTCTGGTTTGCTGAGTTCATCACCCAACATGTGATGAAGAAGTGTATCAACTCTTTGACTCCGGGACTTCGACCTTTATAACAATTTAACAACAAAAACAAAGATTCAGAATTTTTGAGTCTACTGTGAATATTAACAACCTAAGATTTGATCTCTCTACTTACCCTGCAGATCGACGCCGGTTTCTTCTTTCTTGAGAATCCTGCAACCATACAATATAACGGGATTAGAGAAACATTGCGGATTAAACACGTATCAAAAGGCTCTTTACTTTTGCAATATCTGGAACATCTGTTCATTTCTGTGTTGTAACCTTTTTGGCAAGTGAAAGACGATAACTAACCTGTCCTTGACATTTTTCTTCTTCCTCAAGATCCAGCTCAGCAAAGAACGCCTCCAAGACAAAGGCAACAACCTGAAACAAACACGCATAATCAGTCAATTACAACAATCACGGCCTCTGGTTGGTTGAGATCGTAGGCAATGGTGTCAGTGAAACTCACCAAATTCAGCAGAAGTAAAATAGTGATGACGTAGAAACTGACGAAATACGTTATGCTCCACCACGTCCCCGTCAAATCTTTGTAGCTCTGAAGAAAACAACATTAAGAGTAGTTTAAACTATTGCACCATTGTGATTGCGATGCTTCTTTTTGGACATTATAATGAGTCTAAAACTGGGTCTAACAGAAGAGTGAAATTACCTCCATCCATACTTGCCAGTTACCCATAACTAGCAGATTGAAGAGTGTGACCATTCCATTGGGATAGTCGTTGAAGTTGAACAATAGATAGCTGAGTTTTTCCAGTCAAGAAATGATCATATACGGGAAATGTTTCTCTCATAACAATATATACTCACTAGCAACCACAGGAACAGAACAGGTCTACTAAGTAAGACTATGTTGTTCATAAAGTCAGCTATCTATTGTGGTGTTCATAAAGTCATTTCGGTTTTGAAGTCAAAAAGGATACTCTTCCTCAGCCATTTCGGTTTTGAAGAGCTGCTTGTTCCCAGCATTCACAAGCCCCCCAAACAACTATATATAAATGAAATGAAGAAAGTTTTATATCTGGTATGGGAATCAAAGCCGAGAGAAGACAGAGAAAACACATGAAAGTTAGCTGTTCACTGGTTCCTAACACTTTCAGATGAAGCTATAAGAGGCTTAGTATAAGCAAAAACGAAGAGAAAGACCACGGCTTCAACATATGTAAGCATGGATTATTCAGAGTAGTCTGATTTACCTGTACGCCAACAGAGCAGTAGATACACAGCACGCAGAAGATGGTCCCCAGATATGGCATCAAACTTGGAACAAGGGTTATGAATGTCGCAATAAATGCTCGGTACCGCTGGACGTGCATAAGAAGCCTTATCAGTCTTAACATTCTTGCAAGGAGAAGGTACCGGATCCTATCAATGACAGAAGAGAACCAGAGTCAGACTTGTACAAAACAAAACCCTTGTAACAAATATTGTCATAGTTATTCCTCACCATTCTCCGTTTGAGAAGAAAGTGTTCTCGTCTGGAGTTATGAAGGTAGCAGTTTCCCCAATAACTGCGGATACAAAGATTATCAATTATAGCATAGCCAAATCAATCACTCAGTAAAACAAGATGAAATTGCTGCTTCAAGAGGTCACCTATGACCCATGTGACTAGAAAATCAAATCGGTTTGCACCCTCCCTCCAGTAATTCTCAAATCCATATGTATAGATCTTCAGAGCCATCTCCAACACATATATCCAACCTGTGAAAACATTTATAAGAAAAAAACTTAACTCCTGAAAGGGTGGTCGATAAAAGTTGGCCATTATAATCTAATATTAATCCAAAAAAACTACTTTACTCACTGTTATAACACAGGAAATAAAAGAAAAATGCAGAGAAGGTAGTGGAAACCTATTCAAGTTCTTACCAAAGACAAACTCGGCAACCTGCCATGGCTTCTGAGCCGAGCTTTCTTCGATATCAAGCTGCATACCAAAATATGTTATGGCTTATAAACGAATTAGGAATTACGTGTCAAAGAATTACACTTATGGGAACATGATATACCGTTGTTTCAACAACGACAGCAATTAAATTGAGAATGAGGATGAAAGAAATAGCGTAGCCAAAGTTGGGGCTTCGAACAAGGGCTCTCAATTGTTGTGATAAGGCCGAATGGTAAACTTGCGGAAAGTTTTCGAAAAGAGATGGCTGCAATGAAAACACAAAGGGTCGCTTATGCAAAAATATAGTGGAGGTAAGTAAATTTTGACAGAAGAAAAATAAAGTATATGTGGACTTACTACTTCCTCCTTTTGGAATCTTAGAGCAATGGCCTGGCAAAGGTCAGCAAACTCATCCTTGTTTATCTGCTCAAAAGGAAACAGGGGAAAAGAATCTGTTATTCATCAAAAAGTGTATGTGAATAGTAATCTTAAGGTCTATCCCTGATCATATGTGCCACCTCCTTCGCAGATCTCTACCTTAAAGTCACGAGTATCATCAAGCTCATCAAATATCAATCCGAATTCTTCTTTTGATATCTTCGGCAAAGTCCTAAAAGGACAAAGGAATGCATATCAGGTCTACAAGTTAAAAGAATAAAAGGGAAGAAACCAAGAACAAGTATATAAAAACCATATCCTTTTTCGATACATAGGAAAGATACAATTAAATACGAAAGGTCATAGCAACATACCTGTAATTAGTCAACTGTTCAAAGAGCTTAATGCATTGGTCCTTATCAATCTCCCCGTTTTTCTGTTAAAACACGACATAAAGAACGAAGAATATATATGCTCAGCAAAGTGGTTAACAAGACTCTCCTTTCATGAAGATTTTTTCCCAAGGGGAACTTCCCCGCATATCTCTAGGAGTAAATGTAATCCTTATGCGTGGATGGACTTACATCTGAGTCTATAAGACCAAAGGCTTTCTCCAGCATTCTTTTCTTCATTTGATCCATTCCAGATACTTGTTTTGCGAGCTGCAAAAGGATTACATATGATATGACACATGGTGTCGAAATATGTTAATGCTTTTGCTCTAAATGTTGACATAAGAACCATAAAAACATTAAGTATCAATCCACCTGTTCTTTGAAACTGTCATAAATGACGGCAAGAATCAAGTTTGTGACGAAGTAGACACCAATTAGCACGTAGAGCACGAAGAACACCGCAGACCAGCGAGAAGACCTTACAAGACGGAACAAATTAGTCACTAAATTACTGGATGCAACTCAATACAAGCAAACTGAGACACAAATGGGGTTTCACCAAATACATACTTGTATGCAGGAATCCAGACATCAGGATTGTTGGATGTTGTGAACAAAATAAACATCTGATAAAGAGTTGCACCATAAGAAGTGAAGAGCGTGAGGCCCTGCTGTGTGTCCTCAAACATAACAAAAGCAATCCAACTAGCAAATAGTAGGAACAACATCCATAGAGCCTGTGCAAATATTCAAAGAGTTATAACATAACATGAGAATCAATATGAGTCAAAAATGATTGGGAAGGCCACTGACCAAGATATTCAAGTATGTGCCAAGCATTCCAGACAGAAGGACAAGGGTGTGTCGAAGTTCCCTGTACAGAATTTAAAGAATCGTAACTTTAGGGAATGTGATGACGGCAGTATTGAGTGGATTTAATAGGAGGAAAAGTAGGTGAAACAATCACACGTCTTCATTTATCATGCATAAGATGATCTACGCATTCTCTGTGACTCTGTCTATAGAGATATAAAGACATATAATCCATGTAGATGTAGTTGATAATAAGAAAGAAGAAGAGATCTACTAATACCTTATGCTGAGGATGAATATGATAACTCTCACGTATGGGGCGATTCTAAAAGGAAGAAAATTGAAAGCCAGCGGAGACAGATATAGAAAGTCAACCAGCACATCAGCAAACAAAACTACCACGCAAGCAACCTGAAATCATGATGAAGACGAATTACTCTTCTTACTTTCTGATCACTTTTCATCAAAAACAAAAAAAAGAAGCACAAAACTGTGAAGTAGCTAGTAAGGAAATACCTTCACTAGATTCAGGCGACTTGTCCAAAAGATCCGGGACCCTTCATAGGATATCGGGAAGAAAGTATGAACAAGGAGTATAGCCAGGGTAATCACCTATTTGGACAACGCAAAATATTATAAATTCAGCACAATGAGAAAGGATCTTGGCGTCTGTGTTGATATAAAGTTCCAAACAAATAATCAAACGAGAGAAACTAGTCTTGAATAACAACTTAAGCCTTCTCAGGATTTAAAGAAACCAAATACAAGGCAATTCAAGTTTTAAACAAAGTGGATGTATATGTATCTCACGAGCCCATCTGCACTAAACCAATGCATCTATAGCGGAAATCAAAGGCAAACAAGACTTAAGTTCACTACTTACCTCATAAATAATGGATTCTGCATTAGTCAAGTACGGTAACTCCCCCAGGTAATAGTAATCTCTGTCTTTGCAAGATGGAGTAGGATTTTTTTCACACCACAGTGGTTGCTGCAGAACAATACAGGCAAGAGTAGTATTACTTTCAAGTTGTCATTTTCTTAAGTTTTTAAGCAAGGTTGGAATATGCCAAAGATTTGTCCCAACCTCAAAGAAGTTGAGGAAAAGCAGAGCGAAATAGTTGAGTGACCAGATCAGATCCAAGCGTGTGAAGATGAAGTAATACCTAGCAGACTCCCCAAAACTCGACTGATCAAGTATTTGCTCAGGAAGACCAATACCATCTTCAGCCTATATATATGATATACCACATATTAGAGAGTCAACCCACACAAATCGTTTTTGTCATAAAAGACGAAAAGTTTCCCAAATCAGCAAAAAGATAAAAAGAGAACATCTCTAAAAAAGAAGCAACAAAACGTTTCAGACATAATAAAACAAGAAATATCTCAATTTCAACCAGATAATGATGCTAAGTTATGAAGTAATCATTCAGAATAAACAATTCGACTTCTCAGCTACTCAAGTGATAAATACATTAGAATCTCTAATCGATGTGATCAGTATATAGAAACAATTTAGAAAAATTCAAGAATTCAAAATTGTAGGGCGTAAGAGAGAAAAAAAAGAGAACCAGATCAACGAGTGCAGCAGCTTTCTGAAACGGAGTACCATGGGTGATAGCTTCTGATCGACGAACTCGATCCGTACCACCACCACCACGACTATCTCTACCAATCAACGGGTCTTCCATTTTCTTTTCTCTCCGGCGAGAAATTTTTTTTAAAAAAAAAATCTGGATCGAATCGAATTAAAATGTCAAGAGAAACCTAGTAGCTTCTCCTGAGTGATTGACTCATACTACAATGATAAGGATCAAAAGGAGACACAGAAGATAGATGCTGATGGCCCAGAAGAAGTAGTTGAATTATTTATTAAATTATTTGTCAAATTCGTTAGATCAAAGATCTTGCAGACAAACACGTTCAGCCCTCGACTATTTCTTGACACGTGCCTTTAGATGCTTATTTGGTGTCTCAATTTGTAATTTCTTTTTTCGTTTCCCCAATTCACACTGTTTTTTTTAACATTCTATGACAATTGACAAAGGAACAAGTAGATCAGGATCCAAATAGAAAAGTCAAAACCGACAGCGTGGTTTTGTGGTCCTTTAATTTAGATTTTGGATTGAATCTTAAAAATAAACGAAACCAAAAAAAAAAAACCCAGAAAATGACAAACAGAAACAGATAATAGACGAAAGTGTATAGTAGAATATGTCCTAGCATAAGAAGGCGAAGCCGAAGACGAATCTGAAACTAAAATGTGTCAAATGTGGATAAAGCTCTCTGCAAGATGACATTAGATAGCAAAAATTAAATTAAAACTAAAAAATGCTCTAAAGCTCTACAATGAGAGAAGGAGAACAAATACACAAAACGCCCTACACTACACCAAATGCTGTACCCTTTAGACAAAAACCATACAAGAATCAGAGTTCCCTCCACACCACACTGACAATAATAAATATATCTCTCACTAAACCGATGATCTAACAGAATAACCAACTTTCCATTTCCTTCCTTCAACCTCTCTCCAACGACCTGTTTCAACATATATAAAGAATAAGTAACGAGCATCTGAGTTTTTCTTTACACCAAACTGAACTTGACTTCGTGTTTTAGGAAAGCTAACCTCCAACTGGTTCCATCGCCGCATACCAATAGCTTTAAAACTAACCATTTACTTTGAGACCTACACAAGTTTCGAAGCCCGCATCAGTGTGGAATTCAAGATTTAAACAATCATAACATAAGACTGTTGAGAACAAAAGGGAGCTTTACCTTCTTCTTTTTTCAACCTTAGACATCGCCTTTTGATTTCTTCCCAGTGACAATCTGCATGATGCGAAGCCCTCTGCTAAAAGCTTCATTGAATAATATCCTCGTTTGCATTGATTGGAATCCAGGCATCCACGACAAGAACGCTACTGGAACCATTATGAGTATCCCAAACAATATGTCATACATGCGAGCAACAGAGACAACAGCGTTCCAGAGAACCCTGTAATTCTTCAGCCATCCCCTTTGAGTCTGTGCGATCAGCAGAATTCCCCAGCCGGTTGGGATGAATGCAAGAAGACTCGTGAAGATATCGATGAAGCTGAAATGCGTGAACTCCAGCAAAGCAGCAATCACCATTATCGCAAACACAATCAAGAGGAACTGCACAAGTCTGTACCGTATGTGAGCTTTTGCAGAATACTTGTCCCGGGCGTACTGGATTACCAGGAAGAGCCCAAATATGGCAAAGATGTAGAGCCATGAATACATGTAGACCAAAAGGCTAGTGGATCCACTTGCAATTTTGAGCTGGTATACAATCCCATACTGGAAGAAGAAAAACCGGAGGTCCAAGATGATCTCCACAATTGTTCCTGCTATCCCAGTGTTCCTCAGGTGGTCCTGTTCCTCATACCACCATTTTTCCCAGCTTTGTTCAGATTTTGTTGAGATTCTGCCTTGGTACCAGATCCAGTTCATAAAGTCTTCAAAGTCGTAGACTGTCTTCAGCCAGTCAAATCCTGATGGGTTGAACACAAATGGGGCCATTATCCATGAAATCACCAGGAACCAGCTGGTGATAGTCATGGCTATGTAAACCAACGAGTCTTTGGCTACTGGACTGTGTGTAGCATAGACTACGAGGATCAGCCCAAGCTCGATGGCCTTCACAAAGTGACTGCGTGCATACAGTCGGTAGTTCTCAGTAAATCCCTTGTGCTCGACAACAAATCCACGTCCAGTGGCTCTATACTTTGCCCCACCATGGAGAATAGTTCGACCGAAATAGTGAGCTCTGGTCCCCATCGAGAATGTGTAGAAGACAGATGAAAGCTGAATCTGCATTCGAATGAAATTCCATATCGCCAGAAGGAAACCCTCCTCGAGAGACCATTCAACAATCATTGGCAGGGCAGTGAACAGACCGAGCTGAACGATGAACTGCTGGTTCAAGATCACCCCAAGTGCGGCGTTGGTGTCTGTACTGTCTGCTAGAGCAGACTTCTCAACCCCGCTGAGAGCCAAATAAACCCGCCCCCAGAGGAAAGCGTACACAGTAAGAATGACCATCATCGTGTTGAAGAAAAACCCGACCGTTGTGTAGAAAAAGGATAACATTCTGAAGAAATCAAGCCTGTGACCAAGCCGGTACACATCTCGGCTAAGAACCTGCTCTCCGTTCCCACTCGCTACCTTAGCCTCAAACATTGATATCTGATTCAATCCAACATCGCGACCCTTCCCAACCTGAATATATGCACAAAGACAAAGGTTATGCAAATTGCATTGCATATAGGAGATAACAAAGTTAAAGTGCATGATTATAACAAAAGTAGAATTATATGATCGTTGTAGCAGTACAGTTAGTTAAAAATAATCCAAACAGTGGACTCTTCCCAACCTGAATATACTCGTGGTGGGTGACGTTTCCGCCCCTCAATGTGCAATTAAACCCGGCAAAGATGTCCTCACTGATATTTATGACTCTGGAAGCCTTGCTGATGCCACCTCGACTCAAGAACCAGAATCTATCAAATACATCAGGGTGGCCATAATGCATTCTGACCTTCAGCGGGTTTGCAAGAACACGCTGACCAAGAGTGACAAAACTTGTTTCCTGAGCAGACATGAACCACGCCAGCGACGAGACCGAGCCCGTGAAGATATGCTCCCGGACACCAAGAATAGTTGGTTTTCTGATCCCATGATTATGTTTGTACTCCTGGAGCAAATTTCTCATCTTGAGCGCTTCCTCGAAATAGCTGTCTTGGTTCATATCAATGGTCTGAACAGCATCACCACGGGTAAAGATCATTGCATGATTCTGGTTCTCTGGCTTTCCCTCGCCCAGCTTCACCGGACCAGGTAGCTTCACACGGAATATCTCCACTTCCTTCTCCAACTGGTGATCGTATTTCACCAGAACAGAGTAATACTCAGTCTCTCCTCTGCCCGCAGGCACCTCATCCACATATGCAATACGGAGAGCTTCGTTCTGCTTCATCAGATACAGAATCTCCTCTGCCTGAGGCTCCTTCTTTGCTTTTTGAGACCCATAGATCTGGCACGCCACAACATATGTGAATTTCATCAATGCAGTCCCATACTCATGGCCTTTATACAGCGTACTCACGGAACTACTTGCTCTGCTTAAGGAAGATCGGTCATTTTCAGAGACAACCCCATCAGATCGACCGCCCAGTTCTCCCTGCAAACTCCTCACTGAACCAAGCTCCTGAGCACCCTCCCGAATGTCCATTTCAGACGCAGAGTCAAGAAAAGCGAGCATCTTAAGAGCCCGGTAGTAGTACATCATCCCCCGAACTGTACGTGCCAATGTCTGACCTCTGTAGGAAGCCCAAAGCCTGAGCTCTCTCAGTTTGGTTGTCCATAACTCGCTATCTGTCTTTATTCCTTCCCTATGCATCCGTTCCTTGAAATTTCTCCATTCATCAGCATAAATTGTCTGCAGATAGTATAGGGTTGAAATCCCATCCTCAGTCTCATTCCGAAGCTGTTCTTTGCTGTATACAACTTCCTCACTGTAATATGGAGTCAAAACACTGAACGCCATCATCTTCTCAACCTGGGGTGCGTGAGGCATGTTCATGAAAAGTGAATTACTGAAGAAAGCAATCCGACGTCTCGCCTCCAGGTTCACGGGGACGCTGTGCATAGAGTCTCTCGAGGTGAGAATAGTGTGTAACCGCCTAACCTGCCGGTAGAATTCTTCATTGCTTGCATCAGGAAGCCTAATAGCATTCTGAAACAGTAACTTTGAAGCTGGGTCACGAGTAGTCAACCCTTCATTAGACAGCTGTTCAGTTGTCTTCTTCTCTATAAAGAACTGTCGAGTTGCAATCTCATAAAGAGACTGCAGAACATTCACCACCCGCCCACTATCCGGTTTCTCATCATTCAGCAGGCCAACCAACTTCTGCAGTGTTTCGTAAATCTTTGGCAACAAGTCCACTCTAAAAGTCTTGGTGAACTGCTCTGACTCAATGGAAAGATTAATCATCTGAAAGAAGACCGTAATTATCGAATGTTCTTCAGTCTCAACTTTGATGATTGAGAGCAATAGATGTTTGATGCTATCATATGCCTCAACTACAGCACAACGCCTGTACTCATTCTTGCATATTTTGTGCCAGAGCCATTTATCAGGAGCGTCTATCAGCTCTCTAGCCTGACTCAGTGCAAGCAAAAGCTCATTGCACAACAAGAAACACGGCCAGCGAATAACCGTCACATTCCAGGAATTCTTTGGCAGCTCCAGCAGCTCTACTTCTCGATCAGACACTATATCCTCTTCTCTGAAAGCTAAGATGATTTCGTTCCAGATCAACGCAAATTTGTTGGCCTCGACCTGATTCGACTCGAGTTTCCTAAACGGCCGCCCGAATCCATACCTTAGCTTCAATCTGCAGACACACAACCTCAAGGTTATTACAATATTGTAAAATTGAATTAAACGCAGAGAATCTGTTTAAACAGAAGTAAAATTACATAGCTTGTACAGTAAATTATATAGGAATATCAGTAGCATGCTTCCAAAGACTGACCTATGAATGCCGTCCTTGAACTTGTTACCAAAGCCTCTAGCATTCAGGAGTTGTTCCTCAGGCATTAGGTTGAACTGAATAGCGCTAGCAAAGAATTGAAACCTCAGCCTAAGCTGACCCATGTCCCTGATCTCCCCCAGATGATCAAACAGCCCAACAACAGCACCAACAATCGAAGAATAGATTGCGTACCAAATTTGGATATCCATCAGATATATCAACACAACAGGCAACCATAACAATGCGACAGAAAACCTATTGCTGTCACCATAAAACTGATGCCACTCATATTCTAAGTCCTTTAAGTTCCATAGCAGCTTTGAGGGTTTAATCATTGGCTTAACCTGCAGGAAGTAGCTAAATGTGAACTTTGTAGCTAGGACAAAAATCCAGAAAGTCGAGTACTTGATATTGTCCACTAAACCCTCTCTCAAACCTCGACCCACAAAGCTTTTGCCCTGAAACCACCAAGTTAAAGCAAAGAATATTTTCCAATTGGTCTCTTCCACCAAGTTTCTCATCCATGGGATTAAAAACAAAACCAAAGCCAGCATTTCGGGCACCAAGAAGGCCACCACAGCGTAAAGGAATTGGTAGATCTTTTTCGTCGCTGCATTGGACCACTGCCTGTCTTGCCTCTTCTGCTTCCAGATGTTAATGTAGAGGACTGTGAAAGCTAAGATCCAAACTGTGGCAGCTATAACCTTCATCAGCATTCTGAAAAAGTGCCTTTTGGTCTCTCTCGAAATGAGAGGATATTGTGAAGCCGCGTCCAGCACAGCCTGCAAGAGTCGCATACCACTCCAGGTCAAGAACACGGTCAAAAGTCTCACCTGAACATCTCTTGCCTTCAAAGCATTCCACAGCTGCACAGTCACCGACTTATCCTCAGGCTTTTCCTCCCAAGCTACTATAATGGCGGCTTGAAGGAACAAAGCTAGCATCACCCAAAGCCTATCAAAACTCCTGTAAAGATAGAAGAACGTCCTGCGCTCCACGAAACCAGTTTTCCCTACACTCTTGCCTCTGCTCTTGAAAAAATTGCTTCCCAAATCAAGCGGCCATTTCAATTTGCTGAAACATCGATCCGTCCAGAAGTACTCATTGATATCGTCGTAGTTCCTCCACTTACAATGCGCAACTGTACCGTTCTTGCTCTCATCAATCTCAGCTCCAATTGTATCGTAAATAGGTTTAACGACGCCGTTTAAGAAAGCGTTTTCGCCTGAGAGAGAAGGCAAATAAGGTTGACCGGTGTTCTCATCGAGGCAGTCCTCTAAGATTTTGTTGAGCTCGGAGGCCATGTTGTGGAAGATGTAACAAATACATTCAGGCATAAACCTAAGATTCGCAGCCTCTCCCCATATGAGAAGATAGAGTCCAACATAGAGAAGCTCACGTCTCGAATCAGGGTTCCGATCTGAGATCCAAATATTTGATTTCTTCCCCAAATACGAACACCAGCTAGAGTAGTTACCGAGAAGCTTCCGACGAAACCGACGAACAACAGCGGAATCGAGAGAGTCAATATTATCCGGCGGCGGAGAGAGACGCATCTGAGCATTCGCGAGATGAAGCACCATATGCTCACGCTGGTTACGAACGTTATCTTTCTGGAAACCGAAGAACAAGGCGAGCCAGTCGAGGAGATCGTAGTGAGAACGCCATTGAACATACGGCGGACGACGAAGGTCCCCTACGGTTTTAAGAGCAGCGGCGGCGGCACGAACCTCAGGAAATCGTAAGGAAGGATGGTCGGCGAGGAGATTGTTAACGGGGATGATATTATAAGGCTCCTCTTCGATTCCGGCAGCATCCGCCGCCAACGGCCGTCCGGTTTGCGGCGGGACGGTGCGGTGGCGGAGGCTCATAGTAGCATGTAGTAGATCTTGGAAATTTCTCGGAGAACAGGCTTGACTGAATCAAAAACAATGGAGAAATCGAAACGCGTGGTGCGATTCTTCGTTTTAAGCTTGGAAGACGGCGACGAGACGATTTTGCCTCCTTTCCGCGTTTCAGTTTCTCCCTTTTTTTTTCTTTTTTCTTTGTTTCCTTGTTTTGCTGGCTTTAATTGGTTAGTATATTTTTTTACTACTATAATTTGAATTTTTTTTCTTTTTCTTAAAGATCCTTTTACATTAATAGTATATAATAAAATCATTACCTTAAAAATGAATATACTAATTATCAAAATCAAATATTGGATATTATTTTATATCTTTATGGTTTATTTATCAAATTTTCAAGATCATTAACCAAATTAGTGAAAATTTGTTATTTAGATCTAGACAGAAATTACTGTTTCTTTGGGTGCTTTTACATGGTAAATAAATGCTGATAATTGGATAATAATACAATTTCTAAGTTTTAAATGGTTAGGAAATTTCTTTTTATATTCATTCAACCTTTCTCGTTTCCTTACTATATAAGTTAAGAATAGAAAAGAAACAAAAAAAAGTCAGCAAAAAAAGAAAGAAAGACATTAATGCGGATTGAAAATCTGAAATTAATTTATAATCTTGGATCTCCAAATATCATCAGAGCCTTTATTATGTTTTGCTCTTAATTTAGTGCTTTACAGATTGTAATGTTTAGTACTGAAATAATTTTAAATCGTTGTTAGATGTTTAATACATAATTGACGTAAAACACACACACACAAACACACAAAACTTTTGTTATTCTACCCGTTCTAGAATTTTTTTTTTTTTCCTATAACTCTACAAGGCTATAACAATGCATGCATTGATGTATATATTGTAACTATTGAGTTGTAACACTCGGTTTACATATGGTTGTTTTAGGCTTGTCCTTGTTCCTATGTTTCTTTTTCTATACATGTTTTTGATCATGATTAAAAGTTCGTAATATCCTTATGTCCGTATCTACCATTGAAGATAGAGAGTTTAGCAATATCGCCAAGTAACAACTGTGTTTTTTTTTTTTTTGTCACAAAATCTATCTTACAAAAGAATTGTGTAAAAAGTTTGTGATTAGTCAAGGTATATATATAAGAGTAAGAATCGCTTAATCACCTAGTCACATCTAAACGTTCATATATAAAGACCTTCCCGTTTAAGTTCCAACTCCAAAATTAAAACTTGTCTTGAGATTTCAAACCTAACCATGAGGATGATACACAAAAATGTTGAATCTAGAATTCACACAATGAATTTGTTTGAGTGGGGGAACAAATTCATTTAAGATCTCTCTCTCTAAAAACTGGATTAAAGCTAGAAAATAAAGAGGGGTTATGATTTCTTGAAGAAGAAGGTAGGGTTTCTCTGAAGAACAATGAAGAATTAGGTTTTTTGTATTCATTGTTGGATCCTTTACAAGGAGGAGACATTCCTCTATTTATATGAATGCATTTATTACAAAATAAGTCTATTTTCTTTAAATCTCGAATTGAAAATATTGTAAACTTCATTTTTCGATGATCAGGTCGGGCTCAGGAAGGCAGTTAAATGACTTTGTCGGGCTTATGCTTATGGGCCCGTTTAACTGTTCCAAAAGAAGGGTTCTTCGGTTTAGTTGATGTGCAGAGTTACTCGGTTTACTTTTGTTTTAGGTCGATATGTTGTTGGTGCTAAATCTCGCGCCAACAAAAAATGAAAAAAAGCACAATCTATGAAAATCATAAAATAAAATTTGGGCTAAGCAATACTTGTTATTAATACAAAGTGGTTTGAAAGGAAAAAAAGAAAAGAAAAAAAAAAACAAGTGGAGCCTTTTATTTCATAAACAGGAAAAGTCACTGAACGGCAATTTGCATGCGACCGCTTTGGACGCTAAATCAAGAACCCTAAATAAATAAATCTCATATATGCTTTAGAATTTTTTAAATTCAATTGGATTCACATGGGATGGGACCTCTCCCCATTTCCCTCTCCTTTTCTAATAACTGCTCTCCCCATTTCATAATAATTGTCAAATTGTCATTAAAAGGAGAGAATGTCCCATTCTCGAATATTTTATCCCAGCTTATAAATTCTCACTGATACAAACAACTTGACGTTTTGAAAATATGACCAAACCGGTCATATATTATCGTACCATCCTTCATAAAAGATACTCCTACCGCTTTTTGATGGTTCCAAAACAATTAGATACTGTATTTATTGATTCTATTCTGGATCCTGATGACTAGTCAAACGACCAAGGAGTATTAAAAAAACAATCAAGTGAATCTAGTCATCTTATATTCAACACAAAAGATATTTATTTTTGAGTTATTAAAATCCTCTTCTCGGACTATAAATTTTATTGTATGTTTTTAAAATAATATGCATGTGGGAATTATAATCCATAAGGTGGAATCTTCCTTTTTGTTCTGACACACAACAAATGGTCGCATGTGCTTCACAAAGCATTAGAGCAATTTTAACGTTAAATTTCCCGGCGATATATTGAGGGTTTTGTTTAACAGATGTCCATTTAAGATAAGCCGGTTTGTATTTGAATTTGACCGAAAAGTAAAAATAGGCCGGTTTGCTATTTAAAATGATTTGGGAAACACATGTCTCACGTATAGGCAAATTAGCTTCACTCGTCTCTTTATGTGTATCTTCAGCTGACTCTTCTTATGGTCCATAAACTATAATGACACATTTAGACAAATAAGAAAATATTTCTTTTTAGCTAAAAATATATGTATGCTTAAGGTCGTATATATACGCTTGGTAACCATACGAATAATCAAACGATAATCTATCTAGCTAGGACTTTGAGATGGTACTTATATATATTATTGTTCTGTTCCATATGATCCGTAAAAAGGAATTACAAAGCCATGAAAATTTTGACACATAATAAGAAATTATACAAACACAAACACACGACGTACGTCTCATATCGACATTGAGCAAAGTTTAAGCTATGCGCGTCTGTATATAAAATTAGATCGATACTCAGAAAAGGGAAATTAAGTTAGATTCAAGATTTCTGAAGGAGAAAAGGGTCGACGACGGAGTGGAGAGAATATAAGAGTAAGAGGACGTAGAGGACGAGTGCAACAAAACCGGCGATTAAAGCTCCGGTGACCTGATCGCAGAACTTTGGAACTTGGCCGCAAATCGGAAGCCAACCTGCGTTTGCGTTTCCCTTCTTTCCCACTTGTGCCACTGCTAGTGCCGCCGATAAACTTGACGTCAGTAGCATTGTCATCACCTTTATGACGGAAAGAAAAAAAGTTAATATAACAACTAATACTAAAAGTAAACACATTCATGTTTTAGCTAATCTTCACCTAACAAACGATAAGAAAACTTGTTAATAGGACACGAATACGAATTAGGTGTGCATTCAAGTGTTTTAACTTTCCACTCAAAGATTCTTCTAAACACAACCAACCATATATTGATATTTTCGAATGAATACATATAACTTAGACAATCAGTCCCCATCTACTATAGTCGTTTTGTGTTCAAGCTGCTGTAATTTGTCCATAACACTTCACCGCATAATTTTCTTAATTAATATTAAAATCGTTGGGTTCTCAACTTCGATCGAGTTGTATATAAATTTTTGAATTATTTAAAGTCAGGTGGGCATTTAACAAAAGTTGAACTAGCTAAAAGCCAATGTAATAAAAACTTATAGCTAGAATAAAAACGTTAGTAATATCTTCAATTCTTGGACTACACCATATATATAATAAAAACTTACTAAAACGAGAAAATAGTAATACTACGTAAAAGCTGCAAAATTATTTGTGAAAATTTCAGAAATACTAGCTAGATAGTCATATTTGTTGCGAATACATAATGTGGTTGATATGAGATAAATTCTCAACGAAGGGTTTAGAATTGTTTCAAGGTAAATCAGTTGTTATTATCTACACATAAACCAGATATCAACAACATCACTTTATTAGTAGCAAAGAATCTCAATGCATGTAGAGAAGAGAACTAAAAGAAATAGAAAGTACTATTTACCAAATCCAAGACGACGACGAATTTCCAAAGCAAACTCTCCTTTGGAAGAAACAGAACTAGAAAGCTGTAAACACTGACGACAGCGTTTGCGATCACAAAATACCTGCCAAACATGTCTTAGCCAGTTATAACATATTCACATAACTCACCATAATTAGATGTGAGTATAACAGATGAACACAAAAACTGAAAAACACATGAACAAAATATGAAAAAAATGTGTACATACTTAAACGCGGCCATATCCGTATATTTAGCTTCGAGAGAGACAGCGAAGAAGGAAGCTCTCTCGCGGCTAGTGACCATAACGATCAAGGCGGCAAGAGCCGCACCAAACGCTGCCAATCGCAGCACAAGCCCTCCTATTCTCTTTGTCAACTTCACCATCGAATCAATTTAGTTTTCAATTATTATTTTTTATATGGAACAGAAGAAAATGTAAGAAGAGAAAAACATCGGAGAGAAGTGTAAGAACACAACAAATACATAAACTCAATAGATAAACGAGTTGGGTAATCAATGATATATATATCAATTGAATGGAAGTGTTGTTAGTTGAGATTTTTCAACTATCTTCACCGTCACCGTCCGATTTTTCAACACACGACTATCTTTTCTGTTTGTTCTCTTTATGACATGTGGTGCAACAAAACAAAATCTGTAAATTTTTATTGTTTCATTAGAAAAATGTATTAAGTTTCAACCGCACATAATGACAGAATGTATATAGAAAATCCAAAACTGATGTCATGGTAAAACGACTATGCATTTTGTCATATATTATTTGCTATATATACAATTTTATTTTCTTCAATGTTAGTTGTAATATTATTTTCCTATTTTTTTCCATGAAAATGAGTGTTCTATACTTAACTGTCTATTATCGAATCCGCATGGATTATGGTTTTTCTTATGTAATCCATTTCATTTGGTTTTACATTTTTGTGTGTATCTGTGTGTTTATTTTTTGAATAATATTTAGTTTATAGGAAATTTTGGGACAATTTAACAGTTCAATTCTAATCACAGTTCCGAGTGAAAGATGTAAAACAGCTGTCGAAATCACAAATGCTGTAGTTTCTAATATTTTCATTAGATGCATGAACGATGACATCATAGAAGAAACAAATTTCATTTTTTCATTGAGCCGCTGTCCTAACTTATAGGTGTATCTTCGGTGTGTTTTGTCTGCTGGGGCTTGTATTAAAGTTGACATTTTTTTAATATCATCGAATGTATTTTGTATCGATATTCTTGTCACCAGTATCTATTGATAGTGTTACCAACAACAAGTCCTTTATTCGTTTTAAAACAAAATTATTCTGACGTTTATTTTGAATCTTCTTTCTTTAATTTCTGACTATTGATCTAACATTGCTTTAAATAGCAAAAGTCAGTGAAAAGCAAAATTAGAGTTTTGTTGCATGACTTTATATGAGTTTATCGAAGTATATGTGTGTCTTGAAGTGGGTGACCTATCAAAAGTGTTTTCACATTCACACATGTAGAGAAGAAATTGATCATTCTCCTAAGTTTAGAATTTAATCCAAATATAGAAACTAGTTTAATTTTGTGACGTTTTCACTTTTTTTGTTTTGTTTAGTTTTGTTAAAACCATGCATCTACCACGATTTAGCTGTCAAATATATGAAGATCATAAGCATGCGACGGCCAATAGGGTATTAACACAAACGTTGGACAAAACTTTTGTTTGCAAATTAGAAGTTGTTAAATGGGACAACTAAAACAAAAAACAAAAAAACAAAAAAAAGATCTAAAATGTTTTGAGATTCGAGACCACAGTCACCACACCATCACAAACTTAAATTATATTTTACCAGTACTGATACAAATGACTAATAAGTTTGTTGTTAGTATAGTAGTTATTATTGTCGATTGAGATCAGCGACTCATCGCTAATCGCTAATCGCTGAAACTTGGTTGCTAAAAAACGCATCATTGAATAAATCAACCATACTTGTTATAAATGGGCCTAATATAAGCCCAATAATGCAAATCTCAAAAAGTTTCCGGGCTTACAGATTTCTGTTATTTTTTTACGATCTTTACCCAAACGTATTAAATTGTTTTCACTTTACATTTTTTTTTTGTTTCAGAAAAAGAATTGAAAAACGAAAGCAGTATTGGTTTGTTTTCAATGTGTGTATAAAAATGGGATAACGTCCTATTTCCCCATCAAAACTATCTTATCGTACTAGATGGAGCCGGAACTTTGACATCGTTGTAAGTATCCACAAAACAAGATCTCTCAACCTATATATCTCCAAATCTAAAGTTCTCATTTACTTCTCCATATTTTTTGGTTTAATCGATTTACAAATTAAACCGCTAGAAAACCAGTCAAACCAGATATAAAACATAGTTTAAAACCCGATTGACCTTATAAACCCGACCCGGTCTAAGAATTTTTATAACCCGATCAGAAATTCTCAAACCTAAGAACCCTAAAATCATCATTTTCTAAAATCATCATTTTCTAAAATCATGAACACCGTCTCTTGCATTGGGGCAATATGTTTCAGGTGGGTGCATAAACCCAGCCAATTTCCTACCAAACTCTCGCTTATCCACCACTGGCGCCAAGAGAAGCCCTCGTGACTTCCACATTCCAGTAATCATTTGTGTTCTTAATTGATTTTGGAGTTGAAAAAAATTTGTAATTTGAGAATTTTTTTTGCAGATTTTATCTTCATTTCTGATCGGATTTGATGTGTTCTTGGTTCAGTGAACCATGATTCCAATCACCAGAACTTGAATAAACCCAACTAAGAGTTTTGGAGCTGCAATCGTCTATAAAAAAGGACCACGTGAATCTCCATTATATACAACAATTATGATTGATCTTTTATGTCAATTTGGTTGAATTGTTTATTTGATTTTTCTTGGATGCAGTGGATTTTCTGGGTTGGACGGACCATTCATCCGAGCAGCCTTCATTAGCATTCAAAAGCAGAAGCTGATTTTTTTTTTTTGGGTTTTTAGAAGTTCACAGTTGCTTTATCTTTGTTTGTATTGAGCTTTGACATTTTTGAGATCTGGTCATATTTGTTTAAATGGATTTTTCTATTTCTTCTTCTCTCTGGGTTATTTGATGTGGATGATCTGGTTAAACGTTAATGAAAATATGATATAGTGTTCGTTGAGATGGGGAAAAGAGATTTAAAAAATAAAAAAGAATTGGTGATTTAATTATATAAACGGGTCGAAATCAGGTTGAAATCGGTTTACAACTTTTGTTAGTTGGTTAGACAACCAATAAACCAATAATTAACCAATTAAACCTGTATTTATGGAGAAATTGATGAGAATTATGGATTCAAGGAGATTTAGAAATAAAATTTTGGATTTGGAGAGATATAGGATGAGAGACATTTGTGCAGAGATATTTAAGACGAGGTGAAAGTTCTGGCTTTATCTAGTAAGATGTGATAATTTTCATGTGGAACTAGGACGTTTTCCCTATAAAAATAAAAAGATCTAGCCTATCATCAATCAGTGTGTTTGTTGTGTGTTGTACTCTCGTAAGTTTTCTCTTCCATTAGTTTCGTTATCTTTTTCATTTTTGGATATTATTTTTTACACTTGGGAGATTACGAGTATCTCTCTCTCTACCTAAAGCCATGGCTGCTTTCACTTGTACCTCTCGTCCTCCAATTTCTCTCCGTTCCGATTCCAAAATCGTATCCTCACCACAACCATCGGCTTCTCTCTCTTCTCGCCGTATGTTCGCCGTTTTACCGGAATCATCAGGTCTGAGAATCCGTCTTTCTCTCTCTCCGTCTTCGTTGACCTCGATTCATCATCATCCTAGGGTTTCTAGACTACGAAGAGCCACCGTCGTTTGTGAAGCACAGGAAACTACTACCGATAGTATGTTTTTTTCCCTCTCTCTCTCACTCGATTCGTTGCTTATGAACTGATTTTGTGTTGATGATTGTTCGAATTAGTAATTTGTAATCTTAGCTATAACAAAAAAAAAAAACTTGTAATTTAGTTTCCAGATTACTGAATCTGGAGGAGGAAGAAGAGTTTTGGTTAGGATTTAGGAGAGAGTATGCGTTTGAGAATTTTTCTGCTGAAATTGAGGTTTCTGTTAAAGAGTGACTGAATCATGCCTGTTGCGTGAAAAATTCGAAGAAGGTTGCGTTTTAGGATCTCTTCTCTTTTTCCAAGTAAAACAACATAAAAGTTAGGTTGGGTACCTACTCGGTTGGTTGGATCATACACACATTGTGACAAGAAACATTTATTTGGCTCATCTGGTAGCAATGTGGGGGGTTTTATGCTTTAGAGTAAATATATTTTTGATTCTTTGGATCTGTTTACCAGCAGATCTCGATTTTGGTTTGTCAATAGTGTTGCTTTTCTAAGACTTTAGACTCCTTACCTATGATTATGTATTTTAGTGAGATTCTCAGGGATGTCTGCTACATTGCTACTCATTGATATCATCGAAGAGAACTATAAACTCATTCATTGCTATCTCATCTCTGGTGAAAACATGAAGCATTATTCTTCACTGGAATGCTTTTGGATTGCACAAAGTTCATTATGTTTCCCCTTTGTTCGTGTGTATATACAAGAATTACCTGTCTACTCTATTATCAAGATTATGTTTAGAGAACCTTTCTCTTCTGGATTACTATAGACAGTAAAGATTAGATACAACATACCCTTTTTTGCCTGAAAATGGGTCAGCTGTCTCTTTGGTTAACTCATGAAGCATGTTATTCTTGGCTAATCATTTTGTTTTCATTCATGAGTTTAGAAGCTTTAGTTATATAACTTGCTGATTTGGGTTATTGATCCTTGCAGTTCCAGTGGTCACTGACTCGACATGGGATTCTCTAGTTCTTAAAGCAGACGGTCCTGTATTGGTTGACTTTTGGGCACCATGGTGTGGACCTTGCAAGATGATTGACCCGCTCGTGAATGATCTAGCACAACAGTACACTGGGAAGATCAAGTTCTACAAACTAAACACTGATGAATCTCCTACAACCCCAGGCCAGTACGGAGTTAGAAGCATTCCTACGATCATGATATTTGTCAATGGTGAGAAGAAGGATACCATCATAGGTGCTGTGCCCAAAACCACTCTCACATCTAGCATTGATAAGTTCTTGTAATGAAATTTCACTGTTGAGTCTGTAAGATCTCTTATTCTCTGTCTCTCTCTCTCTCATTGTCGTTCCCCTCTGTAACTCAGCTTTCTTTATAGCTATCTGTTTCTTCTACTTCATCACTGAACATCTTAGACCTGGATAAATAATATGATGTCATGTCTTTATGTGATTTTTACCGGTTCGAAGATGTTTTGAGATGAGGAACTAAAGAAATCAAAGATCAATCTTGGAATAGACTAATAGAACAGCATTAAAAAAAACCATCGGTGGAATCTTTTTTTTTTGTTCATGAGAGGGATCTTAAGATTGTTCGGTTCTGCAACCTTTTTGATAAACACACGCTAAGGTTTGTTACATATTCGATAATTCGTATTAGATTATTGTATTCTATGATACTCTAATGCGCGTATGTACGCAAAGGGGCTAAAGGTTGTACACGTTCTTAAGAGAGATTATATAAAATTGTAAAAAAAAAAAACTCTTTATCGATCCACAAGCAAAAGAGATTTACGTTTGAAAAATCTCTCTTTTATTTTTTACAGAAGCAATGAAATTTATCATAGTTTATGTGTAACCCAATTTAAGGATAAGGATGTGTCAATTAGGACAAAATGAATAAAATCCAAAAGAATTGAAGTTTTTTGGACTGATCCACGGACACGATTTTGAGGTTAAATTTTATAGTTGTTGATCTGGTCGAGGACCAAATTCGATCCAAACCAATTTATTTGTTATTATGGATATAGATTAGAAGTTTCAATCAGACAAGTGTGACATGATAAGGTCATGGGTTTTAATGATATGCTAAGGTCATCGAGTTGTATGATCGATCAATCATCTTCACTTTGTTTTTTATACTTGAAATTGTAAACTGGATGAACAAGCCCAAGGTCAAGATTAGAATATGGTGATTTTCGTGACCTTTGTTTGTATGATCATTTCATTATATAATACTATCATTTGTACTTTATAAATGCATTTCGTGACTTCAGTTTGTATGATTTTATTATAATATTGTCATTTTGGACTTTATAAATGCCTTTTCGGTGCCTTTTTCTTTGTATCAACTTTCGCGGCCTAAGAAGTCGTACCTTCAGAAATGGAACATAAGGCATATAATATAATGATCGAAATTAGAACAAGTGTGAAATATTTGAAACAAATTAAATCAAGGTCAATATCGGACAACTTCGCGAAACCTACCCCAACTTGAGTTTCTTAGATTGTTTGAAAAGACATTACTTACATGAAGACTTTTATTTGATGTTTTAATATTAACAAGCGGACAATGTTCCAATCATTTGGTTTTGATTGTCGGCCATATTCTCCTACCAAACAAGTTGCAGTTTGATTACATTAGATCATTAAGAAAACACTGAAACGGTGGATATATGTTTCCGATAGTCAATGCTCTGTTAGGATAAACATTACTAGAATATTTTAGAGCTCCCTAATATTCGCAACAAATAAATTAAACATAAAGGACTATATCATTGTTCCACTTTCATGTTACACGATAAATGTGTTTTTCATCCCTATATATGAAACAAGTAGCATGTAATTAATTCACAATTACAAAAAGATATTGACAGACAGACAAAAAATAAATGAAGTTGATCTTCTTCTAGATCGTTCTAGTTTAAATTTGAGTAGAATTGGGAATGTATCGAACACGAGTGAGTAAATCATATATATCAGTTGGATGTAGCATACACGTTTTTATTGTTTCTAATGTACAACACCAATACAAATTATTATAAGTCAACATTCCCACTACAAATTACTAGTACTAGTTTGTAGCAAAACTTATACAAACACACAAGTTTATTTATACTTGAACAATGCATGAAACAGATATAAGCGTGTTATGAAAAATAGATAATCCGAATTAAACCAAAAGATGAGTACGTGTTGAGAGTTGAATAACGACTCCTGATGCGTTTTTAGATTGGCACTATTCTATACATAGATAATTAACGTGTATCACGATACTATTGAATTAATCAAAGCACACCAATTATATATGTTCGGAAGAATTGAAGAAGGAACTGGTCCACGCGTCAGGAGAATTTTAGTCCGACATAGTTAATTGAGTTTCGTGCCTAATCTCAATTAAAATAGATTAGAAACTACTCAAGATTCGTCATCTAAATTATTTTATAAATTCGTGCAATTAAAACAACTAGTGTTAATAAAAAGAAAGTCCCACAATAACAAAACAGAACGCGTGACTCGTGAGGTTTTGGTTTAATGTGAGATCCATCGTTAGTTGTGAAAGTTTTGGCAAAACGTGAAGAGAGCCATCTTCCACCTCTCATTAGTCCTTTTGCTTTCTCACTCCACCAAATCACCGTTTCAATATTAATTTAAGTTTAAGAAATACTCTCTCTGTCTCACAAAGATAGATTGAAGTTTAGTATTTTACACACATATTAAGACTGAGAGAATATATGATTTATTTTTCTAATACTTTTATTTTCCCACCTTCCCACTTTTATACTTCATACACTCTACAGCATCAGTAATCATTAAAACAAAAATTTATTAAAAATATTCAAAACATCAATCTTGTTGGGACAAAGAAAATTCTCTAAAACTTCAATATTTGTGAGACAGAGGAAGTATTAGTAGTAGTAATTAAACAAACTAATCATCCCTCTTCCATTAACCATTTGGTTAGTGAGCTGACTTCTCCTTCATTCTTTCTTATGATTTGCGACGGACATACTACTATTTATTGTAGTCGGCATTCACAAAACTTAGACTTTTTTTTTTACTTATACTCAGTATTAGAAACGTACAAGTATTATTTTGTTTTGCTTCCCTTATAAAAATAATAAATGTGCATAACATTTATTTGGGGTAAATCGTAAATGCAATGCACCTAGCCACCTACAAAGCGATATGACATTTGTGCCACGAACGTTACACTTACACATAATGGAATGGCTTGTTTTTTTCCACTCAACCTAATTACTTAAAAGATACTATAGAGAGTGTTTGTGATACAAGTAAACTCTATTTATAGTAAGTTAACCATTACATTGACTCACATACTCTTTTTTTTTTTTTTTAAATCCAATAGAGACGTGTCTTAGTTTAAGAAGTAAATCCCTCCCTATTCTCAACTCTAAACTATATTTTAAAAAAGAAAAAAATCATTAAAAAAAAGAAAAAGACAAAAATTATGCTCTTTCCATATCAGAATAGATGATGCTATAAAATTTTATTTTGTATCAGAAATGATGATTTTCTGTATACTATTATTAATTAATACTAAAAAATTGTTAATTTCAAGAATCATTAAATGAGAATTTAAAAGTTTGATGAAATACTATTAGTTAATAATTATAAAATATGTTATTATAAATAAATAATATACTTATTGCTAAACATTAAATGTTTTCTTAATTTATGTAAAAATCCTAAAACATCATCTATACAGATGGAATAGTAAAAAAATGATATATTTTGTTTTTGGATAATGAACCAACATTGTTTAGTTGCATATGGATGGATGTATACAGATGTCAATTAAAAAAATAAAATCTAAAATTGATGTAATTAACCAAATATAAGGTTAAATATTTGATGACAATGAAAACCACTAGCTTATAAAACCTCAGGCGAATCACACTACTAAACTTGAATTTTTTATTATAAGTTAAAAAGATAGATAAGATATAAACAAAGAGAGTTATCTACTTAAACACATAGTATTACAAAAATGTGACGAATCTTGCACATCGCCACGTCACTGAAGATATAATTCGGGTCTCGAATTCGATGCATCATATTAATAATCATATCTTAAATTTTAAGGTATTTATCCAAATATAAATAAATGAGAATTGATTGTCAAAAAAAATAAAAATAAATAAATGAGAATCTCTCTCTTTGCTTCTTTTTAAACAGTTTCTCTCTTTCTTTCTCTCTCTCTCTCTCACTTCTACCCAAAAAAAAAAAAAAACCAGATTTTTTATTTTCCTCTCCGCTTCTTTCTACTCTTCTTCTCTGCTCAAATCAAATCAGCAGCCATTGACACAGTTGCTTAGGGTTTCCCTCAAACGCCGCCGATTGTCTGGTTCGTGTCCCTTTCTTCTCTCTCTCTCTCTCTTCATAGTTCCTATATACGTGCCTTTGCGTATATTTTACACATAGACACGTATGTAAATATGTATCTGTGACTCCGCAAATTTCTCAGTCTTTTGATTTGGGTTTTTTTTTTATTTGTTTTTTCTCACCTTTAGATGTTGAATTGGTGTTGAACTTTTTTTTTTCGTTTGAGGTGACTGATGTGTTTGTTGTCTCTCTGTTTCTGCTAAGTCGTAGTATATAAAATCATCCTCTCTCTTTGTCTTTCTTGGGGGCTTGCCATTAAATTTTTATCGGATTTGTTGTTTTCGTTATTTTGATGATCAAGTTACGAGTTTTAAGTGTATTAGCCAAAACCCCTGCTCGTGTTGAATCAGAGTTTTTATTCTTAATTTCGTCGGTTTCCAAAAAAATTCAAACTTTTAGGGTTCTTCGATTAAGGGTTTAGGTCCTGATGATTATTTTAGATTTTTTTGGAATTTTTATAATCCCTTTTTAATAACCTAATTCTTATCTGGAAGTAAAATAGGCTATCTTTGTGTGATTCACTTGTTTAAATCTTATTGATACCTAAGTGTTTATAAGAAACTATAGCATTCATTTGGATCTAATGTTCTCAAAAAAACTTTTTTTTTTTTCAGGATTTGTGACCAATGGCCTTGGATCAATCTTTTGAAGATGCTGCTGTACTTGGAGAACTCTATGGAGAAGGTGCATTTTGTTTCAAGAGCAAGAAACCTGAGACCATCTCAGTCTCGGCTTCTTCTGATGATAATGTTGATGATTCCAATTTCGACTGCAATATCTGTTTAGACTCTGTGCAAGAACCTGTTGTGACTCTCTGTGGTCACCTCTTTTGCTGGCCCTGTATTCACAAATGGCTTGATGTACAGAGTTTCTCGTCAAGTGATGAGTACCAAAGACATAGACAGTGTCCTGTTTGTAAATCCAAAGTGTCTCATTCTACTTTGGTTCCTTTGTATGGCAGAGGCCGTTGCTCTACTCAGGAAGAAGGTAAAACCAGTGTCCCTAGAAGACCATTGGGACCGGTTTACCGGCTTGAGATGCCTTCTAGTGCCGACATGCGGTTATCAGAACGGGTTCATTTCAATAATAGCACACAGGAAGGTTACTACCCTGTCTCAGGGGTGATGAGTTCAAACAGTTTATCATACTCTGCTGTTTTGGATCCAATGATGGTGATGGTTGGAGAAATGGTAGCTACGAGATTGTTTGGAACACAAGTGATGGATAGATTTGCATATCCGGATACTTACAATCTCGCAGGGACAAGCGGGCCGAGGATGAGGAGGCGGATAATGCAGGCGGATAAATCGCTGGGAAGAATCTACGTCTTCTTTATGTGTTGTGTTCTTCTTTGTCTTCTCTTGTTTTAGGTTCTACTTCTTATTGCTAGCTTGGTTTCTACTGTTCACTTTCTTCAAGTGTAAGAAAACATAGTGGAAGAGATGTACATTTGTGTTGGAAACAAATCAAAGTTGCTTAATGTTGTGGAGTTTGTGTTGGGTTATATATATTGTTGCATAGATTTTGGTCTAGGAGATACAAAGCCATTGAGTTGAAAGGCCATGTTATTAGGCCTGATTTGCATGTGTATAATTCAGCCCATGGCTATAGAACAAGAAAAAGTAAGTTTTTGAAATGCATTGTATTGGGGTATGTAAATTTACTGTGTATTTCAAACTATTTGTGGGATGATTTTAGGTTTGAGATGGACAGTTATGAAGCAGGTCTTGATAGAATTGAGGCACAGAGGTCAACGGATGTGTCTCATGACCAACATAAACAAAGATAGTCTCCCGTTAATCTGATAAAGCGTGGAATCTTACGCCCATTGTCCGTTCAGTAGGTTTCCTTCAAGTCCAAGGAGAAGCCACGCTCCCTACGGGAGTCTTGTGTGATTCTATGTTTTTTAAAATTAAATCAGCGGTGTGATTGCGACAAAACGCAGCGGCGGAGACGGCTGATCTGATTTCTGCGGCCGCCGAATACTGCAGTGTAGTTCTCTTCCCGGAATTCGAATTTTTGTAACTTGATGGAACTGCTCACTTCCTGTAATCACGATTCAAAATAAGAAGTCGAAGAGAATGGAGGCGCAAACGCAGATGTGGAGGATTTGGGATGGCTTAGCTACACAGCGGGCACCACGCTTTTCGCATCTTCTCAGCCGTTTGTTTCTCTAATCTGGTAGTCTTTTTCGTTAACCTCACAAGAGTTGAGAAGAAAGAAAAGTTGATTGATATTAGAACATTGTATCTTCCTCTGTCTTTTTGGTGATGTAATTTTGCATTGAAGCTGAACTGATTTGGTACACAATGACGGATGCTTTGTTCTGAAAACTAACTCATGGTTAACGTTGCAAGTTCAGGAAACCAATAGGTCGTTAGATGTTTATTTATCACCGTTGAATGTTTTCTTCTTTTGGATCAATAAGGTAGTAGACTTGAAGAACCCCTCTAAAATGTATGGTTTTATCTGTTGAGTTTTTTTATCTGTTTCTTAGAGGTAACTTATCAATTCAGGACATGATTTGTGGTATGTAGTTAACTGATCAATGTTCATTACTCGGATGTAGGGTTCACTAGAAACACTTTGCTTAAAGTCTCTGATTGGTGTGGGACTTCATTGGTATGTGACACGTTGTTGGCTAAAAGTCATGCACTCATCCCTCGGCTGGTTTCATGCCACCACCGCTTGAATCATTATTAAAGACTTGTAGGCCCTGTTTACAAGCTTGATTAAGATGCCAAGTTTACTGTTTTCCATTCCTTTGGTCTTTGGTATTTAATATTTTCTCCTTCCGATCGATGTTAGACTGCTGCTGTCAGGGTCAAGCAGCTGTAAGTCTCTTTCCATCTACCTCCTTCGTGCTAATATAATGAGACGGGGATTACTTATAAGCATGGAACTGAAGTTTTTCTGTTTATTATCACAGCAGTTTGAGCTTACATACTGTTTTCGAAATCCGACTCACTGAGAGCATCAATGAGTGTGTTTGTAGAGCAACGAAGACAAAAAGGCTTCCATATGACTCTGATCATAGACTGCTGCAGCTGCACACCACACATGGAATTTGTCCTAGATTACCTAACAAATATCAGGCTATCAGATATTTACAACCTCCCCGGTGAATCCGTGGCAATGAGTCCAGAGATCTTTAGTGCAATGAGAGCAGGGAACAAAGACTTTCTGGCGAAGATGAGAAGCTACGGAAGAACGATGGCTCGACAGCTATGGATATTGCGGAAATCAATCTGCAATCTAGATATGTCTTCCGAGAGGTATATCAAATCTCTCTATGTACTAAATTTTTTTTATTAAATATCAAGGCATTTAGAGCTTATTGCTTTTCTCTTGCACTTTCTGATAAACAGAGAATTTCGTTGATGGTCTTACTGTGTGCTTCCTCTGGTAGAGGTTTTCAAGTGATACCCACTAGTGGAATGACTCTAAGAAGCAGATCAGAGCATCATCTAAGTAATGGTGACAAATACAAAGACAATGTCAATGCTCTTTTACTTGTGGCAACTCTTGTAGCTACGGTTGCGTTTGCTGCTGGTTTCACAGTGCCAGGTGGCTTTAGCAGCTCTCCTCCAAACTTGGGCATGGCCATTTTGGCCAATGAGCTCGACTTCTGCTATTTTCTGCTATGTAACACCCTGGCAATGCAATGCTCAGTTGTAGCTATAGTTGCACTTATCTGGGCACAGTTAGGGGATCCAGAACTCATTCACAGAGCCTTTCATTTGGCCTTGCCATCCCTCTTTGTGGCTCTAATCTCCATGTCTGCAGCATTTCTTTTTGGCGTGGTTGCTACAAGGAGGTCACATAATAACTTTCTTTTCAATGTCGTCTTCAACACTGTAACTGCCATCTTCTTTCATGTGATGGTTTTGCTCCTTGGTCCTTATGTTATCCCACAGCTTCCTGGCGTTCCTTTTCTTTAACCCGTAACTGGACTTTATCTCCAGCTGCTTTTGTTGTTTGTTAATGAAGACGATGATGTCTCCGGCTCTGATCACACCTGTGAGAAGAAGAGGGTAGAGTCTGTGGGATCCTGAGGCGTCGAATCAAGTGCAAAAGTCGAAAGTGCCTTGAAAAGATATCTAAGTAACATACTTGTGTTTATATTAGTTCCCCAGTTGTTTGCATGTCACTATTTGTATCATTAGAAGACCGGTTGGCCCGATTTATATACTAAAAAGATCAGTCCATCTTAATGCTAACAAATACAAAAACCTTGTTTAACGCTCTTCTTGTTATAGCCATTCTACCTTTTGCTGCAGGTTTTACACTACCAGATACAGGTAGGTTTAACAGCTCTGCTTCAAACAATTTTTATGCCAATAAATTCGATTGGTATTGAACACCAATATGATGGACCAACCGACAAGAGACTGTCTTGTCGCCGTTTGGTTTTCTAATTCGTCGACCTGAAAACAAAGAGAGAAGAGATATCAGCAAAATCTGTGTTTTGAAGACCTAATTGTGTTATTTTCTTTAAGAAGACCTATTAGGTAATTTAGTCTCTAATTCTTTTGTTGAAGACTTTTAAGAATTTTTGGATAGTAGCTTAAGAGAAATGTTGAATTGGGTAAGATATGGTTCTGCTTCTGCAAACTCATGTAGTTGACATTAGAAGTTCAAGAAACGCATTAGTCGTTGGATATTTTAATAAGTATCCACTGAATTGCTTTCTTCTTTTGGATCATGCATTATTCTTTGTAATAAACAAATATGGTACCGTTTTTTTCTGATGGGGAAAGGAAAAAACAAGGAAGGTACGCGTTTGTTTCCTTTTAATTGACCATTTCTTCTTCCTTGATGGACAATATTAAAATCTTAAAACTCCTTTTTTTTTTTTATAGATTCCAATCTATATCTCAAGCATCGTGGGGTTGGTTTTGCAAGCATTGGTGAATATCAACGTTTTAGGAAAGCTTTCCCTGAACTCTTGAGCGTCAAGTCGTTGCTTCGGTTGAGTAAAAAGGTGTGCAACTTCAAGCCTTTATTACTCTGTTTTCTTTCTATTTGAGATTTCTTCTGTTATCTCAAGGTTCAGGCGACTATGTTTGTGCATCATACATATTTTATATATTATCTATCAAAGAGTTGAGTGTCATCTTGGCTGGAATCACAAGACACCTATTTGTTCTTCATAAGTATTACAACAATATTAGCATCACATCATGCACTAACGTACTTCTGCAATTGGTTCCAAAGTCAAACATATAAGTTTTGAGGATGAATTATTACATGACATGTTTCTTGACTTGATCATGGAGGAATATCCAAATTTGGTTTACAAAGTTAAAATCTTTGCGTTTCAGTGTGCTAAGCATATTTGTTTCTTCTTATCAATTATTCGTATGTAGTTGTTCATACAGAAGTGGCATTATCATTCCTGTCACTGTTATTACATTTATGTATATATATTTATTAGGTGCCGAGTTATCAATGGGACGATCTGATGTGGGCTTTGACCGCCGGAAGAAACACATAAGCTCTCGGATGTTTTATGCACAAGAAACCAGACGTAACCACTCTCTCGACTTGTCAACTCTCTCAGTGACACCAGTGAAACTGTGCCAATGGACCCAAAAACCATCGCAGCAGTAAGAGCAGGAAACTTACCTGAGAAATATGAAACTTGATGTTAAGCTTGCTCTAAGCTCAGTGAACGATCGTGGGAATACGTTGCTTCATCTTGCTGCGGCCGCAGGTCACACCAGTTTAGTGTGTTATATACTCTATGCGTACCCAGGTCTGCTAATGAAGTCAAACTCGATGGGTGAAGTTGCTCTCCATATTGCAGCAGGTGCAGGCCATCTTGATGTTGTTGAGGCTCTAGTTAGTTTTATTAAAGATGTATCTTGTAATAAGCCTGGTGTTGCCAAAAAGATATATTTTGCTAAGAACAGACACCAAGAAAATGCTTTACATGTTGCCTTAAAAAGAAAACATGTGAAGGTGGCGTCCTGTTTGGTCTGTGCAGAGCAATGTTTGTCTTTTGTAGCAAACAACGATGGGTTTTCTCCCTTGTATATAGCTGTTGAAGCTGGACAGGCTGATCTTGCAAAACAAATGTGGCAACATTCAAATAATGCATCAAGTAGCACATCTACTTTAGCTTCAAAGATTGGAGGAAGATCCATAGTACATGGGGCGATGAAGGCTAAGAAAATAGGTTCGTTATCTCGACAAACCTTAAATAGCCGTTTAAGTTTCTTGTTCAAGTTATTCATAATGGCAAAAAAAAAAACAACTTTCATTTGGTGCTATAGTTAGTGAAGATGCAAGTCTTATTAAATTACGAGATCAAGGAAGGACTTGTCTTTCATTTGGAGCATCCTTAGGGTATTATGAAGGGTTTTGCTATCTGTTAGACAAAGCTCCAGACAGTGTTTATGTCAGTGATGATGATGGATCCTTTCCAATTCATATGGCCGCGAAGTATGGTCATGTCAAAATTCTTAAGGCAATTCTTAAACGTTGTCCAGACGCACTTGAGTTGCTTGACAGAGACAGTCGAAATGTTCTTCATGTTGCAGCTAAACATGGAAAACTCAAAGTCCTCAGGTTTATCCTAAGATGTTATAAGGATAAGAACAAGGAAAAGTTGATTAATGAAGAAGATGCGAATGGAAATACACCATTGCATTTGGCCACCAAAAACTGGCACCCTAGAGTTGTGAGTATGCTCACTTGGGACAACAGAGTTGACTTGAAAACGCTGAACCATAACGGTCTCACAGCTCTAGATGTAGCCGAGGAAAACATGGATTCCAGCTACACATTTTTTGAGGTATGGTGTGTAACTTTTCATTATAAACCGGTAATGATTATATATATGTACTTGATATAATTTGCTTCATCCTGGGATACTACAGAGGTTGACTTGGATGGCTTTGATATCTGCTGGTGCACCACGAGGTCCCAAACTGATAGTATCGACTCCAGTAACACAGAACCCAGATGGTGGAGGAAAGTACAAAGATCGGGTGAATACACTTCTGTTGGTGGCCACTCTTGTAGCCACTATGACTTTCACAGCAGGGTTTACACTACCAGGGGGTTACAATGGTTCTGTTCCCAACTTGGGAATGGCAACATTGGCAAAGAAAACAGCGTTCCAAGTGTTTCTGGTATTTGACACCTTGGCGATGTACTGTTCTATCATTACAATAGTTGCTCTCATTTGGGCGCAACTGGGCGATCTTACTCTCATAATGAAAGCCTTCAACCTTGCATTGCCACTTCTCGGACTTGCACTTACATCCATGTCGATAGCTTTTATGGCTGGCACGTATGCTGCAGTAAGCCACCTCCCCTTGCTTGCCTATTTCATATTGGGCATCGGCTTGATCTTCCTCTTGATTTTGCTGCTGATCATTATTCCATATGTGTCTCCACATTCTCCTACCCAACCCTTTCTTAGATACATCTTTTACTGCCCCTATTTACTTATGCTTTTGGCTGCTGGTGACAATAGCAACAATGACTGAAAGAAACATAGGTATATCACTTCCCAGCTTGTTGTTTATAATAAACCAATCATGTGTGTGTGTCGTGCCATGTACGTTTTTATTCTCGAGCTCTGTTTTGTTAGAGGTCTCCTAGCAACTCAGCACATGTGGTTTAATGATATTAACCTGGTGTGGAACTTCATTACTATACAACATGCAGCTGGCTCAAGTTTGTATCTGATTCAATGGTTGTTTGACATAATATTATTAGTTTTCCATATAAAGTCTTGATTTTTCTTTTTTATTAGGAGACGACTTTAATTATTCCTTGAATCATTTTTTTTTTGTTCTCTATATGTGTTCAGACACATTCAGATTTCAGGTACAATAATCAAAACCTTGTGACCGAATTTTCCGTTTTGAGACAAAGTTAGGTTTCGGGATAAAGCGTACGAGAGCCTCTTTCTCTGTGTTGACTTTTACCTCTATTATTTGCGATTAGAGCAAGACTTTCCAATAATTTATCAAAATAAGGTCAGTATCATAGCTATACTCTCTGGATGTTGGCATATTGGCTGAAAGATCGTAACACTAAACGGGTTACAGAATGAACGAAGATATACTCTCTACATTTATCACTTTTTCCAGCTTATACATGGGTTTTTGAGGCAGTCTAGGTGCTTGGCTTGCCATTTTTGTAATCTTGAGCTCTGTTTTCTAGAAGAGGCTTAGCAATTCATGAACATGATCTGCCGTTATGCAAGAGCGATTGTTGTTTCCTTTCGTACGTGGAAAATCTCTTACTTGGTGTGGGAAATATTGGCTTTAGTGAAGTTCTGAAGTAAAAAGTCATGTTTTCACACTTGAAGTGGTTTAAAGGCTTGATTGAGATGCCAAATTAAGTTAAATTACTCTATTCAACGTTTTTGTCAAAAGTCACGTATTCATACTTGACATCTCAGTCAAGTTTAAACCAGTCCAAGTCTACGTGACATTTCCTAGTGAGAGCTTTCTACATGATGATGACCAGCCTTCATGCCAGTCCTGCATTTAGACTATTTAGTAAAGGAAGGGTCAAGCATTTGCAAGTCTACTTCGGTCTTCCTTCTTCATGCTAATATATGAGATTGGTCTGCCTTTTTAACCATGAAACTGAAACCTTTTTGTTTTAATAATAGTTTTCGCAACAACTTTACATTGTCTGTGCTTTAGAGCATGATTACTGGTGTAACTCTTTGGGTTACTCTCTATATTGGGCCCAAAAATATAATATTAAACCCATTTTTTAGTCCAACACACAGAGTATCGGTTCTGTGGGAAGGTTTGGGAGAAACACCCTAAGTAACGCGACGTGGTCGTTTGTGATTGGTTGGTTGAGAAATATAAAAGGTAAATTTTTTTTTTCCTCATTTTTTTTCATTCTTTCCCGATTCTTTCTCGTCTCTCTCGTCTCTCTCGTCCGTGGGAGATAAACAGCCGAATCAACAACCATCGGAAAACTCAACCGATTACCATCGAATCGTTGATTTTTCCAGCTAAATCTCGATGGTTGTTGGTTAGACGGAGGGTGATTGGTCGATAGTTATATTACTTGCCATGTACTCTGTTTTGTTAAAAGTAATATTTTCGTTAAAAAGAGCTGTTTCACCGCTCGTTACAAGAATTTACCAAGGGTGCTACGTCGTTTTATTGTATTACCTTAAGGGTGTTATGCTGTTTGACTATATTAAAATGTATATGTATTAAAAAGTCATCTAGCGGGGATAGCTCAGTTGGGAGAGCGTCAGACTGAAGATCTGAAGGTCGCGTGTTCGATCCACGCTCACCGCAATATTATTTCTAATTCCCTTAAAGAATGTAAAACGACGTCGTTTGTCCAATTCTATTTCTAATTCCCTTAAAGGATGTAAAACGATGTCGTATGAAGGATAATCACACCAAGGTAATCTTATACGGCGTCGTATTACAAGAATCTCGAATTATATTAACTGAGCTTTTTTCCCCGATAATGAATCATAAAAACCCACTAAATAAATATTCACCTCCCTTGTTACCGACTGTTTCGTCGTTTATATACGGAACAGTGGCGCCGTATTATACGAAGCTCGAATTATGTTAACTGAGCCTTTTTAACCGATATCGAATCATAAAAAGCCCATTAATAAAGCCCACTAAATATTCACCGTCTTTGTTTCTAAACCGACTGTTTCGTCGTATATAAGACGGCGTAACCGCATATTTTTCCATCGTCTTGTTTCATTCCCAATTAGGATCTCAATTAGGTTACACGATGGTGTTTCTCTCGATTCCCAACGGAAAGACTCTATCGTTCGACGTGAACCCTAATTCAACCACAATCTCCGCCTTCGAACAATTGGTTCACCAACGCAGCGATGTTCCACAGCCTCTCGTTCGTTACTCGCTCCGTATCCGAAACCCTAGCCGTGTGATTTTAGATTCGAAGGATTCCGATTCGATCTTATTATCCGATCTCGGTGTTTCTCGTTTCTCTACCGTGATGATCCATGTCCCTCTTTTGGGTGGTATGCAAGGAATGCCTCCGCCTAAGCCTCGTCTCGATTTCCTCAATTCTAAGCCTCCGTCGAATTATGTAGCGGGTTTGGGTCGTGGTGCTACGGGGTTTACTACTCGTTCCGATATTGGTCCGGCTCGTGCGGCTCCGGATCTGCCTGATCGATCTGCTGTGGCTACAGCGGCTGCTACAGGCGTAGGTCGTGGCGCAGGGAAGCCAAGTGAGGCGGAGGATGATGAGGAAACTGAGGAGAAAGGGTACGATGAGAATCAGAAGTTTGATGAGTTTGAAGGGAACGATGCTGGTTTGTTCTCGAACGCCGAGTACGATGAGGATGACAAAGAGGCTGATGAGATCTGGGAGTCTATTGACCAGAGGATGGATTCGAGGAGGAAAGACCGGAGAGAAGCGAAGCTGAAGGAAGAAATCGAGAAATACAGAGCCTCGAACCCTAAGATTACTGAGCAGTTTGCGGATTTGAAGAGGAAACTACACACTTTGTCTGCGGATGAATGGGATAGTATTCCTGAGATTGGGGACTACTCGCTGCGGAACAAGAAGAAGAAGTTTGAGAGCTTTGTGCCTGTTCCTGATACGCTTTTGGAAAAGGCCAAGAAGGAAAAGGAGCTCGTCATGGCCTTAGACCCAAAGAGCAGAGCCGCTGGTGGGTCGGAGACACCATGGGGGCAGACGCCTGTTACAGACTTGACTGCCGTCGGTGAGGGAAGAGGTACGTTGTTGTCTCTGAAGCTTGATAGGTTATCAGATTCAGTTTCAGGGCAAACTGTTGTGGACCCTAAAGGCTACTTAACTGACCTGAAGAGTATGAAAAGAACCACTGATGAAGAGATGTACGATCGCAGCAGAGCTAGATTGTTATACAAGAGTCTAACCCAGTCTAATCCAAAGAATCCTAATGGCTGGATTGCTGCTGCTAGAGTGGAGGAAATGGATGGGAAGAAGAAAGCAGCTATGCTTCAGATTCAGAGGGGATGCGAAGAGTGTCCCTATAATGAGGATGTTTGGCTTGAAGCTTGTAGGTTAGCCGATCCAAAAGATGCCAAGGGGGTTATTGCAAAGGGAGTTAAGCTGATACCCAATTCAGTGAAGCTATGGTTGGAGGCTGCCAAGCTGGAGCATGATGATGAGAACAAGAGTAGGGTGTTGAGAAAGGGATTGGAGCATATTCAAGACTCGGTAAGGCTATGGAAGACTGTTGTTGAGTTGGCTAATGAGGAAGATGCAAGGGTTTTGCTTCACAGGGCTGTGGAGTGCTGCCCGTTGCATCTGGAGCTATGGGTGGCACTTGCGAGGCTCGAAACATATGCCGAGTCAAAGAAGGTGTTGAATAAAGCAAGAGAGAAGCTCCCGAAGGAGCCTGCAATTTGGATCACCGCTGCCAAGCTAGAGGAAGCTAATGGGAACACGGCTATGGTGGGAAAGATTATTGATAGGGGTATAAAGACTCTGCAGAGAGAAGGGGTTGTCATTGACCGAGAAAATTGGATGAGTGAGGCTGAGGCTTCTGAGAGAGCTGGGTCTGTTGCAACGTGCCAGGCGATTATTAAGAACACAATCGGTATTGGAGTCGAAGAAGAGGATAGAAAGAGAACTTGGGTTGCTGATGCAGACGAGTGCAAGAAGAGGGGTTCCATTGAGACTGCAAGAGCAATATACGCCCATGCTCTTACCGTATTCTTGACCAAGAAGAGTATCTGGCTTAAAGCGGCACAGCTTGAGAAGAGCCACGGGAGTAGGGAGTCCCTTGATGCCTTATTGCGTAAGGCTGTCACATATGTCCCTCAGGCTGAGGTTCTCTGGCTCATGGGTGCCAAAGAAAAGTGGCTTGCTGAAGATGTTCCAGCAGCCCGTGCAATTCTTCAAGAGGCTTATGCTGCAATTCCCAACTCTGAGGAAATCTGGCTTGCTGCTTTCAAGCTCGAGTTTGAGAACAAGGAGCCAGAGAGGGCGAGAATGCTTCTTGCAAAAGCAAGGGAAAGAGGAGGGACTGAGAGGGTCTGGATGAAGTCAGCCATTGTTGAGAGAGAACTTGGCAACGTAGAGGAGGAGAGGAGATTGCTTGAAGAAGGCTTGAAGCAATTCCCAACATTCTTCAAGCTTTGGTTGATGCTTGGGCAGCTTGAGGAACGGTTCAAGCATCTGGAACAGGCCAGGAAAGCTTATGACTCTGGTTTGAAGCACTGCCCCCACTGCACACCGCTGTGGCTCTCTCTTGCTAATCTTGAAGAGAAAGTGAATGGGCTGAACAGAGCTCGGGCTATTCTCACCATGGCAAGGAAGAGGAATCCTGGGGGGGATGAGCTATGGTTAGCTGCTATTCGTGCCGAACTGAGGCATGAGAACAAGAGAGAAGCAGAGCACTTGATGTCAAAGGCTCTGCAAGAGTGTCCCAACAGTGGTATCCTCTGGGCTGCGGACATCGAGATGGCTCCACGTCCTCGCCGGAAAACAAAGAGTGTGGATGCTTTGAAGAAGTGTGCTCACGACCCTCATGTTACTGCAGCTGTTGCGAAGCTCTTTTGGCAAGACAAGAAGGTGGAGAAAGCCAGATCATGGTTTAAACGGGCTGTTACCCTTGCCCCAAATATTGGCGATTTCTGGGCGTTGTACTACAAATTTGAACATCAACATGGTTCTGAGGAGAACCAGAAGGAAGTGATTGCGAAGTGTGTGGCTTGTGAGCCGAAGCATGGTGAGAAGTGGCAAGCCATCTCCAAAGCGGTTGAGAATGCTCACCAGCCCATTGAAACCATCTTGAAGAGAGTTGTGTCTGCGATGAGCAAGGAAGAGAAGGCTGCTTGAGAGTAACAAATTACTTTTGTTTTCCATGATCATAGCACATTACACCTTAGTTCTTGTTTTCTCTTTGCAGGCTCAACTGTAGCCGTTCATGTTTTTCTTCAGTAGCGAGAGCTGATATTGATTTGCTGGAGTGTTTTCACCAGATACTTGTGGAATTCTCAATTTACTGAATGCTTCAGTCTTCTTTGTGAGTCTCTGTGTGTTGTAGTTCAGCTATTAACTCTTATATTGTTTATGAAATCCTGATAATTTGTTGTTCGTTTCATGCCTTAACCTTCCTTCTTAGGGAGCTCTGCTTCTACCTGGTGTCTAAGATTGGTGCGTGGTACAAGTCATGAAACCCACTCCAAAGCTTTTTTTAGACAGTGTAAGCCATTAACCCCTGACATAACCTTTTCGCCTTAATAATGTTAATAAACTTGGTGCATGTATAAATCAAAATACTAGTTTTTTTGCTAACCTCCCACAATTTATTTGCCTTATCTGCAACACTTGCTTCTTCTGGAGGTGATTCTCTGACATAGGAGAGTTCTTGTCCCAGCTTCAGTAGACCCCCGACTTTGATAGGCTGGGGCCGCTCTTAACCTATGGTAACTACAGTATGTGTTAGTCTTAGGTAACTAGCTTTTTAGTGCCAAAGTTTCGCTAGAGACCTGTCGTACTGCTGATCTGTTATAGTCTTTTGCCGAGATCCTCTTTGGATATACCGATGGAAAGCTGGGTAAAAATAGAACCGAATGTGACATCAACTACCTCTTGATTTCGCATGTGAAACTCGGTATTGTTACCAGATGATTAAATGTTTCCAAACATTCCCTATATATAATCGACTTCTAAAAATTTTCTTCCAAACATTGTTTGCGAAAAAAAGCAGGATCAGATCGATCATAACTCAGAACAGAACAGTACACCGAACCAAACACAATCAGAACCAAGTGGGCCACAATAGGCTTGGCTGTATAAGTGTATATAGCCTATCACAACTGAACACCTTTTCTAAATGTACTTTCTAAATACTAGATATAGCATTATCCAAATCACATTTTATAAGCGAATCATACAACAACGTGTCCAGAAATATGGACCCCAAAAGTGCTACCAAAAGCATAACAATTTAAAACAAATCCAGTATTAGGTTTGTGATCATCAAATGATGATGGGACAAGAACACGTTCGGTACCAAACAAGGTATAAAGAAACAACACAAAACAGATAACTCTACCGATTTGTCTATGTATAATGCGAATGTGGAGCATAAGCAGAAAGATATAAATGAGTGGATATATACGAAACCGCATATTTGACTTTGATACCATCAAAATGTCCGTGGCTTTGGTTGTTGAAGTTTTTAATTACTTTTTTATTTAAAATATCGTATATGTTAAAGACTTTTGTGCTCTGTTTATGTCTATGGTATGGTTGGTTAGTGGTTTATAGTTGGTTTTAATTAGATATAGACATCATCTAAACCATCTTCATAAACAAATCTTATCTCCTTCGTGAGTGTTACTTATCCAATAGTCTAATTCAATTCTGATAATAAAAACAATTCGACAAGTATAGTTAGTGGTTTAACGTTTGTATATAAAAAGAGTTGTTTATGGTTATGTTTAATGTTCTTGAGTCGTAAAATATAGGTAAACTTTGTTAGCTTCGTTACGGAATATGTGCAAAAATGCACATGTGATCATTTTTCCTCTATAGTCGGTCCTTACTACTAATAGATTGATACTAATATTAATTAGATATATTAAGTGTGCTAGTAAAGCAAACAAAAACTGGGTCGACGTCAAATAAACAAAGAAAAAATTCAGTCCTCTATCACATCGAACAAACGTGAATTCAGGTCGAGAAGAAACCCCAAAACATGACTTTCTACGATTCTTTAGATTGTTTCTGTTTGCAGGTAATGAAAACAGTATTATTCATATCAGTTTATTTTTTGGTCTGAAATTAATATAGTATTTATTACGCGAAAATGAAATGGGCCGACCACTTAAATTAAATTTTCCTTGTCTAATTGTTAGGAAATGATTCGTTACAATTTAAGTTTATTTAAAAGGGAAAAAAAAAGTGTCTAGAAAAATCGGTGGAGGGACCAAACACTGAAGTACACTCCATCAAGTCAATTTTGCAATCAAAGGTCCACGTTTTTTAATTTTTCTCCGTCACATGTTTGACATTTTTGTCCTCAAAAGGTCCCACTTTTTTCCATTTTGTAACTTGTCTTTTTCTTTTATATTTAGTTATTTATTTCCTAATAAAACCTTAAAACTGAATATAAAATCAACTTTAAATTGATATCATATTTTCAAAAAAAAAATCAACAAATTAAACTCTTAATGTATTTCATACGAAAAATTTATATTAAAACTTAGAAAAGAAATTTTATTTAAATTAATGTTTAAAGGTATTATTATTAGTATTAGTTGTAATAAAACAAAATATTTAATTCAGCTATTTGATGTGTAAACCATTCACATTTTAAATCCTCATAATGCAAATTATTGAGGAAAAAATGTATATTAGCCAAACTAAAGTAAATTATATAATTTTTAATTTTAAAAGTGTTATATGATCATCAAGGGTATTATTTTTCTTCAAGTAATGTGATACACTGATTAATAAATACACATATAGATGATTAGATTGGTTAATATTTACCACTCCATTATAGAATTACTGAGTACTCTCTCAGGTACAAGAACAAGACCTCTCTCAGTCGATGTTATCAAGTAACAATAAACAAGAAACAACTCTTATCAACAAATCAGCACTTATAATATACGACAACTCCCATTGATAGGACTTTAAAAGCTATTTCTACACCCAAAACGCTGAAACTGCTGTAATTGCGTTTTAAGGAAACGCTCAGTTAGCGGTCTGAGCCTCCTCGCAGCTGCCATTGCTACTCCAACCACTGGACAAACACGGTATTGTGACTAGGGAAAAAAAGTGAATCTCCTTGTCACTTGAGACCAACAAGAAAAAAAGACAAAAAGAGATATAAAATCTACTTTTGAAATTTTTATCAGTAATAGTAACAGATTTTTTGTTTCAGCCACGGTGAGCCATTCTTGAGAAGTAGTTGAAGTCATGGTGTTGGACTCTTAGCTGTTTTAGCCAAGAATCAGCAACACTTAGAAGTGACACAACTCGTTCTTGATCTTGACCTTGATCATCTTCTGAAAGCCAAACATTGCCTTGCATCTTGTATGTGGCTAACCCAAAAGGAAGCAAAGTTACACCTTCTCCTTCCTTTCGAGTCCTCTCCTTTTCCCCACCGTTTTCTTCTGGCTCCATATCTGTAAATCAATATACCATGATTACATTTTTGCGGGATATATATCAAATCCAAAGAACTGATTCAAAAGATTACTACCTTGGAAAGAAGATGAAAGAGTGTGATAACTAAGGAAACAAGTGGATAAATCTTTGATGGTCCTTCCCATTGGAATATGGTAAATTGGGTACCAAGCTACCGCCATCCAACTTGCCGGTGAAAGATCTACGCTTCTCAACGACATCAATCCAGGGTACCTTTGAGCCAATTCATTGATCTGAAACCAAACAAAAAAAATCATCATGTGTCATATATATTTCAAGTCTTGAAATGCTAACAAGAAGATCATTACAATCTAATCAAGTTACCTTATCCATGAGAGGAACTCGAGCATAAGGAGCTGATCTCTCAAAGTATTGGAGGTAAAGATAACCCAAACGATCATTAGGATGCAAGAGAGCGTCATGGTCAAGTCCTTCCTCAGAAGCACATCTCGAAAGTTTATCACTTTCACTCTCATCACTATTATAGAGAGATCTAGAAGATCACAAGATTAATAACAATATATTCTATCTTTATTATTCTAGATATTGCAATCATTATAGTTTAGGAAACTCTTGTACTATATAATTCTATGTAACCTAAAGATTATAATCATGAGAGTCAATATAATATTTCCTAAACACTAATGTGTTCATCTCTCATCAATCTATAACATGGTATCAGAGCAGGTTATACTTGAGTTTAGATCTAACAATCAAACTCTTTAACCCATACCTTCCCTAAGCTATTGAGCTTCTCCATCTGTTTATCTTTCTTTTTATTTTTTTTCTATCACTACTTTCTCAACAAAAAAAAAAAAATTCGACTTAGTTTTCTACTGGACAAGCTTATCTCACCTCATAATATCACCAACATGAGATCTTCCATCTTCATCACTGGAGACGCTGATGGTGACATGATCTCTCCGAGATTCGACCAAGTCATAGCCAAGCTGCCTTCCAACGAAGAAAAGCTCTGTTGCCGCTGCTCCAACACGAACCAGCTCCGCCGCCTCTCGACTCGAGACTCCTCCATATGTGTGCCTTTTTGCATATTTCTGCATGCCATCTTTGTCGATCTGGTCAAGTCACCATTACTTCTTTAAGCTATATGCTTCTCAAGGACTTATGTCGTTCCTGATCCAAAGTTGATCATAAGTTTTTAAGTCGTTCACGACTTCTCTAAGCTATTTGCTTCCTCGTGCCTTCTCCAAGGCCTTTTACGGTATATCCGTCTAATAACATGGTTCAAGCGTAATGCTTCTTCAGTCGTATCAATCTCAAGCCTTCACTCCATGACACCTTGAGCTTGAGGGGGTGTATAGAGAGATCTAGAAGATCACAAGATTAATAACAATATATTCTATCTTTATTATTCTAGATATTGCAATCATTATAGTTTAGGAAACTCTTGTACTATATAATTCTATGTAACCTAAAGATTATAATCATGAGAGTCAATATAATATTTCCTAAACACTAATGTGTTCATCTCTCATCAATCTATAACAACTATATGAATCACTAAAGGAATCTCTGCTTTCCCCATCTTCAGAGTCATCCCTGAAGGAATCTCACAAAATTCATCAAAAGGATCAAACTTTTCAAATCAAGAATTGCCTCAACAAAAGCAATTCAAAAGCTGTGTGTACCTTAAGCGGATCAAGGAGGAACGAGAGGTGAAAATTTGAATAGCAGAGAGGTAAGGAACGTAATATTGAACAAGAGATTCTCCATTAGTGAGACGAATAGGAACACCAGCTCCATAAGCACTCCATTCATCATAACAATCCCAGAGATCACTCAATCTGAAAAACTCAACCTTTTCTCTCTCCCATGGATGCCAAATCCGATTCAAACTCCTAATCTCCGCCTGCACAAATCCACACCATTTTTGTAATTAATATAAACATTAATACAAGAAGAAGAAGAACAAGAAGAAGAGAAAGAGAAGGTTACAATACAAAACCTTGGGAAGAGATTGGGGTGGCACTAGAGGTGTTGTACAATGAAGGAACCTGTCAAGGTTGGATTTTTTCGTTGACCCTTTTCCAAACACCATGATTCTTTGCAAAAGAGAGGGAGAGAGAGAGAGAATTTGAGTTTCTTGCTTTGAAATAAATAAAAATAGCACACAGAAGAGAAGAAACAGAGAGAAACGAAGGAGAAAGAGAGAGAGAGATGGGAGATTTTAAGAGGGAGACACGCAAGCGAGTGTCTGAGTTTTGACGTTAGGACAGCTGAATTTAAGGAAAACGGAATTTATGGACAAGTAATTTAAAAATTAATTTAATAGAAAAAAAAAAAAAAAAAAAAAACCGAAATCTGCTCAGTTACTTGCTGAAGGAAGAAAGAAAAGTCTTTTTTATTTTATTTTTGGGAAAATATTAAATTTTTCTGTGGAGAGAGCCGATTTTACGGTATTTTTGTTTGTTTCTTATATGATCAATAAAAATAAAATAAAACCAAAACAAAACAAAAACCAGAAGACTCCAAAAAATATTTGGTAAATTTGTGTTTTTGGTTCTTGTTTTGATCTTCAAATTTCCACAAAAATGCAGACTTGACAAGAAAATAAAAAGAAAAGAAAAAGACCACACAATATGTGAAAGAAAAAAAAAAAAAAAAAAACAGAGTCTTTTTTTCTGTTACAATTTTCCCGGAAAACTGAAAACTTTTATCGTAAAAAAAAAAACAACAAGTGGGGTGTTGAATCTTGAATGAAGGGGATACGAAACAGAGATGAATGGGTTTTATAAGAAGGAGGTGAGAATGGATTGCTTTCTCTTCAATATATTCTTTTTTTTACTTCATCAAAATCCTCTGTTTTGGGTTTTTTTCTTTTCTTTATTTAATTTTAGAAAATGAATAAAAATATAGTATATAAATTAGAAAAAAAAAAAAGATAAAACAATTTGGAGAACGAGAGAAGAAGGTTCTGAAATCTCTGGATAATAAAAGAGTAAACACACCTAATCTAATCAAAGATTATCTCAAAGTTTCCTCGTCCACCACAGCTCATCATCTTCACGGTGTTTTTTTTTTTTAATATATTTTAAACATCTACTCTAAAATTTCACTGAAAATGAGTTAATAATATATACCAAATATTTTTAAAGTTAATTAAGTTTGAATAATACTAAATTTTAATGAAGTACTTAAAATTTTACTGAATTACTAAAAACCAATTGAGCATGATATACAAATGTAAAATCCAATAACACTCGTGCCAAAACAAAAAAAGAACCAAGAACACCAAATTGTAACACATGATTTAGAATCATTACAATCTTAAAGATAATTTGTTAATGCCATAGTATAAGAACATTTATCAATACTACATTTTAATCTGTTTGATCGGGCACGTGATTTTTTTCTTTTCTTTCGTGGATATATATACTTTATACTACACATTACGAAAAACTATTTGTTCATGACGTATTTGAAAAGTTGTATAAAAATTAGGCTGCCTAACTTATTATCATAAAAAAAAAAAAAATCCACTACGTCGTTGTACGTCTACAGTGTATTTTGATTGGATATCTATTACATACAACATTACAACATAGTCGTAGGAAGGGAAAAATAAAATGTTAGTCCTATTATAGAAAAATAAGGTTTAATTTTTAAATATAGTAATTCTAGTAGTACATACTGTATGTATTATTATTACTATATGTCTACATATATCTTCACACACATTTTTAAAAAAAATTAAGACAGTCAAAACCAATCTCTGAAAATTTATGCAATTACTTTTTTAAAATGTCATTTTTGATATTGGTTTAATCACTATAATATCACGAATTTCTTTATGTAAAAGAGTCTTCTTTTTAAAAAAAGAAAAGAAAAAGAGCTTTGTTTTGAGTTTTTTTTTTTTTTCGAGTGAGAAAAATAAGAGATTAACTAACTTATAGTACTCTCAGTACTAACATTAATTGGTACTCTCAGTTCAAATCCCATTGGCCACCCAGAGACGCCTTAAGTGGTAAGAAAACGTGGATTTCTCGTGGGCCTCGTGGGATTAGTCTTTGGGCCTAAAAAGCCTTTAGAATCCCCACGGTTAACAAAAAAAAAAAAAAAACATTAATTATAAAATTTATTATCCCTAACAAATATAACCAAAAAAAAAAACCACACGATGTTGAGAGGTTCGACGGGTAGACTCGGACACTCGGTAGTGACAAGCAAATCACGTGTCCATCGGGCTATGTGGTAGTTTTCGTGACACTTGGCACATAAATTACAGACGCCATGCTTTTATTATTTTCCGTTAAACCGAATTCTTTAAATCAAGAAAGCCGGTATGGTTGGTTATGGGTAAATGACCGGTTTATAAGGCGGCGGGGATGCCAGATGGGTTTGAACTTTGATGATAGCTAAGGCGATCATCGTGATTTAGGGAACTGAAAACGAAGTTGATGAGAGTGACGTTTTAGTTGTAGTGTTGTACTTCTTCTACTCTACCGATGGCTTTGGGAGCTTTTGGATTTTTTACCACGTAACGGTATTCGTAGTTCCCATCGTATACAAAGATTTGGAACTTAGCGTATATTGAGATAAGGTTTTTGGGCCTAATCAAATATTTTGGGCTAGATAGGCCTGATGATTTTTGTAAACCCAATGATGAGACTCACAGTGGCCTCTTGGGACAACTTCGATTGATGTCTCTCTCTCTTTTCTATTCTTTTGTGAGTCGGATTTAGAATTTGTAGTTGATAATGTAAAAAAAACAAGCAGTTGATAATGTAAAAAGAAGTTGATAATTCATCATAATATGGCATAACCATATGACACAAGCAGGTGTTTTTATTGTAGACAACAAGATAACTAAATGTCTCATTGCAAACACTGTCGCTAAGAACTAGAAAACAAAGATTTAAGAGTAAGAGTTGTATGATCCTTGTGTGAGCTATTTTATGTAATATTGTACAATATATAGTTTGATCATACGATTTAGAGCATATAACATAGTATATATATGGTGAAATTGACCCACCACCACATGACATAAATCGCTATCATACACATGGGAAGATGATGATGCCGTTCCTTTTCTTCTAACATAAGATATCCTTTTTACTTATTTCCCAACTCCTTTCACCTTTCTTATTTCTAACCTATAATTTAGTTTGCATTATTGCATATGGTTCTTGTGATTAGGAGGTTGAGTTGACACCCGAGTTAAAGATATCAAATTCCATTCATATATTGATGATATATGTTAGAGTTTTGATTGGAACATAGTAATATAATTCAGAATATAAATATACAAAGAAACCACCAAAAATAAAATAAATTTTACTGACAATGTGAATACTGAATGAATAAATTCAACAAAAGTGCATACTATTGTATAACAGTCTAATGTCGGCAGTACATAATAATTCTCTGTGGACATAAATAATTTCGCATTTTCTTGCATAATTTTTGTTGTTAGTCAAACAATTTTTTCATCTCATACTCCACATAAACATGCAAAAAAACTGTTTAGAGAAATCACAATTACACAGTTATAACTTATAATAATCTATGCATTATCATATCAAGTCCTCGTAAACAGTGTCTAAGGTTAGATTTTTTATGGACTTCGTGTTTTGGAAAGCAAACGGAACCTTACTAGACTTTTACAAATGAATATTGATTGAGGACACATTTAAATCGAAATCTAAAACAATATGAAAGCTTTAATTCAAATAACAGCATAAAAAAAGAGTTTAACAAACAAAAAACATAGTATGAAACTATGAAAGAAAAAGGAGAAACGGATTAGGATGTGGAGAAAAAAAAGTGAAAGAACATATTATTGGCTTTTTAGTGCCCATAAAAAAAAAATATCATCTTGATCATCGTGTCGCTTTAATTAGGAAACACAAAGGAGGGAAAACATAAGAAAAGGTTTACTATTTGATATCGACATACGAAGGTTCGAAGTATGAACACACGAAAGAGTATTTACATACGTATTTCAACACAACTAGAAAAAGTTCAAAGATAAGTGGATGAATTTGTCTGTCACTTGCATACACTCAAAATCTGAAAAAAAAAAGAAAAGAAAAGTCAGAACTTGTGAAAATGCGTAAAATGATTGAACAAGTAAACATCATCAAATTAAATTATTATAAACTTAGAACCAAAAAAAAAAAAAAGAGGGATGAATCATGTTGGTGAGGGGAAACAGGTATTACTGTTAGAGATGCAATCAAAGCTTAAAGTTTCAGGCCCATCCTCATCATCATCATAGCATGCGACTATATAAAGAAATAAAACTTGATCCAAATACATTTTATTTTCTTATTAAAGTACCATTACCATGAGAAAATATTTCTAACGTGTGTATACATGCTGATTTTATATGAAATTATTTGAACTGTATTAACTCAATTCATACAAATATAATTTTAATATTAATAATCAATATGTGCTATAAGAAAAAATTCAAAGTTGATAATCAAAAATACCTTTTTTTATTGAGAAAAAAGGTTTACACTATAAATTAATCTTTGCGCATGGACAATATTATTATTCTTCTATGTATCATTGTATTTATTTTTAAAAAGAGATTCCGAATATTCAAATAATTTTCATTATATTCCGGATATTTTAGACCATTATGGATTAGTGTTTTATTTATATATATAGAAAGTAATACAATTTTTTTTTTGTGATGGAGAGTGTATGGACTGGATTAATTTTGGAAAGCTAATCAAAATTTTCATCTTCATACAAATTGAAATTAGATTTAGAAAGTTATTTGCAAAAGCACTAAAGCAGCTTTAATAATATCTATCTATCTATCTCTTTCATGAAATTAATAAATTCTAAAAATTCGATTATTTGGGGAAACTCTTTTTTTTTTGTTTTCTCTCTTTTATCACTCTCTCTCTCCTATGTTTATTTTCCTCTTTCAATTAATGAGGTCGATCCCCACACTCATTCAGACCTATTCTCTCTTTTTCACTACCTCTCTGTGGCTCTGTTTTCCAGTCTGTGAATCAACAACAACTGTTCTTCATTTAGAGACACAAAAGGTTCGTTCTTTTTTTACTTTCATATTTCTCACATTTGATTTCTTGAACCGTTCTGTTTCTCTATATGGGTTTCTTGTTGTTACCATGATTTAAGTCCTCTCTGTTTGTTTTGTTTCAGTTCATCACTCTGCTCTAGTTTTATCAACAGTTTTGTTTTCTTTCCTCTTCATAATCACGCTGCATTAGTTTGGTGTTTTGTTTTTTTTATTTTTTCTTTTTCTTTTTCGATTCACTTTACTACATTGGATTCCTAAAAAGTGGATCCCTTTGCTCTAAAAACGGTAGCTTTTTCTTCTGAATTTGTGTTAACGTTTCGGGAGATATGTATATAGCCACAAAGAAAGTGAATGTAAAACTCTCAAGAGAATTTGGTTATAGTCATAGATAGACATGTGTTTGTAAGTAATCTTCAAATAACGCTTAGATTTTGCCTGGGTTTGATCTGTTTCAGGATGTTGTCAGTTCTCAGTATTCAAGTAATGCCATTTTCTATAGAACATTGTAGAAAAAACATTACTTTCAAAACTCTGTTCTTGATCTTTATGTTTTTGTGATTCTTGTAGGTCCTACTTTAGCCTTAATTTAATCACAGGGATTAGTAAACAAAGCCGCAGAACATAGATTTATAAGATCCCCAATGGTGGTAATGTGTCAGTGATAAACAATCAGGACAGTCTTTGTAGTAATATATACTCTATTCTATTGTCAAGATCACATGCTGCATTTTTGGTCTTTACTTTCTTATTGAGGCTTATTTTTTCTCTGTGTTCTTGTTGAGACTGCTGTTAAACTATATACTGAATCCTTTTTTTGCATTGCTTCTCAGGTTTAAATCGAAGGCTTCCCCAGAGAGTATATACTATTAAACATAACAACACTTATGTAAAAGCTCTCTGCTTAGACTAAATTTTCTACTAGAGCATAACATTTGGAGATCTGTTGGTGGTACACAAGGAGTCTCTTTTCTCGTCTATATAAAAACCGCTGGGATTGAACAATGGGTGGTTGTGTATCGACTAGTAGTAAGAGTACGTGCAGCAGCTGGAGCAATGGGGAGAAGCCTGTGCGTCGACCATACCTTGGGATTGGTTGTTGTGTGAGCAAAAGGGCGAAGAGAACCTTTTCAGACCACATCGTCTCGCTGCAGAACTTGACTTCTATACCAAATCGGATCACCAGCAGCAGCAAGAGCAGGAGTTCTTGCATTTTCACTCAACAAGGACGCAAGGGTATTAATCAGGACGCCATGATTGTGTGGGAAGTGAGTTATTCAGACTATTTTCTTTTGTATTTCTAACAGTTTGGTCAACTATAAAGCGGGAGTTGCTGTTGCTTTTTGTAGGATTTTATGTCTGAAGATGTGACCTTTTGTGGTGTATTTGATGGTCATGGTCCTTATGGTCATCTTGTTGCTAGAAAGGTGAGAGACACATTGCCTGTGAAGTTGCAGTCTTTCTTCCATAGGCTTCAGTCGAAGCAAAACGGTTCTAAAGGAACTCGATTCAGAAGAAGTTCAAGCAAATCGGCTGTCCAAGAAGCTGTTAAAGAAGGATCTGATGAAGATAAACTAAAAGGCCTGTGGGGTGAAGCTTTCATGAAATCATTTAAAGCCATGGATAAGGAACTGCGGTCTCATCCTAATCTGGACTGTTTCTGCAGTGGCAGCACTGGTGTAACAATTCTTAAACAGGTAGATCTAGAGAACAAAGAGCTCTCTCTCGGTTTCAACCCTGTTTCCTCTGATCTAGATGATTTCTTTTGATTGTTCAGGGGTCTAATCTCTTCATGGGAAACATTGGGGATTCTCGAGCCATCCTTGGATCGAAAGATAGTAATGATTCTATGGTGGCAACTCAACTCACAGTTGATCTGAAGCCGGATCTACCGAGTATGCTTAACACCTTTTCATAATCTTTTTTTTTTTTCTTGGCCTGTATGCATTTTGGAAGTCGAATACTCAACTCACCGTTTTGTGTGTCTGATAGGGGAAGCTGAGAGGATCAAACGATGTAAAGGTCGAGTATTTGCGCTTGAAGATGAGCCAGAGGTGCCGCGAGTCTGGCTACCTTATGATGATGCACCTGGATTGGCCATGGCTAGGGCGTTTGGTGACTTCTGTCTAAAAGATTATGGAGTCATTTCAATACCTGAGTTCACTCACCGTGTTCTTACAGACAAAGATCAATTTGTTGTTCTTGCCTCAGACGGAGTAAGTAAACAAGTGATCTTATATAATTTCTGAGCTTCAAGACAAAGGCTTTACTGAACTTTGAGATTTATTGAACAGGTATGGGATGTGTTAAGCAACGAAGAAGTTGTTGACATTGTAGCTTCAGCTACAAGCCGGGCATCAGCTGCTAGGATCTTGGTGAACTCAGCTGCGCGTGAATGGAAACTAAAGTATCCGACTTCCAAAATGGATGACTGTGCAGTGGTGTGTTTGTTTCTGGATGGTAAAATGGATTCTGAGTCGGATTATGATGAACAGGGCTTCTCTTCAGCCACGAATGCAGTAGAATCAGATGATGGTCAAAGATCAGAACCATGTCTCCAAAGAAACTTCACAGTTAGATCATCATCAGATCAAGAAAATGAGACAAACGGTAATGTTAATACAGAGACTGATGCAGAGGATGAGAAGACGGTAGGTGATCAAAACTGGTTGGGTCTAGAAGGCGTCACACGCGTAAACTCACTTGTCCAGCTTCCCAGATTCTCTGAAGAGAAGTCGAAGACTTGAAATTAGTTTTTAATGTTATTTCTGATAACTGATCTTGAGAAAATTGTTATGCTTGAGCATTGTGCGCAGCTTGATCCTGTTTCTTTTTTGCTGGTGTTTTGAGTTTGATGTATCTGTATTTCACAATAGATTTGTCTCATCGATTCTATCTTAGAATCCATGAATCAAATGTATATACATGTATTAGGTATCTCTTCAAAAAAGAAAGAATATATGTGCTTGGTGTTCATCATCCACTTCCTGCTACAGTCTATAGAATCCGGAATCTACATGCTGATATCGCCTACTCCTGTCAAGTATTTGCAGGTACAAATTAGACTCTGACCAAACATTCAAACGCTCAAGTCTATTTTTGAAGAGGGGGCTCAGAGAAAAGGAACAGTTGACGAACCTCGCTTGAGTTAGAGTTTGTTTTCTCTAATGCTGGCGCCTCTGCCTTTTCATTTGAATAACTTCAAGAGTTCAAAATGAAAACCAAGAAACTAATATTAGCAACATAAAACTTTTCTTCATGATAGCCTACAAGCTGATATGCCCAACATTGTCAAATAAATTGGATTAAAAAGATTGATGATGAAGAAAACTCACGTAGACAATATAGTGACCCATATGAGTTCAATACAATCCACCCAAAGAAGCCTTTGGTCTACAGGAACTACACCGTATGTAACCAAGTGAGCCAATGGCCAGAGTTTCCAGCCTGCCTGCACAACCAAAACCATGACAAAATATTTAAAAAGAACTTTAAGCTTTCATAAGAATATAAAGACAAAGGCGAGACTGATACTTACAGTGATCATTGGCCAAAATGTAGGCTTGATTTCGCTGAAAATGTCAGCTGGAGATTGGAAACGCAAGAGCCCTAAAACTGTAAAGTAGATACTATTCCAAATCGCAGACCACACGGTTTGATCAAAGGCGATTTTTGCAGGGACTACCCACCATTCTTGAAAAGGAAAGAGAGCCTTGAAGAAAACAAGGATTTGGCGTTCAGCGTGCATTGTATTAACGACATGTTACTACAACATATCTTGACAGAACAAAGATTGATATTTTTTACCTCACAGAATTGGTAGTAATAATGAGAGAGTGAACCATGGAGAGTGAATCCAACAAGACCTGATCTAACTACACGAGATCGATCAAACTCAAATAGTGGTTTTCCTTCATAGCACTGCATAAATAAAATTTACAGCCAAAATGGTCAGAGAGAACTCAAATCTAGAAAAGCTTTGTAAAGGGTTTTGAGTTTGTTTACTTGTGCAATCCAATCTCCAAGAGAATACACAATTCCACTGATGGCCATTTTCGCCAAAACTGGATTTGTTTTGAGAATTTGTTCATATGCAACCCAATTGTGTTCAGGTGCATACCTAAGTATCTCGTACAGAGTCCAACCCTAAGTAGAACAGTAACAATCATTACATCAACTTTGGTATTAATCAAATCCCATAAAGGAGCAAGCTTTGCAGAAACCTAAGAATCAATCAATCAAAACAAAACCTAATAAAGCTTACTTGCCAATAGTCATGATCGATGGATAAAAGCTTCGTAACCGCAACAGTACCGGCGGCGAGAACTATGGCTGCGTTGATTCCTCGACTCATCAACCGATCGTTATCTCTATCTTCTCCTTTTTCTTCTTCTTCATCTTCTTTTCGTTCTTCTTGTGGCTCGAAATTAACACTTTTCACTTGGATTGCTTCTCTGTCTTCAATGATGGAGCCAACAACGACCAAACTCCTCCTCTTTGATGTAATCAATCGTCTCTGATTCTTAAAAGGGCTGAGTCTAGGTAATTGGTCGGCGATTCTAATTTGTGAAGGAAGCTTCCCGGAGACAGCGACGATGGTGGTAGGACAACAACAGAGAGCTGCCATGGAGCTCGTGTACTTCCTTCTCAAATCTCAAAAGGAAGATCCTTTTTTTCTTCTCTTCTCGTTGGCTCTCTCACCGCCAAAGGTGAAGTTTTTAGACTTCACAAGCAGACTTTTGTGACCAAACCAAAACGGTAGGAAACTGAGCCAAACCGAGTCTCGGTTTACATTAAACCGATAATGGAAGAAAAAAAAATCGAATTGGATAAAAATGAAGCCGAAAAAGAAGGTCCTACCGAGACTTGAACTCGGGTTACTGGATTCAGAGTCCAATGTCCTGACCACTAGACCATAGGACCAGTTGCTATGTGCCCTACCATTTCCATTTAAGACCAGGGCATGTTCAAGGACTATACCAACGTTCTCTTGTCTCCACCGCTACGGCAGTCTCTGTTGAAAGATTCCGATCAAAAGAAATATGTATACGAGCTTCAGTGCTACATCTCGTTGGTGAATTTGCTACAGGTTAATCATTATCTGTTTCATGAATGTATTGGCTTTGGTTAACGATGTCGATAGGATTAGGTTTCGGTGAAATTAGAAAAAAAATTGGGGCTTTCATGGTTCTTTTGGCCAATTCATTGATTATGAGTTGCAGGATCAGACTAGATCTTGTTACTGACAACATAGTCCTATCAGCATGCTCAAGGGAAATTGTAAAGTAGGGTAGAGCTAGAAATCTGTGGACTAACTTCAGAATCGCTGTGGAAACTGGAGGGTTGGGGCCAGATAAGATTTGCATATCTGAATATGATCTAGTCTTCTGTAGCTTTGTATCAAGAAATGGAGATGAGAAGTGACTTTCATGTACTACTGCCCCATGGATATGGGTTTGTGATTGATGACTTTACAAGAAGGGAAATTTACATGAAAGTTTATGTGGTTTTTGGGCAATATGATTCGTTAAGGAGGCCAAGCCAAATGTAGGCCTTGTACTTGTGCCATGTTCATAGATGCATCCATAAGGGGACAACTTAGATTTTTCTGTGTGTTGCATCCAAAGATGTACTGTGTACCCAAAAATTCCGAGTTCACCAACCACGGATAACCAGTTCTCGTCTGGTTAGGTAAGCGCTTCTTGAAACAATTTGAATGTTTCTCAGAGGCTGGTCATGTCAGTACTACCCACGTTTTTTGAATGGTGTCTTGGAGATAAGATGAACTGGTGGCAGTTCTGTTTTTTGGCTTATATTGAGATTAACCTGCAGCCAGTCCTTTGCTTTACGGATCTTGATAAGATGTTTAAGGATTTTAATTACCCATCAAGAAGATAATGAGGGTGAAAAGGCTACAGAGATTCATTTGACTAGCAAACCATGATTGTCATTTTGTGTATATACGGATTGGGGGAGAAAGAAAGAAAGAAAGTGAAGGGACTTTAAAAGTTAGACCCGGTGAAAGTAGTGGTAGGCCTGTGAAGGTTGAGGTTGAGGTTGAGGGAAGAGCCAGCCTGCCCAAAAAAATAATAATATCTTGTGCAACATGTGATGACTAGTAGCTTGGTCCTACATGCTCATCCAGATATATGCTGAGAAACAAACATCAAAGGGTTGGCCACATTTTAGGAAGAACTAAAATTTCTAATGCTAGATTGCTCAAATAGGTGATTATGAGCTCTGTTCATTTAATATTTGCCATATATATATTGCTATATTGCACTGAATTATTACAGGGAAAGGGAAAGCAGTTGAAAGAGATCTAACATGATGTAGAGGTTTTGATTTTTAGGAGGTAGAGAGGCTTATCATGGGACCACTGTGGATGATATTGCAAAATACATTGTGGTTAAGGTTTGTCTCTGGAGCACATGTTGTGACTGGGATACTCTTATGTGAGAACGCATTAATATCTGTAATAAGTGAAGGATAGAAGTTGTGGACGGTAATTCCCGTGACATTTATGGAGGTATCTGTGATGGTTTTTTCCTATTGAAAAGACAAATAAGGAGACCCCAAAAAGGTGAGAACAACAATACACAGAAAAGAAAATATCAATCACTTTTTTTCGTTGAAGACAAATAGTGTGGTCAATGACCACTACTCCCCTATATGTTGGGTTAGGAGTTCTACTCATTCTGCATCGCTGAGGTACAGAAGTTTTGTCTTTGATGGAAACTGTAGAAGCTGGGCATGATGATGTTATTGGTTGGTTCGAGCATGTATCGGAGAATGCCTGCAAGGTTCAAAGCGAGACTCTGCGCCGGATTCTTGAGCTCAACTCCGGAGTGGAGTATCTGACGAAATGGCTTGGAACTGTTGATGTAGAAAAGATGGACGACTATACCTTGGAAACTCATTTTACTTCCTTGGTGCCTATTGTTTCACATGCTGATTTAGATCCTTATATTCAAAGAATAGCAGATGGAGAGACTTCTCCATTGCTTACACAAGAACCCATCACAGTTCTGTCCCTCAGGTATAAGTATATGCATCTTTTTTGTGTCTCTCTGTGTGTGTGTATGTGATTTATGTCCTGTCTTGATCCCTATCTCCTCTCTTTTTTTTACGCAGTTCTGGTACAACAGAAGGAAGACAAAAGTATGTTCCGTTTACTCGCCATAGCGCGCAAACTACTCTTCAGATTTTCCGATTATCAGCGGCTTACAGATCAAGGTTTGTTTTCATTTCTTGTCTATTCTTTTCTGGTAAACACTTCTTCATTTGCTCATTACTTTCTACTATGCTTTTTTCGTAAAGGTTTTATCCAATAAGGGAAGGAGGGAGGATTCTTGAGTTCATATACGCTGGGAAGGAATTTAAGACGCAAGGAGGATTGACAGTAGGAACGGCCACAGCACATTACTATGCGAGTGAAGAGTTTAAAACTAAGCAAGAGACAACAAAGTCCTTCACTTGTAGCCCACAAGAGGTCATCTCGGGAGGTGATTTTGGGCAGTGCACGTATTGTCATCTCCTACTTGGTCTCCATTACTCCAGCCAAGTAGAGTTTGTCGCCTCTGCTTTTTCATACACCATTGTCCAAGCTTTCTCCTTTTTCGAAGAAATCTGGAGAGAGATATGTGCTGACATCAAGGAAGGCAATCTCAGCTCAAGAATCACTCTGCCCAAGATGAGGAAAACTGTATTGGCTCTGATCAGACCAAACCCGTCTCTAGCTTCCCATATTGAAGAGATCTGCATGGAGCTGGAATCAAATCTCGGATGGTTTGGTTTAATCCCAAAACTATGGCCAAATGCAAAATTCATCTCCTCAATCATGACCGGTTCCATGCTGCCGTACCTGAAAAAACTGAGGCATTACGCTGGCAGCTTGCCTCTGGTGAGCGCAGATTATGGGTCAACCGAGAGCTGGATTGGTGTGAACGTTGATCCTCATCTTCCCCCAGAAGATGTGACCTTTGCCGTGATTCCAACTTTTAGTTACTTCGAGTTTATACCACTTTACAGGCGCCAGAATGAATCAGACATAGGCAGTGACGGTGACTTTGTCGAAGAGAAACCTGTTCCACTTTCACAAGTCAAACTCGGACAAGAGTACGAACTTGTTCTTACCACCTTCACAGGTAAATAAAAACCTCCACTGCAGTTTCCATTGTCTATTGTTATAATCAACGAGCTTAGTATGCCTCTCTGCTTCCTCTGTTTTATCCTCTGTTCAGGTCTTTACAGGTACAGATTAGGAGACGTCGTTGAAGTAACCGGTTTTCACAAAGGCACACCGAAGCTAAGTTTCATATACAGAAGAAAACTCATCTTAACCATCAACATTGACAAGAACACAGAGAAGGATCTTCAGAGAGTGGTTGATAAGGCGTCTCAGCTTCTGAGCCGAACCACACGAGCAGAAGTTGTTGACTTTACAAGCCAGGCAGACGTTATCGCTCGTCCCGGTCACTACGTCATATACTGGGAAATCAGAGGAGAAGCAGAGGATAAGGCTCTTGAAGAATGCTGCAGGGAGATGGATACTGCTTTTGTGGACTATGGTTACGTTGTGTCGAGGCGCATGAACTCGATCGGACCGCTCGAGCTACGAGTTGTGGAACGAGGCACGTTTGGGAAAGTGGCGGAACGGTGCGTTGGGAAATGCGGTGGCTTGAACCAGTTTAAGACTCCTAGGTGTACGACCAATTCGGTTATGCTTAACATACTTGATGATTCTACTATCAAGAGATTTCGGAGTTCGGCTTATAACTAGAAAAACCTGATTTCTAAATTTAGTTTGGTGTTTTTATCTTTCTGAATCTGTGGCGGCTGTGTTAATGTATGCAGATTTGACCATTTACAAATGAAGAATAAAGTAACTTTTTGATTTAAAAGATGGAGCAACTAAATTTTGTAATTTCAAAAAGTAAAACTCATTTCTATTTTAGCTTTAGATTTGCATATGGGAGAAAAAAGGAGGCAAAATTTGTAAAAGTAACAAGAATTAATATTTTATTTTATGTAAATAAATAGGTTGTGAAACCACTTAGAAATTTTGTCATCATCATCATCTCTTATTAGGCTCATAGGAAGTTTGGCAATCCATCGCCGGCATGCTTCGGCCGTGACCATTGATTGATTCTTCATCATTATCTTTTAGAAGCATTTTATTGCATTGTTCTAGTCTATATAACCAAACAATAGTGTGGCATAAAGTTGTGTACTAACTACTAAGTAGTAGTATATACAGTATAATGGAGTATGGAAAAAGAAAGTGGTCTAATTTTGATATAGACAAAATAACATAAAACATTTATTAGATGTCACAGACGCAAACACGCATTAAAAGGTAAAGATTGTGAGAGGCAAGTGGGCTAAATTGAATCAATATAATACTACAACAATACGTTAAAGAAAACATTTATTAGATGTTGAATGGAGGAGAGGTAGCGAATGATTCATAATTGTTACTGTTAGATAGTATAGTATGAACCAAGTGTGGCACACATTTTTCTTGCTTTTACATTCGTTCCCAACTAAACAAATAAAATCCATATGTATGGTTCTGGACCGACGCATGCATTACATTACATATTTAGCTTTTTTCTTAATTCTAAATTACATATGTAGTTTTGATATAGTTAATTAATGTGTATCTCTTTCTATTTATTATACTGAAAGCAAGTAGGAGCAATCATAGTTTGTACCAGAGGAGTCAGAGACATCCATCTATCATTCATATCTGGTTTTTCTTTAATTTGGTAAATAATTTTTAATGATGAACCAATCATCGATCGGTAAGCAATTTCTTTAATTATCATTAGGTTGGTAGTTACCAAGATCGGTCCACTTAAAGAAATGAAAAAAGTATCAGATCATGGAGTTTATATTTCCATCAAATAAATAAAACTACAAACACATTTATCATTTAATCGTTTATACATTTTCCAGATTTGTGTATATATTTCTTCCAGCAAAACTCCCAAGACTGGAATTTTTTTTTTACTTTAAAGAGGAGATCTACATATCACATTCCAAAGGTCCATAATCAACCAAGCAAAAATAAAAATATCAGAGGATTTGTTGGTTGGTCCATCATGATCCAACTCATCTCCTCCATGTGGGGATATCAATATAAACGAAATTAATGATTGCTATTTGTTTTAAAATATTCAGAAAGGAAAAAATCAACAACTAAACACACATAATGACTTGTAGTATTTCAAGATTACTACAATGCCATATGCGAACCGAATTTAAAATACTATCAACAACATATTCAACCAAAAACTACAAAAAAAAAAAGATCACAAAAATATATTCTTTATTAAAAGAGAATACTGTAGAATATTAAATTGTTGAGACGAATATGTTGCACCAAATGGTAAAAGCAGTAGCTTCCTTTCTTTAGTAGTAAAAATCAAGATTACTTACAATGCCGTATGGGGGACCAAAGATTTAAATGTTATCACTTATCAACAATATATTCAACCAAAAATCTAATAAACCCTAAAATGCCCAAAAAAAGGGAAGAAAGAAACACCATATTCAACCCAAAATGCACAATAATATTTTTTGAGATGAATCCCTATATTGAATGACATGATACAAGCACTAGCCTCCTTTATATGACAAAAATGAAACTACAAAAGTCTTAAATGCATTTTTTAAAAAACCTATATTATTTATTTTCTGTTACAATTAAAGGTATTCATAATAATCCTATTGTTTATATATATTAAAAAGATATCATATACTATAATCAAGCTAATAACTTTGAGGTAAGATTATAAATATACTTTCAAATGGGTAAGAGTTTGTAGTTTGTCAAAAAATAAAAGAAGAAAAAACATTAACTCTGATAGATGATTTTTATCAAACAAAATTACTGTAACCTTATAATAATTTTGAAGTAGTCAGATTAATTAACGAGAATTAAATTAAGGATATTGATTTATTTAAGAGTGGATGAGGAGATGACGTGGAAGTGAGTGACAGTGAAGAAACACGTGACAGTCGCCAGCAATGGGAATCCAATTCCAACTTTTATTTAACTTTTATCCCCTCTTGCGGCTACTTTTGTCTTTTACCGTTACCCTTTTATATTTTTTCTCAACGGTCTTTTTCACCGTTTCAACATGTTTATCTTAACCGATGGTTTAACCCGGTTATACAGATTAATAACCAAACCGAGACACATCGATCGGTATAACTATTAACTAACATCCAATTATATATTCTCGTCTCTTATCTTTTCCTTAAATAAAAAAATTGACAACTTTTGAAACCCAAAGTCTCTCTTTTCTCTCTTTCTTGGTCGGAATCGGATTAGAAGAATCTTGACGCAACTTGTCCTCTATAAAAAACATAATAGAGGAATACAGTTGTACACATCATGAAGTTAATAAAAATCATTGATTAATTAATACTACTACTAACTAAGTTTTAAAATTTAATTAAAATGGACTTTTAGTAATGATCTGAAGCAATAGTATCAGTCAAAACTTTGGTTTCTAAAATAAAAGTTTGTTAATTTTCATGAACAAACACACTTTCCTAGTTGTTTCAGTTAAACCCAAATTACAATTTCTCAACTTTCTCCAGTTCTCTTTCTTCTTCTTCTGCTTAGTTCTGGTCTCGTCTGAAATTAGAATATAAAGTTTCCTTTTTTCGGTTCTGGGTTTTTCTTTTTTTTTTTTCCTTCCTCGAGTGTCGAGCTTAATAGAGAGGAGAAGAGATTCTCTCTCTTTCTCAAGTCAAGTGTCAAAGTATTGAACGTGTTCATTGAACCTTAGCTCTTACGTTGCGTCTTAAATCTCATTCTCACCCACATAACAACAAACAAAAGTAAAGTTTGCATCTTTTTTTCAAGATTGGCTTTTTTTTTAGGGAGTTTAAAAAAGGCAAAGTCTTTACCCTTTTTTTTTGCGTTTAATTCACCAACCATTAAGATCGTTGATGACGATTCCTCTACTTTTCCAGTAAGTTTTTTTTTTTTTTTTTAACCCTTTCATCTTCTCAAAGATTGTTAGTTGTTTTTACTTATGGATCTTGTCGCTTTCATGATGTGTTTTTTTTTTTTTTGTTTGGCTGGATTGTTTACAGATTCGTAGACATGGTCTTGTTCGATTAATGTCTGTTGGTTTTGACACTTTTTTACTCTACTCTTCTTGAACTTGAGAGAACAATGGCTTCTTCTTCTAAGAGATCTATCTGCTGCTTTCTTCTTCTTCTGCTCTTTACTTTACTGATCTGGATTCCTTCCATCTCCTTTGCTGCTACTAACCCTGATGATGGTAAAATCACTTTTTTTCTTTCTTTCTGACTTACCTGCTTCTAGATCTGTGCATATTGGTTGAGGATTTTTTCAGTTTTTATGAGAATTAATCAGGCATTGTTGTGATTGAATCAGTTGCTGCAATTAACGGATTATTCGCTGCGCTTGGCGCACCTGTTCTTCCTGGTTGGATTGCTTCTGGTGGAGACCCTTGTGGTGAAGCTTGGCAAGGGGTTATCTGCAATGTTTCAGACATAATTAGCATGTAAGGGAGGATCTTTCACAGATGACCACAATTCTTTATTCTTTCATTGAGTCTTTCTTTTAATTCTATTTTGAATGGTTTTGTTGGTTACAGAACTGTAAATGCTGCAAATTTGCAAGGAGAGCTTGGTGACAACTTAGCCAAGTTCACTTCTATCAGGGGAATGTAAGCACTTTTAGACACAACTTGTGACAATTTTGACTATACAATTTTTGATATTTCTTCTAACCTTTTTGGTCTGTGTACTTTGCTTTATCTTCAGAGATTTTAGCAACAATCTCATTGGAGGAAACATACCTACTAATTTGCCGGTTACATTGCAGCATTTGTATGTATACTCTCCCTTAACAATGTATATTATTCATTCTATTAATAGGTTTTGTTGCTTTGAATAGTTTGTATGATAATGGTCTTTACCTTTTGGCAGTTTTCTTTCAGCTAATCAGTTCACCGGGAGCATTCCGGAATCTCTAGGAACATTGACTTTTCTGAATGACATGTAAGTTCAGATTGCTCCCAAATTTCTCCATTTTTTTCAATAGCTTTGTGCCGATGACAATCACCATTTGTTTTCAGGTCTTTGAACGATAACCTTCTATCAGGAGAGCTACCGGACGTGTTTCAAAACCTTGTCGGACTGATTAATCTGTATGCTTTCGTCTTTTTTTATACCTTTGGTGAACAGTTACTGTTTATATGGATGGGTTTGTGATATGATATCTTTGTGCAGTGATATATCATCTAACAATCTAAGCGGCACATTGCCTCCTTCAATGGAGAATTTATCAACTCTTACAACATTGTAAGTTTTGGTCATTACAAAAACAAATGTTGATTCTTTTTTGTTGTTGTTCACCAAGCTGATAGTCTGAGTTTTGCAGACGTGTTCAGAACAATCAGTTCTCAGGAGCTCTTGACGTTCTTCAAGGCCTTCCTCTTCAAGACTTGTATGTTTCTTTCTTTCACAATGTACAAGTACTTACTTAAACAGTGCTGAATTTTTCAAAAGTCTTACTTTTTGTTGTCTTCTTGAAACAGAAACATAGAAAATAACCTCTTCTCTGGACCCATACCAGACAAATTGCTAAGCATTCCCAAGTTCCTGTAAGTGCTCTATTATTTTCTCTTTACTAATCCTTTGGGGCCATTGCATGTGTTTTTTTTACAAAGTTGCTCTTGTGTATGCTTAAATTTGGTGATGCAGACATGAAGGGAACCGATTCAATTCCTCCACGGTTAATTCCACCACGGCTAATTCCACCACGACTGCACCATCATTGTCTCCGTCTCTATCTCCAACAAAACCAGCTCCAACAAGACCATTTTCTGGAGTTCCACCTCCTCCAAATGAGAGGAACCGAGGGAAAGTTGCTGATGGACCTTCTGATTCAGAAGGATCAAGCTCTGAGAATTCCAAGGGAAAGAACTCTTCACATACTAAGAAAATAATTCTTATTGCATTCGCTGGCGTCCTCGTCTTCATAATTCTCGTTTTGGCAATACTCTTGCTGTTGCCAAAATGTGCCAGACGAAGAGAACATGCTAACAGAGTCTTTAAACCGCATCAAGTTGGTGCTGATAGAGGAGGCAGAGAGAATGCTTTAGAAAATGGGCCTCCGGTCCTGCCACCGCCTGTTCGATCTGAAAAAGGTAGGATTGAACTTTGGAAGTTTTGTCTATTGGTTCCTACTGTCCTTTGTTAAGTAATGCTGGTATTGTGCTTATGAACAGTTCAAAGGGATCCCTTCAAGAAAGCTGGAGAGGAGCCAAAGGCTTTACATGACCTTGAGAGGTTGCGGAGACCTGTGCCTATATCAAGACAAGAAAGTCAAGATATTGACTTTTCAATGTTGATGCCTCCTCCTCCGCCACCTCCACCACCACCACCACCTCCTCCTTTGGCTGAGAAGGTCACCGTTATGCCAATTATATCACCTGAAAGACCCGTTAAGAAACCTTCCCCTAAACGGTTACCCTTAACTTCTGTGAAGCACTACTCCATTGCATCTCTTCAACAATACACAGAAAGCTTCTCACAGGAAAATCTCCTTGGCTCGGGCATGCTTGGGAGTGTTTACAGGGCTCGACTTCCTAATGGAAAGGTATATTGCAGTTAATTCAAACATGTCAAGCTCAGAGACTATGCTTTGGTTCTGAATCTTTTGTCTTTTACAGTTGTTTGCTGTCAAGAAGTTGGACAAGAGGGCTTCTGAACAACAACAGGATCACGAGTTTATCGAACTAGTGAACAATATAGATAGGATTCGCCACGCCAATATTGTTGAACTTGTGGGTTACTGTGCTGAGCACGACCAAAGACTATTGGTCTACGAATATTGCAGCAACGGTACGTTACAAGACGGGTTGCATTCAGACGATGAATTCAAGAAGAAACTTTCTTGGAATACCCGTGTCAGTATGGCACTTGGAGCTGCTAGGGCCCTTGAGTAAGTTTCTTGGTTTACTTCAATATGGAATTGTTCAACGGGTTTTTTACCGATTTCTGACATTTGTTAATGTTTTTAAGGTACTTGCATGAGGTGTGTGAACCACGTATCATACACAGAAACTTCAAATCAGCCAATGTTCTACTAGACGATGACCTGAGTGTTCTGGTCTCAGATTGTGGTTTGGCTCCACTAATATCATCAGGCTCTGTGAGTCAGGTAAAGTACTAAAACCCAGTGAGCTTTGCTTTACTCACAGTTTTACAGACAATTGCTATCAGAGAAAAAAACTAAACTATTTTTTATAATCATAATCAGTTATCAGGACAACTGCTAGCTGCTTACGGATATGGAGCTCCAGAGTTCGACTCTGGAATCTATACATGGCAGAGTGATGTATACAGTTTTGGTGTTGTTATGTTAGAGCTCTTGACGGGTAGAATGTCCTACGATAGGTATGTATGTCACATTGTTTTATTTGCTTTAGTTTTGTTTTTTGTTATGGCCAAGTGTGTATTAATATCAATGAGTCAATTATAGGGACCGAAGTAGAGGAGAGCAGTTCTTAGTGAGGTGGGCAATCCCTCAGCTTCACGATATTGATGCATTGGGCAAAATGGTTGATCCATCTCTTAATGGACAATACCCTGCAAAGTCATTGTCACACTTTGCTGATATAATTTCCCGGTGTGTTCAGGTAAAAGCACATACTGACTGACAATTAGACACTGTAATGAGATGCTTGTGATTGTGTTTGCTTGACCAAAAACAGTTTTTTTCTTTTCTTCTTTTCTAGTCTGAACCAGAATTCAGACCATTGATGTCTGAAGTTGTTCAAGATCTACTAGATATGATCAGAAGAGAGCGCCATGGTTCAGGCGAACCTAGTGCAGACTAGAGATTTTGTAAAGAAGCATTTGTTATCGGATCATCTCTGTGAATTCGTGGAAACAAGAGATGTTCAGTTTTCAGAAACAACAACATAGGGAACTAAACCAGACACATAAAAAAAAGAGAGTCAAAGGCCTCAGGAGGAGGCTTAAGCTGATCTACAGCCAAGAAGAGGCTTATTTCATGTGAATTGGCTCAAGCAAAAGGATCAATGTGCTAGCTTCCCAATCAGCGATTATTCAATTCGCGGGGAGTTTCTTTTTGTGAATCTTGAATCATCTGTGTTAGTAATAGACCTCTACTGTAAAATGGTGTGTTACTCTGATTCTTTGAACTTGTTTTACTTAAAGCTCGTAGTAGTTATTCTGTATTGTATTCTTTTTAGTATGTATGCGAGTGACTATGTGTATTTTTACCTGGAACATATATTTTACTAATCAACTGAAGTCCAATAAGTCATACCAAACAGGACGAAACTAAATATACGAACGGAATTGTCATTATTAGTTACATATTTAAATAGAATGATCTAGGAGGATAAGTACTAAAAGATACTAGGTAAAAATCATATATATATAATCGTAATTAAGAGATATTTACCACTTTTATCTCACAAGAGCAGCAATTTTTGAGACGTGAGACTAATCAGCATATCCAAATGGAAAGTGTTCAAAATCTACTTCACTCAGTTCTCTCGTCACTCTCGTTACTCTTTTTAAATCGCCATGGATGACCATGAGTCAACCTCTTAGATTCTTGGTAGAGCAGAACACAAAAACGATTTTTAGTTTGATCAGTAACAAACAGGTTGCAAAACACTAGATTTTTAATTTCAATTTGTTTTAATGATTTTTTTGTTCGATCTGGATTTTGTTCAGTTTGTATTCTAAACGTAAATAAAAACTAAAACAAAATATTTTTACTATGGATTGTATAACGGAAAGTACTTCATAGAATTAAATTGTGTTTAGTGTTTACTATGTTGTTTTCATATAACTACAAATATAACTTTTAATAAACTCCATTAAATTTTCAACTTGACTTAATCAAAAAAACTGATACAAATCGAATAATTGGATCAATTTCGATTTGGGTCATAAAAACTGAAACCTAAATAATTTGATCCAAAATTCATGAAAATGAAAAGTTTGTACAAACTTATCCTTTCATTCTCAACAAACTTATTTATATGTGTTTTTCTCCTAAAATTTCTAAAACATGTGAATGTTGTACGACAAAATGCAAGTGGGTGCCTTTAAAAATTCAGGATCATGATCTTTACATGTCTTGATTCTTCTTTAATCTTTTCTTTAAAATCAATTCAAACTCATTTTTAGTCAAACCAACACAAATATGAATTTCATTAAATATTTTCATCTTACTTTCCTCTAAGGTTATGTCTTCCATTATGATTTGATTATGAGGTAATATGTTTGATTTAGTTGAAAGGACTATGAAATTAGTGATTATCACTTTTAATTTTTGAGTTTCCATTTGTTTTAAAATTATTCATATATATGGTTTTGCTTTCCGTAAAAACAGAGAAAGAAATATTTGCACTAGTTGGAGATACAATTTATATATGAAAAACTAATTTGATGAGTTTTATGATTTTATCCGGTCGAAAGTTGAAAGAGTCGATTGATGAATGATTTTTTTTTTATAAAAACATTGTCTTCCATATACTCTTTAAATTCTAAAAAAATTAACTAAAAAAAAAAAGAAAAAAATTACTTAAAGAACTTTTACTAAACAAACTTTTTATTTGGCTCAATCTAGATATAATAATATAATTTTTACTTCATATTATTTAATTATAGATTTATAGTTAGAATAAAAGATATATGAATATTTTTTAATAAACTTCATTAATTGTTATTGGTTCGGTATATATTAAAATTAGTTTTAATGCGGATTCGGCTATGGTAAGGCTGAAATATCCTTTGCACTATTCTTTGTTATTATTTATAGCTATTTATTTGCTATACAAATCTTGACATCAATTTTCAAAAAAGAATATTAACAAATGAAAACATGCACAAGAAAAAATAATACTTGCTCTTGTCCGGTTTATTTATGGTGATGGTGTTATTAACACATTGTCTTCTCTTGTCATTTAGATTTAAAAGCACTAAATAAACCACATAATTAGTAAGATGACAATGCTACAAAAAAATGATTTATTTACTTGATTTACTTAGTTCAAATGGGGATACCAAAAACATGATTTCTTTGTTTGATTTATTTAGTTCAAATGAGATATATAAAAACAAACAAACCATATCATAACTACAGTAATGTTCAATAATGATCCCCCTCCACCAATGAATTTAGCATATTATATATTCAACAATGACAGATTACAACACATTTATAATTAAATTTCAAAAAACTTTCTGTGAGATTTCTGAAACAAAGATTTAAAAAATCTTACAACAAAATAAAAAATAAAAATCGAAAATCGAAAGGCTAAGAAAAAAGAATCTAAAAAAATTTGTAGTAGACAAAATCTACAACAATCCATGGCTGTAAAATAAAATATTTTTATCAATAAAATTGTTATTGGTTCGGTAAATATGAAAATCAGTTTTAATTCGAATTCCGCTTTGGTATTGCGGTTTATTAAACATGATAAATTATCGGTAACTTTATATATCGATTTTTGGTATCACCATTTCGGTTTGGCCTGATTTGGTTTGGGCCGGTTTGTTATTATCCACCTTTAATCATAGTTGACCAAGATAGTTTTAACTTTTAAGTAAACGACACACTGTTTAAATGTAAAACAACGACACGATCCTTGGACCAAAGAAAGGAGCGTCGTTGTTAAGCAGAGAAGAGAGAAGAGAGAAGAGAGAAGAGAATGGGAGGAGTTCTATCATCTGTGTTTGGAAGTGGAGAAGATGCAGTTGCTACAGGGACTGAATCTGAGCCAAGTCGCCTCTTCAAGTTTAGCTCTTCAGCTCGGTGGCAGCTTCATTACAACGAGATCAAAGAATCAAACAAACTGGTATGTCTCTGACTCAGATTCGATTCAGTGTTTTTATGTGTAATACAATCAATTTGGGATTTTGATTGAGATTTTTGGTTCTCTGTGAATTGATTAATAAGCTGGTGGTTGATTTCTCGGCTTCGTGGTGTGGACCATGTAGAATGATTGAGCCTACGATTCATGCCATGGCTGATAAGTTTACTGATGTTGATTTCGTCAAGTTAGATGTCGATGAACTTCCTGTAAGTATCTCTCTCTATATATCAAAAAGTCTTCATCTTTGTTTTGTAATGCTAATCTGCGAGCTGTCTAAAACTGCAAATCACTAGGATTCTGTTTTCTGTTTTGTTGAAGTTAGGTTCAGCGTTTTCTGCTTCTGGTGGTTATTTGAATTGTATTGAGAAACAAACAATTTAAACTTACTGCATGACTTAATAATGTTGCCAGGATGTGGCTAAAGAGTTTAATGTGACGGCAATGCCAACCTTTGTGCTGGTGAAAAGTGGTAAAGAGATTGAAAGGATCATTGGAGCCAAAAAGGAAGAACTTGAGAGGAAAGTTAGCAAACTCAGGGCATAGTGACCATTATTAACACCGACCTTCACCAATAACCCCATTATTTGTAAACTCAATAATAAATGGTATGTTGTGGGGGTGGGGGGGAGGGAGTTGTTCTATACTTTCCGCTTAATGTAAAACTTTTTGTGTGATGCCGTGATTGATTAAGATGGTCTGTTGATTTGCTTAGACTCTCTCTTCTTCTTTAGCATGGTTTATGATGCAAACTTCCGAAAGACAATTTCAGCCATGAAAGTATCTGACAATTCATTTTTGTTCATGGTCTTCAAGCTTACCCTTTATTCAATGAGCATTCCACTAAAAGTGTAACGAATGATATCAAGTTGTAAAACCAAAATGACACCATTCCAACGCGATGTGATTCCTTCATAAAAGCAAAGCTCCTGCGACGTTGCGTATGCACCATGGAGCTTTTGCATTTATGAACATACATGCATTAAGGAAACTGACTCTGAGATCTAATGATGATATTCTTTCTTTCCTTGTTCTTTTTTGGCAATAGTTGAGCTTAAAATGCCATGACAGCTTGTAACAATGATTGCCATAGGGAAAAATATAGATGATTTCATTGCTGGCCAGAACCCTTTTTAACTCCCCAAAAATATCAATCACCTTCGTGAATACTCTGATATGCCACTTCACCTTGCTTTCAATTTGAAGCCACCACCACAAAAACGTTATGGAGCCCATTTGTTGGACGAATTGGGGTGAGAAGAAACTAATATACTGCCTGGTCTTAATCCTCTGTAGGCTGTGTTTGAACCTAAACCACCAGTATTTTCTGAAATTTCCCTGCCATAAATATGTAAAATAGAGATGTATACCACTCAAGCAAAGCACAAAAACAGCCTTCATCATCACACTCAGAGTATCTGCAAATGGAGTATGATGCAGAACATGAGAGTTGTTGTTGTATGATCTGCTCCAGTTCTCTTTGAAGCATAGAATCCAGCTCAATCTCCATTTCAATATCACCAATCTTAGGCATTGAATATACTAGTATAGTAAACAACATAGACGAAAGAGTTGCAGATTTTCTTGGAAGTGTATGTATGTGCTTAGATTGCCATATGTGCCATAGCTGGTATTTGACAACACTACAGAGAAACAATGTCATGTTCTTGGAATCTCTTCCCGTAATGCTAAGTTCCATCTAAGCTGAGAAAAGAGAAACTGTTCCAAAAACTGCAAACGGTGGAATGGTGTCACCTTCGCCAGAAACTTCACCGGATAAGAAACACTAGCGGCAACAACCTGTAACTCTGGTGCAAAATCGCCTCTTGAATTCACATCGCTCTGTTTCATGATCAATTTGAGATGCTTCTCGTTCATTTGTGCCATCAATCGCTGTTTAAGTCTCCACTTGTGCTTCACTTGGAACTTTACATCGCCAATAGTAAGCTGTATTAGTAATGTAGCACGATCTGTCGAAGCTATGCCGAGCACAACATCCCCTGTTAAGCTAACTTCATACCCTGAAAGCTCTTATGATGGTCTAGGTTGTAACAAAAGTTTCTCATACACCTTTGGAAAAGATATCGAGACAACGTGCCCTTGTATAACCAACCCACAACTGTCTTTTCCTCTGAAACTAAAACTCTTGTGGCTCCTCTATGTTTGAACTTGTACCACAAGTATATGGTTTTTTTCCACAGTGGTATTAAAGCAAACACTTAGTGCGCAACATATTTGAGCTGTCGACTTAGAGGCTGCGGCACCATATGATTCTTCTTCATGAACGTCAATCACACAGTGAGTTGGTTCTTTTACCAACATCACGTCATGTGCCACAGAAAACAAGAACAAATTGATAACGTATCGATTAGAACACGTGCTTCTTGGAGAAAAGTGTTACGATTTCCATTGTCTTTGCCACCTGACTCTTGGTGTTGGTGGTATCGGTGAATGGGCTTTCACTCATGTTGTAAATCCATATTGTATGTTATGTTAATATTGTCTGTTTAAAATAATTGACAAAGTTACCAAACAATTTTTAGAAAAGGATGAAATGTCTTATATTCTTATTTATGAATGCATCCCACATTTTTTTAACATTTTAAATTAATCCATCCACTTTATCTAATTTTTTTTTTTTTTTTGGTCCCAACATCCACTCTAGATTATATACAATATAAGTACTTAAACTAACAAGAGAGAATTTCAAAAATACCTCTTTTACAATACCATTTTTCAAAAATAGCCCATCTTCCAAATTTTACCAAAAAAACCACTAAAAATTTGTAAATTTTCAAAAATTTTGTGTAAGCTTATTATATATATCTACACAAATTACCTTTATATGTATGTAATTGTTTTTTTATATTTTATAAAAAAACCTTTTAAAAACTGTTTAAAAATGTTTTAAAAATCTTGTAAACCTTTTAAAAACTTTGTAAAAACCTTTTAAAATGTTTTAAAACTTCATAAATATTTGGATCTAGTCTATAGGGTAGTAGTTATTATCTAGAAGTACCTTGTGACCCATATAAAACTTTATGATTTTTCATATTTAAAAAGGGGTATTTTTGAAAATTGATAGATGAAAAGGGTATTTTTGAAAACGGGTACACCAAAAATGGTATTTCTCAAAAATTCTCAAATAACAAACCAAATTAAGATTACAAAACACAAAAACACAACACAACACAACACAAGAAAAATATTTAATTTATTTTTAAAAAAAATTGTGCTGGTAACCGCACGTAAAAAATCTAGTCATATATATATAATCGTAACTAAAAGAAAGATTATGTAAAAATATATAATCGTAATATTCATAAGACATCTACTGTAAAATGCTGTGTTTACTTGATTCTTTGAATTTGTTTTACATAAAGCTCATAGTCATAGATCTTACTCTGTATTGTATTCTTTTAGTATGTATGTGACTGTGACTATGTGTATTTGTGCCCGTAACACATATTTGATACTACTTAGACCATCTCAATCCTTCATATAATTAATGACAATGTCTTTCCACAAACAAAATATAATATGTAATGTAACAAAATAATTATTATTTCAATATTTAAGTGTTTTTAAATTGAAGACACGATGTGTTTAATTTCTTGGTAGAGAAACACTTTCTCCATTTAATTATTAACTAGGATGTATCCCGTGCTATAAAGCATGAATCAACATTTTTCCAAAAATTATAATATAATAATAAAATTATTTTTATATTGTTTTTTTTTTTGTTAAAGGATATAATCATTGTTAAATTGTTTTAAGAAGTTATTTTGTTTGAGACAGTATTTACTTAATATTACAATTCTTTGGTAAATATACATCTATCTTTCTCAATACTAATTATTTTAAAATATTTTAGTATTTTACTTTGTTTGATGTATATTACAATTTTTTTTGTTTGTTGTATTTGCATCGTTATTTTATGAAATATTTTAAAGTATTAATGATAATATCATAATTGTAAGCAAATAAAATTTATTAATTTATCAACTATATAAATTTAGTTTTACCAGCCCACCGATGTGGAACATTAAACACACATTTTTTCTTCATAGATTGAGTAATATATCTTCGTTTTTAAAAATTCAAATTATGCAGAAAAAACTATACATATTTATTTATCATATGTATTATTTGATAATTCAAAACAATTTGTAAATGAAATAAAAGAAAGATGATAAGAGAATCACAATTGAAAATCTTAACAAAATCTTCCAAATATAGTTATTAAAAATAATCATATTTTATACTTAGATATAAAATTTTACTTTTTAAAATTCTGATTGATTTATAATATATTAAAATTAATTAGTAATTTTTGTCCATAATTTGTTTTAATTTTTTGTCGTCTCATAGTACAAAGATAGGAAACTAAAGGAAATGTCTTATATTCTTATCTATGAATGCATCCCACATTTTTTTAACATTTTAAATTAATCCATCCACTTTATCTATTTTTGTTTTTTTTTTTGGTCCCAACATCCACTCTAGATTATATACAATATAAGTACTTCTGGGTTAAGTACAATAAAAGTATAAACACTTTTGGGGTTAAGTACCTCTTAAATTTTCAGAACCGCCTAAGAGCATCTTTACTGGTGTTGCTCAATGGGTTGCTCAGTATTTTTGTGGTTCAAAAATAAATCAAAAACCTTTAAATATGACCATTTAACATAGAACCGTTGCTGTAGGAGGGATCGGAAGCAACCCGGAAGCAACCCATAAAAGTCATACGTGTCAAGCTCTGGTTGGGTAATGAGAAAATAGAAAAGACAATTTTTTTTTTCCCATTTTCTTCTTCTTTTTTGCGACTCTCTCTCTCTCACTCTCTTGACGGAAATAGGCGATTCTTCCCTTGAATCAATTGATTTTTGACACCAATTTTACACTTTCCCCTCTTTGAGTTGTTTCGTCGTCTTCAGCTCTTCATCGGCCGTTGTACTTTCCAGTGACAAGAAAGAGAGAGTTCGGAGAGAGAGAGCGAGACAAATCCTCATCGTCTTGGTTCTTGTTTCTTCCTCGATCTCTCGATCTTCTCCTCTGATTTAAGGTAAATAAACCATCTTCTTCTCTACTCTTTTCTCTAATTTCTCTATGCTCTGTTTTTTTGCTGCAACAAACAAAAAAACTTCTCTGTTTTGACTTAAGCAATTGTGTGTTGGGGTTCTCTAGTGGAAGGGAAATTTTGCTTAGGTTATAAGTGGATTGCTTTAATTAGTTTAGTATTAAATATATGATTAGTTTATATTTGAGCAACTTAATAGAGTTGCTGGAGTAAAGATGGTCTAACATCTTAGTTTTCCAGAGCCTAACCAAAAGTATTCTTTGTGCAGTTAAAATGCTGAAGTATCCCGTGCAGTGTGTTGTTTCTGCCCAGGAACAATCCGAAATCTTATAAAAGAGCTCACTCCACAAAATATGAGGATTGACCTTATTTCAAGTTCATTCAAGGCAGCAGGTACAATAAATATCCCTTCTTGTTCATATTTTTTTATGACTGAAATTTTCTTACTGTATCTTTTTTTCTTTCAGAGTGTCGAACTGAACCCTGGTTCAAATCACGTTTCATAGAAGAACAAATTCCACTTGAGTTCATACAAATGTGGAATGAAGCTCCTGAAACTTCCACGTCTCTGAAGCTAAGTACTTCAGAAAACCAGTTCATTCCAAGTGCCATCAAGCTTAGAGTGACCGCAGCTTCTGTTCCTAAGTGTATCGTGGATAACTCATTGATAAAGATGTGGCACAAATGTAATGGACTAGACCTATCATATGTCTACTTGTGCATAAATCTGAATGGTGGGAAATATAGTGTCGGGGATCAACTTATGATGGACCTATTTACAGAACTTTTAAGGGACGACTTAGACCAGCTCATATTCGAGGTGAGTGGAGAGATGGTTTTGTACAGTTGTCTTCAATATTGTATTGGGAAATTGGTCTATAACACGTTTACATCTTTGTATGCAGGGCAAGAAAGCAAAAATTTCTAGCTCATTGTCAATCTCTGACAATAGACTGATGTTTCAAGTTAAGGGCTATAGAGAAAAATTACATGTCTTCTTCTCGGAACTTTGGAAGAAGTTCAAGTCTTTCTCTCCAAAGTCTAAAAGGTTTGAGGTATGTTTTATACCGCCACTTTACAACATCACCCCATATTTTGTTCTGACATTTTGCATTAATGTATCTTTATGAGAACCAATGGAAAACTAAAAAGCTTTTTTGTCAGATTATCAAAGAGCAGGTGGCAAGTGAACTTAACAACATGGATATCAAAACTCAATCTGAACATTTGTTATTGCCAAACTTATACGAAGGTTCATATGGTGTGCATGAGAAGTTGAATGCCCTGGCCCAAATTACTTTTGACCATCTGGAAAGTTTCATTCGTGCTTTGTGTTCCCAGGTAATTCGAGACATTTTAGGATGAGATGTGCTTTGTGTTCGTGCTTTGCTTTATTGATTGAGGAATTTGACTACAAAACTTTGTTTATTGTTCCTTTGCAGCAGGTATCCATTGAAGGTCTCTGTTATGGTGATGTGCTAGAAAAGGAAGCCGTTGAGATTTCAGAGTTTATTGAAAGAACGTTGGAAGGGCCAACCCCTCCAAAAGTAGGAAAGAAAAGGCGCATAGTCTGTGTTCCGCATCGTGTGAGATTTAGAAGAGATGCGAACGCGATAAGAAAGTCTGCAAATAACTCTATTGCCAAGGTATAACATATTCAACTACTATTGCCTTGTGGAGAGTAATTGAAAATTTTGGACTATACTATGTATTTTTTGTAGTCCTAAATGAATTTCTCTTTGCAGGTTTACTTCAGAATCGGTAGGAAAAAAGACCTAAATGAGGAACTAGGTGCAATGTTGGCTCTCTTCGACAGTATCGTAGATGATTTACTATTTGATCAGCTGAGGTTAGTCCCAAAACTGTACTAGCTTCATAGTTTTGAGGTTATTTGCATTAATAACTTCAAATGTACTGTCTTTAGGACACAGGAGCACCTTGGTTATGAACTTACTTGCGATACGGACTTGACGGGTGGAGTTTGTGGATTTTATATTTATGTTGTGTCTTCAAGATTCAATCCCAATCATCTATTGAGGCGGATATATAACTTCGTAACTAACATTAGGTCCTTCCTGGTAAGCTCGTATAAGAAAGAAACTGCTATCTATTTGTTTTTGCTTGGTATATCATCTCAGATGGTGTTAAACTTATAGGAAAACATGGAAGAAGAAATATTCGAAGACTACATAGTTAGTACTAGTTTTAAGTTGTTTGACGGCCTAGAGTCTACATGGAATGAGATTGTTTGCCAAAGGTAATACGTTTGCAGCGTGAAGTCATTAACTGATCAACTAATACTTTTGCAGCGTGAGAGTGAAATCTCTAATAACTGATCTTGATTTCCAGGTACAAATTCAAATGGCACAAGAAAGAACAAGCTGAACTTATTAAGATCCAGAAAGAAGATCTCATCAAATGGTACAACAAGTACTTTGTGGCATCATCTCATAGTTGTCGTAGAGTTGCTGTATGTATCTGGGGATCCAATACCAACAAGAAGAACAAGAAGACTTGTGAAAGGTAACTGTGGCTGGATATGATGGTGGATGATGTCTACTTTATGATGATGGATGATGTCTGTTTTAGGGGAGCTTATGTTCTTACCTGACCTTGCAGGAACTTGAGAATATTTAAGAAGCTCCAGTTAAGTTCAACGAAACTGAGGAAGATGAAGTGGCTTTTGAGCAAACGCTAGGCAACGAAACTGATGAAGGCGTTCGCTTACTAGCAACTGTTTTCGATTTCTCTTTTGTTGCTCATGTATACAAAGTTGTGGGGAAAGCTTTATGACTTAAACTTGCATTGCTTTTTGACTTGCCTAAACTTGCATTGCTTTTTGACTTGCCTTTTTATGTTATGAAACTATGAGAAACCTTTTAAGTACTACTATACATACACTTAAACAGTTAAACGCCTCTTAAAAGGATTCGGTATTCTCTCTTTCTTCTCTCTCTCTCTCTCTCTCTCTCTTGGCGGCCTTAAGTGGACTTTCAACGTAAACTGGAATATAAATTCATGCATAGATAAGGAAACAAGTACACAAGGTTGTGATGGGAGACCCAGAAATAATTAAACAGCTTAAAGAAAATTAACCATAGTTTTTACATTAAACAGACACATTAGAGTAATCACAAATCCCAAATGTTGTCGTTTTCATGAAAAACAAAAGAGCTACTACATAGATGAAGAAGCATAGGAATTACAGGGAAACTAAAGAAGAACAAATCTGGACATGTGGGAATCTCATGTTCAGCTCTTGCTCTTGAAAGGAATCGCCCTGATGACGAGCTGGTGATAGAGCGCTGCTAGAGCTGCTCCAATGAATGGTCCAACCCAGAATATCCACTGCAACCAACCAGCCACACAAAACAAAATCCAAAAAAATTAGAATATATATCAAATATTATGTTTTTGAGTGAGTGGTCCTTTTTATATGTTCAAAAAAAAAAAAAAGAGTGAGTGGTCCTTTTTATATGTGTTGTAAGAAGAGGAAGAGTGTACTCACATGGTCGTCGTCCCATGAGTGTGGTCCTTGTTGTTGACAATTGCGGCTCCAAGGCTTCTAGCTGGGTTGATTCCGGTTCCGGTTCCGGTTATTGGAATTGTCGCCAAGTGTACCAAGAACACTGCAAATCCGATTGGGAGTGGTGCCAATATCTACAATAGAATTATTATTACTCATCATCAACCGGAACTAATTGGCTCATCAACAACCAATTGGCAATTGGCACCAATTAAACCGGGAGAACCCAGCGACGTACTAGTCTAGAGTCTAGATAACTTATAAACCGGAACATTTTGTAGAAGAAACTTGCTACTTTATGAAACAGACCAGCGAACCATTTTCACACATTTGACCTCGCTATCACAGATCAAATGTATAGCAGAGAAATAAATAAAAAAATATATATAAAGCTTTGCTCACACGATTTCACTGCAGCTAATTTGATAAACTTGGTTCGCGGTCAGGTCTAGTCGAGAATCTTCTCTCCGGTAGCGAACAAGTTCCAGACCAGAGTTCCAATTAGATACAGTGCCTCTGCTACTTTGAACACATCATCCCATGAGCCTAAATATTTTGGTACAAAAAAAAAGCAAGTCGTTGGTTAATAATAGTAGACAGGATATTCAACGGATCATAATAATCACAAAAGAAATCACAATATCCACACAACGTCCACCCTAGATCATAATCATAGGCCCAAATCTGTGTCTGTATGATTGGCAAGAATGTGGATATAGATTTTTAAAAAATATCTCGTTAGAGGATGTAAGCAGTAGCTGCAGTGCCAAAGACACCAGTGAGGACACCTGCTGTGTGTGAAAGTCCTAAGAGCATACCCTGCGATCCAAGGCATAGTTAATGAAGTCGAACAAGTTTGTTGACAAAGTATTAACAGAGAGAGAATTTTGATGTTATCTCACAGCGTATCGTGGGCCAATGTCTTGATGATTAGAGTAGAGACCCGACTGAGAGAATGCATCCGAGCCCTGTCGGGGACAACATGAGAGTCTTTATGTCAGAGCTCTACACAACTCATGATAAGGTTTTTCAAGGAAGAGACAACTGTCTGTTTTAGTTGCCCGACATTGCATTTATGTTATGTTAAATTATAGTTGTACTCTCTGAAGAATAATCTTTGTGTCGGCACGGCCGGTGTGAAATCAAAAACCGCAAACATGTTTTTAACAGTTCCAAACCATATGATATTTTGACACCAATACCTGACTGCATGCCATGCAGAGAACCGCCATTGCTGGAGTTTTGACATGGCTCAGCTGACTCAGGAAGAAGGCAGGACCCAGAAAACCAATTGATTGCATAATCTGCGACATTGAACAGTTTATTAGCAGTAAGTAACAATTGGAATAGCCTTGATTGATTCATGAAAATAATAATAGTCTATTGTTATAAAGCCTTTGTTGTCACTCCTATAACTGAAAGCAGCATAACAAGTCTGGCCTTTGAGTTAGTAGAAGAGTGTATTTCTTACCTTTCGAACGTTTGTAATTGATAAACCTCTGCTCACTAGAGTATCAGCAATCCAACATCTAATATTAGCGAAAATAGCCATGGTTAGCCATGGCAAGACGCATAGGAGCCCAGATTCAGTGAGGTTGAACTTCAAGACCTGCAACGTGACCAAAGACCAACAATAGAAGACAAGATTCTTTTCACTTGTTCTTAATCATATTAAAACGTAAGAATATAAGTGAAGTTGAGATCCACGCCTGATTGTAATATGTAGGCATCCATGTCAATAGTATGAAAGTTCCCCAATTATGGCAGAAGTGGGAAAATATGAGAGCCCAGACAGGGGGTTCAGACAGTATTAGCTTCCATGGAATAACAGTAACAGGTTCCCGTGGTTTGCTACCTCCGAGTATGACCTTCTTTTCTTCTGCACTTAGGTCCGGGTCATCCTTGGGAGAGCATACAAGTGTTTTAATAAATAGTTCTCTTGGAAGTTCGTAGATATCAGAATCTTGGGGAGAAATTTCATACATATTTAAGCCATAGCATAAACCATATACTTCCAAGGGAGCCAAACGAATAGAAAACAGATCGCCATCCGAACTTGTGGATTAGCAGAGGAGAGAATGCCAATCCTCTAACAGAACCGAGATACATGCCACTATAGACAAGTGCAAGCGATCTGCTTCTCTCTGAGACAGGGATCCATTTAGAAAGCATGTTGTTCATAGCAGGCATAGCAACACCCTGGAACAAAGGTAGACAGAACCAGCCAGTGAGAAGTTGTACAGGTCTGAGACAAGTCTAGGAAGAGAAAAGAGATACAGAAAGAGGCCAACCTCGCCAATGCCCATGAACGCCCGCACGACAAGCAAAAAAGGGAGACCAAGTCTCGCAGCGATAGGAGTCATAATTGTGGCAAAGGACCACCAGACAACACCAAAACCTAAAACCACCTTTCCGCCAAACTTGTCTGCCCAAATACCTCCCAGAATCTATATTCAAGAGAAGATGAGCACGGTATAATAACAAATCACATGTTACATAGAGTGATTGTAATATAGAACTGACCTGAGTAAGTAAATAGCCCCAGAAGAAAGAGGACTGAATTAAGCCAACAGTTGCACTGCTCCAGTTATATTCTTGTGACATGGGAAGAATGGCAATGCTCATGTTCACCTACCACAAGCATTTCCATTAAGTAAAGACAAAGTATAGTAAAAGTATACACCCTTCAAATTCGTACAAAAATAAGCAGGACATAGTACTTACACGGTCCTGCTACCATAAATCTGTTGGAAACCACTGCACAAGTTTTGCCTAATCTCTGACAACCATTGCCTACAAAGTAATAAAATGCAGCAAAACTTGGGATTCCAAAACACCAATGATTTTGGATACCAAAGGTAGATGAGAGAATCAATTGTGAATGTTTGCACAAGACTTAAAGAAAGTTATACTAAAATTCTTCTTCACTGAGAAATTTCTTCAACAAAAACCAAAGCAATGCACACATTAATGATATCGCCTCTGTATATAGAGTAACTAGCTAGCGAGATTTTGCTAGGGTCTCAAAGCCTATCGATTCCACTAATATATATATATAATCCGATAAACAACCAGGAACCCTAATAAAGTGAAAGAGGAGCAAGATACCTGAGCCGATGAAGGAACCAAAGTTCCGGTTTGAAATCAAGCCACCAAGGGCCATGTTGCCTTTTGCTTCTCAGAATAAATAAGGCTCAATCAAGGGAATTAGAAGAAGTGAGAGAGAGATTTTAAGCTTATTCCATAGAAGCGGAGTAAACGAAGCTTTTGAATATAAAAAAAAAATCAGAGGAGAAGAGAAGAGAAGAGGGGGATAAAGCCGAGAGAGAGAGAGAGAGTGAGAGAGAGAGAGAGAGTGAGAGAGACGCTGAAGCGGGAAAAATCACTCACTAGACTAGTGGCCATATGGGGAACCAGAGAAGAGGCAAAGGGTGGGTCGATAAAGTGACCCGTGGCACATCATCTTCTACTCGTTGGAACCTCCGTTGCTCTCCCAATTACGAACCTACCCCCCTTCCCCATGTCTCCCTTTTGTATTTCCTTTGCTAAACTTCCAAGGGTATTATTGGTACTTGGCGTGGAAAATATCTGAGCCGTTACAGCCGAAGATGACCTCACCCCTTGCCATACCCAAAGAAAAAGACAGGTAGGTTTAGGTAAACTCAAGAATAAAACACTGACACGTCACTATTGGGCATCACCACGATCTTGTAAACCCACACCTCGTCTTTCTACTTGACAACCACACCGACACACCCACAGTAAAGTAATAAGACGAATGAATCCCTGCTCGGTAGATTCTCTAGCTGTGTCTCCAGCACTACTAGACAAATAATCAAGTATGCCGACAATAATTCACCGCCACCTGAATATCAACCTTCTTTTTCGTCCAAGAATCTCTTGTAACTTGACTCTTAGGGAAACTTCCACAAGATAGCTTATTCCAGAAATGGCTTTTCCACTTAGCAATCCTCCACAGAAAATCATCAATACGAGCGTAATAAAACAAACAAGTACCATGCGTTCGCATATTCTGATTCTCCGTGTCATATGCTTTGCAAGCCGCCAACTCAACCTACTTGACTTGTTTTTCCCCAGCAAGCTTACCAAAACCTTGAATCTCGCAACCCTGTCCATCTCCAATGAACAGCGACAATTAGTTTATCCTGCCATGAAGGCTTCTCGTAAATCTTATGTACCTGGCAACCATGCCCTTGCCGGCTCATACCTACTGCAGCTCTCTTTCGCGGGACTCCAGCACCACCAGCCACACGATCCTGGCGCATCAGCCACACATTCATGACCGCACCTGATGTGATCGTCGGACGCCCTGCGGATCGGTCAGATTCGGGCGCTCTCGGTCAAGTCGAGCTACGAGCGACTTTCCTCGGACAAGGCTCGGTGGTTCGTCTTTATGGAGGAAAGGAACGGTGGAAACAGAATATGGAAGCAAAGGAACAAGTGGGTTGAAAGATCTGGCTTTGACCTCGTTGTGACCGAGAGGTTACGAGAGGCTTCAAGCGCTGCGAGAGGTTTTGGTCGGTTGCAATGCGGAACAACGGTGGACACGAGAGGATGCGATGCGGAACAACGGTGGACTCGAGATGATGCGATGCGGAACGACGGTGGACTCGAGCGGTTGCGATGGAACGACAATGGTTAACGAAGGTGGATCGAACGACGACACGAGTGGTTTGGCTCGCCACTCGATACGGTCACTAGCAAGCGACAAACCCGGTTCGAGGTTTGCTAGGTTTCTCTCGATAGTCAATCCCGGATTGAAGCTAAAGAAAGGAGTGAGACAAGATCAAAGAATCTCTCTTTGAGAAATGTTTTTAATTTCATTCAAGTCTGAAGTCTACAAAGGGCTAAGAGAGAGTTTAAATAGCTAGGTTAAGAGAGGGGCTTAAGGACACGCGGACTAGCATTGGTCCGCACACTTGTCCTTTGACGTGTTCTCTATGTATTAGAACACATCGCTCCCTTTTACATTCAAACTTAGCCACAAAACACTCTTAACGTTCAAAAGGGAATATTCTAGAGTTCAAATCAAAACGCACAGCAAAAGGAAAGAAAGATAACCGTCTTCGGCCTTGACGCGGGAAACGACTTGGATTCGGATGTTGTGCATTGAAGCTCCTCGCCTCGTTAAAACCTCCTCCGGTAAACCACTTGGAAAAAACCCGGAGTGAGGAAAAAGAGTACGATTCCTCACTTACAATGACTTGGTTGTCTTCACCCTTAGGTAAGGGTGAAGACCATGCGAACTGATTCTTCAAGGTCTTCTTTGGTCGGGTGATGCTGGACGAACGCTTGAACAAAGAGTTTGATCCTCTGCTTGGTCGCCTTGGCGGAGCTCCTTGACCTTGTCATGGCTCCTGGGAGGATCGCTGGAACCTTGGTCGTGCTCGGCGTGTCTAGGTCCTATGTCTCGGTCACGATCGATGCATCTCGGTCAGGCTCCGGTCATGTGCTCACATTAGCACCAGTCATAAAATCTTGGCCCACCGGCCAACACAACTAAAATCCAAGATTAAACCACCATCAATTCTCGAGGTCTACATCCTGTCATTATGTTTATACTCACGTCCAGGCACTGCTTGCTCCCAACTCCTCCACCCTTAGGTCGCAACCTTCGAGCCATACCGATCTCACTCAGAGATCACCATCTTCGAGTTATGCCGTCTCACTCTTGGACCACAATCGTCAAGATCTCGGTATCAGGGGAACTACTCATCCCCTCAAAGAACATCATCCCCTCCGCCACTCTCGGAGCCCCCAGCCCCTCAAGCTATCGGTATTCAGGGGAATCACCATCCCCTTAGGAGCAACAATCCCTAACGACTATAAACATCTCTCGACAAAAAGTACCTCTTTTGGTCCGAGTATAACATTGCAATGTTACACCTGCCCACTCAACTTCTAATATCCAACTGGATTAACCACCAAACAGAGAAATATCTTCTCCAACTGCATATGTCCACCTATCCGCCTCTCTAGGTCCGATATCTCTTGAGAATAATCTCATACCGGTCATCTACAACTGCTCATCCTCTTAACATAAGATGGAAACTCCTCAACATCCGAAGCCCTCGGCAGCACCTCGCCACATGCGGTACAACTGGAGCCTGCACTGGTACCCCTCTCGGTAACCACTCCAACAGCACGCCAACAGATCCGCCAAGCGATCATCTCGACCCTGAGCTCCACCTGCTGCAACCCCACACTTGGGTTCCCAGCACCCCTGGCATTCTCACCGGCTAACCCTCTCTGGTCTCTCCTGATACACTTGCGACCCTCTGACGTACCTCCTCGTGGAACTCTGGACCACACACTCCCTGGCCTCGGGACCCGCCTGACCATGACAGCGACCACGTCCCCATCCACGACCAACAACTCAAACACCACTAACCACTTCACTTCCAAGAATAGAGGCTAACAAGCAATCTTAACATAACAAAATAACATAACCTTACCATGGAATCACACTGTAGGCTCGAAGAGAATGTTCTAGGACTCCATTCCACAGACAATTGACTAACTCACATAATCAATCAAAGCATGCAAATCCCAAACATCTACAACACAGAGCCTAGTGAAACCAAACCTAGAACCGTAAGGGCTCTGATACCAAATTGAAAGGACCCGACCTTTTAAAAAAAAAAAAATAAAATAATTAGTAATAAAAATAAATATAATAATATTAAATAAACTACAACTAGTGGTCTCATATCCACTAGCCACCTAACCACAATCACAATCAACAGCGGAAATAACCAATATCAATATCCAATAAATAACCAATAATAATCCAATAATTATAACATAACAATATCTAAAATTCAACCAACAAGAATCATAGAACCAGCAACCTACCAATGTTTCTAATGATCCAACTATAGCAACCTAGCAATGCCAGACAACAACCAATCGAGTCCCTAGAACATCCTCCTCTTCATTGCCTTGATTCCACGATCACACTTTGCCTTTACCTGCACCACAAACACAAATTGAGATGCATGAGTATTTTAAAAACACTCAGTGAGGCAATCCTCCCATCTACTGGGCTATACACACAAGCAACTGAGATATCAATGTCCAAACAATCAACAAAACAAAGCAAACAAACCAGGAAGCAAACATAGTCCCGCTGGAAGGGAGGTGTCGACCGACACCAGCCAAGTGTCGACCGACACTGGCTCTTGGTGTCGATCGAGACTACCCACCAGTGTCGACCGATGCTCACTTACTGGTGTCGACCGACACCCTCCTTGATGTGAGCACAAAACCGGACACGCGGCCAGGAACACTCGTACCGGACCAGGACGCCCAGGACGCGGCCGAGACACTTGCATTACCCGCGGGACAACATCAGGCCTATGCACCAAGGATAACTCCGGGAGCTACTACGCAATCAAAGAGCTCGTCTAAGGCCGCAAGACAGAAGATCAACCGGTTCGTACAAGCCTTTGTTCAAGAAGACAACTCGGTCGAAGCCATTCAAGTGGAGACCGTTCGCACGGCCTTCATCCTTACCCAAGTATCATGACCCGTACTCTTTTTCCTCACTCCGGGTTTGTCCCACGAGGTTTACCGGAGAAGGTTTTAATGAGGCGACGAGTCCTAACGCAAACCTCCACGTTTTGAAGCCGATGACGTGGTTCCCGCGTCAAAGCCCAAGGACGTGTTATCTTTTGTTTGAGCGTTGTGTTTTGAACTTTGTCTAGAACTTTCTTTTGTAACGTTAGAGTAGTGTGATGTGTGTGGTCCTGTTTAAACCACTTAGAGGGCGACGTGTTCTCCATCAAAGAAAACACGTCAAGGGAAAACGTGCGCGGACCATAGCGAGTCCGCGTGTCCTTGGTTCCCTCTAAACCCTCACACTATTTAAACCCTTCTCTCTTTTGTAAAACGCAGACTTGAATGAATATAATTTTCCCAAAGAGCAAATCTTTGTTTCTTGTCTCACTTCTCTCTTTAGCCATAGTCCAGGACTAACTATCGAGAAACCCTAGTCGATTCACGAATCGGGTTTGTAATCTTCTAGCCCGGCCGTATCACGAGTAGAGCAAACACTCGTGTGTCGTCATTCAATCAACTCGGCCGCTTTCCGTTCTCGACAGCCATTCTGAACCGATACCGCATCGGACCGTCTGTACGCCTGAAGTCGTGACCATCATTTGATCTCGCGTTCCACTCGTTCGTTCTTCACCAAAACTCGTTTCCGTCGTTCGTTTGTCCTCTACAACCATTCGCCAACATTTGGTCCAAGGAAAGTTGCCCCTACACTGACCGAGCTGAAGATGCGACCTTCTGTCCGTACCGCGAGTCAACCGGTGCTCACATCAGCTGGTATCAGAGCTAAAAGGTTCTACCTAAAGGTTGTATCTGTCTGAAACCCAAGACTCTCTTTTATTTGTTTAAAGTTTTAATCTTGAGTGTTTCTAGTAGTCTTCGTTTATTTCCCTCTTGTTTCGTTAGAGCGTTTGGTTTAATTTGTTTTATGCGTAGTGTTCTTATTAGATCGCTTAAGTTATCTCTTGTTCATCGTGTTCTTATTGTTGTTCATCCTTGTTCTTGTTTAGAAACCGATAGATCGATAAAGTAGGGTGTTTGCTTTTTGTTTTTGTGTTATGGTCCCAAAAGTTCTTAGCCGAACCCATCCATGGCAATCCTCGGAGAAACTGAAAGATAGAGACGAGACACGAAGGAGAAATTGAGAGACGAAGGTGAGATATCGAGACGAAGGAGAAAGCGGGAAAGAATTGGCTCAGTATACGTTGCTGAAAAAGGATCTATTTGATACGGTTTAGTCCGGTTAGATACGCTTTATTGGATGAGTGACGAGTCAATGAGAGCGGTGATAGTTTATTACTAATTTGATTAGTACGTGAGTTTTCTTTTTTTTTTTGGCAAAAAGGTTAATTTTGGTTTTTGATTATATTGTTTTAAGAATATTCACGTCAACTTTATATATACTCTTTTTGTATTGTTTCAAAACGGTTTAAAATTTATAAATTTTTTACCTCAGAACTGTTTGTTGTAATTGTAATGGAAGATGTTTGCAGTCAATAGCAGATAGCTAAAATAATATTCTAAAATAGATGATAACTTGCGGTATATTGCATGGCGTGTTTTTTTTGTTTTGTTTAAAATTTACAATTTTTTATCCTGGGAGTGTTTGTTGTAATGGAAAATGTTTGCAGTGAAGTAGCGGATAGCTAAAACAATATTCTAAAGTGAAAATGGACCAGATTGACACAAAATTAAAAAAATATTGCTAGATTGACACCCTCCTTTACAGGAAAACTAAACTGACACAATGTTATGTTTAAATTACCAAAAGGTCAACTAAAACTGAAATAGGAAAGTGATAAAATAAAATAAAAACTAAAATTTTTATATCAAAACACAAAAAAAGAACCCGACAATCTTATATCAAAACGCAAGAAAAAAGAAGAAGCCGACAATCGTTTTTTCAATTCAACTTTGTTTCTTCCGCCGGCAAAGAAGGTTTTACAGTCCAGAAAAAAACTTGATCGTTGTTCGCTGTTCCGGCAGCGAAATTGTCTTCACCGGTGGGTCGTTGTTCCCGCGGCGAAATAAGATCCCTAGTGGCTTCGGTGGTGATTGATTTTTGGATCCGGCGCCGGTGTTCTTGAAGCCCTCGCCATTGTTACATCCTTTGAGGTATACTTTCATTTTTGTTGCCTCTTGGCTTAATTTCTCCAAAAAACTCAGACGAAATCACATGTCCTCCCTTCCCCTTAATGATTTATTAGCACTTTACAATTTGTTAATTTATAGTTTAATTAGTTTGGTCAGAGTGATTTGGTACAATTAAAAATTGAGAAGTTAATCCTGCACCAATCTCTCTGTTCGTCATTTGTAGATAATTCATATATGTTTGATACTTTTTAAAATTGCAAACCAGCGAATGTCTTTGCAATATTTTTTCAATTTTGTGTCAATATTTCTCTGTTCGTCAATTGTAGATAATTCATATATGTTTGATACTTTTTAAAATTGCAAACCAGCGAATGTCTTTGCTAATTAGATAGGTATTATTGTGCTTCTCGGCACTATTGTGTTATGCCAATTCTTGATTATTCAAAAAGATAAGTAGAAGCATTTGTAGTCTCTGAATGGTTCTTGTGTCTATGCATATCTGTGTGAAGATAAAAGTATATAATTATCATTGTGTGTGTCGATTTGTGTCTATTGCTTATCGGATTCTTTGAATTCTTTCATGGCAGCCATTGCCAAACACTTGTCTCTCTTCCATGATCCTTCTCCTTCTTCCACGTCTCTCTTTCATCTCCAAACTCAACCGGCGGTATGTTTTCAATTCTCTCCCTCCTCCCCCTCACATTGTTTCATTCATCATATATGTTTTTATCCACTGTTTAAGTTCTATATTGTATTTATGATGATTCAGGTCTTCGGTTCCAAGCATTATTTAGAGGAAACCCATTTGAGAATTCATCCAGCTTCTGATTTTCAGGTCTAATTTATTTCTGGGCTTTTTTATTTGGGATGCTGTTCTTTTCTGTTTTTTTTCATCAGTAATATATAATAAGAATTCACATGGTAAACGATGCATTGTACTTTGTGGTGTTTGATTTCTATAAATGAGATATTTGTTTCATCTATGGGTTCAAAATTTAGTATTTATCATCTTGTTTGCTACCTTTTCTTACCATTTGATTTTTTTTTTTTTGTATCTTTAGGAATGGCATCTTCAAGCAATAGCATCAAATATCCTCCTCTACTTTATGAAGATGGAAAATCGCCTCTCCAACATAGGAACACGAACCACAATTGTTTTGTGTCCAAAATTGGATTTTTGAGAGAAGGATTAGGGGTGGATGTGTGGTATAAACTCAAGGAATCATCTCTTGGAGTATTTATAAAGTTTGCTTAATTGGAATACACCTGGGCTGCGCAGAGAGTTCACTTTCTACTCACACATCAGCTGAGAATCAACAACATCCATGAGGTTTGGTCTTTGATTGATGATAGGCCAATTAGATTTTCTTTAAATGAGTTTGCAGAGATAACAAGGTTAAATTGTGATGCATTTGACCCTTTAGAGAACTTTGATGTTGATCACTATGATTTCTGGAAAGAAATGAAAATACCAACAACCCTTGATGGTCCTATGTGGAGTGAGTTGGTAAAGGTGATTGATTCTAACAAAACATGGGATTTTGATAAGAGGATGATGGTTGGTAGGTTATGTCTGTTGTCGGTATGCGTACATGGAATTCATCATACATCTAGAATCCTGTTGGCGACCGCTAAGAGTGTCAGATCCAGTTGCTTTTGAAAAACATCCATGGGGTCGGTGGCTTTTAGTAGTTTAGTGAATTATGTTAAGATGGTTGACTATGACGGAGATTCATACACCATACACGGCTGTGTTCATGCTATGTTGATTTGGCTGTATGAGAGTGTTACTGGAATTGGAGAAAGTTATGGGTTTAGAAAGACAGAAGCGAGTGGTGTTCCACTTCTTGATTGGCGATCATCACGAAAACATATCAACTTCACAAACTTCATCAAAAAAGAGAAGGATTTACACGGACAGGTTAGTAGTTTGTTACTATTTGTTTAAAAAATTATTTTTTGACATGAACAAATAATTAGTGTGAATTTAAACTTACTTTATTCATTGCTTGTAGGTTCGTGTTAGGCATATGATTCATGTTTCAGAGGAAGACATGTATCCTCTATGGTCTGACTCAGATGAGCATACGGATCCACACCTAGACGCTAATTAAAGATCTCATTCATAACCATTTATCTCTAGATGCTTGGAGTTGTGGCAAGACAGTTGGTACAAGTTCAAAAAAGAAGAAAAGAAGTGCTGAAGCTGATAAGGTGAATGACAACAAAGGGTGCAATCCTAAGAAAAAAAGATGGACAGATAGTGATCCTAAATGTGAACAAGGAGAAAATGTAACCAACATGGAGGTAAGGTTTCGTTTTCCTTTACCGTAACTGATTAACATTTTTTGTCTTCTCTATTATGATATTAATGAACATGTTATTGTAGGATGGTAAGGATGACAAGTCAATTTCTTTGGATATTTGGAGGGCGATTGATATGACTGAGACTATTTCTGACTTGGGCAAAACACTCAACAGTCGAATAGATGCTTTGGAGAGTAAATTTGAAACATTCGTTGAAAAAAAAATGACGGTGTTCAAAGAGGAGATGGGTGAGAGGATTAAAGCATTGGAGAAAGAAAGAAAAGAGCCAAAAGACACTGATGTACGGAATGATGCCACTTCGCACACCATTAACGATGATGAGGGAACAAGTAAAGCACCTGTAAGTTACATTTTCCTTTACTTCTCATGTTCTGTTGTTGTTTTTGTACTTCTCATGTTCTGTTTTTAAAAAAGCTTACCACGTCGTTTTATTTTTTTACTTCTCATTTTCTGGTTTTTTAAAATTCTCATGTTCTGTTTTTTTAAAGCTTCTCATGTTCTGAATTTTTAAAACTTCTCATGTTCTGTTTTTTTTTAAACTTCTCATGTTCTATTTTTTTTAAAACTTCTCATGTTCTGTTTATTTTTTTACTTCTCATGTTCTGTTCTTTTTAAGCTTCTCGTGTTCTGATTTTTTAAAACTTCTCATGTTCTGCTTTTTTAAAACTTCTCATGTTCTGTTTTTTTTAAAACTTCTCATGTTCTGTTTATTTTTTTTACTTCTCATGTTCTGTTTATTTTTTTACTTCTCATGTTCTGTTTATCATGTTTCGTTACTTCTCATGTTCTTTTTTTTTGTTTTAAACTTATACGGTTCTCATCTTAATATCAAACTTCTCATGTTATGTTTTTTAAAACCTTATCATTTTCGTTTTTTTTAACTTCCCATGTTTTGTTTTTTTAAAGCTTCTCATGTTCTGAATTTTTAAAACTTCTCATATTCTTTTTTTAAAACTTCTCATGTTCTGTTTTTTTAAAACTTCTCATGTTCTGTTTATTTTTTTACTTCTCATGTTCTGTTTATCATGTTTCGTTACTTCTCATGTTCTTTTTTTTGCTTTTGGTTGCAGTCATGGATTGTTGAGATGAAGCAGACATCACAAGATGAATTTCGAGTTCAAAGGGTGGTGAGGAAGGTTTACACTGTCAAGAATAAGAAGAAAGAAGAAGATGAGATATCAGAGAAACTTCCTCTCTTTGAAAAGAAGGAATCTGTGAAGGTTGAGAAGAAGGAAACTTCCAAGAAAAAGAAGATAACTGCTCTTGCTTCTGACGATGTTGAGGATATTACTACCCAAGTTCATAAAGCTAAATTGAAAATAGCTTCCAGTTCTGAAGATACATGGTCAAACAAGGAGGATCAGTTGGTACATAAAAAACTTGAGGTGACACTAAACCGCCTTGGAGAGGCTTTGACGAAGTTGGATGGACCTGGACCTTCGAAGACTTCTAGACGCGTGCCCCAGTTGGCAGAATCGCAGAAGTATCCTTACCTTGGTAACTCGACAGTCAAGCGGATCATTACAGAGGGTGATAATGTGTTAGGCGACCATCTTAAGCCTGCAGATGATGAGAAACATCAGAGACTTTTGAATTTTCTCAGCCTTGATAAGTATACATCAACAACTCTGAATAGTTTATAAAAGTTACTATTATTATCTATATATGTACTAACTCTTTCTTATATTCACAGGGAAGAGCCACTTAGCACCAGCAACGCAGCTGTGAGATTCTATTGGAAAATTATGACTCCAAGGGAAAATTGGCCAAGCTTTGACTATGGATGGTTGACAGACCATGTAAGTTTATTTTTGATAATTTAGTATAAGCGTTTATTCAATACTATATTTTCGCTTATTCAAGTTTTTATTTTTTTTTGAATGTAGCACATGGGTTGTGCTATGGCTATGTTCCGGCGAAGATATATGCGTGAGCCTTGTCCGTATCCTAAACAACGCATAGCTTTCTTAGACCAAGATCTGATCACTACATTGAAGAAAGACTACATGCAGTTTGATATGGGGCCTAAGAATTTTGTGTTCCGGGATTCCTATGTGAAACACGTTTTTGGTGAATATCCTGAGGAGTCAGCTAAGAACAAGAAGTGGTGGATTGATGTAGATAACTTATACGCTTGTCTTTTTGTCAATGAGAACCATTGGGTGGATTTGGATATTGACTTGCGGGGTAAGAAGATTCACATCTATGATAGCATACCAACCATGGTGAGTGACGATCAAATGGCCATTGAGTGTTTGCCTTTAAGGCGAATGATTCCAGCGATGTTAAGTGACATGATTCCTGAGACGATCCGTAAGAAGAGTAGAGCAATGTTGGAATTGAGAAGGGTGAAGAAAAATGTTCCTCGGAAAGAAAATCCAGGTGATTGTGGTGTGTATGCTCTTAAGTACATTGAATGTTTAGCTCTTGGGAAATCATTTGATGGGCTTTGCGATGAGAACATGTTGGCTCTTCGGATTAAGCTTGCAGCGGAATTATACGACGAAGTCAGAGAATTAGCCATACCAGCTAATATGACTGATTCATATCCTCGAGCTAAAGCTATTATCATCCCTTCCCTAGTTGATGAGTCCTTGTAGACTATTTTGTTTCATTGCCTTATGTTTTGTAATAACATTATCATTGTAGACTATTCTTCTTTTACATGTGAATTTGAACGTGAATGATCATAATATAACTTGTAGACTATTTCTTCTTGGATTTTTTTCTTCTCATAATTATATAAACAAAAGAATAAAGCATATACTCACGCGAATGAACAACATGAATGATCATAATATTTTTTTCTTCTCATAATTATATAAACAAAAGAACGTGAATGAACAACGTGAATGATCATAATATACTCTTATTTTTCCCACGAGTAAAGCATATACTCATTTTAAATTTTAAATTGTTACTAACAAAAGAATGGGAGAATATAAAAGAACTTTGAACTAAAAAGAGTTCTATGTCAATGAAAGCAGCGTCATTTTCAACAAAAATCTAAAGAGAACTTGGGAAGATAACAAAAACTAGGAAATTATAGAGTACATGTCTTGCGATTATGTCCTACTTGGTTGCAATTACCACATGTGTATTGTTTTCTTGGCTTATTCTTTTCCATTGCAATTTCCAATGCCGATTTGATTTTTGAATTCTTTGGTCTACCTGCTTGTTGTTTTGGAATCGGTGGTCTACATACCTTCGTTATCACATGTCCAGGAACAGATTTATCAAGCGCCCTTGGCATGATGGCATTCTCGTAGGAAGCGTAAACGTAGTGTTTCCGATAATAAGGATGACTCATTGAAATGCGAGAAATGTTTCTGAATTCACCGGCCGTAATTGCATGTGCACAAGGGAGTTTCTCCAAGTCAAACCTGCGACACGTACACTTTTTATCTTTCAAATTGACAACATGCAGAGATGTTCCACTTGTTACTTGTACTTGGTGTGCATCGATGTCTTGGACAGTAAGTAACTTAGCATAGTCCACACGGCCCTATAAAATAATAGCTACATTATATTAGAAACTTAGTTGTATAACATACACACTTGCTAAGAAAGGATGAAAACGAACAGACCTGGAGAATTTTCTCTACACCACGAGTCAAGTCTGTTGTCATCTTCAATGCATCAGTCCTTCTATCTAAAAACCACCTAGTCATCATGGACCTTATTTCTTCCAATAGTTGTACAATAGGAAAGCTCCTAGCATGTGACATGACCTTATTCATTGATTCTGCAATGTTGCTTGTAAGCAAGTTGTACCTATCACCTGGGAAATGTACACAAGTCCACATACGCACATCAGCCCTCACGAGGTACTCATGTAGTGCTGGATTCATGGCTTCTATCTGATCAAATGTGGTTTGAAAGTCGATAAGTCTAAAAGCATTCACCGCCTTTTTAACCAAAGCGAATTCTGCTCGACCTTTAAACCGGACCAAAATATTCTTGTACATATGGTATGTACATATTCCCCTACTAGACTTCGGATAGACCTTTTTAATAGCTTTCCCAATTGATTGATGCCTATCAGAAATAATGGAAAGGCTTTCATCATCTGGTATCACACAGCTGAGTTGCTTGAAAAACCATTCCCATGATTCATCATTCTCTGTATCAACCACGGTGAAAGCAATTGGAAAAAATCTGAAAATTGCCATCTTGAGCTGTTGCTGTCAGAAGTGTCCCTAAGTATTTTCCCTGTAAAAAAGTACCATCCACAACAACCACTTTCCTCAAAAACGGAAATCTCTGTATGCTTGCACCAAATGCTAGAAAACAGTACTTAAATCTTTGAGCATCATGAACATCGAGCTGTGTAAAAGTTCCAGGATTTGCCCTTTTTATCATATACAAATATGTAGGAAGCTGCTCATAACCACTCTCTAGACTACCCCTGACCAACTCGCGAGCATGCCTTAACGTTCGATATGCTTTCCAATAATCCATCTATCATCAACAAATATTTTTTTTCATTGTTGTGTAAAAACAAAAACGGAATAATGCTAATGCTAAACAAAATAATCGAAATAATGCTAAATAAATGGGAAAAATTATACCTTGATTCGAAAGCGTTTATCTAACACTTCAGCAACATGCATTGGCAGTACCTTGGGACCAATTCAACCAACAAAATCTTTGTACAACTCTCCTAGAATATGATGATCTGCTTGTCGGGCACGTGTAGAGCGCTCTGTTACAGAACATGTATGTGCTGAAATAAACACACGCACCTCAAACTTTGGAAAGTGATTTAATGTTGCAGCTCTTACCTTCCACTTGCATCCTTTAACCCAACACTTGACAATCAATAGTGTTGGTCTCGATTTGTAAACAAAATAATCAAACCTTTGTACCAAGGTTAGTATCTTCAACCGTGTTTCTAGGTGCTCCTTTGTATCATACATTTGCCCAACAGCCAAATTCACAGAAGACAAGTCTACCTTTGAGACATCAACAGGTTCCTTATTTTCTTCAATATAAAAAGATGAACTCCTTTTCTTCATTGGCAATTTATGATCCTCTTCTTCTGGTGGAATTCCATACAGGGTAAAATTCTCATCATCAGAATCTGTTCCGTCAGAATCGTCACAATAATCAAATCTACTATCATCTTCATCCATCTCTTCTTCATTTGTGTCGCTGGCCATATCAAGATACTCTTCTCCAACCTGATCATTTTCATCTCTTCCTCGTTTCTTACCTATGTGATTCCAATCAGTCTGTATTTTCTTCTTCACTTCAACACAAAGTCGACCTGTATCCCTTTCCAATTGTCCTAAAAAAGTTTGCAACTGACGAGAATTATCAATAATAACTGGTGGTGTATCACCGGGTAAATCCTGCAATAACCTCTTCGAGATCTTGTAACTCAAGACAACATCAAATACCTTGTTATCCAGCATGTAATCCTCATATACCATTCCAATGCAATCATCAAATCTGCTTTGATCGTGACATTGTAGAATTCGTGAACCCCTTTCATTATCAACAACAAACAACCATTTGTTGTTGTCAAAGATCCAATTACCACAAACGAGAACACCTGCTTCATATTCTCTTGGTTGTATATGAATCACTCTAAAACGTGAAGGAAGGGATGAAAAAAAAACACCTTAAAAGGAAAATAATAGAGAAGTCGATTATGAACCCCAAAAGGAAGAAAGCATGATTAAATCCACATTGGAGAGGAGGAAGAAGGAATTTATGGAAAAATAAGATGAACCCAAAAGAGAAAAAAATTTCAGTCGATATAGGGAGAGGGGAGGCACGATACAAAAGAGAAAAAAAGGGTAAATCCTAGATTCTCGCCATATATGGCAACTGCTACAAAAGTCTGTCGCTTAACTTAAAAAAAATCTGTCACAAAAGGCACTAATAAATCTGTCATTACCCTGAAAAAAAATTGTTATAAAAAATCTGTTATCAAACGCGAAATAATAGATTTGTCATTACAGATAACAAATCTGCTGTCACTATATCAACAAAAAACAAATTTGTTATCATTGTATTCATGTATAATAAATCTGTTATTAAGCAGCAGACTTTTTAGTAGGAAAAAAAAAACTGTCATAACATAAGAAAATCTGCCATAACGTATATTGTGCATGTGGGTCAATATATCAATTTTAAAAAGACTTTCGAAAATCTGTTACCAAACAACAGATTTTTCCTTCAATCCAAAAATTAGTCATAACTTAAAAAAAATCTGTCACCACTAGATGTCAAACTAGCAATTATTTTTACGTTTATAAATCTGTCGCAATGTGACATATTTTTTAAGTGAAAAATAAAACTGTTACAACAATCATAAAAAATCTGCCACAAAATTCCTAGAAATTTGACTAAAACAATGAAATTCTGTCATGACTTTATAAATAAGTCTGTCGCGTTAAGAAAATCTGCTGTCCACAAAAAATCTGTCGTTACACACTTCAAATAAATCTGCCATAGAAAACAAATCTGCCGTCAAATTCTGCAAATTAATCTGCCATCTAAAATATGTCTGCAAAAAAAAAACTGTCATCGACAATAAATCTGCCACTTACAAATTAATCTGCCGTTGACAAAAAAAAAAAAAAATTAATCTGCCATTACATGTATGGCAGATTTTTATAAAAAAAAAAAAAACGAAATTGCAGGAATTTTTTACCAAGGGTATTATTGACTTTTTTTTCCTAACAAAGCAAAAAAGGGTATTTTCGGTAAGAAACTAACCCAATTGACCCTCAAATTTTAGGAGCTAATCTAACAATTAACTGCTCAATTTAGGTCAAACTAGTAATTCTCCCAATTCTAAATACTTTTTTATAATTCTTAAATGTCAATAAAAATTTACAAAAAAGAATTAGCATAACATTTGATTTCTTTTTATTTAATACTAGGATGTCGGCCAGTGCGTTACCGCACGGGAAAGTGAAAACTTGAAATGATTAACATTGTTAGTTTCACATTTTGAGTGAAATATTTTTGGTAATTTTTTAAATGTATAATATAAAGTCATAAATAAAGACTACGATGAATTAGCTAAATAAAATATTTGTTATATATAAAAATGAAAAATCGATTCAGTGACAATAAGAGAATAATATCAAAGATATGTAAATTTAGGTTTACTGAATCATACTCAGATAATCAATTTGAATTATTATTCTATCAAAATTTATAAAAAATAATAAGGGAATTAGGGAGAAAGAACTCATAGCTGCAACTGCAACCAACCAAATTGACTAAAAATATAAATCTATGAAAAATAAGAAATCACCATTAATTACTTAAATTAATACTTGAAAGAGATGATCAATACAGTTAAATGGAAAATGACACCAAACAAAAGTTAGATGAATGAATCAATAAATAAAACAATCCAATTTTCTAACAAAGATGAGTGAATTAATGTTGATTAATAAATTGAAAGAAAATAATACTCATAATTTTAAAATTTGGAGGTATTAAACAATAGTCAAATAACAAAAACTCTTTTCAAGGTCCATACAAAATAATATATATATATATATATATTGAAATTTATAATATATATATATATATATAAACAAAGAGGTGTGAAATAAAAATGTGCGAAAACTAACAAATATGAATATTGAAAGCTGGGCGTACGACGAAGAAACACAATTGTTGGATCAAAATATTGCAACTTTTAAGATCATTAACAAATCTAAACAGTTAGATAAGATAATAAAAATAATCTCATCCGTTATATTTAAATTGACCCCTAAAAGTGAGTTTGCTATAATATATAAACATATAAATCTATGATTTTATTTATTAACTTGTAAGTTTACGAAATACCTAGAAAACAATAAATTCGAAACTTGTTTTTGTATTCCATAAAATTTTATATATAATAAACAAAGAGGTGTAAAATGTAAAGGTGTAAAACATAGAGGGGTGAAAAAAAATGTGAAAAAATTAATAGGTGCGATTTTTGAAGATGGGGTTACGACGAAAAGATGCAAAAATATGAAAATAAAGACGTGTGAAACAAAAAGGTGTGAAACAAAAAGATGCAAAAACTAACAAGTGCAAACATTGAAATCAAGAGGTACGACGAAGAAACACAATTGTTGGATCAAATCACTGCAACTTTATATAAACAAAGAGGTGTAAAACAAAAGGGTGTGAAAACTAATGGAAACATAGAAAGCTGGAGGTGCAATGAAGAAACACAATTGTTGGACCGAAACTTTGCAACTTTTGAGATCATTAACAAAGGGTGAGATCATTAATCATATTCAAAGAACAAAAACTCTTTTCAAAGTCCATAAAAATATGTATATATATAAAAACAAAGAGTGTGAAAACAAAGAGGTGTGAAACAAAAAGGTCCGAAAACTAACAAGTGAAACCATTGAAAGCTAGGGATACAACGAAGAAACACAATTGTTGGATCAAAACATTGTAACTTTATATAAACAAAGAGGTGTAAAACAAAAGGGTGTGAAAACTAACAGGTGCCAACATGGAAAGCTGGAGGTGCAACGAAGAAACACAATTGTTGGACCAAAACTTTGCAAATTTGAGATCATTAACAAAGGGTGAGATCATTAATAATACTAAAAGAACAAAAACTCTTTTCAAAGTCCATAAAAATCTGTATATATATAAAAACAAAGAGTGTAAAAACAAAGAGGTGTGAAACAAAAATGTGTGAAAACTAACAAGTGAAACCATTGAAAGCTAGGGGTACAACGAAAAAACACAATTGTTGGATTAAAACATTACAACTTTATATAAACAAAGAGGTGTAAAACAAAAGGGTGTGAAAACTAACGGGTGCCAACATAGAAAACCGGGGGGGGGGGGGTACAACGAAGAAACACAATTGTTGGACCAAAACTTTGCAAATTTGAGATCATTAACAAAGGGTGAGATCATTAATAATACTCAAAGAACAAAAACTCTTTTCAAAGTCTATAAAAATCTGTATATATATAAAAACAAAGAGTGTGAAAACAAATAGATAGTGAAACAAAAAGGTGCAAAAACTAACAAGTGCAACCATTGAAAGCTAGGGGTACAACGAAGAAACACAATTGTTGGATCAAAACATTGCAACTTTATATAAAAAAAGAGGTGTAAAACAAAAGGGTGTGAAAACTAACGGGTGCCAACATGGAAAGCTGAAGGTGCAACGAAGAAACGCAATTGTTGGACCAAAACTTTGCAACTTTGAGATCATTAACAAAGGGTGAGATCATTAATAATACTCAAAGAACATAAACTCTTTTCAAAGTCCATAAAAATCTATAATCTGTAAATATATAAAAACAGAGAGTGTGAAAACAAAGAGGTGAGACACAAAAAGGTGTGAAAACTAACAAGTGAAACCATTGAAAGCTAGGTGTACGACGAAGAAACACAATTGTTGGATGAAACAATCCTTCCCGTTGTTTTTTTTTTTTTTTTTTAATACCTTAATTTACTAGTGGTCCCATACCCACTAACATCCTATCAACAATCAACAACCGCGGATAATCAAATAGCAACTTCCATTAAACCAATAAAATTCCAACAATCCCAAAACAATAACCAGTACCATAATCCAATAAAGAAATAGCCAACAACTAACATCCTACAATGTTCCGTTGACTTAATCTAGCAACCTAACAATAGCTAGATCGCAATCAATCAAGCCTCTAGAACATCCCTTCCTCATCGCCTTGATTCCACGATCACACTTTGCCTTTACCTGCACCACAAACACATATTGCAATGCATGAGTATTTTATAAACACTCAGTAAGGCAATCCTCCCATCTACTGGGCTATACACACAAGCAATAGAGTAACCAATAACCACACACCACAATCAACACACAACGATCAACGAACCAGGACTCAGCATCGACCGATGCCAATATGCATCGACCGATGCCAACTGAGGAAGCATCGATCGACGCAGAAGCTGCATCGACCGATGCAAGTGCAACTTGCATCGACCAATACCCAGTCTGCATCGACCGACGCATGCTCGACGCAACACGAAAACCCTAAAGTTTGTCGCGCCGTCCTCGCACTTGCATCGACCGACGCAAGCAATGCATCGATCGACGCAACGTCGAGCACCGTGATTTCCCCGAAGCTTCTCGCCGGATCTCGTTCCTACAACCACAGAAACTCATTCCCAAGCCACAAGAAAGCTTCCTAACGTCCTTAACTACGAAAACACATCTAACAACACCAAACAGGCAAGTTAAAGGTTCCTCTAGCTTAGATAAGCCATGGTCATGCACTTACCTGTGCCAAGACGAATCTGAACAATAAACAAGCAAGAACAAGCCTCTAGGAAGCTCCTACAACGATCCCAGCTACAGATCTCTACAGGAACGCACCAAAACTCCAAGAAATCTCCAGAAACTCTCAAAAACTTTTCCTCTCTTTCGTTTTCTCTCAAAAACGGCCAAACAACACTAATGGAACAAAAAGTCGACTTAAGGGTTTTTCCCTAACCCAAAACGCAGCGTTTGACTTAAGTCAAAAACGCACAGGAACAACCTTGCATCGACCGATGCACAACTTGCATCGACCGACGCAGAACTTAAACCGGGATTTTGGTTCACGGGTGTTACAATTCTCCCCCACCAATAAGGATTCGTCCCCGAATCCCGCAATACCGTCCATCCTCCAAGGACCTCCGTGCCACCGTCAACACGGCCCGCACGTCCCTAGACCGGACCAACACCGTCAGCCAAGGTTTCCCGTGCCACTGTCGCAACAGCCCGCACACCTCCGACTGACCCTCGAGGTCTCCCACTAGCCAATATACTCGCATCATAACACTATTTGCTCACAACTCATTGCTTCCCCCGTTCGTGGTCGCAACCAACGAATCATGCCGGCTCGCTATCAGGCCAACCGCCTTTAGCTACAGCATCCAGGAAGTCACTCACACACACTCCCCCCGCTCTCGGGTCGCAACCCTCGAGACATACCGGCTCACTGCCGAGCCTTGGCTCACAGCTACGGTATCCAGGGAGCCCCACATATCCCGCTCTTGGGTCGTCACCCTCAAGCGCGCTCTCGGATCGTCATCCGAAGCAACATACCACTCCCACTCTCTGGCCACAAAGTCCATCGAGCTATCGGTATCACGTGAGTTGGGCCCACACGGCCTTGAGCAAAACAAATACTGATGCCAACGAGTATTTCCCGACTAGATCTACCTCATCCTTTCCACAAAACTTTCCTTTCTAGAAAACTTTCTAATTCTGGAAACTTTTCTTTTGTGGAAACTTTCTATTTATGGAAACTTCCAAAAATAGAACCCGAACTATTTCTCTTTTCCCATGACAATAACAGTCAAACACAAAGAAAAAAAAAAAAAAAAAAAGATACTTATCTTATTAATCTCAAAAATGTCATAATCGTTACAATCTCAACGAAAATACATCATAAAAAGCCAAAAATACAACAACCGGAGCCAACAACCCGCATCCCGAGCACCACCTCATCTTGATACTTAGTCGCACAACCAACCACCCTTAAGCGACCAAAAATCAAGAGAGATGGGCTGGAATACTCCGTACCCGGCTAGACAACTCAAGTCGTGGTCTGCTTCTCAAACCACTTCTTAAACCTTGCCTTCATCCTCGCCTCGGGCTCCCAAGTCTGCTCCTCTACTCCGTCACAGTCCCACAGGACTCTCATCAAAGGAATCTTCTTCTTCCGAAGTTCCTTGACTCTCCTCTCGAGCACCCTCAATGGTCTCGCCTCTAAAGTCATGTTAGGCTGAAGATCCTCAGGAATCTTAGCCAACCACTGATCACCCTCGTGAAGACACTTCCTCAGCATCGACACATGAAATACCTTGTGGAACGCACGCATAACCTTAGGCAACTCCAGCCTATATGCCACTGGTCCCACCCGCTCAACCACTCTGAACGGACCCATGTACCTCGGACTCAACTTAGTCTCTGTCAATGACCTGTTCGGACCCTGCAACATGGCCATCTTGAGGTACACTCTATCACCAACCTGAAACTCAAGATCCTTTCTCCTCCTATCAGCATAGCTCTTCTGCCGATCCTGAGCCTCCTTCATGTTCAGTCTCAAAACCCGAATCTTCTCCGAGGTCTCCTGAACAAAATCTGCACCAAAAATGCTCCTCTCCCCCACCTGAGTCCAACACAAAGGTGTACGACACGGCCTCCCATATAAAGCCTCATAAGGAGCCATCCCAATACTAGCCTGGTAACTGTTGTTATAACCAAACTCCACCAAGCTCAAATGATCTGCCCAATGACCACCCCAATCCAGCACACACATCCTCAATAAATCCTCCAAAATCTGGATCGTCCTCTCTGACTGACCGTCCGTCTGAGGATGATAGGCTGTACTCATATGCACCTTCGTGCCCATCTCCGCCTGAAATGCCCTCCAGAACACCGAAGTGAACTTGGAATCTCTATCAGACACAATACTAGCAGGCACACCATGCAATCTGACTATCTCCCTCACATACTTCTTGGCCAAAACCGCTGCTCCATCAGTTTTCTTGATGGCCAGAAAATGCGCGGACTTAGTCAAACGGTCCACAATGACCCAAATAGCATCAAACGTCCTCGACACAGGCAAACCTACCACGAAGTCCATCGTGATCAAATCCCACTTCCACTCAGGAATGGGCAAACTCTGAAGTAATCCTCCAGGAACCTGATGCTCTGCCTTCACCAGTTGGCAAGTATCACACTTCGCCACCCAGTCAGCTACGTCCTTCTTCATCCCGACCCAGTGATAATACCGCTTGAGGTCACGGTACATCTTGGTCGCCCCTGGATGAATAGAGAACTTGCTCGAATGAGCCTCTCTCAGTATCTCCTGCCTCAAATCCTCACCTTTGGGCACACAGATCCGACCATGCACAAGGATAGTACCATTAGCAGAAACCTGATACTCTGCACCCGCAGCCTTAGAGGCATTCATCAGCCCCTCATCGCTCTCCTGAGCTAACCTCACTCTGCTCAACAAATCCGCTCTATCAGCTGCCTCCAAACCCAGAGGTTCCTGTGAGATAGCACACAAACTCAATGCACTAATCTCACCTATCAATGCCTCCATATCCTGCTCCTGAGCCGAAGCCACCCTCTTCCGACTCAAGGCATCTGCAACCAAATTAGCTTTACCAGGATGGTAAGCTATATCCAGATCATAATCCGCTACCAACTCCATCCAACGCCTCTGCCTCAAATTCAGCTCAGGCTGAGTAAAAATGTACTTCAGACTCTTGTGATCTGTAAATACCTGCACCTTCCCACCATACAGATAGGATCTCTAAATCTTAAGAGCAAAGATCACTGCTGCCATCTCCAAATCATGAGTAGGGTAATTAGTTTCATGCTTCCGCAACTGCCGCGAAGCATAGGCTATAACCTTCCCCTGCTGCATAAGTACACAACCCAACCCCACTCTAGAAGCGTCTGTATACACAACATAAGGCTCGTCCTGCTCAGGCAATGCTAACACCGGCGTGGTAGTCAACATCTGCTTGAGACTTGCAAAACTTGCCTCACACTCTGGTGACCACACAAACGGGACATCCTTCCCTGTAAGCTTAGTCATCGGCTGAGCCATACTCGCAAAACCCCGAACAAACCTCCTGTAGTAACCTGCTAACCCCAGGAAACTCCGAATCTCAGTGGCACTCTGCGGCCTCGGCCACTCCCTGATGGACTGAATCTTCTCTGGATCCACTGAAACTCCCTCTGCAGAAACAATGTGTCCTAAGAACCCCATCTCACGCTGCCAGAAACTGCACTTACTCAGCTTGGCAAACAACTTCTGCTCCCGCAACTTCTCCAACACTGCTCTCAAATGTACTGCATGCTCCTCAGGACTCTTAGAATATACCAGGATGTCGTCGATGAAAATGATGACTGACACGTCCAGAAACTCCTGGAACACGCTGTTCATCAATCTCATAAACGCAGCTGGCGCATTTGTCAACCCAAACGGCATCACCACAAACTCATAGTGCCCATATCTCGTCCTGAAGGCTGTCTTCCTCACATCTGCCTCATGAATAGGAATCTGATGATAACCTGAAGCCAAGTCGATCTTGGAGAACCAAGTAGCACCCCTCAACTGATCCAACAACTCATCAATCCTCGGGAGAGGGTACTTGTTCTTCACAGTAACTCGGTTCAAACCCCGATAGTCAATACACAACCGAAAACTCCCATCCTTCTTCTTAACAAACAACACCGGAGCTCCCCACAGTGAACAACTAGGACGGATAAAACCCTTGCCCAACAAATCCTCCAGCTGCTTCTTCAGCTCTGCCATCTCTGCTGGAGCCATCCTGTAAGGAGCCTTGGATAACGGCATCGTTCCCGGTTCCAGTTCAATAGTAAAAGGATCCGACCGAGATGGTGGTAATCCCTGCAATGACTGGAACACATCCTCAAAGTCCTCCACAATCGGAATACCGCTAACCGTAGACTTCCCCACTGACTCTGGCATAGATATGGTAACCAGATAGGCCTCACGGCCCTTCTTGATCATCTTCCCTGCCTGAACGGCTGAGATCACGAGACTCCCTGAAGTCGGTCTAATACCCTGAAAAACCAACTTCCCTCCTGGACGCTCAAACTCCACTCTACCCCGATAGCAATCCAAATGCACCTTATACCGATGCAACCAATCCATACCCAGAATAACATCATACAACTCCACTGGACTGATAAGCAAATCCGCTGGCCACGACTCTCCTGCGATCTGAATATCAACTCCTCCAGCTTGTCCAATAACCCTCAGAAACTTGCCTCCGGCAACTCTGACAACTCCTGAACGCTCTCCAGAATCCCCTCTGATCCCCGCACTCTCGGCACACCCCGGAGTAATGAAGCTATGAGAAGCTCCAGAATCAAACATAACATGGGACTTAAACCCGCCCACCAACAAGGTCCCTACACAAACCTCATGTGTTGAGAACCTAACACTTGACCACAAATAAAAACAAATATAATATGAACTTTTGAATTGACTAAGTTCGAATCTCAGAAGTTATACCTGTAATCGCTCCTGCACTAGTGCCACCGGGCTCCTGAGTCGCGTACACCTGAGACGTCGGCTCGATCCAACCCACCGGCTGCACACCGTGCTGCACAACTTGCTGCACCCCTGGCTGAGCTCCAGCCTGCAACACTGCTACTGCTCTCTGCTGCAACTTGGGGCAACGAGGCTTGATGTGCCCCGTCTCTCTGCAGTAGTAACACACTCGAGTATCTATCCGCTCCGTCACCGCCCGCTGCTCTGTCACTGCCCGCTGCTCACCTCTCTGTGGACAGCTAGTCACCTTGTGGTCCCTGCTACCACACCCAAAGCATCTCGCACCACCGTGCCTCGACCTCTGCATAACATCAAACTTATGTTTCTGCCCTTGCGCAGGCTTGCCGCCCTTGCTAGGAACAGAAAACGGCTGAGACTGCTGTGGCTGCACTGAAGGACTGACCACAACAACCTGTGCCCTCAAGTCATCCTCTATCCCAGCTGCAACCTCAACCAACTCCGCTCTCGTAGCATAACTCCTCACTCTGCACCGAGTCCTCAAATCATCCCGCAGAGCCAACAAAAACCTCCGCACCTTAGCCGACTCTGGCTCCCAAGCCCTGCCTGCGTACCCCACAAGCCGACTGAACTCTGCATCCTGCTCCCGCACTGTACGGTCTCCCTGAGTCAACCCCAAGAACCGTGCCTCCATGCGATCAAGAGCCTCCTGAGGAAAATACTTGGAGTTAAACTCCCCCACAAAATCTCCCCAAGACATACCCCGCTGCACCCTCCGTGCTGTCACCGACCTCCACCACACACGTGCATCTCCTGACAAGTAAAACACTGCCAGATCCACCCTGTACTGGTCGGGACACCTAAGCGAAAGGAAAATATCCTCCATCCGCTCTCTCCACTCATCCGCTACACTCGGATCGGTACTTCCTGAGAAATACCCTGCTCCCACATGCCGCAGCTGCTCCATCATCCGCACATACTGAGCATCCACAACCTCGGCCCCCGGCTGCACACCTGCCTGCAAACCCGCCGCAGGCTGCACCTCTGGAACCTGCCCACCAACCCCTGGCGGCACTACTGGAACCTGCCCACCAACCACTGGCGGCACCACTCGACCCTGACCACCACCCACTGGCGGCACTACTGCTGGAAGTCGCTGCAAAACCTGAGCTAGCAAGTCCATCAAGACATCCTCTCTGCCTGGAGCACCTCCTGCTGCAACCCCCACACCCGGGGCAACACCGTGACCGACACCGGGCCCATCCGCCCTGCCGTCACCCAAACCAGCCTGGTCTCCAGACACACTAGGATGAACCTGTGACTCCGCCACCTTCTCACTGGCCATGCTCTGGGCTACACTCACACTGGCCTCAGGAACCTGACCTCGTCCCCGACCACGACCACGACCACGCCCACGACCACGACCGCGACCAACAGCATCCTCACCTCTAACCATCTGTGTCATCCAAGAACAGAAGGCTAAGCGAACAATAATTCTAATACACAAAACACAACTCACCGTGGAATCACAAACAGGCTCGAAGGAGATGTTCTAGGACTTCATGCCACACACAATTGACCCACTCACACAATCAATCTTAGCATGGAATCCTAAACATCAACAGCAAAAGCACAATGAACCCTAGACCTAGAACCGTAAGGGATCTGATACCAAAATGAAACAACCCTTCCCGTTTTTTTGTTTTTTTTTGTTTTAATACCTTAATTTACTAGTGGTCCCATACCCACTAACATCCTATCAACAATCAACAACCGCGGATAATCAAATAGCAACTTCCATTAAACCAATAAAATTCCAACAATCCCAAAACAATAACCAATACCATAATCCAATAAAGAAATAGCCAACAACTAACATCCTACAATGTTCCGTTGACTTAATCTAGCAACCTAACAATAGCTAGATCGCAATCAATCAAGCCTCTAGAACATCCCTTCCTCATCGCCTTGATTCCACAATCACACTTTGCCTTTACCTGCACCACAAACACATATTGCAATGCATGAGTATTTTATAAACACTCAGTAAGGCAATCCTCCCATCTACTGGGCTATACACACAAGCAATAGAGTAACCAATAACCACACACCACAATCAACACACAACGATCAACGAACCAGGATTCAGCATCGACCGATGCCAACTGAGGAAGCATCGATCGACGCAGAAGCTGCATCGACCGATGCAAGTGCAACTTGCATCGACCAATACCCAGTCTGCATCGACCGACGCATGCTCGACGCAACACAAAAACCCTAAAGTTTGTCGCGCCGTCCTCGCACTTGCATCGACCGACGCAAGCAATGCATCTATCGACGCAACGTCGAGCACCGTGATTTCCCCGAAGCTTCTCGCCGGATCTCGTTCCTACAACCACATAAACTCATTCCCAAGCCACAAGAAAGCTTCCTAACGTCCTTAACTACGATCTAACACATCTAACAACACCAAACAGGCAAGTTAAAGGTTCCTCTAGCTTAGATAAGCCATGGTCATGCACTTACCTGTGCCAAGACGAATCTGAACAATAAACAAGCAAGAACAAGCCTCTAGGAAGCTCCTACAACGATCCCAGCTACAGATCTCTACAGGAACGCACCAAAACTCCAAGAAATCTCCAGAAACTCTCAAGAACTTTTCCTCTCTTTCGTTTTCTCTCAAAAAACGGCCAAACAACACTAATGGAACAAAAAGTCGACTTAAGGGTTTTTCCCTAACCCAAAACGCAGCGTTTGACTTAAGTCAAAAACGCACAGGAACAACCTTGCATCGACCGATGCACAACTTGCATCGACCGACGCAGAACCTAAACCGGGATTTTTGTTCATGGGTGTTACATTGGATCAAAACATTGCAACTTTATATAAACAAAGAGGTCTAAAACAAAGGGATGTGAAAACTAACGGGTGCCAACATTGAAAGTTGGGGGGTGCAACGAAGAAACACAATTGTTGGACCGAAACATTGCAATTTTTTTGATCATTAACAAAGGGTTTAATAGGTGTGATTTTTAAAAGATGGGGGTACGACGAAGAAACACGATTATTGGAAGAAAAAAAACTTGCAACTATTGGGATCATTAATAATTTTAAACCGTTATATGAGATAATAGAAACAATCTCATCCGTTAGATTAAAGTTGACCTTATTTTGTACTCAGAAAACAATTTTTTGAAACTTGTTTATGTCAGAAAAATTTATATATAATAAACAAAGAGGTGTAAGACATAGATGTGTGAAATGTAAAGGTGTAAAAATTAATAGATGTGAAACATGGAGGTACAACAAAGAGGTGTAACACATAGAGGTGTGAAATAAAAAGGTGTAAAAATTAATGGATGTGATTTTTGAAACCAGGAGGTACAACAAAGATATGGAAAAATTAAGAGGTGTGATTTTTGAAAGATGGGGGTGCGACGAAAAGACAAGATTAATAATTTTAAACCATTGGATTAAAAGTGAAATTAATCTCATCCGTTGGATTAAAAGTTGACATAAAAAAGTGGGTTTGCTATTATATATAGATTATCACATCAAATTCTCATAAAATTAATATATATTTACCAGAATGAAATATATTTAATTTGTAATTCAAAAGATTTATTGTTTATAACCAAATATTTCACACCTCTTAAAATTAATAAGTTTAATTAGGTATTCTATGTTTTATATAAATCTATTTCTTGAATTTTTATATTATGAATATAATTTTGGCTTTCATATATAAAATCTATATATATATATATATATATATATATATATAAAAGGGTTAATATATAGAGAAATTGCAACGTACAACCAAAAAAAATCTTTAATTCAAAAATTAACCATACTAACCACATATCTATCATATTTTATGTGTATTATGTATTATTGCCAAATTTACTCTCATCTTCTCCACCTCCACCACCTCCGACCACCGGCCACCGCCCACCACCGCTACCTTCGGCTGCCGGCCACTGCTGGCCAGCACCATCCTTTTCTACCACCACTACCATCAAAACACTAAAACTGTAATTTTAACTATCTCTAATCCTATGTTCCTAATTGTTTTCAAATTATATGCTATATTCTTTATTTTATTTATCATTTTGGTTATCACACAAATGAATTGGCCCTAAGTTAACTCTTTTTAGTTTTGTAAAACACATGTTTCCAACTGCAGGACTAGTACTCTAGTAGTCATATAAGGGTTTGACAACTTTAAACTCAATAGCTGCAGGATGTTTGTATGGAAGTTACACTAAAAATAAAACAACATAAAGCAAATTCTATAACCACCCTAAGAAAACAGATCACTGCAAGAAAATGACCAACAGAGAGTTAGAGATTTTGCTACAGAATTGGAACAAGTTCAACCAAAAATGATAGCTCATTTAAAAAAAAAAACTTTAAAAGTTGAATATGAGCATCAACAAACAAAGCTTCAGCTGATCTTGACAGAACACTAGTCATGTGAGAATAGAAAAAAAAAAGCTCAAAATTATGTATGTCAAGAATCGTTTTACTTTAGCTTTTTGCTAGTCTCGACCTCCCCCACCTCCTCTTCCGTGGTAAGAAGATGGTCCACATTAAACAGCTGAGAATGCGTTGTGGGCAGCCTTTGGGGATTGAGATTCATCTCCGGCCGTGGTTCGGGAAAGCCAAACTGTTGTTGGTTGGAATAGTTCTGATTCACAGAAAATGATCCTGACTCTCTATCTTGCAGTATTTTCGAGATCTGATCACTCAAATACTGATGCAGGTGCATTACCACATCAGCTACAGTCATTGTAAGAGCTTGACTTGGGAAAAGATTGGGAACACTGCCCATTTGGTTCTGCTGATTGGTCTCAGGTCTCACGAATTCTTGCTGGTACGTCATTGGCATCATTGGAGCTTGACTGTGGACTAGATTGGGAAGACTTCCCATTTTGTTTTGCTGATCAGTCTCAGGGCTCATAAACTGCTTCTCTTGCTGGTATATCATTGGAGCTTGACTATGGACTCTACTGCCCATTTGGTTATGCAGATTAGTCTCGGGTCTCATGAATTGATGTTCTTGCTGGTACATCATTGGTTGATGATACTGCATACAAAAACGTTGGTTGAAATTGTCTTGTGCCCCACGGTTTGGTTCAGTGTTCTGATGGCCCCCGAAATGTTGATATTGAAGCTGAGGAACATGAGCCATGTGAGAGACATAATAATTGGAAGTCCTTCCCTCGGATTCTTCCTCAAAGAAGTCAAACTCATATCCGGTTGGATAATGAAATCTTTTGTACAGATCCTCAACATCAATATGTTGTGTAAATTCCTCGACGAAGGAGAGACCTGTACCTTGAGGGGTGAGCATCTCTGGATCCACCAATCTCACAACATAGTGAGGATTCGTTACAGATCCAAAGAAGTACCCATCCACACGACCAAATATAGCTCTTGTTTCAATGATGAAGAGTATAGTACCTACGTTCAAGGGTTTGTGATCTCCATGGTTCTTAACTATAGTGTTTTCTCTTGAGATTACCATATTCACAACTCCAACAAGAACACGATAGCGATATGGAAAAGATAAAGTGGTATATATCTCTCTTAATTACGATTATTTGATATTTACCCTAGTATTTCTAAGTGCTTATCCTCCAAGATCTTCTTAGATTCTATTGAATCATGTAAACTAACAATGTCATTTCCGTTTTGTATAATTGGTTTAGTCCGGTTTGGTATAATTTATTGGACCTCAGTTGTAGTAAGTACCAAGTATATGTTCCAGCTACAAATACACACAGTCCACTCACATACCTACTAAAAAGAATACAATACAGAGTAAGATATATGAGCTTTAAAGTAAAATAAGTTCAAAGAATCGAGTAACACACACCCTTTTACAGTAGAGGTCTTCAACGAACAAATATTACTAACACAGATGAAGATTCACAAAAAGAAACTCCCCACCAATTGAATAATCGCTGCTCGGAAGCAAGCACATTGATCCTTTTCCTTGAGACAATTAACATGAAATAAGCCTCTTCTAGAATCAGCTTAAGCCTCCTCCTGAGGCTTTGATTTTTTTTTTTACGTGTCTGATTTAGTTCCCTATGTTGTTGTTTCTGAAAACTGAACATCTCTTGTTTCCACGAATTCACAGAGATGATCCAATATCAAATGCTTCGTTACAAAATTCCTAGTCTGCACTAGGTTCGCCTGAACCATGGCGCTCTCTTCTGATCATATCTAGTAGATCTTGAACAACTTCAGACATCAATGGTCCGAATTCTGGTTCAGAGTAGAAAAGAAGAAAAGAGAAAAAAAAAATTGGTCAAGCAAACACAATCACAAGCATCTCATTACAGTTTCTAATTGTCAGTATGTGCTTGACCAAATTTAGTGTCTGAGAGCTTTATGGCTTCACTATCAGGCACTTACAGTTTTCTACTATTGGGTTTTTATTTTCATTTTTTCTGTACTGAACTTTATCCTTTAGTTTCCTATCTTTGTACTATGAGACGACAAAATAATTAAAAAAATATTATGGACAAAAATTATAAAAAAATATAAATCAATCAGAATTTTAAAAAGTAAAATTTTATATCTAAGTATACAATATGATTATTTTTGATAATTATATTTGGAAGATTTTATTAAGATTTTAAATTGTGATTCTCCTATCATCTTTCTTTTATTTTATTTATAATTTTTTTTAATTATCAAATAATACATATGATAAATAAATATGTATAGTTTTCTTTACATAATTTGAATTTTTAAAAACAAAGATATATTACTCAATCTATGAAGAAAAAAAATTGTGTTTTAATGTTCCACATCGGTGGGTTGGTAAAACTAAATTTATGTGGTTGATAAATTAATAAATTTTATTTGCTACAATAATAATATTATCATTAATACTTTAAAATATTTCATAAATAACGATGCAAATACAACAAACAAAAAAATATAAAATTGTAATATACATCAAACAAATTAAAATACTAAAATATTCTAAAATAATTAGTATTCAGAAAGATATATGTAGATTTACCAAAGAATTGTATTATTAAGTAAATACGGTCTCAAACAAAATAACTTCTTAAAACAATATAACAATAATTTTATTATATATTTTTTTTTTCAACCAAACATTAATAAATTAAAAGAGAACTCCAAGGTTGGTTGCCCAAACGGGAGAAAAAGAGTTTACAAAAGAAATTTCAGAAACTAAGGTTCTTGACGACCGGGCTAAACAATCTGCCCTTGCATTAGACTCACGAGGGATCCTGTCCAGGGTGAAGCAAGGGAAAGATGATCTGATCATAGAAAAGTCCTCCAGTAGGATCGAAAAGGCATGCCAATCATCGGGCTTCTGCACCATCGCGAGTAACTCTGCACAATCCGTCTCAAAAGCTTGACAATCCACTCTTGCCGCCAATATAGACTCCATAGCCCAGATCAGGGCTTGAAGCTCCACATGTAAGGGAGTAAGACCGCGTCGCTGACTCCGGGCTCCCAAGAGAAGCGTCAAATCATCACCACTGCAAAACCACCACCCCAAGCCCTGTAGAACATCCGAATTTTTCCAAGAACCATCAATCTGATAACGAGGAGAAGACTCCCTAACATCCAAAGAATCCGCAGGATTTAAATAACTCCCGGTAAAAGATTTGGCATCATCCCACAATAATTTGTCATTTGTCGCCTGATTTAAAATATCTATCGGCTTTGCCTCCATACCCTGAAAAACCTTTTTATTCCTATCTTTCCAGACTGACCAAAGTATCCAGGGAAGACGAAGAGTAATATCATAAATCCCCGAATGCGATGCCGCCCGCCAATATATAAAATCCAGATTAGCATAGATTGAAGCATATGGAAAGCCTTCTGCATCTAGCGATAAAGGAGACAGCTCCCAAATACTCTGCGAACGCGGACACTCAAAAAGAGCGTGGTTGATGGTCTCTGATTCCAGACCACACCATTTACACAAGGTATCACATCGGACACCTCAATGCGCAAGCCGTTCCAATGCAGGAAGAGTATCAGAAGCGATATGCCAGAAAAAATGTTGAACCTTGGAGGGAACCTCAAGTTTCCAAGCTTGGGCTCGAAGAGCCATACACGTAGGTCCAATTTCAACTTCTGTAATTAATTCCCGTGCTAACCAATAGCCGGGTTTCACCGAATACTTCCCTGACTTAGTATAATGCCATACTAAGTCATTATACTAAGTCTTAATTGCTTGGCTTGACTTGCATAGTTCTGATTGCATCCTTCCTGCTAGCATAAACAACCATTTGGATTGATAACCCTTTGTACTACAACTGCATAGGGAATTGATACCCTGGTGAAAACCTGTTTATCAATTTGGCGCCGTTGCCATTTGGTTGTATTTATTTTGCTACGTTTAGGATTTCAGCACTTGCTAGATCAAGTTCTTTTGTTTATATTGGTTCGAAATCTGACTTGTTTGCTTTCGTTCTTGTTTGTTTTGAATCTTAGGTACAACCCGAGCACCCACCCGACCCGTCACTCGATCACCTGGATCGAGTGGACCCTCGTGTACACACTCGGTCACCTACCTGTGCATGCAAACACGATCCAGCGGTAGCCAGAACCTGAGTCCTTTCATCGACAACATCGACAGACCAAGGCTACTCAGACAACAACAAGTTCAACCGCAACCAGCAATCATTGAGGAGACAATGAATAATCAGAACGGTCCACCAGCTCCTCAACCAAGGACCAACATAGGAGAAGGAGATGCTCCATCTACTCACACTCAAAGGAATGGCATTGTGCCACCTGCTGTCCAGATCAACAATTTTGAGATAAAGAGTAGTTTCATCCAGATGATACATAGCAACACTTTTCATGGATTGCGAATGGAGGACCCATTGGATGATCTGGATGAATTTGATAGGCTCTGTAGCCTCACCAAGATAAATGGAGTTAGTAAGGATGGATTCAAACTCCGGCTTTTCCTATTCTCTTTGGGAGACAAAGCACACATCTGGGAGAAATCACTCCCCAAGGAGTCCATCACCACTTGGGAAGCGTGCAAGAAGGAATTCCTGGCCAAATTCTTCTCCAACTCCAGAACCGCAAGGCTGCGAAATGATATTTCCAGCTTTGTTCAGAAGAACAATGAAACATTCAGTGAAGCTTGGGAACGTTTCATGGGATACACTACCCGATTCCCTCATCATGGCTTCAACAATGCTTCATTGCTGAGTACACTTTACAGAGGAGTGGTCCCCAAGATACGGATGTTGCTGGACACCGCAAGCAATGGTAACTTCCTCAACAAGGATGTTGATGAAGGTTGGGACCTAGTGGAGAAGTTGGCTCAATCTGATGGGAATTACAATGAGGAGTATGATCGCAATGTGCGATCTACAGGAGAGGAAGATGTCAAGTACAAGAGGGACATGAAAGCCCTCAATGACAAGCTCGATAAACTACTCAACCAGCAGCAGCATGTTCATGCAATATTAGAGGATGAGCAGTTTTTACAACAAGATGGGGAGACTGTACAAATAGAGGATGTTAACTACATCAAGAACCAAGGACGGTAAAACAAAGGTTACAACAACTACAAGCCGAATCCAAATCTGTCCTACCGGAACCTGAATGTTGCAAATCCTCAGGACCAAACTTACCCATCTGCAGTTCAAGGAAACCAGGTCCAACAAAAGCCTTTTGTCCAGTACAATCAAGACTATGCACCTAAGCAGCAGTACTCTGGAAACTACAACCAACCACCTGGATTCCAACAACATCAAGGCCCGCAGAACCAATCACAAGAGGCTGAGTTACGCGGACTACTTCAGCAAATGATTCAGAATCAGGCTTCAGCAGCTATGGACATCGCAAAACGGTTTGCAGAGATGAGCAACAAGATCGACTCAGGATACATGATTTGAACGCCAAGTACGAATCGCTCAATAGCAAGGTTAGATACCTAGAAGGCCACCACAACAACCAACCAGCTCCAAATATCAACCAACTCCCAGGTAAAGTTGTTCAAAACCCTAAGGAGTATGCCACTGCCCAAGCCATCTTCCTTGATGATGACTATGAGGATTACCTCACTGAGGACATTGATGTTCAAGATAGGGAAGATATGGATCACTCAATGATAAATGAGGCCAAATACTACATATCCGAGTATGAACCCAAGCCTTCACCTGAGGAGACTGATCGAGTTGATGATCGAGCACTGGTTCGAGAAACACAAATCGAAGAACCACCCGAAGCTGAACCCGATGACCTACCCGATGATGGTGATCGGATGATACATTGAGTAGATGTTGAAACGAGAGATCAGCCTCAACTACCTGTAGCAGCAAAGGGGAACTAGAGGAAAGGTTCAATGCTGCACTTGACATCCAACTAGAGGCACTTGCAGAGCGTAAGGCCAAGCGTAAAGCTCCACCTCCTAAGCTTTTGCCACCACACAAACTTCAAGAGGAATCTGCCAAGGAGGCAGCTCGGCTGGAGAATGAGGTTAAGGAGGCTGTCGAGGAGATTGGGTTTGAGATTCTCAGGAGTGGAGTGTGCTTAGATCCTGAGCTGCAAATTGAAGAAAAATTGGAGGATCCTGGCTCCTTTACTTTGCCATGCTCGATAGGACTTCGGATTTTCAAGAATTGTTTGTGCGACCTTGGAGCTTCAGTTAGCATTATGCCGCTGTCAGTAGCCAACAAGATGGGATTCACCAGTTTTAAACCAAGTAGTTTGTATTTGGTTCTAGCTGATAGAACAATTAGACATCCGATTGGGATCCTGGAAAATTTGCCTCTCAAGATTGGAAGGGTGGAAGTCCCTACTGATTTCATGATCCTTAATATGGATAAGGAACCAGACGATCCACTGATCCTAGGAAGACCATTCTTGGCGACAGAAGGTGATGTGATTGAGGTAAAGCAAGGCAAGATCAGAATAGAGCATGGAGAGCACTTCAAGATGGAGTTTGATGTGAAGAAGGAGATTAAGAGGCCAACCATTGATGCTCAAGCTTTTTCCACTAAGACAAAGCTGAGGAAAGTCAAACATCTTGAGGAAGTCAACACCAAATTTGCCTTGGAACCTGGACAAAATATGGAGAATTAGTTGAACAAGTCTGCTACAATGGAGAGGATTCCAAAACCTCTCCCTCAAAGATCCCATGCTTAAGGAGCATGAAGAGTCAAGCTTAGTGACTTTAAAAAAGCTCACTTGGGAGGAAGTCCCAAAGGTATCGTTTAATTCTGATTTATTTGTTTAATTTATTTGTCTATTTTTGCATTATTTATAGAAAAAACAAAAAAAATTGAAAAAGGAAAATTGGGGAACCCGAGGCTCAATCCGACACCGTACTCGACGCGCCTGATCGTGTCCCTGCTCGGGTGGCGAGTGGAGTCCGAATTCCACAAGCAAGCCCACTCTCAGTGAAGCCCAACCCACCAACGCTAGCTTATTTAAGGGTTTCGAAACTCTTCTCCCTCAGCAGCACCGATAAGTTTCTTTCAACCCTAGAGTTTTTAGTTTCCATACTTTCTATTCTCTCTCAAACTCAAGTGATTTTCGATTTTCTTTGGGAACTAACCCTATTAACCTCGAAGCTTAGCTTTTTCTTCTCAAGGATTCGACAATGGAGTCACACACGAAAACCTACCAAAGGAAGGGAAGAAGATCAACTTCCACCGCTGCTACAACCGGAGGTGATGCCGTCGAACCTCGAGAATCCCATGGAAGAGGAAACGTTTCACATTCCCAACCGCTGGCTGGACATTTTGCTTCCCCAACCCGATGCTCAACCCGATCCGTCACCCGATCTGGTGCTCGAGCAACCGATCGTGTGGACCACCGAGTTCGCTCACCGAGTCCAATGCCGAGTGCTGTTTGCTGCTCTCCTCGACGTAGGGACCTGTCTACGTCTGAAAGAACTGTTACCGACCCTATGGAGGTCGATTCTGATGCTGGTGAAGGAGAGCAAGAGGAGATCCAAACATCTCGGTCAAGGAGCAGAGCTGCGGTTGCAAGAGGGAAGAGGCCAGCTTCAGAGAAGGCTGAGAAGGTAGCTGAGAGAGCAGCTGAGGAAGAGGATCAAGATAAAGAGGAGGAGAACCATGAGCGAGAGGAGAAGCAGAGAGAAAGAACACGCCAAGCCTCGCGGAGGCTGAAGCAGAAGGAGGTGGAGACTCCGGCAAAACTCTTCAAGGTTTTCCGGAAGATGAGCTTCGTTGGTACCTGATACCCTCACCGTGAGACAATGAAGCAGTTGGGCATCGCTAGAGATGTTGAGTTCCTGTTCGACATGTGCCACCTGGGCCATATGATGCGAGCTCACCTTGAAGCCTATGAGGAGGAGACGGTCCACTTTCTCTCAACTTTGAAGTTGCACTACTTTGAGGACCACCCTACCCTACTACCCGATGGGGGGATCGGGTTCATCACCTTCTCCGTGAGGAACAAAGAGTACCGGCTCACTTTCAAGGAGATGGAGAAGCTGTACGGTTTCAAAGTTGGTAGTGGAGAAGGAATGGAGGTTAGCAAGGAGGAAACGAGTTCCCTGTGGCTGACAATAGGAGACAAGTTCCCCTACAAGTCCACAAGCTCCAAATCCGCTCAAATAAAGAGTCCTGTCTTGATGTATTTTCACAAGTCCCTCGCATGCACTCTTTTTGCTAGAAAGGAGACTGGGAATGTGAATGATCATGAGCTCCAGCTGTTAGACATTGCATTGGGTGGAGTTTTGGATAATGCTAGGGATGGTACACCACTAGTTGGAGATGTTGCGGATACTAGTATGGTTTTTGTGCTGCTCGATCAGTTCCTCTACCTCAAGTCATGGGCTATTAAGAGAAGAGAAGGAGGCGGAGAGATCTCCATTGGAGGACTGGTCACACCGATCTTGGTGGCTTGCGATGTACCCTTGAAGGGAGTGGTACACGATCCGAGATGGTTGGACGTCGTCTACCTCGTGCTGGCAAGATTTTTGGCCTATGAGAGGCCTAACGACATGATGCTTTTCAAGTTCGTCCATCCAACCGCCGGAGCTGCCCAGATGATCTTACCCAATGTAATGTGCACCAAGGTTCGGCTGGGAGACAACATCGACTTTGCACCACCTTTGGAGGAGCTGTACAATCCGGAGGAGGAGTTCGAGGCTGAGAAGAGAGAGGCAACCGGGCAAAGACAGTGAGATAGCTCGGAAGATTTCGATTTTGAGAAGTATGTGTGCTCTCAAAAGCAACCGGTTGGAGTGAGGGAAGCCCACAAGAGGATCAGATGGCTGAAGAGGATGAACAAGTTTTTGGTGAGGAAGGTAAAGGATCTCACCTGTTCGGTGAAGACTATGGGAGGTCAGATCAAGGAGCTGCAAGACAAGGCAAGCTGTGCCTCAGCTCCTACCTTGGCACACGCACCAACTTGGATGGGAGAAGTGGACCGCTAGGAGGAACTCGAGGACTGCCACCTCCAGAACCTTACAGAGCATCATCCTACAAACCCCAGACTGAGGAGAACATCACACGACCTGAAGCATCGCGGAGAAGCCATTCAGCGCCTATTTGACGCCTAACTCGATGGGATACACGATGCCTTATCCGATGCACCCATCGAGTACACAATCGGGTGATTACTCGAGACTCTTTCCTCCTCCTTACCAAATGCCATACACGATGCCGTATGCGATACACCCTGCGAGTGGCTATACGGGTGATCATTCTGGACCTCTTCCGCCATACCCAACGTACTACCCAATGCCCTACCCGATGAGCTATGCGATACCCCCCCTCGATCAATCCCTCGGATGCTGGTCCGAGTAAGCCGTCCGTGCATATCACCGAGCTCTCTGACAAGCAAACACCGGCACCTGCTGAAGCTGGAGACAACCCTGGCTACACGTTGGCGAGTATGGAGGCTGCTGCAACATCCTTCTTGACCAACCCATGAGGTACCACTTTCATCCGATCTTTGTAAATAACATTGCATTTAGTTTATTTCATTTTGTGTGATTCTTGGATTCTTTTTCCAACTTTAATTTACACAGAGACTGTGTAATTTAAGTTTTGGGGAGGGTCCAGAATATTTTTAAATTTGTATTTTATTTTCTTAATTTTCTTATTTCTAATTTTTGCATGCTAGTTTTATTCATTTGAGTCTGCATCTATGTGCATTGAAGAACCCAAAAAAAATTGAAAAATTTCTAAAAAATAATAAAAAAGAATGTTCATGTAGTTGCACTTACATATTAGGATTGAGTCTAGTTTGTTTCATATAGGATTGTTGCATATGCATCTTAGGGGACAATGATTAAAAATACCTTGTTTAAAATCAAACCTTAGGATTGAAGCTATAGCCCTTAATCACAGTTCATTGTTGCTAGATCACTCTTTGGAAAAAAAATGAAAAATCTTTGCTTAAATCCTTGTGTCGTTTGAATGTTTCCTCCACTTTTTTGAACATTGGAACATCTCTATATTTTTGGATTTAATTTGAACTTTAATTGTCTTGCTTATGGAACTTGAATACTTGCTCATTGTAACTCTAAATTCGGGTTAACACTCCATTTTTACCAATCTTTTTCGTTTAACCCGATTCATTTTTCTTACCCATGAACCCAAACCTTTCTTTCAAACCTTGTTGTGAATTGTTGAGTGAGGCCTTTTCCATTGTGCTATAGGTTGTGAAACCTTGAGAGTATTGAGAACGACAAAGAACTGCCTCTTGATTTAGCTAAGTTAGAATTTGAACTAGCTAATAGATTCGGTTTGAAAGATAAGTGGTTAGTATGTTTATTTGGGGTTGGGTTGAGGAATAAAAAAAAAGAAGTCCCTATGGTTAGAATCAATTAGCTCTAAGTCTCTAAGTAAAAAAAAAAAAAGAGAAAAGATCTTGCTATAGTCTCCTAGAAAGAAAGAAAAAAAAATATATACATATTAGGAGTTTAGCAAAGAAAGAAAAAAAAAAAAGAGAAGAGAGCTAGAAGTTTAAAGTTTAAACTTTAGGGAGTAAAAAAAAGAGTTAAAATCAAGGATGTGGGTAGTGTAATTCTTACGGTTTGATATATTAAAAAAAAAAAGTGAATGAGAAAAGGGTAGAGATTATCAAGAGTTAAGTTTTGTATGCCCAAAATGTTCTCAATCTTAGATAGTTTTCACAACTGTCTAGCATTCCTTCTTTTGAGAGAAAGCCACCCAAAGAATTTGTTTTGAAACCACCTTACTAAAAAGCCTTGCCCTTAAAACCGATTGAGCTTGATTCACCTTCCATTTGCAAGAATTCGCCAAACACTTAATTGAATGTGAAAGAGATGTTCTTTACTTTTAGTTGAAGGTTGAACTAGATCGATACATGGTAATAAGCATAGAAAAATATTTGTAAGTATGTTGATTGATCTTAGCACCATTAAACTATCTTTAAGGACTATAGCTTGAATCCTTCGCTTAGCATATAAAGGTTATGAGTCCCCGTTTTCAAACCACACCCTCCTACTTCCTTTCTAGAGGACTAGCAAGATTTAAGTTTGGGGGTCTGATAACTCTCTAATTTACATGTTTTTAGCATCATTTTTTGTCCATATTTTGCATTGTTCATACCCTTAACTTAGCATTTTTAGGTCATTAATTGTAGGAATTCACTTTTAGGCCATTTAGGGTGTTGCATTTTTGCATTTACATGTTTTGGATGAAAACATGTGCTTAAGAGCCTAAAATGGGGGAAAACAAGGACAAACTCGAGCATGTACCCGAAGGAGCCATCAAGCTGGAAGAACAAGTCCGAACCCCAACACGATCGAGGAGGATCCAAGAGCCGGAAGAACAACCCAAAGATCTACCCGAGGAGTAACCCTACTTCATCCTCGTGTACCCCATCGCGTAGACCATCGGGCAGGTCTGGGAAGCTAGGTCAAAGGGGTTTCCATATATAAACCCCTCCTCTCCTTCCTCGCAAACGAGCACGCCGCAGACCCTCAAACCAGAGAGCGAGAGCTTCTGTGAGAGAACTGAGCGAGTTAAACACTTTTTCCTTTTGTTTTAGATTTTATTTCATAACTTTTTTATCATTCCTTTAGATTTTTATCTTCTACTCTTATCCCTCTACTTTATCGTTTAATATAATGCAATTTTTGTTCATATTTGTTGTTATGTTTCTTGCTATGATTTCCGAGTAGTGTAGTAAAGTTTCTAGGGATGGGATAGATGATTTTATGTTCTTGATCGGTTAGGATGTCTTAGTTGATTGTATATATTTAATAGATTTCCTTCTAGATTGGTGTTCTTAATGCTGTCAACAAACCGAGAGGGTGATATTAGATCTAAGGTGTTTTACCACCGAGAGGTGTAGATGAGATGCTTGAATCAACCAATGCTAGAGGTTTACTCACTTAGCCTAACAGATTAGATGAGTAAGGGGTTTATTGACAATAATGAATCGGATCTTAATGCCTACTTGGTCATGTTTCTCCAACGAGAGTTGGGTAGGGGAGTGATCAAGTTTGATTGTTTCTATCACGAGAGTGTTTTAACAAGATTTAGAGATTCATTGTCTAGGAAATATTTGCTTGAGGCATGTAAGACATCTGTACTGGTTAGGAACACTTAGGATTCGATTACCCCATCCTTAGAAGCTTTTGTATTTTAATTGCTTGCATTTCCATTCATTACTCGATCTCTTACCCGATCAGGTACACGATAACCTGCATCGAGTAACCCCTCGAGTTGTTCATATCATCTTTGCTTACTCGATCACCCCACCCGATCCAGTACTCGAATGCTTGCATCGAGTGCTTAGGTCGTGTGGTTTCTTTGTTTATATTCTTTTTATTTATTTATTTTAGGACTGTTAGATCAAAAGCCTTAACTGCTTGGCTTGACTTGAATAGTTCTGATTGCATCCTTCCTGCTAGCATAAACAACCATTTGGATTGATAACCCGTTGTACTACAACTACATAGGGAATTGATACCCTGGTGAAAACCTGTTTATCATGGCGGTAAGTCCTTAGGTGTAGTAGTTGGAGCTGGTGCTAGCGATGGTTCTCGTGACGGTAGCAAAAAATTTTTGTGCGTCTCCCAAATGAACTCATATGTATCCTTGACTCCATCATGGATGATCTTGCGGTCGTACTCCCAGGGACGTCCAAGAATGAGATGGCTCACATCCATTTTTGCGATATCAAAGTAGCAACGATCCTTGTAAAAAGGACCAATAGAGAATGGAACAAATGACCTGTGAGTAACAAGAGCAGCAACACCATCTTGCATCCATGACAAGGTATATGGAGTGGGATGAACTTCCACGGGTAGGGCCAATTTCTTAACAGCAGATTCGGAGACAAGATTTTGACAGCAACCTGAGTCGATGAGGAAAGTACAAATCCGCCCACGAATGGTACAAGTAGATCAAAAAATATTGGTGTGAAGCCAGTGAGATTCCTGCTGCTGAGGAGTGAGACACATGTGATGAGCAACCAGCATCTTCCCCTTGTCACCAGAAGTGAACTGTGCTTCTTCGTCAGCAAGGCTAACATCATCGTTGTTGTCGTCAAGGTCTTCTATATCAGCAAGAAGTCCTCGTTTAGGCTGATTGGGACACGCTATCTGACGATGCCCTGGTTTGCCGCAGGTATAACAACGTAGAGCATTACGGACTGATCAACGCAACACTTGATCCTCGTTTGGCTCCATCGAGTACACATTCGGATGAACACTCGGGTCCATTCCCTCCGACCTATCAGATGCCATACACGATGCCGTACTCGATGCATCCTGCGAGCAGCTACATGGGTGAGCATTCTGGACCTCTCCCACCATACCCATCGTATTACCCAATGCCCTACGCGATGCCTTAGCCGAACAATCCCTCGGATGCTGGTTCGAGCAAGTCGTCCTTGCACATAACCGAGCTCTCTGATGAGCGAATCCTGGCACCTGCTGAAGCCGGTGACGATCCTGGCTACACGTTGGCGAGCATGGAGACTGCTGCAACCTCCTTCTTCACCAACCCATGAGGTACAACTTTCATCCAAACCATTGTCTATACCATTGCATTTTCTTTTGTTTCACTTTGTGTGATTCTCAGACTTTTATTTACACAGTGGACTGTGTGATTTAAGTTTGGGGGGAGGGTCTAAGAATGTATATAAAATTGTGTTTTATTTTCTTATTTTCTTATTTCAAATTTTTGCATACTAGTTTTATTCATTTGAGTCTGCATCTATTTGCATTCAAAAAAAAAAAAAAAAACCCATAATTTTTTTTGAAATTTTTTTTTTTTTTAAAAAGAGTGTTCATGTAGTTGCATTTACATTATTAGGATTGAGTTTAGATTGCTTCATATAGGATTGTTGCATATGTATCTTAGGAGACAATGATTTGTTTTTCCCTACCCTTGAACCCAATTCTTTCTTTCAAACCTTGCTGTGAATTGTTGAGTGAGACCTTTTCATTGTGTTATAGGTTGTGAAACCTTGAGAGTATTGAGAACGACAAAGAACTGGCTCTTGATTTAGCTAAGTTGGAATCATTTGGACTAGCTAATAGAATCAGTTTTGAAAGATAGGTGGTTAGCATAATTATTTGGGGTTGGGTTGAGGAATAAAAGAGAAATTAAAGAGAAAAGTCCCTAAGGTTCGGTTTAATTAGCTCTAAGTCTCTAAGTAAAAAAAAAAAGAGAATAAAGATCTTGCTATAGTCTCCTGGAAAGAAAATGATATAGAAATATTATTAAGAGTTTAGCAAAGAAAGATTAAAAAAAAAAGTAAAGAGCTAGATGTTTAAAGTTTAAACCTTAGTGATTGTAAAAAAAAAAAAAAAGTTAAAATCAAGGTTATGGGTAGTTCTACTCTAGGTGGTTTGATAAAAAAAAAAGAGTGAATGACGAAAGGGTAGTTTATCAAGAGTTAAGCTTTGCATGCCCTAATTGTTCTCAATCTTAGATAGTTTTCACATTTTGTCTAGCATTTCATCTTTTGAGAGAAAACCACCCAAAGACATTGTTTGAAACCACCCTACCAAAAAGCCCTACCTTGAATCCGATTGAGCTTGATTCACTTCCCATTTGCAATAATTCGCCAAGCACTTAAATGAATGTGAAAGAGATGTTCTTTGGAATTGCAAGTCTTTACTATTGTTGGAGGTTGAACTAGATCGATGCATGGTAATAAGCATAGAAAAATATTTGTAAGTATGTTGATTGATCTTAGCACCATTAAACTATCTTTAAGGACTATAGCTTGAATCCTTATGTCCCCATTTTTAATCCTTATCCTCCTACTTCCTTGCTAGAGGACTAGCAAGATTTAAGTTTGGGGGTGTGATAACTCTCTAATTTACATGTTTTAAGCATCATTTTTTGTCCATATTTTGCATTATTTTTACCCTAACCTTAGCATTTTTAGGTCATTAACTGTAGGAATTCGCATTTAGCCATTTAGGCCATTTAGGGTGTTGCATTCTTGCATTTTCACATTTTGGATGAAAACATGTGCTTTAGAGCCTAAAATAGGGAGAAACAAGGTCAAATCCGAGCATATACCCGAAGAATCTATTGAGCAGGAAGAACAGTCCAAACCCCAACCTGATCGAGGAAGATCCAAGAGAAAGAAAAACAACCCGAAGCCCTACCCGAGGAACAACCCGACCATATCTTCGTGCACCCCATCGAGCAGACCCTCGGGCAGGAATGGGAAGCTAGGTTAAAAGGGTTTCCTTATATAAACCCCCCTCTTCTTCCTCTCGCCCTAGCACGCCGTAGACACTCATAACAGAGAGCGAGAGTTTCTGAGAGAGATCTTGAGCGACTAAAACACTTTTTCCACTTTGTTAGGATTTTATTTTACATTTCTTTTGCTATCCTTTTAGATTTCGATTTTGTACTCTTTTACTTTCATCTTATTTTCAATACAATGCAATTTTCGTTTATCTGTGTTTTTATGTTTTCTGCAATGAGATATGAGTAGTGAAACAAAGTTTCTAGGGATGGGATAGACAAATATGTGTTCTTGATCGGTTAGGATATCTTAGCTTGGTTGTTTATGTTATATAAATTCCTTTCTATATTGGTGTTCTTAATGCTATTTTCAGACAGAGAGGTTGAGAGTAGATCTAGGGTGTTTTGCCATCGAGAGATGTTGAAATGCTTGAATCAATCAATGCTAGAGATTTACTCACTTTGCCTAAAATATTAGATGTGTAAGGAGTTTATTGACAATAATGAATCGGTTTGTATTGCCTGCTTGGTCATGTTTATCCAACGAGAGTTGGGTAGGGGAGTGATCAAGGTTGATTGTTTCCATCACGAGAGTGTTTTAACAAGATTTTAGAGATTCATTATTTAGGGAATATTTTCTTGAGGCATGTAGGACATTCATAGTGGTCAGGAACACTTAAGAGTCGATTATCCCATCCTTAGGAGCTTTTGCATCTTGATTGTTTGCGTCTTTTCATAACCGGACCCTATACCCGAACTGGTACTCGATCACCAGCTTCATGTACACCTTCGAGCTGTTCATACTCTTCTTATTTACCCGATCACTCCACCCGATCTTGTACCCGAATGCTTGCATCGGAGTGCTTAGGTCGTGTGGTTCTTGTTTATTTATTTTATTTTAATTATTTTAGGATTGTTAGATCAAACCCCAACTATTGCTTGGCTTGACTTGCTTGCTTCTGATCAAATCTTATCTGCTAGCATAACAACCATTTGGATTGATAACCCTTTGTACTACAACTGCATAGGGAATTGATACTCTGGGTAAAAATCATGTTATCACGAGGCGAGATCAGTCGGATCCGCGAGTGGTTGGGGTTTCTCATCAGTCTCGGTGGTGTTGGGCTTAGGCGGAGGAGCCATAATAACGTCGACAGGACCGGTGTAAATCTGATACCAAATGATGCGGAGCGAAAATGGTCAAGCGGGGAAGAGATGGAACGGTGGAGATGAAACGAGACGGAGCCGTAAAAAGGAATGTTACTCTGTTTTGTGATAGAAAAACAGAGCAAAGTCGCAGAAACAAGGGGCAAAGGAGAAGAAAGGATAGATATGAGAGTCCTCCTCTCAGGTCTTACGCAAGGCAAGATCTTGGTGGGCAATTTAAATTGCCTCTTTTTTTTTGGGTTTTTCTTATTCAAAATCAAAGGTGGAATACATAGGTGATCAATATCTCCATTTATATAGTTGTGTAAAGACTCATGAAACTTATCCTAGGAATAGAAGATAAAAACGAATGAAACAAAACTTATCATAACGAAAGAAGATAACGACAAATCAAAACCAAAACCGACTCTTGCTTGATGGGTACGCAACACCAGGAAAGGCCCGTCAAGGTGTTCTATTCCGCTACATCAATTCTCCACCTGAGTTTAAGAGAGATGTGCGGTGCGGCCGTCGCCGATGGCAGAGCACAGCATCGGCTACACTCACATGAAGACCAATACCCATGTCAATGCATCCTCTCGGGCATATGATATCAATCAAACACCCCAGGTCCGACCAGTTATCATGCCAGAATGAAACACTCAGTCCATTGCAAACTTCATATTTGATAAAAGCTGAAGCTATCCTCCGATACTTAAGAAGTTTTTTCCACGTCCAAGAACCAAGATTAGTATTCTCTATAACGGACCAAAAAGACCCCTTCTTCAACAAGTATACTCGTAGCCATTGCACCCACAAATAATTTGACGACAACAATCACCAAATAAGCTTTAAACAACTAACGTTGTTTGCCTCCTTTAAAGACCTAAGTCACAGACCTCCTTCCTCCTTAGGAAAGCAGACATCAGACCACTTCACCTTAGCTTTCTTAGTATTTAGGCTAGGACTAGAACAAAGAAATGCAGAACAGAGAGCATCTGTCTCTTTAATGCAAGCGATAGACAGACGAAAAGCGGACATCCAGAAGTTGGTGAGACTATGAATTACTGAAGAAATAAGTTGTAGACGGCCAGCAAAGGAGAGATTCCGTGCGTTCCAACTTCTGATACGGTCACGAATTCGATCAAGCAAAGGAGCATAGTCATTGGTTGTCATTTTCTTTGTTAATAGAGGGAGACCAAGATAGCGGACAGGTAAGCTACCAGATGTAAATGGGAAAGATTGTTGTATATTGGCCCAAAGGAGTTGACTCACCCCCGCTTTAACGCCTCCGAACCGTCCTATGGCCGGAGTAGCCAACAGACAGCCACGGAACACCACTATGGAAACTGCACCAAGGTGGTCCGATCGAGGGATAGAAGCCGTCGCTTCCCAACCAGTCTTCCCTAGCACAATTTCCCCATTCTGATACAACTTAGGCTTTTCAACCCTCGTGGCCTAGAACGTTGTGTTGGCCCAGACAATGCCAAATGTCAAATGAGACAACACACTTAAGAGAAAACACACGTTTAATTCAAATAAACTTCGAATACAAATCGTTTCTAAAACAAAATCAAGATTGGACCCATGATAGTTTTACGAAAGCAACAACTCTACACCGGCCTTCCTAAGTCCCGAACTCCCTTTAATGGTTCTCGCTAAGGTTTCCTGCAACACAAATTATGGAGTCATGAGTAATCTAATATTACTCAGTGAGGTCAGAAACCTAACAACAACGTTAGTCTTAAACCCATCCCCAATCACAATAAGCATAAACGATAACAAGCAAACACACAAGAATGCAAGTAAATCAGAGAACGCGTGCGGAAGCAATCACACAAACCAACAAGCAATCACAATATGCATACTTACTCGGAACTTGTCCGAGTAACTTAATAAATAGCTATGCATGCAAATTTCTAGACTCAATCTAGACCCCATTTCATCTCATCTCCTAGGGCCCTGATATGCTGCCTTCCTTCCTCCCTTATCACGCTTTTATATCTCAAATTGAACCCACAAAGGATACTAATAAGAGTCACCCCCAAATGCATCGTCATGCAGCATCCGGCCTAGGTACCGGATATGTCAGAATTTTGTAAGTGTCCACTTGGGAACAGGCTTACTTGACATTTTCACCGAAGGGAAGGTCAGACATATCCCTAATTTAGTATGCAAATGGCACTGGACATTAAGTCACGAGTACTGCATACAAAGGTTCATAACAATTAACATGCAATGAGACCTATGGTTAGACCTAACCCATAGAATCACATGCATGCACAACCACCTACACATGTACAAAATCATATTAGAACGGATCTCAATATCACGTTCATGATTTGGTACCACTCAATCCTGCATAAGATTCAAGTTATTCATATAATGATAAGCGAATCTAACATGCAAGACTCTAACATGCAAGAAAAACGCACACAGCCAACAGGCAGCTGCTCCATGATTGCCTAAGCATATCAAGATACGTAGGAAGCAATCCAATAACATGCAAGCAAGAAAACAACCACAAATTATCATGCATGCAAGCAAACCAGCAAATAAGCTAAGGAATTATGCATGAAAATATAGATTCAAGCAAAAACCCCCTTTTACTCATGTGTAATATCACATGCATCGAGACTCACAGATTTTGGCTAGAGATTATTTGCTTGCGGACATGCAACGCTTCCGGATACTGAACCTCGGCCATCTTGAACATGCAACACTTCTCCTTAGTACTACGTCTTGATCTGGTATCAGTTGGAAGAACTAGCCTTCCTTCTTCCTCTTCTCGCACCATAACCTCCCTTGCTTTGATTGAAACCAGATTTTTCTTTTCCTTGAACATAGTACTCAAGATGAGAAACAAGTTTGCGGATCTAACCTTGGCAACACTCGGCAAGGATCAATTCCCTCAGAAATTTGGACAGCATCTCGACAAGATTCTCGATCATTGGACATCATTTCAACTCTCTCCTTCAAATTTTTCTTGAAAGAAAACTCTCTCTCTCTCTTCTCCTTCGAACAGCCTCTGGGCGTCTCTCCTCTTTTCTCTTCTCCAAAAATGAAGTGGAGAGTGAGTTTATATAGAGAGTTTAGGGCGAGTTACCTTTGCCACATACCTAGGCGAGGTGTCATCTTGACATTAATCCAGCTAACACTTGGCGAGAATTAAATAATCCACCCAAAACTTATCATTTTTGTTTCCCCCTTCATGAATAAAATATTCTTCAGTGGAGTCCTTCCACTTAGTGCGATTTTCCTCATAAAATATTGTTTTAGTGGGTTCCTTCTCACTAACACCATCACTTGATTAAAATATTCCCACTAATGCAATGCTGCAATAAAATAATACACAGTGGTTCTGCTCCGCTAGTGTGCGGGTCAACGGTACGATCAACGGTATGGGTCACGGTACGGTCAACAGCACAGGGACGATACGAGTCAATGGTACAGGTCAACAGTATGGTCAATGGCACATACACGGTAAGGGTCAACGGCTGGATGGTCGGACGGTCGATGGTACCGCGTATGTTCGTCTCTCGGCCAGGTACGCTAGTCTCTCAGTACGTTGGCTCATAAATCCTGCGTTGGCCATCTGTTCGATTTGCCGACTACTTGATATTTCTTTGGACATCCTTCGGAAATTCCTCTTCATTTCAATTTTCCCCTCTTTCTGAGTTATTTCTGGCTCGCGTTCCGGCAGATTTTTATTTGGCCTTAAACTCCTTAACACGGGTCACTACACCTGCCATATACAGCGTAGACTTTTCAAGACTGATTGTTAATCCTGAGATTGCAGCAAAATGGTCAAAAACATGTAGAAACCCTCAATAGATCTTTTAGTCCCATCTTAAACACCAACATTTCATCAGCAAAACACAAATGTGTGAGGTGCAGCTGTTCACACCGCGGGTGGTAGCCTATTCTCTTCTCCACTGCAGCTCTGTCAAGCTGTTGTGATATAACTTGCATACAGATAATGAAAAAATAGGGAGATAGGGAGCAACCTTGTCTTAGACCTCTCTTGCTAGAAAATAAATCGGCTAACTCACCATTAACTTGGACTGAGAAAGATGGAGTAGTGATGCAGAGCTTAATCCACTGAATGAACAGGTCTGGGAGGTCTATAGTTGACAAAATAGAGAGAAGAAAGGCCATTGTATCGAATCAAAAGCTTTCGTGATGTCTATCTTTAAAGCACAACGAGAGGAAACAGACTCCTTTTGATAATCTTTCACAACCTCAGAAGCTAGCAACACATTCTCCATCAGTAGCCTATCCTTGACGAACGCCGATTGATTAGAAGAAATAAAAGCCGGGAGAATAAGCTTCAGTCTGTTTGCAAGAATCATTGATATTACCTTGTAAAACACATTACAACAAGAGATAGGGCGGTAATCCTTCATCTTTATAGCTTCCTCTTTCTTTGGTATCAGAGCAAGGATGGCGGTAATCACCCCCTTTGGGATAAAACCATACCTACAAAACGACTGAATAGCAACCACAAAATCTTGTTTCACTATTAGCAATGTCTTGCGGAGGAACTCCACTGTGTAGACATCAGGACCCGAACTTTTATCCTTGGGCATAGAAAAAAGGACTTCACAAATCTCGTCTGCGGTAACCTCTTGAACAAGTTGAGCCTTATCTTCCTCTGAGCAGTGATAGGACAACAACGAATTAAGCTCATCCATCAAAGGACCTTGGTAACATTATGGCTTGTGAGATAGGAACTCACGGAAAAAACACTCTGTCTCTACTTTTAGTCCCTCCTGGGTGTCAAGTACAGAGCCATCCGAACACCAAATTTCCTTGATGGCATTCCTGACCTCTCTAATCTTGGCGGCCCTGTGAAACATTCTGTTATTACCATCCCCAACCTTTAACCAGTGTTGCTTAGAACGTTGTTTTAGAAACTTTTCTTCCTGTCCCGACAAATGTGTCCACCTATGATAGGCTTCAGACTCCCTTTGCATCGCTACACCCGTTGGATTCAAAAGAACTGCATACTGCAGATTACAAAGGTTCTCATATGCTTCCCTCGTTTTTTGTGTCAAACTGCTTAACCGAGACTTACTCAGTTGTTTAATGCCAGGTTTTAAAGCTCCATGGTGTAGCAACTGTCAAAAATGGGAACAGAGTAAGAGGTCCTCCCACTAAACTCTTATGTCTAGCTTCTTTTGGAATGTTTGCGGTTATAACAAAGATTATAAACATTCTGTGGTTCGGAGTTGGATAATGCAGCATGGTTTGCAGTTTGGCTGTATTATTGAGACGAGGTTGAAGGAAAGGAAAGCAGGGAGAATAGTTGAATCTGTTTTTACGGGTTGGTCTTTTATTTCAAATTATGCTTCCCATCGGTTGGGAAAGATATGGGTGGTTTGGAGTCCGCGAGTTCGTATAACGCCGTGTTTTACAAGTACTCAAATGATTACTTGCTCTATTCTGCTGGACGGGTTGGCAAATGAGTTCTTTGTCTCCTTTGTCTATGCTTCCAACTTAGCCGCTGACAGAAGACCTTATGGGAAGATTTGCGAAATCATCGTGATTCTCCTCTGTTTAAGGATAAGCCCTGGATGGTATATGGTGACTTTAATGAAATTTTGAGGGGCGAGGAGCACTCCTGTTATGATACGGATCCTTATGCACCTCTTGGCATGCGGGACTTCCAGGATGTTGTAGCATATTGCTCTTTTAGTGACTTGCAGTATCAAGGTCCCTGTTTCACTTGGTGTAACAAGCGAGATACTGACGGCCTTATTTGTAAAAAAGCTGGATCATGTGCTGGCTAATGATGATTATGGTGTTTTTGATGCAGGTGGTGTCTCAAACCATCTCCGCTGTCGAGTGAAAATTGGTGCGGATAAACCCCTCATTCGTAAACCCTTCAAGTTTACAAATGTTCTAGCCTCTGATCAGAGTTTTCTCCCCATGGTTCAATCTTTTTGGGACACTACGGAGGCACTCTACCATTCCACCTCTGCAATGTTCAGGTTCTCAATGAATTTGTTTTACCTATATCTCATAGATCTTACACTGTATTGTATTCTTTTTCTATTTATGTGACTGTGACTGTGTATTTGTGCATGTAATGATACTATCTCTATTCCGCGTATAATGAGTTAATGACAATGTCTTCCCACAAATTAAATATAATCTGTAACAAAAGAATTATTATTTTAATGTTTAACTATTTTAAAATTGGAGACACAATGTGTTTAATTTTTTGGTACATATATTTTGAGTAGAATGTCTCTATGTAAAGACAATCTCTCCTTGACACACAAAAAAAAAAAAGCACCCTCTCCATTTAATTATTAACAATGATATATCCCGTGTTATAAAGTATATATCAACATTGTTTTTCAAAATATAGTAATAAAAAATTTATTATATTTAAAAAAAAAATTATTTTGTTTGAGATAGTATTTACTTAATATTCAAATTATTTGGTAAATCAATATATATCTTTCTGAATAATAATTATTTTAAAATATTATAGTATTGTTGAAAACACAAAGATGTGCAGTGTGGATGCTCTTAGGGCATCCTTAATGGGAGAACTATTTTTCATGTTCTTAGATTAAATATATTGTGTAAATAATCTAAGATCAGATGTTAAGATCATAGAGAAAAAAAATGGGGAAACTAATTATGGTGTTCTTAGAATAAATATAAAGTGAAATAATGTAAGATCAGTAGTTAAGATCTTTTGTTAAAAAGCTAGTTATTGGGAGAACATGTTTAAGATCATAAGATTTAATAATATAATATTCATAAATATTTCACAAATTATAAAAACTTATAAAATAACATTTAAATTGCTTACTTATAAACTTGAAAATAAAATGTTAAAAAAACTAACATATTACATATTACCAAATTTATTCCAGATATGCTCTATCAAATCCTCCTTTAATTTCTGATGTGCTTGTCGATCACGAACTATTGTATGGCCATCACCTAAACCCTCAAGATTTGTAGACATATTAACTGAAAACGAAAGATCCGGAATATTTCTGGTTCCATCATCTTGTTGGAATTCATGTGCGTCATAGAGTGTGTATGAATCTCGTTCATCTTCGACAATCATATTATGGAGTATGAGACATGCTCTCATAATATATGCAATCTTACCCTTTGACCATAAAAGAGATGGATTTTTAATCATGGCGAATCTAGATTGTAGGACTCCAAATGCACGCTCAACATCTTTTCGTGCACCTTCTTGTTTTTCTGCAAACAAACGATGTTTCGGATGTTGTGGTTGTGGGATGGATTTAACAAATGTCGCCCATTCCGGGTAAATACCATCCGTCAGATAGTAAGCCAAATTATATTCATTTCCGTTGACATAGTACGTAACTTCGGGAGCTCGACCGTAAATAATGTCATTAAATACTGGTGATTGATCAAGAACATTTAAATCGTTACAAGTACCTGGAGCTCCAAAAAATGCGTGCCATATCCAGAGATCTTGTGAAGCTACCGCCTCCAAAACTATTGTTGGTTTACTGGTGCCTCGTGAATACATTCCTTTCCAGGCGGTTGGGCAATTTTTCCACTTCCAATGCATACAGTCGATGCTCCCAACCATCCCGGGAAAACCCCGCAGTTCTCCGTAAAAGAGTAGCCTTTGAAGATCTACTTGTGTGGGTTGGCGTAGGTATTCAGCGCCAAACAAGTCAACTATTCCGACGACGAAATGTTCCAAACATTTACGAGAAGTCGATTCAGACATACGTAGATATTCGTCAACCGAGTCCGCCCCAAGCCCATATGCTAGTAATCGAATTGCAGCAGTACATTGTTGTATCGGTGAGAAACCATTCCGGAAAGTTGCATCCTTTTTTGGTTTAAAATATGGAACTTCTTCACTGAGACGATTGACAATACGCAAGAACAATGACTTGTTCATGCGAAACCGTCGGCGAAATTGCTTCGTCGTGTAAGTCGGATTATCACTAAAATAATCGTTCCACAAACGTTCGTGGCCTTCTTCCCGTTGTCTATCGATATGCGTACGTGTAGTCTTTTCCTCCGGAATTTGCTCTTCAGCAGCTTCAAATTGATTATTATATTGCTCTTGGAAAAATTGGTTCATACTATCATTATTTGGATCATAATGATAGTGAAATTTGTTAAAATTGTTGGAAGAAGAAGCCATAGCAATAAAGAAGAAAAAGAATTATTTGTTGTTGTAGAGAGAAGCAAGGAGGAAGGAGCAAGGAAGAAATGTTTATTTTGGTGCAAGGAGCAAATGTTTGTTTTTGATGAAAAAACATTGTGCTCTTCTCATCTCATATATACAAGTGATGAAACTAAAATCCAAAGAAACAAAATGATACTAAACATCACGGGTTCACATACACACATCAACATTCACGGGTTCACATACTATCAAACTAGTCTAAACAAAAATCCAAACAACATCCACACATCAACATTCACGGGTTCACATACACACATCCGAAAACAAACAACATCCACACAACAACATTCACGGGTAGACATACACACATCCGAAAACAAACAACATCCACACATCCGAAAACAAACAACAACCACACATCCGAGACATTACTTGAGCTGGTTCACGTGGTCAGTCAGCTGTATCACTTGGTGTTGGAGCTGGATCACTTGATCCTTCAGCTGGATCACAAGTACCTTGAGGTGGATCATTTGGTCGTTGAGCTGGATCACCTGTTCGTTGAGCAGATTCAGTTGAGCTGGATCAATCGCAGGAGCTGGTACGTTGAGCAGGTTCAGTTGAGCTGGATCAATCGCAGGAGCTGGTACGTTGACCTGGTTCCGGAGGCTTGTGAATCCAATTGCAGGAGCTGGTTCCGGAGGATAGTGACAAGTCTCAGCCTCCTCTGATGACTCAGTACTATAGTCTAATGGGCTGTTTATACCATAGTCATAATCACGGTCCATTTCTTCGTTCAACCTGAAACCGAAGCATATAGCATATTAAAACAGTTAAACATGGGTTCATATAGCATACAGCATATTAAAACAGTGAACAACAAACATAAACATTGATCCATTCTAAACATTGAATCACATATAAAACATACACATTCATGAAAAACATTTAGCATAAACAAAGAAAATGGATTCATTAAAAACATAGATTCGCTTAGACAACAAACAAGATAGTCAGGGCGCATACATAACTAAACATAGCATATTAAAACAGTTCCGCCATTAGTTTCTTTTTCAATGCTTTTTCATCTTCGTCTAGGGTTTCATTCTTGGCAATGAGAGTGTCAAGAATGGACATCTTTTGGAGTTGTTTCATGCCCTCTAAATCCTTCTGTTTTATCTCCCACATGTGACTAAACTGTTCAGATGGTGCAGCCTTCTCTTTGCCTTTGTTCCTCACTCTTTTCGTTGCCTTGATGCCCGCGGATCTGCTCTCATGCTCACCAACGACAGAACCCGTAGATGGTGTAGCTTCATCAGCTTTTCTCTTGCTAGAACTGGTTGTCTTCGGAGTGGGGTTCATAGCCTCAAGACTTGTCCATTTCTGTTCATAGCGTAGAACATTCCAAGCATACTCCATACTGAACTTCTTCTTGTACCGGTTAGTGTAGATTTGGTGAGCATTTTGTAAAACATCTAGATCGTTCATCCCACTAGCTCTCTCACTCTCTGCCTCTGCAAAAGCTCCACAGAACTTGCTCACATCCTTACTGATTTTTTGCCACCTTTGTCTACAATGGTCAGGGCGCCTAGGCTCAGCACCATCACGGACATGATTACTTGTTTCGTAGTAGTCTCCTATACGGATCCAAAAGGACCCTGACTTTTGCCCATTCCCAACAACTGCATCCTTCGATGTGTTTAACCAGCCGCTTATTAGGACTAAGTCATCTTGGCTGGACCATAGCCTTCTCTCCCTTCGCTGTTCTGCTGTCTCTTCTATTTGACTAGGAGCTTCACTCGGCTGTGAACTTGGTTGTGAACTTGGCTGTTCACTCGGAAGTGAACTTGGTTGTGAACTAAAATAAGGAATTTGAGAGGAACCAATGTTTACATTGGGAGCAAAGCTATCATATGGGAAGTTAAGAAGGCTAAAGTAGGGTTGAGACTGATTGTTAGGAGTATTGTTTGATTCCATAGCAATCAGAATTAAACAAAGAAAAGATATTGTTCGAAGGTAGATGTTAGAAGAGAAGTAAAAGTTATGATAGATTGGAAGAAAGAGCCAAAAAGAAGGATGATAGAAGAGAAATAAAACAAGATGGACTTAAGAAGCAAAGCGGTTTGACGAAAATATAGAGAAGTTAAGAAGCCATCATTTAATCAAAAGTTAGGAGTTGTTAGGGAGTTTTAATTGTAAATAACAACAACCTACTTCAATCAAATCAGTAGTAAATAAAAGTCATTTACTATTTTTTCTAAGTAAATCATTCAAAGATTTGTTAACTACTCAACTATATTTGGTGAAGCATTAATAAGTTTCAAACCTATCACAAGTTTGAATATTTTTTTCAGTTTCACAAGTTTGAAAATTTTTCAAATTTTTGACAGTTTTACAAATAGCAGACAGTTTCACAAGTCCTTACACACACTCAAACCTACAGAACAAAACTACAATCACAACGACAAGTCAAATCTAACCAAAACTAAGAGACATACAAACAAACCAAATGATAAAACATCCGACACCACAAAACGAAACCAAAAACAGACCAAAACAAAGATGGTGAGACAGACATACCAAAACAAAGAAACACTTACTTGACAGTAACTATGTCTAACATCCGACACCACAAAATGAAACCAATACCAAACCAAAACAAATATGGTGAGACATAAAGACCAAAACAAAGAGACACTTACTTGACAACAACAATGTCTAACATCCGACACCACAAAACCAAACCATAACCAATTATAATCACAGAATAAACACTAATATCACAACTCAATTCAAGAATCCAACCTTGCGACTAACCTTTATCTTTCGAGCAAACGCAGATTTCTTGAAGAATCCGGTGTAGTTTCCACTTGTTGACCTCACCTACAAACTCCGAGACAAAGAAATTTCAAGTTTAATTCATCAGTTTTATTGTTGATACAAAAATCTAAATACAACTCTCGGAATTCAATCATAGATAGATATAGATTAATCCCAAATCCTATACTATAATCGTATAATGATTAATCCCAAATCCTGTACTACACTGAAACCTAATCGTTTACCCTAAACCGAAATCTTACAGATTTGAGATTAACCCTAAATCGATAAAACCTAATTCAAAGATTGAAAGAGGAAACGACTGTGACAAACCTTCTTTGTATGACCGGAGATTTGCCCGACAAAGGAGAGGAGGAGACAAAGGCGAGTCGATTTTGATTTTGATTTCGATCGAGATTTGGTTTCGATTTGCCAAAAGCCGGACAACGGAAACGACAGAGACAACGACGGAGACAAGGAAGGAATAGGACGGAACTAGCTAAGATCCTTTCGATTTTGGTGTTTATATTGCCGGAAAATGGAGCTTCGGCGGCAAGGATGGCGAGAACGAAGCTGTCGCCTTTTCCAGAAGAGAAAGAAACCCTAGACACGATTTGCTGCGAATGAAAGAAATGAAAAAATTAACCTTCTCTCCCTCATTTTTTCGACCAATCAGAGGAGAGGAAAAATATTAGAACACCCTTTGGATCAGTTCTGAACCAAGATCAAAAATATTGATCTAAGCCCACTGTTTCTTATTTTTATTATTTATTGGGCTTAGAACAGGTGGAAAGTTATCCCATTAAGGATGGCCTTACTTAATCTAATCAAGTGATGTCAAATAATTCGTACCAAACCGGACTAAACCAATTAAACAAAACGAAACTGTCATTGTTAGTTTACATGATTCAATAGAATCTAAGAAGATCTACGAGGATAAGTACTAAAAGATGCTATGTAAAACATCATATATAATAATCGTGAGAGGGCTATATACAACTTTATTATCCATATCGCTATTTCCTCAAGCCAGAGTTGTGAATATGGTAATCTCAATAGAAAACTTTTTCTTTTACTAATATTGTGTTAGCAGTTCCATGATTGAGTTTAATTCAAATTTATCATTACAGGTACTATATACACATGTGATAGTTAAGAACCATGGAGATCACAAACCCTTGAACGTAGGTACTATACTCTTCATCATTGAAACCAGAGCTTTATTTGGTCGTGTGGATGGGTACTTCTTTGGATCTGTAACGAATCCCCACTATGTTGTGAGATTGGTGGATTCAGAGATGCTCACCCCTCAAGGTACAGGTCTCTCGTTCGTCGAGGAATTTACACAACATATTGATGTTGAGGATCTATACAAAAGATTTCATCATCCAACCGGATATGAGTTTGACTACGTTGAGGAAGAAGTAGAAGGTGAGAGCAACCAATCGGTAAGGCCTTCAAACTATTATGTCTCTCAAATGGCTCATGCTCCTCAACTTCAATATCAGCATTTTAGGAGCCGTCAAAACACTGAACCGAACGGTGGGGCACAAGACAATGTCAACCAACGTTTTTGTATGCAGTATCAACCAATGATGTACCAGCTAGAACATCAATTCATGAGACCTGAGACTAATCAGCATAATGTTCCTAATCTGCATAACCAAATGAGAAATGTTCCCAATCTAGTCCGCAATCAAGCTCCAATGATGCCAATGACATACCAACAAGACCAGCAATTCGTGAGACCTGACACCAATCAGCAGAACCAAATGAGCATTGTTCCCAATCTTTTCCCAAGTCAAGCACCAATCCAAAATCAAGCTCTAACAATGATAGTAGGTGATGTGGTGGTGTACTTGCAGCAATATTTGAGTGAACAGATCTCGAAAGTGCTGCACGATAGACAGTTAGGATCATTTTCTGTAGATCAGAACTATTCCAACCAACAACAGACTGGCTTGCCTGAACCACAGCCGGAGATAAATTCCAATCCCCAAACACAGCCCACAATGCAGCCTCAAGTGTTTATTGCTGGAACATCTTCTTACCGTGGAAGAAGTGGTGGGAGAGGTCAAGATCAACATAATGGTATAGCCAGAGGACGTGGGACAGGTCGATACTAGCGGGAGCCTAAGTAAAACGACTTCTGACATGATTTTGAACCTTTCTTTTTACTGGCATTTTCTCACAAAATAATCATTAATAAAACGTTCATGACTCTTTACTCAGGATCAGCAGATAATTTGGTTTGTTTTATGTTCTTTATCAACTTATTAAGTCATTTTTTTATTTATTTGTCATATTTTGTTAAGCTTGCCCCATTAACGTAGCAAAATCTCTGTTGGGTCATTTTATTGGAATAATTTTTGTTTAACCTTTTAGCACTATCTTGTGTTTATGTTACTAAAAACTTAAAGTGAGCTCCACACCTCTTGTCTCTTGATGTGGTGGATGAACCATCAGTGCGTTGTTTCTGATCAAAATGATACCAAGGTGAAAAAACTTCCGATGAGCCTCTTGATCTATTTTTTAAAAAAGGTTCAATTCCATCAGCTCTTTAAGTCATGTTGTTGTGAGCCTTTTGTGTCTCGCCTGTTTCTTGTTTTCCGGTGGATTTCAATCAAACGGAGGTGAAAGAAGATAGATGATCAAAAACAGGGAGATCAGATGGCTAAAAACTACAACACCTATTGGTGAGTTATAATTTTCGCAAATGATTACAACTCACTAATATAACATGACATCAAAGTAGATTAAAAAGTAACAATAAACATCTTTATCTATGTTTCCAAACTTAATCTTCAGGATCATATGGTCTGTTGTCAAAATCTTCTCTATCCTGCCAGACAGTATCTCAACTTGTTATGCAAATGTTTTGGATTTTGGTATACCAATATGACGGATCATCTGGTTCCACCGTTTTCTACAAGACAATTAAAAACCAATGCACCAAAAGATCTATCTAGGGTTTCATCATCAGAGGGAAAAAAAATTTTGGACCATTTCTCATATTTGTGCTTGTCATCCTTGTGCAGGGGCCATGCTAATCTTTTCTGTATCCTTGGGCAGGGGCCATGCTAATCTTCTCGGTATCGTTCCAGTTTTATTAGATGTCCTCGAAGGTGACAATCACGTACTCGACTCTTACATTATTTAAACTCAGCTTTTGTCCTCTGTTCTATGCGATGTGGTATTTTTGTTTTCGGTTAAAGCTTAAAAGGGCTCGTTTAATAAAAAAAATGGCCATTAAGATAAGTAAAAGGCCTATTTCTGATTATTAATTCTTAGAGATTAAGGAAAACGACGCCGTTGGTTTTGTAACGTTAGCTTTAATTTGTTAAAGCTAAATGACTTGTGGTTTGAAGTTTGAAAAAACAAGACTATGTGATGTTGCTAAATGTTACTGGTATCTGATTTACCGAGAACCTATGGGGGTAGTATAACTTAAACACTCAACCTTTAGATTTACTGTTATATCAGAAAAACTCGAAACGTTTGCAAGAACTGTCTCCAAAATCATCTCAAGAATAAGCTCTACTAAGACTGCTCCTTTGGACCTCTCCTACGTACCATACTAATAAAACACTCAACGTTTTATATTGAGATCGTGATGGGGACATTGGTGCATTTGGGAGAAGAATATTGTTGCGAATAGTGTAACACCCGTCGGCCAAGACAAGGTGTTATTCAAATGGCCCCGCCAAAAAGCTTCTTTCTTAAAAATAAAACTCTTCAATCATAAAACTTGCTCCACGTCTCATAAAGCGTTTAACCTGAGGGAAAAGATAAAATGGTGAACACAATGACGACATTCTAATCACATTCAACAATCAGTGCGTAGCATAGAATCAGACTCAACATTTTTGACATACATCCAAGAAGCATAACGGTTTCACATAATATTTAATCTACCATATAGTCATAAAATTACTTAAACCATATTTAAACACAAATGCATTCATCGATACACACATTCATCAACATCGCTAAACCGAAATCTCATCAGCTTAGCATGGCACGAAACAAATTGCATGTTCGTCCAATCACCAGGTACGAAACAAATCTCATGTTCGTTCAATTACCAGGTACGAAACAAATCCCATGTTCCCATCACGAGACACAAAACAAATCTCATGTTTGTGTCCCCAACACACAATCTCATTTCATATCACCACACAACGATCATCATGTTACACATCAACTCATCATATCATCATATCATGTCATCATTCATTATAATCATACATCTAATCATCATATTAAAGTATACATTATCAAACAATAGACATATCCAATCACACAGCTTCCAAGTCTATACAAGCAATTCATGAAGAACATGCTTAGAAAGTAACCATTGTGTTTCCGCGATTACCACCCTCACCTTTGCCACTTAGATGTTAAAACTCATTTCTCCATTCCCATGTCAGACCCAATATTCAAGAACACCAGCTCCATCCAACCTCGTTGCCAAACCAAACATCATAATGTCACCATTTATTCTACAAACGAGCCTTAGAAACACAAGAGTAAAACCTTAACTAACCGTTAAAATCACAATCGCACCGTTGAATATTTAGTTTATAGTACCGTGAAGCTTCCCACCAAATCTCAGCTCGATCAGGTAAGTTTTGGACCACCAAACGCTGTTCCAATGAGATAACCTCGAATCTGATTTCTATTGTTGCAGGTTCGGACTGTTTCAGATATTTCTTGCGCAGAAAGCAACCCACATAACTTCTTGAATCACTCCGATCGGACTTCCGTCAATTGCTACGAGCTCATGGCTTGATAGTGAACGCGCTGGTGATTTTAGATTGATAAAACGATAACAAATCCGGTGTCCGACGAGCCTCCAAAGTCGCCTCTTCAAACTTTTCTTATTTCCGTCTTAACTCTTTCCTGTTCTTCTTTTCTCCACCTTTCATTTACTCCGGCGTTGCTCCTCCACCACCACCGAGGATTTCCACGGCCACGACATGAATAAACAGACCCCACCAGTGTTCCCACAACCTCCATGATCATGACGTCTACTTCTCTCCCCTCTCCACACATCCCATTCTCTCTCTCTCTTCTTTTCTCCTCACGACTCTCTTTTCTCCTCCTCTCTCTTTCCAATAACAACAAAACAAGAGCACGTCCACTTCTGCTCAAGACACAAGGATCAAGTTGCTATGTTCTTAGGGTTTCGATTTGCGTTTCCCTTTTACGGCTTCCACGAAGATATAAACACACATACACACACGCTCAAAACCCTTTGTCGATTTTGAGACTTTTCTCCAATTGGGCCGTTAATAGACTGGAACTCAAAGTGGCCCACACTTAAAGAATTTGGGGATGTTACAAATAGCTTGAGAAAACTCACTGTGCCCTACAAATGTAACTAAAGGCTTTTGAAAGAGCTTTATTTCTGCGCGTCCAATCAAATGATTCGGCCGGTAAAAAACCTGATATTTTCTTGGATAACGATGATGATATTGATTTTGAAGACTGATGCATTGGCAACGTTTCTGCTTCTGATCTTGTCGGAGGCACTCACTCTGGTTTTGTACCAGTACTATTTGTTTCTTATGCGACAAGTTTTCATTTGTGGACTTGTACTCATTCTTCTCTTCTCCATTTGAATAGTTCTTGACTCTTGACTAATAAACTATTTATCCATCGTTTCATAGGCTTTAAGAAATTACACAAAATGGGAATACTAAAAACAGAATCTTTAAGACTAGAGTGAACATTTGGTCCAATCACTTGTAGAAGATGTTGATCCATGGTTTGGTCCTCTGAGTTGCTGGTGCGGCTTCGTCGTTGGAACAATCCTTACAGTTTGATTAAGCCTTGGATTCTGATGTGAAGGCTGAGTAACAAGACTACCTGATCCAGCATCTTCTCCACGAGGCATCATCACTTGAGACGTTTCAGAGTCAAAAAGATTTGTATTCTGACATGTCCTCTGAGGTTAAAATGGTAATGCCTTTGGAGAGAGTTGGCTGATTTGTTTCGATCACTTTCCCTCGTTGTAACCATCCATCCGCCTTGTAATGGTTCTATGAAGTTCTGATCAAATCCTTTTCCGAAACCAAATGAGATTGGAGGCAACGTATCTTTTGCTAAAGTAGGCTTTCAAAATATTAGAGGCAAACTAGTACTCTTTCAAGTAAATGACTTTCAAGTAATGGTTTGATGATTCGAATCAGGAACCTATTCGTGGCCGGGCTGGGTTTTTTTACCCACCAGGCCACAACAACATCCCTAGTTATATCGTATTTTACATATCAATATACATTTATTTAATCTTATATTCTTTCAGCTAATGATGCTGAATTATATATGATTTCTTACAAAAATAAATCGACAATCGTCGAAAAAAAAAAAAAAAAAAAATCGACAATCCATATTCAAAATGATTCTTTTGAGCCATTACTTAAAAATACCAAAAATATTTGAGTATTCATTTTTGTTAGGTACTCGATTTGAGTAAAAGAAAAAGAGAAGTTTTATCGACATAAATACAGCACTTCGTCTGTTATAATTTACGCATAAAATAAATCAATATAAAATAGAAAGAGTCAGTGTTGACTTGTAACTTCATCAAGGAGCTCGCTCGAAACAAAAAGAAATAGAAAGCAAATCAAATATTGGTTATACAAATACATCCAAATAGATAAAAAACCAACCCAAAGCGAACCTTTTGTATATGGTTTTGATGTCTTCCCTCATATATGAAGATCCAAGAAAGTGATCAGTGCTGTAGTTTCTATCAATGGTCGGAATACAAAATTTTCCATCCACGGATATGTCTTTGTTAGATAAGCTTTGAAACTTAAGGCCCAAATTATTTTTACAAAGGACTGTTAAGAATAAGAGAGAAGATTTAGATAGACTTGAATAGAATTAGGAGTTATCTAGTTCTATAATCCTAATAAGAATAGGAATAAGTAAAAGCATCTATATATATCAATTGTTGAGTTGTGACATTGATATGAGATTAAGAGAGAGCTTCAGGAGTGTTTAAGTTTTGAGAGGATATTTTTGATATGTCTATATTTTGTCTCCTTTTAGCATATGTTTATCATGCATTTAGCTAGGACAACTGATTGTTTTGCAACATTTTCTAGTCTTTTCTATACACTTTGTATGTCTAGGTAGTTCTTGCATCATCCTTGCATACATTGTGCATTTTGAAGTATTCCAGGTATCTAGGAGACGTTGGGAACACATCGCTCAGCATCGCCGTTCGAGTCGCTGTTCGACGTCGTTCGAGTCACCCACTCGAGCAACACCTTGACCGTCGATAGAGTCGCCATTCGAGTCGTCCTTCGAGCCATCGGTCGGGGGATTCAGATTTCGATGTCTTCATCAAAGTTGTAGAGAATTGAGTCATCTTTCCAATGCCGTTTATTTCAAGCCAATCGGAGCTGTGGTTCAAAAGTTATCATCGTTTTAGTGGAAGCGTATACATCCAGCTTGAGTCATGCTGTCGTGCCGTTCGAGTCGTGCCGTTCGAGTCGCGCTGTCGTGCCGTTCGAGTCGCGCTACTCGAGCCAACGCCATCACTCACTCGAGCCATTACTCTTTCGCACATGTCAGGAAGACGTTCCATCTTACACGCTTGAGGAGATTCCCAAACCGACTCTTCATCTTGTTGTTTTAAGTTTTAGGGATTTTGTGTCTTTACTATAAATACGTTTTGTTAAGTCTTTGCGACATCATCTTAGTTTTTATCTCGTTTTTATTTTGTAAGGTTTCCCTAGCCACCAAAAACCGTTCTCAGACTTTGTATCCAGATATCTTTTAATACATTGAGTATTTGCATTTGATTTCTTCTACAAACTTGTTTATCTCATTTTTACCTATCTAAGAATGCTTGTTTCAATGTTTTCTGAGTTTGTATTGTTGATGATGATTTCCGGATCTGAGTAGTGCGTTAGTTCTTGAGGATGGGATAGATTAGGTGGAGGATCTTAGGATGTAGGGTGTTTAAGCTTGATTTGTATGATTCCCTTCTGGACTAGAGTTAGAATTACTAGTTTCTCTCTGATCAATTGGAACTAGGTTCGAGACATTTCCACACCCAAAAGGTGTTCGATGAAATGTCAGACCAACTAGTGCCAGAGACTTACGTTCCTAGCCTAAGAGATTAGTTGTCTAGGATGTTTGTTGACATGAATGAACTTGTTTGTCATGCCTACTCGACCACGTTTCTCTAGCAGAGCTAGGTATGGAAGTGGTTGAGTCTGAGTAGCTTTTACCAAGAGATTGGATTAGCTAAGTTGTGATGTTCATTGTTTAGGGATAGATTGCTTGTGGCATGTTAAACACTCTGTAGACTAGGATACTCCACCGACATCAATTACTCCCATCCTTAGGACGTTTATCTTTCTGATTTTTATTACATTCCCGAGACTATTTCGTTCCTCGTTTTCTTGTAGTTCATGCTTAGACTAGTTTAAGTTTCTATTCATTTCCGCTTCTTGTCATGCAATCTCATTTCTAGTTCTGTAACTCATTTTCGTTTTGCATTTTGACCATTCTAGGATTGTTAGACAAACACTCTTCTTGAATTGGCTTGACTTGTGATTGCTTGATTGCATCTTGATTGTTAGCAACATCTCATTTGGATTGACACCTTAAGTACTACAACACATAAGGTTAATTGAACCTACTAGGAGACACACAAAAATCTTAGTATCAATTTGGCGCCGTTGCCATTTGGGATTCGTTTTGCTACATTTGAGATTTCAAGTTTTGCAAGATTAAGTTCTGTTAAACTTATCATTCTGAGTACTGACTTGTTTTGGTTGTTTGCTTGTTTGTTTTGCATCTCAGGAACCTGTTGATTGCAGCATTGCATGCACACCAGATCAAGAGGACATCAGAATCTCCTCCCTGCTATCGACGACATCAATCGGTTACAAAGACCACAACAAGCTCGTCAATTCACTGATCATCCCGCACCAATCACTATGGAACAACCTAACGGACCAAATCCGAGATCGCGAAACATTGGTGCTGGCGATGCACCGAACACTCATACTCAGCGTGCTGGAATCGTCCCTCCCACCGTGCAGAACAACAACTTCGAAATCAAAAGTGGTCTGATCTCCATGATCCAAGGAAACAAGTTTCACGGGTTGCCTATGGAGGATCCACTCGACCACTTGGACGAGTTTGACCGTCTGTGCAGTCTCACTAAGATCAACGGCGTGAGTGAGGATGGTTACAAGTTACGCCTCTTTCCATTCTCCCTGGGAGACAAAGCTCATCAATGGGAGAAAAACGTTCCCAAGGGAACCATCAACACTTGGGACGAATGCAAGAAAGCTTTCTTGGCCAAGTTCTTCTCCAACTCTAGAACAGCATGTCTCAGGAATGATATCTCCAGTTTCACTCAGAAGAACTCAGAATCATTCTGCGAAACCTGGGAGCGTTTCAAGAGTTACCATAGCCAATGCCCACACCATGGATTCAGTAACGAGTCACTACTGAGCACTCTCTACCGTGGTGTACTTCCAAAGATATGCATGCTGCTTGACACTGCTTCAAATGGCAACTTCTTGAACAAAGACGTAGATGAAGGTTGGCAACTTGTCGAAAATCTCGCCCAGTCTGATGGCAACTACCATGACGACTATGATTGCACAGTTAGAGGAGATGCTGGCTCTGAGGAGAAGTACAAGAGAGACCTCAAGAATATCAATGAGAAGCTTGATCGCCTCTTGCTCAACAACCAAAAGAGCATCCACTTCGTATCTGAGGGTGAACATTTTCACGTCCAAGATGGGGAGGGTGAGCAGTCTGAGGAGATCAACTACGTCCAGAATCAAGGTGGATACAACAAGGGTTACAACCCCTATCAGACAAACCCCAATTTGTCTTACCGGAGCACCAACGTTGCAAATCCACAGGATCAGGTGTACCCTCCTCAGCAGCAACAACAAGGTCAAAAACAACCTTTTGTGCCTTACAATCAGGGATTCGTCCCTAAACAACAGTTTCAGCAAGGATACCAAGCTCCCTCAGGACCACCACCAGGATTCCGCCCTCAACCAGTTCAGCCTACTCCAACCCCAGATCAAGAAATGAAGCAAATGATGCAACAACTTCTTCAGGGTCAAGCTAGCGGATCTTTGGATACTGCTAAGAAGTTTGCTGAACTCAGTCAGCGAATGGAGTGTTCATACAATGATCTTAATGTCAAGTTTGAAGCTCTTAACTCGAAGCTGAAGTACATGGAAGGCAAGACTGCTTCTACCCCAACACCTGGCCAACTACCTGGAAAAGCAGTTCAAAACCCCAAGGACTATGCTACTATCCATGCTATCACCACCCAAGCTGTAGATGTACGGCTCACTGAGGACAATGAGAGTTTAGATGGGGAGGACTTTCTTCAAGATGAAGTTCAGATAAAAGATCCCGTCAAGGTGCTGAAGGATCCAATTAAGTCAGCCAAGCAATCTGATCCTCAAGCTACTAAAGAACCCGCTGTTCCCAAGGATAAACCTGTGAGATTCATTCCTCCACCATACAAGCCACCTTTACCATTTCCAGTGAGGTTTAAGAAGCAGCTTACTGAGAAATATAAAGCTCTGTTCGAAAAACAAGTCAAGGAAATTGAACTTAGGATGCCTTTGCTTGATGCATTTGCACTTGTGCCTCAATATCAAAAGTTTTTAACTGACTTGGTAACCGAAAAGACCAACGAGAAGGAGGAGATAGCTAAAGGAGCCCAAGCTAAGGCTCTGGAAGATGCGAGGGTAGTGCATGACATAGGAATGCAAGGCTGTTATTCAGAAGATGATTATCCCAAAGAAGCTAGAGGACCCTGGTTCTTTCACCTTTCCTTGTTCTCTAGGTCCATTGGCCTTCAAAAAGTGTCTATGCGACCTTTGGTGCTTCAGTAAGCCTCATGCCACTCTCTGTAGCTCAGAGGCTAGGATTCAACGAATACAAGTCATGTAACCTCCGCTTAATATTGGCTGATAGGACTACTAGATTGCCTCATGATCTATTAGAGAACCTGCCCATCAAAATTGGACAAGCTGAGATTCCTACTGACTTTGTGGTGCTGGGAATGGATGAAGAGCCTAAAGATCCACTAATCTTGGGAAGGCCTTTCTTAGCTACAGCTGGAGCAGTCATTGATGTCAAGAAGGGGATGATTGATCTCAATCTGGGTAAGAATTTCAAGATGAAATTTGATATCAAGGATGCTAAGAAGAAGCCAACTATTAATGGGCAGACCTTCGTGATTGAAGAGAAAGATCAGAAAGCTGGGTTTGACATCTTTGAGGGTGTCAATGAGGCAGAAACAAGAGTTTGGGTAACCAAAGAAAAAACTCGAAGGGGCACTCAACCGTGTTCCAACTCGAGTGCAGTTGTTGCTCTCCCTAAGCGTCATGACCTGCTTCCTAAACTTCACCAACCGCAAGAGACAAGTCCTCCCGCGCTTGATAGTTTGTCTGAACTCCAAACTACCAAGATTCTAGGGGATTCAGTGAGAGAGTTAACAGCTATGGTGAAGGAGATGAGTGGGCAAATCAAGAAGCTCCAAGGTACAATGAGAAGTTCTCCTGCAAGGAAATTAAGGTGGAGGTTTGGGATAATGAAGAAGAGCAGTTCATTTGTTGTTGAACCTGGGCAGAATGTTAAAGAGTATCTGGCTAGACAAGACATACCAGAGGGGAGCTCACCACCTCTCTATGACCCGCCCAAAGCATAAGGAGTATGCAAAGTCAAGCTAGAGACTTTAAACAAGCTCACTTGGGAGGAAGTCCCAAAGGTATCACTGTAAATATTTTTTAGGATCCTTGTGTTTTTGATTTTCGTTTTTAGTTTTATTGTGTTCAGGAATCTACAGAAGGGAGTACAAGCTCAACGCAAGTATCACTTCCATCGCTACCGTTCACCACCACTCGAGTCGGCACCGTGCGACTCTACCCATCCGGTGATCCCAGCTCGTTACACGACTCAACCGACACAACTCAATCCTCTGTTCCGAAGTATCCCACTCGAGTCGACCATATCCCACTCGACCGACAAGCTCAACACACGTCCCGTCATCGCTGCTGTTTGTCACCCACGACCAGTTCTGACTTGATCCTTCCGAAGCTTTAGTCGCAGTCCCGGAGAACAAACACGCATTTCTCACCCTTCGACTCGACCCTCGTTGTTACACAACACGAGCTGAACGACTCGACTACCGGATCATCCACCTCGCTCGAGTCAACGTGCGTACACTCGACCCACATCGACCTGCTCTCCACACGACCTGCACGAAGATCCACTCGCGTATGATCACGACGTTGCGACTCGACCGGACCATCTAACCCAAGTCGATAACATGCAGTATGACAAGCAGCCGAATAGTATCAGAACACGCAAGTGGTTGAGCAACAAGTCGACCAACCAGGTGAGAGCACTACTGCGGATCCCGAACACGATGAAGGACAGAGCCAGTACCACGCACCAACTCCTTGGGCGAGCTCCGACTCCTTCTTCTACTACTGAGGTACTCCTACCTTCCCTTGTATATACCATTTCATTTGTGCATTGTTTCTGTTGTGATTCTTAACTTCTCCTGCAAATTTTTCTTACACAGGAGACTGTGTAATTTAAGTTTGGGGGAGGGTTTGAGATGATGTATCTGATCGTGTTTTCTGTGATTCTTATTTCAAATTTTTGCATCATATCATGTTTGAATCTGCATTCATCTATTTGCATAGAAAAGCCATAAAAATTTGAAAAAAATCAAAAATTTCCACAAAAACAGAGTGTTCATGTAGTTTGCATTTGCATAATAGGATTGAGTCTAGTGTTGTTCATTTAGGAATGTTGCATTTAGCATAGGGGTTGATGATGATTGTAACCTTGTTAACATGCTGAATTCAATAGGATAGGATCCAGGCCCTTGTTATTAGTTCTTTGATGCATGTTGATTGAACTTGAAATGTAAGACTGAACCAGGTTTTGAATTCTCGAAATTGCATTCTAGTCTTGATTGAAGCCTGTTTTGAATTGACATCATTCCCTATCTACCTGAACCTAATCCTGACTTGCAATTATCATGTTATGCATTGAAGTTGAACTCATGGATACCACATACATACTTGGATTTTCTTTCTCCGTTTTACCACCCTTAATAATCCAATTAGCTGATTCCCATCTTTGGAACAGTTTCCCGCATCCTTAACCAACCATTCTTTCAAGCCAATTGTATTCTTGTGTGTGAGGTCTTTTCCGAGTTGAGCTTGTTAGAAAGTGTTAGGTTCTAGCCGACAAGAGTAGGATCCTGTGTAGTTCTAGTTCGCGCTATCCGGACTAGTAGGACTAGGTGAGAACTCGATTTTGGGCTTTGGGATTGGATTTGTTCTGAAAAAAGAAAGAAAAAAATGGGTAAAGTGTCTTTAGGAGGGGCAATGCGTTTTCAAGGTTTACAAGTCTAGTAAAGGATGTTGGTTGTGCAATGTAAAAAAATTATTGGTTCTGGGCATAGAAAGAGAAGTTTAGACAAGGAAGAAAAAAAAAAAGGCAAAACGCTTAAGAAGTCTAGAATTCTAAGAAGAAAAGAAAAAGAACCATAGTGATAAAAAGTTTCCCATCCGCTAGATTGAAATGAAGTAACCTCCTCCTAAGGCTAAGTTAAAATAATGAGAGCATGGGTTTTAGGAGAGATATCGACGAGGGATAGAGATAGGACCAACTTCTGGATTAGAAAGTTAGAGCTAAGTTTCCTTGGGACCTTTGGGTAGACGGGGCACTGCTCTTGTATGTATCAGTTGGTTTCAACTTTTAGCCTTCTCTTAAGCTCAACTCATTTTCGCGAGAGATCCCTGTTCTATATTGTTAAAACCACTTGCAAAGAAGACCAATTTTTGTCTCTACCGATTCACCCCAGCCAAATGAGTTTGATGACATTGCATAGCTTGATTCATGGTTCTTTGTTAATGAATGTTAAAGGGAATGATAGAAATGATGGCATGCGTAGACTAAGGTTCGAAATCGTTTCAGGTTGAGATGAGCTTGTCTAAATTTTTTAAATAGAGTTCCTTCACCATGCATCATAGAACTAAAAACAAGGACCTTGATTCTAACTACTCTATTCAGCATGTTTTAGGTTCTGAGACCCCATTTTCACACCTCTTCTCCATACGTTGTTCTTGATCGTTTGCTTGAGGGCAACCAAAGAATAAGTTTGGGGGAGTTAATATGTCTATATTTTGTCTCCTTTTAGCATATGTTTATCATGCATTTAGCTAGGACAACTGATTGTTTTGCAACATTTTCTAGTCTTTTCTATACAATTTGCATGTCTAGGTAGTTCTTGCATTGTCCTTGCATACATTGTGCATTTTGGAGTATTTCAGGTATCTAGGAGACGTTGGGAAAATATCGCTCAGCATCGCCGTTCGAGTCGCTGTTCGACGTCGTTTGAGTCACCCACTCGAGCAACACCTTGACCGTCGATCGAGTCGCCATTCGAGTCGTCCTTCGAGCCATCGGTCGGGGGATTCAGATTTCGACGTCTTCATCAAAGTTGTAGAGAATTGAGTCATCTTTCCAATGCCGTTTATTTCAAGCCAATCGGAGCTGTGGTTCAAAATTTATCATCGTTTTAGTGGAAGCGTATACATCCAGCTCGAGTCGCGCTGTCGTGCCGTTCGAGTCGTGCCGTTCGAGTCACGCTGTCATGCCATTCGAGTCGTGCCGTTCGAGTCGCAATGTCGTGTCGTTCGAGTCGTGCTGTTCGAGTCGCACTGTCGTGCCGTTCAAGTCGCGCTACTCGAGCCAACGCCATCAACGCACATGTCAGGAAGACGTTCCATCTTGCACGCTTCAGGAGATTCCCAAACCGACTCTTCATCTTGTCGTTTTAAGTTTTAGGGATTTTATGTCTTTACTATAAATATGTTTTGTTAAGTCTTTGCGACATCATCTTAGTTTTTATCTCATTTTTATTTTGTAAGGTTTCCTTAGCCACCAAAAACCGTTCTCAGACTTTGTATCCAGATATCTTTTAATACATTGAGTATTTGCATTTGATTCTTTACAAACTTGTTTTTCTCATTTTTACCTATCTAAGAATGCTTGTTTCAATGTTTTCTGAGTTTGTATTGTTGATGATGATTTCCGGATCTGAGTAGTGCGTTAGTTCTTGAGGATGGGATAGATTAGGTGGAGGATCTTAGGATGTAGGGTGTTTAAGCTTGATTTGTATGATTCCCTTCTGGACTAGAGTTAGATTTACTAGTTTCTCTCTGATCAATTGGAACTAGGTTCGAGTCATTTCCACACCCAAAAGGTGTTCGATGAAATGTCAGACCAACTAGTGCCAGAGACTTACGTTCCTAGCCTAAGAGATTAGTTGTCTAGGATGTTTGTTGACATGAATGAACTTGTTTGTCATGCCTGCTCGACCACATTTCTCTAGCGAGGGCTAGGTATGGAAGTGGTTGAGTCTGAATAGCTTTTACCAAGAGATTGGATTAGCTAAGTTGTGATGTTCATTGTTTAGGGATAGATTGCTTGTGGCATGTTAAACACTCTGTAGACTAGGATACTCCACCGACATCAATTACTCCCATCCTTAGGACGTTTATCTTTCTGATTTTTATTACATTCCCGAGACTATTTTGTTCCTCGTTTTCTTGTAGTTCATGCTTAGACTCGTTTAAGTTTCTATTCATTTCCGCTTCTTGTCATGCAATCTCGTTTCTAGTTCTGTAACTCATTTTCGTTTTACATTTTGACCATTCTAGGATTGTTAGACAAACACTCTTCTTGAATTGGCTTGACTTGTGATTGCTTGATTGCATCTTGATTGTTAGCAACATCTCATTTGGATTGACACCTTAAGTACTACAACACATAATGTTAATTGAACCTACTAGGAGACACACAAAAATCTTAGTATCAATTTTCTAAACACATAAATAAAGGAAGTTGTTCTTTATATTTTAAGTTTCTCTTTTAAACCTTTTATTTGGTATCAGAGCGAGGTAAGTTTGATCAATCCAAAGGATCGGATTTGATACAAACCATGAGTGAATTAGCAACTGGAACTCGTCCGAAGGATATGGACAAGTCGGTCTCCATTCAGTGCCCTCAACTCACCGCTACAAATTATACCGTATGGTCTATGAAGATGAAGGTGATTTTGAGAATACGGAAGGTTTGGGAGACAATAGAACCAGGTTCAACAGATGGAGAGAAGAATGATGTTGCGACTGCTTTGTTGTTACAGTCGATCCCAGAATCTCTAATATTACAAGTTGGTGATTTACCTTCACCAAAAGATATTTGGGACTCGATAAAATCTAGGAACATGGGAGCTGATCATGTCAAGGAGGCACGCTTGCAGACTCTGATGTCTGATTTCGAGAAGCTAAGGATGGGAGAATCAGACAAGGTTGATAGCTTTACAGGGAAGTTATCTGAAATTGCGACACAAGCAACGTCACTTGGACAGACGATTGATGAACCTAGGATGGTGAAGAAGCTATTAAACAGTGTGCCAAGGAATAAGTTTCTTCACCTTGTTGCCTCTCTAGAACAAGTATTGAATCTCAATACTACTAGCTTCCAAGAAATAGTTGGAAGACTCAAAGCTTATGAAGAGAGAATACAAGGAGAAGAAAAGCAAGAAGAAAACCAAGGGAAATTGTTGTTCAGTAACTCCAATGACTATCAGCCGCAGTCGACCTACAACTCGAATTCTAACAATTTTCGAGGTCGAGGTTGTGGTCGAGGAGGAAGAGGCTACAGAGGTCGTGGTAGAGGACGAGGCAGAGGAAGGTTTAATGGACAAGATCGAACTGATTGCCACACAAATCAGAACCAAACTCAAGAGAAGAAAGAAAAGTCTATAACCTGTTTTAGATGCGACAAGGTCGGACATTATGCTTCTGCTTGTCCCGAGAAGTTTCAAAAGTTGTAGGAAGCAAATAAGGTCGAAACAGAGGAAACAGAGAAGGCTGATCAGACCCTGTATATGCATGAAGTTGTCTTCTTGAATGAAAATAAGCTTATCCCTAAGAACTATAGTAAAGAAGAAGGTATGTGGTATTAAGACAATGGAGCGTCTAATCACATGACTGGTCATGAGACGTATTTTTCTGAACTTAACAAGAACATAAAAGGAAAAGTTAAATTCGGTGATGGATCATGTGTGGAGATTAAAGGAAAAGGTTCAATATTATTTGAAAGCAAGAATGGAGAAGAGATTCTGGTATCTGGTATATATTTTATCCCTGACCTCAAGAGCAACATACTAAGTCTAGGACAAGCAACTGAGATAGGTTGCGATGTTCGAATGAGAAGAGACTATCTGACAGTTCATGACCCAAGTGATAGACTTCTGGTTAGAGTCATGCGTTCTGCAAATCAACTGTATAAGATCAGTCTCAAGATAGGAAGACCGACATCATTGCTATCTCGCCTTGAGGACAACACCTGGAAGTGGCACGCAAGACTTGGTCACATTAGTTTCAAAACGATTAAGGCAATGTATCTGCAGAAAATGGTTCTCGGTTTAACTGATGTGAGAGATGAAAAGTTACTATGTGAATCCTGTTTAGTTGGCAAGCAGACATGACATGTATTTCCGAAAGCCACTCAGTTTCGAGCCTCTAAACCACTTGAACTACTACATGCGGATCTGTGTGGTCCAATTTCTCCTGCAACACTCACAAATAACAGGTACGTTTTTGTGATTATTGATGACTACTCAAGGTACATGTGGTCTATTTTGATAAAGGAGAAGAGAGAAGCTTTTGGAAGCTTCAAAGGTTTTAAGAATGTAGTAGAGAAAGAGCTTGGAAGTCTTATCAAGACCCTGAGAACTGGTAGAGGGGGAGAGTTTACATCAAGAGAGTTTAATGATTTCTGTGTTTATGCTGGGATTTCAAGACATTTAACGGCTCCTTACACCCCTCAACAAAATAGTGTGGTAGAGAGGAGAAACAGAACTCTAATGGAGATGACAAGAAGTCTTCTTAAAGGTATGGAGGTTCCTAACTATCTTTGGGGAGAAGGAGTTCGTCATGCTACATATTTGATAAACAGGGTGCCTACCAAAGCTCTTAACAACATGACACCATATGAGAAATTGCGAGGAAGAAAGCCAAATATCGAGCACTTAAGGGTATTTGGTTGTGTTTCGTTTGCAAAGATTGACAATGCACTCCTAAAGAAGCTTGATGATAGGTCACAACCACTACTACATCTCAGGATTGAACCAGGATCTAAGGCTTACAGGCTGTTTAATCCTTCTACTCGAAGAATTATTGTAAGCCGTGATGTAGTCTTTAGTGAAAAGGATAAGTGGTCTTGGAGTTCATCAAAAGATGAAACTAATAGGGAACCTGGAATGTTTCACATGCGATGGGGCAATGTTGAGGATGCTGGAGAAGGTCTCGTTGTAACAGAAAACAATGCAGAGGATGCAGGGGGTGATGAAACAGAGAGTGTTACATCACAAGAGAATATAGACGATCATAAGGGTGATGTCCTACAAGAGATTCAGCAGCAGCCTTTAAAGAGGACTACTCGTCAGTCTCATAAGCCAAAACGGTTCAAAGACTATGTCATGTTAGCGACAATCAAGAGTGAGACACTTCTGTTATTGATAAACAATGAACCAAGATATTACAAGGAAGCTAAAGATCAACAAGTATGGAGAATTGCGTGCAGAGAGGAAATAGATTCCATCAACAAAAACAAGACATGGAATCTTGTTGATAGGCCAAGAGGAGTGAAGGTAATTGGTCTTTAGTGGGTTTTTAAAATTAAAAGGAATGCTGATGGTTCTATAAGCAAACACAAAGCCAGGCTTGTGGCAAAGGGTTATGTGCAAGAGAGTGGTGTAGATTTTGGTGAAGCATTCGCTCCAGTGGCACGCTTAGAGACCATTCGACTCTTGATTGCTTTAGCTGCGACAGATGGATGGGAAATCCATCACTTGGATGTGAAGACAGCCTTCTTACACGGTGAACTAAAGGAGGACGTGTACGTAGATCAGCCTGAAGGTTTTGAGATCAAAGGTGAAGAGCACAAGGTCTATAAATTGTCAAAAGCTTTGTATGGCCTGAGACAGGCTCCTCGAGCTTGGAATACAAAGCTGGACCAGATCTTGAAAGAGATGGGTTTCAAGATATGTGTTAAAGAAACCTCTGTGTATCGGAGATCAATTGATAAGGATCTACTCTTAGTTGCGGTGTATGTTGACGACTTGTTCGTGACAGGAAACAATCTTATGGCTATAATCGAGTTCAAGAAGGGTATGTCTACAAAGTTTGAGATGACAGACCTTGGTAAACTTACGTATTACCTTGGTATTGAAGTGAAACAAGAAAAAGATGGGATTACTATCAAGCAAGAAGGATATGCGAGAAGGATATTACTAGAGGCTGGATTAGAAAGCTGCAATCCGACCTTGATACCGATGGAGTTCGGACTGCATGTGTCAAAATCCCTCGATGAAGCTTAGATTAATTCCACTCGTTATAGAAGATTTGTTGGCTGATTAAGGTATTTGGTACACACTCGCCCCGACCTTGCGTTTGCTGTTGGAATTATTAGCAGGTATATGCAGAGTCCACGCAAGTCGCATGGTGAAGTCATGAAGCAAATCCTGCGTTATCTTAGAGGAACAGCTTCATACGGACTGAAGTACAAGCGAGGAGGATCAAAGGAGCTTGTAGGATTCAGTGACAGTAGTCACAATGTTGATCAGGATGATGGGAGGAGCACAACTGGTCATGTGTTCTTCTTTGGAAGCACCCCTGTTACTTGGTGTTCGTAGAAACAGGACACTGTTGCGATGTCATCATGTGAGGCCGAGTTTATGGCTGCAACAGAGGGAGCTAAGCAAGCGATTTGGCTTCAGGATCTCTTAAGTGAAGTTACAGGATGGAGAAGCAAGCAGATCATGTTGTATGTCGTCAACAAAGCTGCTATTGCTCTCGCAAGGAACCATGTATTTCACGGTAAGAGCAAACACATTCACAAGGGATTTCACTTCATTCGTGAATGTGTTGAGAGGGAGCTCATTTACGTTGATCACATCCCTGGAGCTGATCAGAAGGCAGATATATTGACAAAGGCATTAGCAAGGATTCAGTTTGTGGAGATGAGAAGCTTGTTAGGAGTTTATGATGTTACAAAAGAAGATTCAAAGCTTAAGAGGGAGATTGTTGGATAAGCTTTGAACCTTAAGGCCCAAGTTATTCTTACAAAGGACTGTTAAGAATAAGAGAGAAGATTTAGATAGACTTGAATAGAATTAGGAGTTATCTAGTTCTATAATCCTAATAAGAATAGGAATAAGTAAGAGCCTCTATATATATCAATTGTTGAGTTGTGACATTGATATGAGATTAAGAGAGAGCTTTAGGAGTGTTTAGTTTTGAGAGGATATTTTCTAAACACATAAATAAAGGAAGTTGTTCTTTATATTTGAAGTTTCTCTTTTAAACCTTTTAGTCTTCCCATCAAACCATATTCCAGAAATTATCTCCTTTCCAGCTGCGATTCTGTCTTGGTCTTCTTCTGAAGTGTCTGCATGCAGCCACCAGCCTATAGGAAAAAACTTCTTTTTGCTGTCCTGCATGATACGCCAGCTCTATGGCTTGTCTAGCCATACAAGGGTTGGCGATGATGTCGAGCATTTAAACCCTTGTTGCACCCGTGAGATTGATATGCTCATTACACGCTTTGATCGATGCAAAGAAGATTTTGGCATCATGTGAGTTGTTGAACTGATGAACTGAGACTTGTCGAGCAGAAAGGCTGGTATCACCTTTAATCATGAAAGTTTCTTTGCTGTCTTTCCAACCATTAATCTGAGCCACGAGTCTTTGGAGGAATATCAGTGGGATGACATATTGGCTTACTACAAGAATCTTCTCATAATTTGTATAATCGCATAACTTAACTAGACCCGTGAAGAATTTTGTTTTAACGCCATCTGCTACGTCAATACTTTTGACAATCTCATCTATCTCATCCTCATTTGGGGCAGGAAGACCTTTTACCCGGTCCGAGAAGGTACATAGCACCGGGTGAAGCGTGATTCCACTCAGGGTGGAGTATGTTTTGCAACCCTTCCCTTTCGAGTTTTTTTCAATATCCCATGCTGACTTTTGGCTTGACGTCGGTTTTAAGACCACCGTAAAGTTCATGAATCGCGGAACTTCAAGAAGAAACTGTCCTTGGTGATTGTAGATAACCTTGTTTGTCAACATTTTCAGTTCAGTTAAGTAACCAATCTTGTCGCCGTGATCCCAATCTTGACGAAGTAAAGCATCTTCCAGTTTATCAAACAAGGGCATCTTCAAATCTATTGGAAGTCCATCAGTGTTGGAATCAACGTTCAAGATTCTTCTGATTTTTTCCCCAGCTTTGTTGTGCTTCAGACACTCAGGAAAGGCAACATCAAGAATATTAAAAACCTCCTTCATGCTGTTTTGATATAGAGTCCCAGTAAGTAAAATCTTACTTGGCGTCTTGATAAGCGCAACAAACTTAAGAAAACTCATCATCTCATTCATAGGGTCAGTTCCTCTATCGAAAATAACGAGTGAAGAAATGTTTATGAGAAGATCTCTACAAAGATATGCAGCTTCTATACCATTGTTATCAGAAACTATATTGGAAAAATGTTTGGCGCCTAAGAAGATAATCCTAGAAAGAGGGTGGGCCTATGGACTCGGATTGGATATGGGACTACTGAAAATTGCCAGTCGGAACGTTACAGTAAGAGATTTTGTATAGAGTGTAATAATATACTGAAATGACTATATTGACTTGGAAGTTAGAAGAAAAAACGTGAAAACAAAATGTAACGCTTATCACAAATATTTACTTACAATTTTTTTTCTTTAAACGTCCAATACATGTTCCAGTTACCTGGCCTAAAAAAAATATACAAAGACAAAATGTAACGCTTATCACAAATGGAGATTTAAACTTATTGAAATTCTTGTTTATTTTCTAATTTCTAGTTTAATGAAATTTTCTTAAATAATTTTCTTCTAAAATTTATATCAACTTTATATTATTTCTTCATGCATCAGAAAAAATAATTATAACGATTTTTCAAAATTTAGATCAAATTTTTGCGGTTATTTTAGTTTTCATATATTTAAAAGGAAAGTGTTTGTAGTAAACTGAAAACTTGAATTTGGGTTTACTCATATTCATTTTAGACACACACATAATACAAAAGTAAATATTCAATTGTAAAAGATTTTGTATCTAGTGTAATATGTCATAAAAAATATAGGCGTTATATTTACATTTTGTCTGTCTTCATATACCAAAGAAAGAAAAGTTTTTCTACAAGGGAAGCAAAAAAAATGTGTCTTAAACTTAGAAGTTAGAAGAAAAGAAGTGAAGACAAAATATAACGTTTATCAAAAATAAACATTTACTTACAATTTTATCTTTTTCTTAAATCGGCCAATGCATGTTACAATTAGCTGGCATCCAATACACGTTTTTTTTCTTTTGTATAAAACTATTTTTTATTCCAGCTACTTACAACATGCATAAGACGTTTCAAGAGAAGATAAGAGTTACATTTACATTTTGTCTTCAAATATTCTCAATTTGTGATAAGCGTTACATTTTGTCTTCATATATTGTTTATGCCAGCTAATTGTAACATGCATTGGCCGATTTAAGAAAAAGATAAAATTGTAAGTAAATGTCTATTTTTGATAAGCGTTACATTTTGTCTTCAATTCTTTTCTTCTAACTTCCAAGTCTAAGACACATTTTTTTGCTTCCCTTGTAATAAAAACTTTTCTTTCTTTGGTATATGAAGACAGACAAAGTGTAAATATAACACCTATATTTTTTATGACATATTACACTAGATACAAAATCTGTTACAATTGAATATTTACTTTTGTATTATGTGTGTGTCCAAAATGAATATGAGTAAACCCAAATTCATATTTTCAGTTTATTACAAACATTTTCCTAGTTTAAATATAAGAAAACTAAAATAGCTGCAAAAATTTGATCTAAATTTTGAGAAATCGTTATAATTATTTTTTTCTGATGTATGAAGAAATAATATAAAGTTGATATAAATTTTAGAAGAAAAATATTTAAGAAATTTTCATTAAACTAGAAATTAGAAAATAAGCAAGAATTTCAATAAGTTTAAATCTACATTTGTAATAAGCGTTACGTTTTGTCTTCATATATTTTTTTAGGCCAGCTAATTAGAACATGCATTGGACGTTTAAAGAATTGTAAGTAAATGTTTATTTATGATAAGCGTTACATTTTGTTTTCACGTCTTTTCTTCTAACTTCCAAGTCAACATAGTCATTTCAGTATATTATTATACTCGATACAAAATATCTTACTGTAATGTTCCGACTGCCAATTTTCAGTAGCCCCATTTTCAATTCCAGTCTATAGGCCTACCCTCCTTCTAGGATTATCTTCTTAGGCGCCAAACAATTTTCCAATATAGTTGTTGATAACAATGGTAAAGAAGCTGCATATCTTTGTAGAGATCTTCTCATAAACATTCCTTCACTCGTTATTTTTGATAGAGGAACTGACCCTAGGAATGAGATGATGAGTTTTCTTAAGTTTTTTTGCGCTTATCTAGACGCCAAATAAGATTTTACTTACTGGGACACTATATCAAAACAGCATGAAGGAGGTTTTTAATATTCTTGATGTTACCTTTCCTGAGTTTCTGAAGCACAACAAAGCTGGGGAAAAAATCAGAAGATTCTTGAACGTTGATTCCAACACTGATGGACTTCCAATGGATTTGAAGATGCCCTTGTTTGATAAACTGGAAGATGCTTTACTTCTTCAAGATTCGGATCACAATGACAAGATTGGTTACTTAACTGAACTGATAATGTTGACAAACAAGGTTATCTACAATCACCAAGGACAGTTTCTTCTTGAAGTTCCTTGGTGATTGTAGATATCCTTGTTTGTCAACATTGAGAGTTTCTTCTTAAAATGGTATTTACATAGTGTTATGTTCGACGTTATCACTAATCCTTGTATAACTCAACATGTCATATAACTGACTTATAAACTTATAGTAGAGAAAGAAGAAACACCATTTTCTTTTGATATGTAAAATTCAAGACTCCACATTTATGATAAAAGAAGAAAAAAAAACCTACTTGGTCAAATATACTATAGATCGTTTGTGAAAGACATGAATTGGCGACAAATAAAGAAGAAGAGATGAACTTATAAAGAGTTAAGTTGATTGATAAGTTGCATCAATTTCTGGTGAGTACGTATTTGAAGCAATTGTTTATCAAAAGTAGTGATGTTTGATTGATTTGCAATTTATTAGCTTAATCAATTTGTTTAATTTAAAGAATTTATAATCGTTCATACTCTAATAAAAAATAACTCAAATTACTATATAAAATCAACAATTATAACTAACCTTTAGTGTGTGACATAGATTTCACCCATCATATGAGAAGATATAGGATAGTAATCATCGGAAGTTTTCTGATGACAGAACCGGCTTTAATTCCCGTAAATCCAAATTTTGGAACTTATCTCTCTAACGACCGGAATTCAATGTTTCTTTTGAGAGTGTTTACATAACTTTTCTATCTTGGCTTCTCAATTTTTTTTTTGGGAGCAATGCGACAACCCTTAAAGCGCCGATGGGAGAACTCCTCGATGCAGTTTTGACAGAGAGAAAAAGACTTGTTTTGTTTTAGTTGTTATCTATATCATATATGATGTGTTTATATAAAATAAAATAAAGAAAACAAAAAAAATCAAATTACAAGATAAGACTAATTTTTTAAAAAAATTGAGGAAATATACTATTTTCGAATGTCCGGTTTAGATTTCAGGTTTAATTTTTTTCTCATTTTTGGGGTTTGTTTAAAGTATTAGGCTATAAAGTTAAATAATTACGGTTTAGGGGGTTTAGTTTTAGACTATTTAATATCTTCTTATGATTTTTTTTTTTGTCAACAATTTTTTTAAACTGACTCAAAAGTGTTATTTATTTACTTTATTTATTTTTTTACTCAAAAGTGTTATTTAGTCAACTAATTTTAATATAAATCCAAACTTAGCTATTTAGTTAGTACCAATAAAGAAAACACCATACAATTACAAACTTTTATTTGACTGTCTAAAAAAGTTTAATTTTAAAATTGATTACAAATTCACTTTGGCAAAATTATATGTTACAACTAAAGTATAAATAAAAAACAACAACATACCATATTTTATTATAAAATGTATATTTTAAGATTATTTGTATATATTAGAAAAATATATATTTTTATTTCGAAATAAAAATTAATGAATTTAACATATTAATATCTAATTTTGATTTATTGTGGTTTTTGTTAAAATTTTTGTGTACTCTCATCTCTCCATTATGTTGAACACATTATATGGAACTGAGCTATCTAAGCATATGAGTTACTAAAACTTTTTCTTTTATAATATTATAACTATCACAAAATTGCTATTCCAAAAATTAAAAATGGTTTTAATAATAAAAAATAAAAAAATATTCTATTATAAGTACTTTAATAGTAAAAACTTTCTTTCTAATGATTTTTCCTAGCAAGTGAAAAAAAATATTAAAGTGTGCTAAATTTATATTTTTAATTATTATCACTTTAAAGAATAGTTTGAGTCAAGAAAAAGAACAGCCAGACTAATTCCTATTGTAGTTTGTTGACTACAATGAATTTGTAACAATGTTTTCTTGATTGGTACTAACTAAATAGCTAATTTTGGATTTATATTTAAATTAGTTGACTAAATAACACTTTTGAGTAAAAATAAATAAAGTAAATAAATAACACTTTTGAGTCAGTTTAAAAAAATTGTTGACAAAAAAATCATAAGAAGATATTTAAATAGTCTAAAACTAAACCCCCTAAACCGTAATTATTTAACTTTATAGCCTAATACTTTAAACAAACCCAAAAAATGAATAAATTAAACCTGAAATCTAAACCCGACATTTGAAAATAGTATATTTCCTCAATTTTTTTTTAAAAAAATAGTCTTATCTTGTAATTTGATTTTTCTTTTGTTTTCTTTATTTTATTTTATATAAACACATCATATATGATATAGATAACAACTAAAACAAAACAAGTCTTTTTCTCTCTGTCAAAATCGCATCGAGGAGTTCTCTCATCGGCGCATAAAGGGTTGTCGCATTGCTCCCAAAAAAAATTGAGAAGCTAAGATAGAAAAGATATGTAAACACTCTCAAAAGAAACATTGAATTCTGGTCCTTAGAGAGATAAGTTCCGAAATTTAGAATTACGGGGATTAAAGCCGGTTCTGTCATCAGAAAACTTCCGATGATTACTATCCTATATCTTCTCATATGATGGGTAAAATCTATGTCACTCACTAAAGGTTAGTTATAATTGTTGATTTTATATCGTAATTTGAGTTATTTTTTATTAGAGTATGAACGATTATAGATTCTTTAAATTAAATAAATTGATTAAGCTAATGAATTGCAAATCAATCAAACATCACTACTTTTGATAAACAGTTGCTTCAAATACGTACTCACCAGAAATTGATGCAACTTATCAATCAACTTAACTCTTTATAAGTTCATCTCTTCTTCTTTATTTGTCGCCAATTCATGTCTTTTACAAAAGATCTATAGTATATTTGACCAAGTAGGTTTTTTTTTTCTTCTTTTATCAGAAACATGGAGTCTTTTTTTTTTTTTTTTTTTTTTTTTTTTTTTGAAACATGGAAACATGGAAACATGGAGTCTTGAATTTTACATATCAAAAGAAAATGGTATTTCTTCTTTCTCTTCTATAAGTTTATAAGTCAGTTATATGACATGTTTAGTATACAAGGATTAGTGATAACGTCGAACATAATTTTAACTTATTATTTTGTGTCCCAACATCCACTCTAGATTTTTTTTTACCTGCGGTTATCGTGACAATTTTTTAAAATTTTAAATTAAATAATTTTTGCTGTGTTTAGTAACTTTAGTTTGGTTTGTTATTTTAAGTAAAAATATATAATCATAATATTCGTAAGACATCTACTGTAAAATGGTGTGTTTACTCGATTTTTGGAATTTGTTTTACCTAAATCTCATACGTCTTACCCTGTATTTTGTATTCTTTTAGTATGTATGTGACTGTGACTATGTGTATTTGTGCATGTATTCCTGTAACATATACTTGATACTTGGTACTTGGTACTTAGACCATCTTCATTCCTCATATAATGAGAATCTTATTTGCCATGTGAAGGATACAATTTTGAAGATGCCGTATTCATGTTTAGTGTATGGCTTCCCACAAATTTTATTATATAAAGTTGGGTTTTGAAAGTTAGTCATTAACAAGATTTTGACATTTGTCAAGTTATCAATCTCAGATTTTGACATGTGTCAAGTTATCAATCTCAGATTTTGACATGTATAAAAGTTAATATTTAATAAGAGAAATATGATTACAACAAAAATAAAATATTTTGTTTTAGAAAATATTAATAATGTAAAAAGATAATTATCAAAAATTACAGAATTTATAAAAAAAAAATACAAAGGTCTTTTAAATAATAAGAAGGAGATTATATAATAAGATAGATCGTCTCATAATTAAATAATTTATTCAAAAACACTGATTTCAACTTTATTTAATTAGAAATTTTTTTTTTAATGGGAAGGTAATTTTTTCTTATTCTTTTAAACCAAAATTTTCTCATACTTTCTCCTTTTTCAGTTGGGAATAGGTAAAATTAATATGTTAACCCAAAAAAAAAGACTAATATATGCATCTTCGTTTCCTAATACTATATTTTAAAATTTATTATAGTATTTTTAGATTTTTTTATTTAGTTTATATTTTTCTTTTAATTTCTCAACCTTGATTGGTTGGTCATAAACTTTTTTTTATTCATTTAATCCCAAAGGGAGATAACGAGTAGAAGCTCATCAACCTAATGGATGGATAAAATATACTAATCAAACACAAGCTTACAACAAACATATATAGATAGATTGGAAAAACATAAATTGTTGTTGATAGATACATATGAGCTCAAAGACTGTGACATCCTTATTGTGGAAAAGGTATAAAAGAATTGATTTGGCCACATATGTTATAAAAATGCATTTATTTTTTCGGTCAAGGGTACTAAGAGAACTTTATGATTGGTGACCTTCCTGGAAGTGATTGTCGGAACTGTGCGAGTGAGGACAAAACACAGGAAAAATATCATTTGTAGATTTGTAGGATTGGTAAACGAGTTTTTAAAGCCTCTCAAACGTAACAAACCGGCCATCGAATATGGGTGGGTCTACAGGCCGGGGATAGATGTACGGCCCACTTAGGAAGGTGGGCCTATAGACTGAGAGTGGACATGGGCTCACTAAGCAAAGTGGCGGTTGAGGTGTTACAGAGACAGAGCTACATCATGGTGTGTCAAAGACACTTCCACAAATACATTGGGAAATTTAACATTAGTTACTATCAAAAGATTTTGTGACGTTAGACAAAGGTTTTTACTTTCATTGGTTGTCGGAGCAAGCCATTTTGAGATAGCAAAAAGACGTGAACATGTTCTCTCCACACAGGAGGAGGGCAAAGCCGAAGTTCTTTATATAGTGGAGAAGGTTGCACACAAGGTTATCTCCCTAAGTGAGGAAGGTGGAGGAGGTTGGACGCAATGTTATATCCCCAAGGGAGGAAGGCAGAGCCAAAGTTTTCTCGGTGGTGAAGGAGGTTCGACGCAAGGTTCTCTCTATAAGGGATGAGGGCAGAGTCGTGGTTTTCTCCATGATACATTATTATGATGGTACATAATTGATTAGTATATTATGTAATATATGTTTTATTCAAAATATTTTTTGAGCCAACAATTTTTGTAATTAAAAAACTATGCAAAAGTGAAAGTAAAATAGTTGACTTATTGTATTCATATAGACATTTTCTAGGTGGTGATAAAGAATATATTTGTAACATATAATATATTTAAGTTTATAAAAATACACTTTTAATAGTAACATACATAAAATATTTGTAAATAGATATAAATCAGTGTATTATAGCAGAAATAAAATTTAAATAACGTACAACAAATTTAATATATTTTTTTAAATTTAATTTAATTTATAAAATTTAAAACCCGCACATCGGGCGGGTCTTAATCTAGTAAAATATAATATGTAACAAAACAATTATTATTTTAATATTTAAGTGTTTTTAAATTGAGGACACAATATGTTTTAATTTTTTGGTAGTGATATTTTGAGTAGAATGTCTCTAATATAATGACACTCTCTCTATTTAATTATTCATATTTTTAGAGTATTATTTTTTTTTAATATTGTTGAAGAGGCAAAGATGTGCAATGTGGATGCTCTTACTTATCTAATCAACTGATGTCCAATAATTCGTACCAAACCGGACTAAACCAATTAAACAAAACGGAGATGCATGATTCAATAGAATCTAAGAAGATCTACGAGGATAAGTACTAAGAGATGCATGTAAAAAATCATATATTATCGTGACTACGAGAGCTATATACAGCTTTATCTTCTCCATATCGCTATTCCTCAAGCCAGAGTTGTGAATATGGTAATCTCAATAGAATTTTTTTTCTTTTACTTGTCTAAGCAATTCCATGCTTGAGTTTAATTCAAATTTATTATATACACATGTGGTAGTTAAGAACCATGGAGATCACAAGCCCTTGAACGTAGGTACTATACTCTTCATCATTGAAACAAGAGTTTTATTTGGTCGTGTGGATGGGTACTTCTTTGGATCTGTAACGAATCCTCACTATGTTGTGAGATAGGTGGATTCAGAGATGCTCACCCCTCAAGGTACAGGTCTCTCGTTCGTCGACGAATTTACACAACATATTGATGTTGAGGATCTATACAAAAGATTTCATCATCCAACCGGATATGTGTCTGACTACTTTGAGGAAGAAGTAGAAGGTGAGAGCAACCAATCGGTAAGGCCTTCAAATTATTATGTCTCTCAAATGGCTCATGCTCCTCAACTTCAATATCAGCATTTTCGGAGCCGTCAAAACACTGAACCAAACGGTGGGGCACAAGACAATTTCAACCAACGTGATTCTATGCAGTATCAACCAATGATGTACCAGCAAGAATATCAATTCATGAGACCTGAGACTAATCAGTATAACCAAATGGGTAGTAGTGTTCCTAATCTAGTCCAAATGGGCAGTGTTCCTAATCTAGTCCACACCCAAGCTCCAATGATGCCAATGACATACCAACAAGAGCAGCAACCAATCCAAAATCAAGCTCTAACAATGATAGTAAGTGATGTGGTGTTGTACTTGCAGCAATATTTGAGTGAACAGATCTCGAAAGTGCTGCAAGATAGACAGTTAGGATCATTTTCGGTAAATCAGAACTATTCCAACCAACAACAGACTGGCTTGCCTGAACCATAGCCGGAGATAAATCCCAATCCCCAAACACAGCCCACAATGCAGCCTCAAGTGTTTATTGCTGGAACATCTTCTTACCGTGGAAGAAGTGGTGGGAGAGGTCAAGATCAGCATAACGGTATAGCCGGAGGACGTGGGACAGGTCGATACTAGCCGGAGCCTAAGTAAAACGACTTCCGACATGATTTTGAACCTTTCTTCTTACTGGCATTTTCTCACAAAATAATCACTACTAAAACTTTCATGACTCTTTAGTCAAGATCAGCAAATAATTTGGTTTGTTTTGATGTTCTTTATCAACTTATTAAGTCATCTTTGATTTATTTGTCATATTTTGTTAAAATTGCCCCAAAATCTCTGTTGGGTCATTTTCTTGGATTGATTTTTGTTTAACCTTTTAGCACTATCTTGTGTTTATGTTACTAAAAACTTAAAGTAAGCTATGAACCATCTGATCAAAATGATACCAAGGTGAAAACTTCCGATGAGCCTCTTGATCTTTTTTTTTTAAAAAACGTTCAATTCCATCAGCTCTTTACGTCATGTTGTTGTGAGCCATTTGTGTCTCGCCTGTTTCTTGTTTTCCGGTGGATTCAATGAAACGGAGGTGAAGAAGAGAGATGGTCAAAAACAGGGAGATCAGATGGCTAAAAACTAAAACACGTAATGGTGAGTTATAATTCTCGCAAAGGATTACAACTCACTAACATAACATGACATGAAAGTAGAAGATTAAAAAGTGACAGTAAACATCTTCATCTATGTTTCCAAACTTAATCTTCAGGATCATATGGTCTGTTGTCAAAATCTTCTCTGTCCTGAGCTAACTCAGGGCAATACCTGCCAGACAGTATCTCAACTTGTTCTGCAAATGTTTTGGATGTTGGTATACCAATATGACGGATCATCTGGTTCCACCGTTTTCTACAAGCTTCCCCATCTCGATTCTCCAAAAGATAATCCCAATCAACATCGTCGATACAAGCAGCATCCAGTTTCAAAAGCTCTTCCATGAGTCTATAGTCATCTACATTAGCCCATGTTCCATTAACTACCATTGGTGATATCAACTGATCATACCATTTATTGCAGCAAGTCACATGGTCCCGTGTTCCAAGTACGTCGCTTATAGCCATCCAAGGGATGTTATCTCGGAGCATACCATGTTTTGAGTGCTTCTCTTGGAATGCTTTCATTCTAAGGTCTTTGTTGACAAGATCATAGAGACTTTGATACTCCTCTCTAGACCAATGTCCTTTATTCATATTCAATCTTATTCTCCTCCAAGCGTCTTTCACATGGACCCTGTGTTTACCCATGGCATCAGCAAGTGTCTTCCAATCATTCCCGTGTTTGGCTTGAAACTGTTTGACGAGTTCCAAATCCTCTTTAGTCCATACCCCTTTGGATCCTTCTTCAAATAAATTGTGGGCACGATGGTACACACTAAACCGTGGTCTCCAAGGTAAAGCAGACTCAATTTCTTTCCAACAGCCTTTAACTTGTTTGTGTGACTTGCAGTCCATAACCATTTTCAACCCTTCATCTCCTAAAGCATGGTTATCAATGTAGTCATATACAGCTTTTTTAATCAGCTCATCTTCTTCCTTTGTAAAACGCTTACCCCTCACCAGCTTAACTTCTTCCACTTCCACTTCCTCATCCGTTTCTTCATCCTCAGACTGAAATATTTCCACTTGGTCGGAGAACTTCACCTTTTTTGAGCTTTTACTTGATGGGGTGGTCACATCTTTATCACTCTCACCAGACTCTTGCCTCTTCCTTTTCTTCTTTGCATTTTTACCATGATTGTTGCTTTCTTCAGCCTCTGAAACTTCACTTCGCTTCTTCTTCTTCTTCTTTTCCTTCCTTTTCTTCTTTGCATCTATAGTAGAGCTCAAATCATTTTCCTCAGCCTCTGTATCCACACTTTGTTTCTTCTCCTTGCGTCTCTTTTTTGCAGCTTTCGTAGAGTTCAAGTTGTTGTCCTGAACTTCTGAATCCACACTCTGTTTTGTAGAGTTCAAGTTGTCATCTTCAACTTCTGAATCCACACTCTGTTTTGTCTTCTTCTTACTTTTTCTCTTCATCTTACTGTCTGCGTTTTCTTGAGCTCCCAGATCAATCTCATCCAGCTTATTCATGTCAACATCATCAAGTGGTTTCTCGTCCCCTTCAATCCCTTCATCAACTTTGGAGCTTTCACTGTTTCCAACATCACCCTCAGATTTTTTCTTGCTCTTCTTCTTCTTCTTCTTCTTTCCACCATCCTCAGATTCAGAATCAACCCTTTTCTCCTTATTTTTCATTTTCCCATCATCTTCCGCTTCAGAATCAATCATTCGCTTCTTTGATTTCGTCTTAACTACAACGTCGTCACCCAATTTATCTCTTTCACGCCCATCCTTAGTCTCTCGGTTTTGCTTCTTCTTCTTCATAGAACTGTGATCGGGAACTACTTCTACTGCGGTTCCCACAGAATCGACCCTAATATCACTCTTCTTCTTCTCCTTGTCCTTAGCCATCTCAGATTCCGGCGGACGTTGTAAGATACAAACCCTAATCAGACAAATCGACGCGCCGTTAGCTTGTTTTTTTGTTTCTGTAAAACGGTTTCGTCAATCTATACAAACAAAAAATTAGAAACAGTTGATGGGCCTTTTTAAAAAATGAGCCCATTTAAGCTGTCCTGTCACCGATATCAAAAACTCCCACATCGCTTTGAGCAGGAAACGTAGAAGAGAAGACAAAAGCTGAGTTTAAATAATGTAAGAGTCGAGTAAGAGATTGTCACCTTCGGGGACATCTGATAAAATTGGAACGATACAGAGAAGATTAGCATGGCCCCTGCGCAAGGATGACACGCACAAATCGAGAAATGGTCCAAATTTTTTTTTTCCTCTAATGATGAGACCATAGATAGATCTCTGTTGTTGCAGGCTTTGATGTGTTTGTTCTCTTATGATCTTCTACTTTGTCCTATAGTCTGGTTTATTGAACCTCACTAATTGGTAAATGGTAATTATGTAGTTTTCACATCTAAAGCTCATATCCTAAGGTTGTGACTCTTTTTATGTCTTTGCTTTTAGTTCCCCTTTGTTGTTGTGACTGAGAGAAACTGAACGTCTCTCCACAATCCATTGGTGAACTAAATGAGTCTGTTACAGTAGAAGGAACTTTACAAAGATTACAAGGCTGAAAACTAAATCTCCCCACCAATTGAAAGCACGCACATTAAATTTTCTTCTCCTCTAGAGCCAATTCACAAGCAACCGGGAACACACAAAAAAAGCCTTTCTTTCTTTTTGCTGCAGAATCAACTTAAAGCTCATATCTGTGACTCTTTTTTATGTCTTTGCTTGAGTTTCCCGTTGTTGTTGTTGTGACTGAGAACTGAACTTCTCATTCAATGCGTCTTTGCAATTCAGTAGAATCCTGAGTCTTCTCCATATCCATAAACCAAATTTTCAAAACAATGAAGGGATTAGATTCACTCAGGTGCAGAGATAGAAAATTGTCTCTTTAACACCTAACCAGCACTAAAACCTTCATCTTTAAACACAGAACACTGTGAAGAGATTAACCAAAACCAATTCAAGGTTTTACAAAATTACCATAATTTCAGAAACTTAGATCGTTCAAAACCCAAAAACGAAATCCAATTGAGGTTTTGTTGCAGAGTTGAGAAAAATTCAACGGAAATTACAAAACTCCCAATTGCTAAGTAATAGAAATTAATTTCAAAGTTAATCAAAAACCAATGCACCGGCCGCAAACGAAAAGAGCTGTTTATTCAATTATTCTTACACTTAATCAAATGTAATGACATAATCGAGTTGAAGAACCGAACTGAGAACAAAGATAATGCTTAAAGTCTCAGTCTTTAAAGCGTCAAGAGAACGACTAACTAACACAAGCAGACAAGCCCTTTGCGAACGACCAATGCAAGTTAGAAAGCATAGGAATTCAAAAAAAAACTTACCAGAAATGGAAGCAACTCCATTGGATTAAAGAACAACAAAACTCTGCAACAACGAACATTATTGGATTCTCTAGGGTTCATCACAATTTGGGGATTTTGGGAAAACAAAAAAATTTGGACCATTTCTCGATTTGTGCATGTCATCCTTGCGCAGGGGCCATGCTAATCTTCTCTGTATCGTTCCAATTTTATCAGATGTCCCCGAAGGTGACAATCTCTTACTCGACTCTTACATTATTTAAACTCAGCTTTTGTCTTCTCTTCTACGCGATGTGGTATTTTGGAAAACGACGCCGTTGGTTTGAAGTTTAAATAATGTAACCTACGAGGCAAACGACGCCGTTGGTTTTGTAACAAAATTTAAATCTGAGTGACTTGTGGTTTGAAGTTTGGAAAGAAAAAAAAAAAAGAGACTTTTGGATGTTGCTAAATGTTACTACTACATATCTGATTTGATTTGGCGAGAACCTATGGGGGGTAATCTAACTAAAACAGTCAACCTCGAAATTTACAGTTATATAAAACAGTCAACCTCTAGATTTACAGTTATATCAGAAAAAATCGAAACATTTACTAGAACTATATCGTAAGATTACTCCTTTGGAGCTCTCCTATGTACCATACTGACCCTCTACCACCAAGTGGATGCTGTGTCTGCATTTGCGACTGCGGATTTGTTTGGAATTGCACGTGCAGAAAAACTTGAGAAGCAAGAAAATTGAGATCTAGATGGGGACATTGGTGCACTGGGGGAATAATATTGCTGTGAATAACTTTAGAATATTCACTGCGCGTCCAATCAAATGATTCGACCGGTGAATAACCTGATATTTTATTGGATAATGATGATGATATTGGTTTTGAGAACTGGTGACACGGCAACGTTTCTGCTTCTGATCTTGTCAGAGGCACTCAATCTGTTTTTGTACCAGTACTATTTGTTTCTTGTGCGACAAGTTTTCATTTATGGACTTGTACTCATTCTTCTCTTCTGCATTTGAATAGTTCTTGACTCTTGACTAATAAACTATTTATCCATCATTTCATAATCTTGTAAGAAATTACACAAAATTGGGAATTCTAAAAAGCGAATCTTTAAGCCTAGCTAGAGTGAACTTTTAGTCTTCGTTTCAAATATGTCTTCGTCACGCCGACGACCTCCGAACTAATCTATTAGAACTTAACCATAATTGTACTGTAAGAGATTCTCTGAACCATTGATCGATTAAGAAATAGGTTTCAAAGTAGTAAAGAGGATTCTAGGGTTTCTTCTTTTTTATCTTTCTCCTCAGAATGAGTTTTTTGATATCTTAATGAAGAAGCAAGGGCCGTACGTATTTAAAGAGGGTGTTGGGTTCCCTTACTGTTAATAAAAGTTACCGTTGCACACAACGTTCAATTTTTAAATGACTTTTTGAAACCCATGTTTTATTATTAGTTTGATGATTTTATAATTTTATTAAAATACCTCGTCAGTGAAAGAATTAAAGAGTACTCGTTTAAGATACGTTGCCTAGCTCCAATCTCATTTGATTTCGGATAAGGACTTGGTCAGAAGAGAAGAGATGAAAATTTGTCTCTCTACCACCTAACAAGCATTAAAATCTTGATCTATTGGTATACACATTGACATATGACATTGCTAAGAGATTGACTAGAACCAATTATAGGGGTTGAGAGGACTACCAGTATTTCAGAAACTCTGAGCCTTCATAACCCGAAAAGGAAATGGGCACAATGCAGAGAAATGTGGGGAAAATTCAACCAAAATTACAAACTTGAAACTAGCAATAAAAAAGCTAGCCAGTGTCTTACTTGACGAAGATCTGAACATTCTCTTGATTCTTATAGTTTCACCTTTTGAGTCTTCTAGATCCAAAAAAAAACTAACTCCTTTTTTTTATCATCATATATCAGGACCAACTGCCAGCTTCTTATGGATGATATGGAGCACCAGAATTCGAATCAGTCACAACAAGAACCATTTGTTGCAGACTGAATAATAAAGAAGCATTTAGTTCACCATTTGTTACAACGAACGAACATTAAATCAAAGCCTGCAACAATATCTAGGGCTTCATAATCAGAATTTAGGGGGAAAAAAAAATTTGGACCATTTCTCGATTTGTGCGTGTCATCCTTGCGCAGGGGCCATGCTAATCTTCTCTGTATCGTTCCAATTTTATCGGATGTCCCCGAAGGGACAATCATATACTCGACTCTAACCTTATTTAAACACATCTTTTGTCTCCTGCTCAAAGCGATGTGGGAGTTTTTGATATCGGTGACAGCTTAAATGGGCTCGTTTGGTAAAAAGGCCTATTAAGATAAGTACAAGGCTTCTTTCTGGTTATTATTCATAGAGATTGAGGGAAACAACGCCGTTGATTTTGTCAACGTTATCTTTAAATTTGTTAATGAGCACTTGTTTAAGTTATACTTTTGGTTTGAAGTTTGAAAAAAAAAAACAAAAGACTTTGGGATGTTGCCAAGTGTTACTAATAACTGATTTGGCGAGAGAACATATGGGTGTAATCTAAAAATTAAACATTCAGCGTTTAGATTTACAGTTTTATAAGAAAAATTCGAAACGTTTGCAAGAAATGTCTCCAAGAATAAATTAAACTCTACTAAGACTGCTCCTTTGGGCCTCTACTAAGTACCATACGTCCACACGACCACACGCACTGACCCTCTAACTACCAAGTGGAGGCTGCGTCTGCGATTGCGGATGCGTTTGGAAATGTAGGTGCACAAAAACTTGAGAAGCAAGAAGATTGAGATCGAGATGGGGACATTGGTGTATTGGGAGAAGGATATTTCTGCTAAATTACTTGAGAAAATTCACTCTAAAACAATATTATTCCTGCCCGTCAAATCATATGATCCGACCCGTGAAGATAACCTGATATTTTATTGGATAGTGATGATGATATCGGACGGCAAGGTTTACTACTTGTTTCTTGTGCGAGAAGTTTTCTTTCAGTGACTTGTATTCATTCTACTCTTCTGCATTTGAATACAGTAGTTCTTGACTCTTGACTAAACAATTTATACTTTTCTGGTAAAAGATTGACTAAACTATTCATCCAACGTTTCATAATCTTTAAGAAACTACACAAAATTGGGAATTCTAAAAAGCGAATCTTTAAGACTAGAGTGAACTTTTAGTCATCAGTGAAAAGTATTGAAAATTAACTAGGAGTTGGATAATGAAGACGTAGAAGAGAACTCTTCATTGTTCCACCACACTTGAGAATAGATCTTTTGACTTAACAGTCATCGCCACCGATTCAATTACAGATACCAAAAATTTAATATAGTGAAAAAGAAAAAAAAAACTTGAAAACCATAGAAAAAATCGTTTCACAAAGGCTGCTAGCCTGCTACTGATCTTGACCTTGTTCAGAAGATGGTCTAGCGTTAAATCCTTGAGACTGCCTTCCCTGTTGCGTTGAGGCACACGTTGAAGACTGAAACAAAGTCAAACTCCTAGTTTACTTAAATTAACAGCGTTAACCACAGTCGGAGACAAGTAGACTCAGGTCATCTTTTTCAACTAGAACATCATCTTCATCTTCGATGATTCAAAGACCTTATGGAATGTGATTCTACAAAGTAATCATTTGATTCTTCTTAGCTTAAAGCTGTAACATTTATCTAAGGACAATTGATCCGCACTACATAAGAAGAAGTAAAATTGCCAAAACTGCTAAAAACGGTGAACATCAATGTCTCTGCACCCTAACTTTTCTGTCTTTGATCCAAACCAGCTTGCTATGCATTTTCCACATTCCCTAAAACCCTATTCCATTGATTCAGTTCAGACAGAAGATCAAAAATTGTCTTTATATCAAAGTCTTGATCTTCTTTTTAAACACATTAACACAATATATTGTTAAGAGATTGACCAAAACTAATTTAAGGGCTGACAGAACTTCAAAAACTCAAGAGTCTGCCAACCTGAAAGGGGGACCAAATGTCCAAATAGAGTTTTTGCTGCAAGCCTGTAGGATAAACAAGAAGAGCACAAGAGTTGTAAAGGGGAACTAACACATTAGACAATGAACGAACATCATCAAAAGGAGCAAGCCTGTAACAACAGAGATCTAGGGCTTCATCATCAGAAATTAGAGGGAAAAAAAAATTTGGACCATTTCTCGATTTATGCGTGTCATCCTTGCGCAGGGGCCATGCTAATCTTCTCTGTATCGTTCCAATTTTATCAGATGTAATCGAAGGTGACAATCAGTTACTCGACTTTAAGATTATTTAAACGCAGCTTTTGTCCTCTGTTCTATGCGATGTGGTATTTTTGTCATCGGTTATAGCTTACAAGGGCTCGTTTGATAAAAAGGGCCATTAAGATAAGTAAAAGGCCTATTTCTGATTATTATTCTTAGAGATTGAGGAAAACGACGCCGTTGGTTTTGTAACGTTAGCTTTAATTTTGTTAAAGCTAACTTGTGATTTGAAGTTTGAGAAAAAAAAAAGACTATGGGATGTTGCTAAATGTTACTGGTATCTGATTTAGCGAGAACCTATGGAAAACACTCAACCTTTAGATTTACTGTTATATCAGAAAAACTCGAAACGTTTGCAAGAACTGTCTCCAAAATCATGTCAAGAATAAGCTCTACTAAGACTGCTCCTTTGGACCTCTCCTACGTACCATACTAATAAAACACTCAACGTTTTATATTGAGATCGTGATGGGGACATTGGTGCATTGGGAGAAGAATATTGTTGTGAATAGCTTGAGAAAACTCACTGTCCCCTACAAATGTAACTAAAGGCTTTTGAAAGAGCATTATTTCTGCACGTCCAATCAAATGATTCGGCCGGAAAAAAAAACCCAATATTTTCTTGGATAACGATGATGATATTGATTTTGAAGACTGATGCATTCGCTATATACGTTTCTGCTTCTGATCTTGTCGGAGGCACTCACTCTGGTTTTGTACTAGTACTATTTGTTTCTTGTGCGACAAGTTTTCATTTATGGACTTGTACTCATTCTTCTCTTCCGCATTTGAATAGTTCTTGACTCTTGACTAATAAAATATTTATCCATCGTTTCATAGGCTTTAAGAAATAACACAAAATAATCTTTAAGACTAGAGTGAACATTTGGTCCAATCACTTGTAGAAAATGTTGATCCATGGTTTGGTCCTCTAAGTTGCTGGTGCGGGTTCGTCGTTGGACCACTCCTAACAGTTTGATTAAGCCTTTAATTCTGATGTGAAGGCTGAGTAACAAGACTACCTGATCCAGCATATTCTCCAGGAGGCATCATCACTTGAGACGTTTCAGAGTCAAAAAGATTTGTACTTGAAATACTTCGTCAGTGAAAGAACTAATTAATGTACTTGAAAGAGTACTCGTTTGCTCCAATCTTTTGAAAGCCTACTTTAAGGAAGAGTACTCGTTTGTCAATGTAGTTGCTTTCAAATAGTGGGGAGTTTCAGTTGTTGTGATTAGTCTCTATTTGTGTAACCTTTGTTAGTTGAAAACGTCGTCTACTGTAAAATGGTGTATGTTTAATCGAACTTTTGAATACGTTTTGTATTTTAAAAGTTCAAAGAACGCTTTGTGTTTATATAGTTTCCTAGATTCTTTAAGTTTGGACTTGTTACAAGATACTAGGATAGTACCCGCGCTACGCTGTGGGTTGTTTTCTGTATTTTTTTTTTAATTATTTTTAAAATAATTTTTATATGATGTTCTATTAGGAATATTTTATTTTTAGGTTTTTGTTATTATTTGTTTCTCGTTATTTTTTATTTTATTATTGTAATGAAATTATAGACTAAAATTAATTTTGTTTTTTCTTGTACTATGATGCATTAAAGCACCATTATTAGTGTTAGCTTTCTCATCATAGCTCATAAAACCTATGAATTATTATAACTAATCCTAAATTTCCAAATATAGCGACATGTATAGGAAGAAATTTAAACAGCCATTCCTTATATAGATAATGAACACAAATCACTGTTAAAAAGTAACCATTCTTGGAATATACTCTATATGCAACTGCAACAAAAATAAACAAACAACTTGATTGATATCCGCGCTACGCAGCGGAATTGTTTTTTATTTATTTATTTTTGAATATTTTTATTTTTTATGTTTTTGAAAAAATAATTTTATATGTTGTTTGTAATAAAAAATTGTGAGTAAACATAGTTTTTGATGGTGTTTATTGATAATGTTTTAGTTCTTAATGTCTAGCCAATGAAATAATGAAGAGAGGTTAGAATTTGTGTACTTTGGATTCACTCAGATCCTACGGTTTGAAAATACGCCATGTCAGCTATCTGAATGATCTCTTCCCATTAGCTCTCGTTTTATGTATATTTTTATTCCATTTAAATCTCCTTTTCTTAATTTAAAATATTTTAAAATACTATTATCAAATGGAAATGTGTTATAATAATGAGAATATGATCATAATTTTTTTTTAACAAAGATTTCAATTTATAAGTATTTTTTACAAATAAAACCATAAAACACAATGTAAACTATTAATGAAAGAAGGCTTACAACTAAACAATTTTTATAATTAATTTGTATATTTGTAATATTATAATTATTCCTATTGTATGTTATTATAATTACAAAATAATTTTTAGTTTCATTTTATTTTGTTAATTTATAAATAATAAAATACGTCTTAATATTGAACTTTAAACCCTAAACCATGAAATCTTGAAACACATTTCACTATTTTTCAAATAACAAATTAATATACAAAAAAAAAACATTTAAAACTTTTTACTTAAATTTTATTTATGAATTATGAACATATGAGGCATTAATATATATATATATATATATATATATATATTAATACATTAATTTATTCCATTGTTACTTTATATATATATATATATATATGTCAAAGCTACAGAACTATCTTGGTTGTTGTTTTTTTTAACAATAGAAAATTTAAACATTTCATCAATCAATAGGATTTTAACAAATCCAAGTTATTCACTCTAAATTGACGAAGGAGAGAAAAATAGCCCATCAAATATGTAGTAAGGTATAGTGTATATTATACGATTAGTAAACTTCAAAGACTTGTTAATTTTAATGATTTTTTGGTTAAAGGCTAATTACGAATATGTAGTATTTTTCACAAGTGCCAATCATTCTTTTTACATAAATATTGATAAAATTTTATTTACAAAATAAAGATACCGAAGAAAATAACGACATTTTGAAAATATATACAAGAAAAAAAAAATATTTATAGTATTATATAGTCAACGACATCTTGAGAATTTGGATTTTTTCCCTTCACTATGGCTGATCCAAAACTGCGGAAGTTCATCTGCAATATCTTCTTCCAAACCGTGCAACTTGGCAAAAGATATGCATTAGCTTACATTTCAATTCGTTAAGTAACCTCAGGAAATAAATAACATAAATTATTAATTTCACTTGTACATAAAACTGAAAATATGACTACACCTGCAAGTGTATAAAAAGAAAAATGTGTTAAGTTTGAATCTCAATAGCAAGTAGTAATGTAAAACTTTTTGTCAAACTTTTGTCAAAAAGAAATAGAAGTCTTACCATTTTGTCAAAAAGAAACATAAGTCTTACCATTCACATATATCAACAGCAAAACTCGATCATCTAAACACTGAAATGGAACAAAATTGCTAAATCTAATCGAAACGAGGAATAAAGTAACCAAAACCAAAAAACAAATTAGTCCAAGCTGTTGTCAATGAAGTAGAGCTGCAAAAATTTCACATTACAAAAAGGGAAGACAAATAACTATAAAGAATTGGGAAATTACGCTGGCTTTGGCTTCAATAATCACCACTCTGAAGGAGTAATTTTGCAGCTTCATTTCAACCGGCCAACCGTCCTCGGCTGCCATGTGCAATGGAGTCTCACCATACTGATGACAAATTATAGAACAGCAAAATAAGTGACAAAATCTAAAGCTCAAGAAAAGAAGAGTCAGGGGAGAACTTAAATCTAAAACAAACACCAGACTCACAGTATCCACTGCTTCCAACTTAAATTTATCATATACATGTTAGTTCTTCTAATAGGTGCAAAATTCAACTGCAAGAACAGTCAAAGACATATCAATTAGAAATCGGTTACACTGAATAAATCGACTCTTCACCAAAACCAAAATGTGATACCTGGTCACGTCTTTCTCTACCGACCAAACGATCCCGTTTTCCCTAGGCTCGGGCTCGGCGGCGGTATGCAGTTTATCAGAAATACACAATTATCATCAGAAAAATCAACTCAAAAAAGCATCAATCCAAAACCCAAATTGAAAGTAGAACTACTGAAACTGAAATCTTCCTGCAATAGAGCGAAACAACTAAACGGATCGAACCCAACATGATTTAAACACTAAATCACTGCAAATAACGAACACCCAAAATTATATTTTACCCTTCTGTGTCAATTTCGAGCTCACCAATTCGATTTGGATTGATGCATGTTACTCCTCACTATGAGAGGATGTTGTAGATCGTCGATGAATCTGACTCAGAGGGATAATGACTAAGAGGGATTAACTGAGACTGAGAGGGATCGAAAATGAATGATAAGACAAACAAATTTGGGATCGAGTTTGAGGGGTTTCCAATCGAGTTTCAGAGAGATCGACGAGAGAAGAGATTAGCCAAAAAAAAAGGTTTAGATCTTTAGTTTAAAATCGTCACGAGTTACTAAGTAAAAGATAATTATGTGACTTGGCAAAGAAGAAGCTGATCTGTATTATTTGTTATAATTTTATTGGCTAATGATTTTAACTGATGTGTCAATACCAGGTTAACAGTTAAGGCTGAGGTGTCAAGCCCTGGAGATAAACGCATTCTGTTTTTATAGTATTGATTGTTGTAGTAACGTCCAATAAACCGGAGTAAACCAAATTGGATACGATTATATGTGATTAATGTATTTCCTCTCTTGAGTATAAAAACCAAGGCGTCTTTTTAAATTTCTTTCATTTTCTCCTCTTCGTTAATTCTTCTTCTCCCTCTCGCTCTCTCGTCTCTGTCTCTCTATTTTTTCTCTTGCGACATGGCTGAGCGATCACCAACCGATGATCCCGAGAATATGAAAAACTCTGAGAAGGGCTTTCTTGATTATGATGTCACCGGTATATGTTTTGTTGAATTTACTCCAGGAGATAACAGAGATTTGAATCTTCAAGAAGAGTCAACTAAGATAAATCTCGATCTTTGTGATGATGGTGCCGCTCAAGAACCACAAGTGAAAGGCTCTGCTTCTGCTTCTTCTTCCGCCATTAATGAAGCCGACAAGGAAACAGATGCTTCTTCCTCTTCAAGAAACCGTGAAACTGGCGAGATAAGGAGGGTTGATAAAGAAAAGGATCGCAATGATGGTGATACGCCCGAGGTAAATACTATTCCTAAGTTTACTTGATTTGCAAGTAAGTAGTAAGATAATGAAAAAGAGATATCGTGAAATCGACAGGTATTATGATAGATTTCTTGGGCTCTCAGACCATAGAGAAGAAGCTGAGAACAGAGAAATACAGATCGACGAGGAGAACATGAACCAGCAGCAGCAACTCAAAGGACCAAACCATGGATCTACAAGCGATCGAACCAATATCAGCCAAACTCTTGGAATGCAGAGTCAACTCTCTCCCAGGGCAGCATCATGGAGACTTCAGAACACATATCAGCAGCATCCAGTAGCTAACCAGATGCCAAGGCCGAATCAGTTATATATTCCGCCAATGAGACAGGATCCAGTGTACATGGACTTCAGAACACATGTACCCGTATCAAGATCCAGTGGCTAACCACCAGATGTACCCGTATCATCATCTAGTGGCTAACCACCAGATGTACCCGTATCATCATCCAGTTGCTAACCAGATGTACCCGTATCAACATCCAGAGGCTTACCCGTACCAACATCCAGTTGCTAACCAGATGTACCCATATCAACATCCAGAGGCTAGCCAGATGTACATGTACCCATATCAATATCTAGTGCCTAACCAGCATAACTTATATCAACATGATCAAGTGGCTAGCCAGCAGAACGTGTATCACTATCCCATGGTTGACCCGAGAATGCCGCAGTTCAGGAATGTAGCTAGAGGACAGCCAAGATCATTTGGTAGAGGTCAGAACTATTACAACCCACGACAAGCACGGCCTCAGATGAATCAACAAATGGTTCAACGTGTGCCTCAAACGCAACAGCCAAGGCAGTCTCAAGGATTTAACGCTTGACCATCTTCTGAACAAGGTCAAGATCAGTAGCAGCCTTTGTGAAACGATATTTTCTAACATTAATTTTTTGTGAGGAAAAAATTGAGGAAAAGGGAAAAAAAAAACGCAAGAATATGCCGCCGGCGGCTTCTCCGACCCTAGGAGGGGCGTCTCAGGCGCCGGACACGAGTGTTTCCACTCCGGTGGATGTTGATTCTCATGAGGAGGGTGTCTCGGCTCCGTTGAAGGTCCTTGAGGAGGGATCTAAACAGACCGATCTAGAACAGGGAGATGTTTCTAAACCTAAGCGATCTTACGCCAACGTAACCCGCAAGCATGTATTCACTAAGCAACCTTTCGAAGTCGTGGAAGTAGATGGCAAACAGCGTGTCACGGTTCCGAAGGAGGTTTTGCTTGGGGCTAAACCTCTATGGGAGGATTTTCTGCTTGGTAAGTTTTTGAGCACTAAGGCTCCGCATACTGGCAAGATCCATATGATCGTTAATAAAATCTGGAGATTAGGCGATACATCTACTCAAATTGATGTCTTTGAAGTAAATGAAACCACTATCAAATTTTGAATCAGAAGTGAGACCATGAGACGTCGAGTGTTGAACAAAGGTATGTGGAATATAATGGATATTCCAATGGTGATAACGAAATGGTCTCCATATGCAGAGGAAACTCAGCCTGCTTTGAAGTCGATACCCCTGTGGGTTACTCTAACTGATGTTCCACCCTCCATGTTTACCCACAAGGGTTTACAGTTCTTGGCCAGTGCTGTAGGCAAGCAAATACGTTTGCACCCGAAAATAGATGCCTGTACCAGTTTTGATGTTGCTCAGATTCTAGTGGAGGCTGATTTAACTAAATCTCTCTCACGAGATTTCGTTTTCACCGGGGAAGAGGAGGGGGAGCTTGATGTTTTCATCAAGTACTCTTACCCTTGGCTGCCACCGAAATGTGAAGTATGTGGTAAATGGGGCCATCACAAGGCGACTTGTTTAGCTCCGTCTGCTACACCACAAAAGATCATCTCCCCTGCTCATGAGGCACAGTCTGTTCCACCTGTTGCTCCATCATCTCCGATAACTGTGATTGCTGCCCCTGTTCAAACAGAGGACTCTGAAGTTGTTTCCACCGTTGCTCTTACCGTCCTCAGTAAGGAAGCGGTTGTTGAGGAGGTTGAGGACTGGACTACACCAAAATCAACACGAAGTCCAGGAAAACACCAAGCTAATGTGATTCCACCTACTAGTCCATCTATTCTCTCCAACGCTTTCTCTGCACTTAGTGATAAGGAGGAAGTGGAGGATGAAATTCCAAATGATGTTGAAGATGCGAAAACAGAGGATTATGCAGAGGCAAAGGAGGAGACACTGCCAACAGAGTTGGGGACTTCTCTTATACCTCAGTTACGTCCAAGTCTGCCCCGAGGTTCAAAAACTGCTCACAAGATTATTTCAAACCCTTCTACTCAACCCCCTAAAACCCTTAGGGATCAGAGTAAGAGGAACTCTTCCAAACGTTGTTAATGTCGGGCTTCTTTTGAAATGTTCGAGGTTTGAATCGAACTTCAAAACATTCAATCATAAAGAAGTGGGTTGGTGATCAGAGGTTGAGGTTTGGTTGTCTTTTAGAGACACGAGTTAAGGAACGTAATGCATCGTGGTTAGGTGCAAAGTTGTTTAAAGACTGGTCAGTCTTATCAAACTATGAGCACAATGCTCGTGGACGTATCTGGGTGGTCTGGAGGAATAATGTTTGCCTCACTCCGGTTTACAAAACAGGACAGCTGATAACCTGTTCGGTTAAATTAGAGGAAGAGGACACAGAGTTTTTCAGTTCTTTTGTTTATGCTTCGAACTTGGTAGATGAGAGAAAAGTCTTGTGGGAGGATTTGCGAACCCATAGGGACTCTCCACTTATGCGGGATAAACCTTGGATTATCTTTGGCGACTTTAATGAAACACTGGCTCTTGAGGAGCATTCTTGTGGGGCTAATGGTCCAGGTATCACGGACGGAATGGGTGATTTTTAGTCCGCTGTTGACTATTGTTCTCTGTCTGATTTGGTGTCTCAAGGCCCCTTGTTCACTTGGCGCAACAAAAGGGAGAATGACCTTATCTCTAAGAAGTTGGATCGTGTTTTGATTAATGAGGCTTGGCTCGCGGTTTATCCGCAGTCATATACTATTTTTGAGGCTGGTGGATGTTCGGACCACTCACATTGTCGGATCAACCTTGTTAATCACGGGGAATACAGGAGGCGTAGGAAGCCTTTTAAGTTTGTTAATGCTATGGTGGAAATGCCTGAGTTTAGGCCATTGGTGGAGGAGTTTTGGGGGGATACAGAAGTGATTCATATGTCCTCATCTTCCTTGTTCCGTTTCACAAAGAAGCTTAAGGCTCTCAAACCGCAGCTAAAGTCCTTAGCAAGGAGTAAGGTTGATCACTTGGTGGCAAAAACAAAAGAGGCATACACTTCTCTTTGTGAGGCTCAGGAGTTAAATCTTTCACACCCGTCTGCAGTTGCCATGGAGGCCGAAAAACGTGCGTATGATCGCTGGAGTTTCCTTGCTAGCCTCGAAGAGAAATATCTGAAGCAGAAGTCCAAGCTTCACTGCTTACAGGTGGGGGACCGGAATAACAAAACCTTTCATCGCGCTGTTCAGACTAGAGCAGCTCAAAATGTCATTCGTGAAATCTTAAAACCTGATGGGAGTGTAGTCTCGGACGAGGCAGGTATTAAAACCGAAGCAGAGCGACATTTTCGCGAATTTCTCCAGCTCATTCCACCCGATTTTGAAGGAGCTACACCTGTAGAGTTGCAGGGTCTACTCTCTTTCCGTTGTTCTTCGGCCGACAAGGATCGCCTTATTCGCCCGGTCTCAGCCTTGGAGATAAAGGCGGTTCTGTTTGCCATGCCCTCAAATAAATCCCCAGGATCAGATGGTTACACTTCAGAGTTTTTTAAAGCGGCATGGGATATCATCGGTGTGGAATTTGTGATTGTTGTTCAATCTTTTTTTGAGAAAGGTTTTCTTCCCAAAGGGGCAAATTCAACCATCCTTGCTCTGATTCCTAAAAAGCTAGAGTCTCGCGAAATGAAGGATTATCGTCCAATATCCTGTTGTAATGTAATTTACAAAGTAATCTCCAAGATTTTAGCTAACAGGTTGAAGCTGCTTCTGCCACAGTTCATTGCTGGGAACCAGTCAGCTTTTGTTAAGGACCGTCTTCTCATTGAGAATGTTCTTCTAGCTACGGAGCTAGTTAAGGACTATCATAAAGACTCAATATCAAGCAGATGTGCAATCAAGATAGATATCTCAAAGGCTTTTGATTCGGTTCAGTGGCCGTTTCTGAGAAATGTCCTCGAGACATTGGATCTCCCGCCTGTTTTCGTGCATTGGATTATGCTTTGTGTGACAACAGCCTCCTTCTCTGTTCAAATGAATGGTGAGTTAGCGGGGTTCTTTCAAAACTCCAGGGGCCTACGACAGGGTTGTTCGCTCTCTCCTTATCTCTTTGTCATCATTATGGACGTTCTCTCAAAGATGCTAGATAAAGCAGTTGGACACACATTCGGCTATCATCCTAAATGTAAGAATCTTGGAATTACTCATTTGAGCTTTGCGGATGACTTAATGGTTCTATCTGATGGCAAGGTCAGATCCATTGAAGGCATTGTGGGGTTTTTTGATCAATTCGCAAGATACTCAGGTTTGAGGATAAGTATGGAGAAGTTCACAGTCTAATTAGGGGGGTTGTCGGATTCGTCTTGACAGGAGGTGGAAAACAGTTTCAGTTTTGAAGTAGGACAGTTACCGGTTCGTTACCTTGGCTTGCCTCTAGTCACCAAGCGACTCTCACTCTCTGATTGTGCACCACTCATTGAACAGCTGAAGAAGAGAATAGGTTCCTGGACAGCCCGTTTCCTCTCTTTTGCTGGTCGTTTAAACTTGATCCAATCTGTCCTATGGAGTGTTTGTAATTTCTGGTGCTCTGCCTTTCGACTGCCACGCCAATGTACTCGCGAGATTGATAGTCTATGTTCGGCATTCCTCTGGTCTGGACCGGAACTAAACCCTCATAAAGCTAAGGTCACTTGGGAGGACATCTGCAAGCCTAAAACAAAAGGAGGTCTGGCTTTAAGATCTCTCAAGGAAATGAATGACGTATGTTGTCTAAAGTTGATCTGGAGGATTGTTTCTTCAGGAGATTCTTTGTGGGTGAAATGGGTGGAAAACACATTGCTCAAACAGGAGAGCTTTTGGGGAATTAAATCAACAGCTGCAGGTTCTTGGATGTGGAGAAAAATTCTCAAATATCGAGGGTTAGCAGCTCAGTTTTGCAGGAAAGCAGTTAACAATGGTTCAGGAACTTCTTTTTGGTACGACAATTGGTCTACCATGGGCCGTCTTGTGGATGTTGCAGGGGATAGAGGCATCATTGATATGGGGATTAGTAATTCTATGACCGTTGCGGAAGCTTGGAGTAGACGTTATCGCATGACTTACCGCTTGCATTACTATACTTTAATGGAAGCTGAACTTTCTCAGAAATATCAATACAGATCCTCTATGGAGAATGAGGCCCTTTGGAAGGGGAAGAATGATAAGTATTATCCACGCTTCTCCACCAAGGACACTTGGAATCAGGTTCGTACCACTGCTGCTGAAGTCTCATGGTACGACTGTGTATGGTTCTCCCATTCAATATCCAAGTTCTCGTTCTGCACATGGCTCGCCGTCCGTAATAAACTCTCCACGGGTGACCGGATGGCACAATGGTCCAGCGGTGATACAGGGGTATGTGTCCTCTGCAACAATGCTCCTGGAACCCGTGACCACTTGTTTTTCTCCTGTGCCTATAGCTCGGAGATATGGGGAAATCTTGCTTCGCGAATCTTTGGGACAAGTTACTCTACTACCTAGTCTTCGATTCTTACTTCTATCAACAACACTTGGAGGGATCTGACTCTGAGATTTTTGGCATCCTCTGTTATGCACACAACGCTATACACACTCTGGCAAGAGCGAAATGGAAGGAAACATGAGGACACCCCGAAGCAGCCTCTTCAGCTTATTCAAATCATCGACAAACACATGAGGGACCACCTTTTGGCACTCGGGCTAAAGGGAGATAGTCACTACAAGGACGGACTCCTTCTTTGGCTCGGAACCAGATATTGATTCAAAATTTTGTACTCCTTATATAAAATTCTCAAAAACCTGATGCACTAGTTGTACAACAGTATTTTTCCTTTGAATATAATTTAACATTATTTTCAAAAAAAAAAAAAAACGATATTTTCTAGGGTTTTCAACTTTTTTTTCTTTCTTTTTCACTAAATTAAACTCTCTCGGGTTTATTTTTGGTGACTGTAATTGAATTGGTGGTGATGACTGTTTAGTCAAAAGATCTATTCTCAATTCTCGTGGAACAATGAAGAGTTCTTTTCTAAGTCTTCATTATCTAACTCCTAGTTAATTTTCATTACTTTTCACTGAAGACTAGAAGTTCACTCTAGTCTTAAAGATTCACTTTTTAGAATTTCCAATTTTGTGTAGTTTCTTAAAGATTATGAAACGTCGTTGGATAAATCGTTTAGTCAATCTTTTACAGTGAAGGGATTAAATTCACTCAGGTGCAGAAATTTCAGAGAAGAGATAAAAAATTGTCTCTTTAACCAAGCATTAAAGTCTTCATCTTTAAACAAAGGGCACTGTGAGATTAACAACAACCAGTTCAAGGGTTACAAGATTACCATAATTTCAGAAACTTAAGTCTTCAAAACCCAAAAGGGTATGTTGCAAATTCAACGGAAATTACAAAACTCTCAATCTATATATAATAGCAAACCCTTTTTTTGTCAACTTTAATCTAACGAATGTGATTAGTTTTTTTATTCCATCTAACGATCTAAAATTGATAATGATTCCAACAGTTGCAAGTTTTATTTCCTCCAAATAATTGTGTCTCTTTGTCACACTCCTATCTTTCAAAAATCGCATCTATTAATTTTTGCATCTCTTCGTCTTACCCCATTTTTAAAAAATCACACATATTAATTTTTGCATCTTTTTGTTTCACACCTCTATGTTTTACACCTTTATATTTTACACCTCTTTGTTTATTATATATAAACTTTTATGGACTACAAAAATAAGTTTCGAATTTATTGTTTTCTGAGTATTTTTAAACTTACAAGTTAATAAATAAAATCAAAGAATTGTTTGATTGCAGTGTTTTTTAATTAACCTGTATCAATCTTCAATTCAAGGTATTTTTATATTTGTGTTGCATTGTAATAGATATAGATAGATTTATGATACTCACCGAACCAATGACAAAAGCTTACAAATTAACTCGTTAGTGTCTACTTATGAACTTGTTAGTGTTCATTTGGTTAAATACAAATAAAGTTAATTTCTTCTATGTTAGAATATTATTATTATATAGTTTGGAAAGAGTATAACATTAATGATCTATAAACTATAAAGACATAAACCTTTAGGCATACAAAGTTTATTTTATTCATTTTTGTATTGTTTTATTTCTAATAAACCCATTTTTGGGGGTTAACTTTAACCTAACGGATGAGATTATTTCTATTATCTCATCTAATGGTTTAGAATTATTAATGATCCCAACAGTTGCAAGATTTTTTTTTCGTCGTACCTCCATCTTTCAAAAATCGCACCTATTTATTTTTACACATTTTTGTTGCACACCTCTACGTTTTACAACTCTGTATTTTACACATCTTTGTTTATTGTATATAGATTTTTATGGACTATTAAAACAAGTTTTGATTTTATTGTTTTCTGAGTATTATTTTAATTTTAAACTTACAAGTTAATAAATAAAATCAAAGATTGATTTATTGGAGTGTTTTTTAAAAAAAAAATTTATATATAATAGCAAACCCACTTTTATGGGTCAATTTAAATCTAACGGATGAGATTGTTTTTTATTGTATCATCTAACAGTTTAGATTTGTTAATGATCTCAAAAATTGCAATGTTTTGATCCAACAGTTATATTTCTTCGTTGTACCCCTACCTTTCAATATTTGCACTTGTTAGTTTTCAAACTTTTTTGTTTTACACTTTTTTATTTCACACCTCTTTGTTTTCACACTTCTTTGTTTTTATATATATATATACATATTTTTATGAACTTTGAATAGAGTTTTTGTTCTTTGATAACACCTCCAAATTTAAAAATTCTGATTATTATTTTCTTTCAATTTATTAACCAACATTGATTCAGTATTCGTTAATAAAATTTGGATTGTTTTATTTATTGATTCATTCATGATCTAACTTTTGTTTGGTGTCATTTTTCATCTAATATGCACATCGATCATACCTTCCAAGTATAAAGTAGGTAACTGATTATGATTTCAAATTTTTCATAGATTTATCTTTTTAGTCAATTTGGTTGGTTGCAGGCTTGCAGCTATGAGCTCTTTCTCCCTGCTTCTCTTATTATTTTTTGTAAATTTCTATAGAATAATCATTTAAATTTTGTTTTATGTGAATATTGTTCAAAATTGATTATATAAGTATGATTCAGCAAGCTTTAATTCATATATTTTAACATTATTCTCTTATTGCCACTGAATTGATTTTTATATATACAACAAAAAAATTATTTAATTAATTTGGTTGATTCATCTTAGTCGTTATTTCTGAATTTTATACTACACAAATAAAAAATTACCATAAAGTTTCCACTCAAAATGTGAAATTAACAATGTTAGTCATTTCAAGTTTTTACTTTTCCGTGCGACAACGCACGGGCCGACATCCTAGTCATTATAAAAGAGAGAGAGATGAGAAACACACCTCTCGCCATCATCTTTTGGTTTTCTCCTGAGAAGAAACTTGTTGTACAAAGCATGTACCACTCATCTATTGCTCTCTCACCCAACCTCGTCGCTAACAGTTCTGGGTTTAAGAAGAAACTAGATAATGGCCCGCGCTGTTAGCGCGGGAAAATTTTATTTTATTTTGTTATTTGTGAATATTATATTTATGTTGTATCATTTATTTACATGTTATATAATATAGTACTATATGGTGAGTTTTAATTCATATTAACCTACTAATAGGTAGGCCTGGAACTACTACCAATACTCGTATTCGACCCGTTTTTCGGTTTGTATCCGTCCCGAAAAAGGTACCTACAACTTTAGAGTCGAATGAAAAGTATAATAATTATATTATCCGTGAAATAGATCGAGTATTGGATATTAATTTAATTTTTGAGCGTCCCGTTACCCGTCTCATTATCCGTTTTATTACAGGTACTCATAAATACACGTTAATAGTTTGTAGAACAATGTTACCAGTGTGACAAAATATCTATGTAAATTTGGATTTGTTTGTTACAAAATAATAGTCAAAAATTTATTAATTCTATACATTTTATAAAATCATATATTTAACTAGTTAAGGTCATACTCTGATTTTGACCCGTAGTTGGTACTACTATTTTGGTTTGGTGCAATATCAAATTCGTTAATTATACATTCGATAAAGCTAAAAAATCCAACAAAATATGTATTGACCCGTGATTTGGTATTACAAATTGATGTGATCGTGTTTAGAGATCTTAATATACCAAATTTACAAATTAAAGTTATTGGTATAACATGTTATATATTAATTTTATAGGTGAAAATTACAATTAGGTTATGTATATTATCAACATTATACAGTTAGTATTATTTATATAGTGAATATTGTGTATAAACAATTAAGTTTTAGCCAATTAAATAGTTTGTTATTATTTCCGAAGATTTATGAAACAATAAATAGAGTTTTATTATTTTGTAAACAAATCTAAACTTTTCTTTTGTTAGTTATTAGAATAATTAAAATATTATAGCATTTTCATAATATGTCACATTAGAACTGATTAAATTTTTAACAACATAGCTTAAATAAGTATATAGATATATTTTAAAAATATAAACAATGTTGTATCTTAATTTTAATATATATTTGTTATTATTAAATAATTTAGATATGTAAATGTTTAATCTTAGTCTTATAAATAAATTTAAGTTTTATAGTTTTTCTAAATAGTTTGTTATTGTTTCCTAAGATTTCTGAAACAATAAATAGAATCTGTTTAGTTATTTTATTACATAATTTCGAAATAATTTTATTATTATTTTATTAAATAATTTCGATTTTTTATTAATGATATCTTGTAATCTTATAAATTAATAATTACTATTTTTTGGATAATCATTTTCAGCTTATAACAAATTAATATTAAGATTCTTTTATTATATTTTGTATTAAAATACAGTGGCATTTTATGTAATATTTTACATGAAGTAGGGTTATTTATTTAAAGGGTTGCTTAAATAAGTATATAGATTATGGCACACCGGACAAAGAGGAGCCACATCTCCCTAGTGAACAGACATCGAGACATGATTGTTGAGACAAACAATAGGAAAAACGGCTTTTGCATACTTGAACAATTACAATATGTTCGATTCATACATCGGACTATTGGGTATGCGGAAACATACATTGACTATTAAAATATTTGAATTACATACCTGGAATTACAATTTTGTGTTTAAATATACAAAACGTGATTTTTATTAACTCTGTTTATTTTTCCGTTAAGCCTATTTCACGTGGATTCCACGTGTACATACACGTCATAAAAAAAGATATATTGTCGTTTGCTAGGCTCGAAACTGAGACCTTGAGAGTCGAAGATGCAAATACCTCTTTAACCAGTCGGACATATCATATAAATGGGATTTGGTGAACAAAACTTCTATATATTTGCTTTCATCTTCTTCCTTCTCCCCTCTGTAAAAAATTACGAGGGACAGAACAAAACCCAGAAATTTAAACACAAAATTGATAAATTACTAATACAATTACAAATCAGCTTGAGAAACAATGAATATATGAAGCTGAGAAACCACCCTTAATCGTTTCTATTTTTCTGGATTATGTTAGATGTACATATATGTTTCTTCTTCCTTCTCTCTTTCTCTCAAATCTCAACCTTCCCTAAATTAGAAATCTAGGGTTCTTCCGATTAGGCTAAATCGAATCAAGATTCAATCTAATCTTCTATTTTTTGTAAAGATGACTCAGATCCCAAATCTAATCTTCTATGAATTCTCGTTTGCATAATTTGATGATGTTTAGCTATCCTACCCAACGAGAAAATCCATCTTTCTGGGTTAGAGAGAAAAAAGAAGCCCTACTGAATAATACTGAATTGAAAGATGAGGAAGAATACTGAATTGAAAGATATATTAAATGTTTGTTTACTAATTCACAGTTATATGACATGTCCGACTGGTTTAAGTTAATTATTGCGTCGACTCTGTTGTTGCGTGTTCGAACCTAGCACATGACAAGGTATTATAATTTTTTTGAAGAATAAAACGACGTCGTTTTGCGTTCTTTGCACACGTGGAATCCACGTCAGATTAGCTTCACAGAAAAATTGGGATTTTTGCCAAATATGCCACATTTTTAATAAAAGTTTTGGGGAATGCCACATTTTCTTCATCTTTCTAAAAATGCCACATTTTTACTGTTCACATATATTTAAAAGACGAAAATACCCTTGTATCAATGAGAGTGATTGTCGTGGACAAGATCTGATGGACAAGTTATTAGAGGAAGTCATAGACTTGTCCACGAATTTTATTTTTATAACTTGTCTACGAGAATTGTAATAACAAAGTTGTCCACGAGTTCAAATTAGTTATTCATATTATTAAAGATAAGTTGTCTATGAGAGACTGATTGTCGTGGACGAGATCTGATGGACAAGTTATTAGAGGAAGTCATAGACTTGTCCATGAATTTCATTTTTATAACTTGTCTACGAGAATTATAATAACGAAGTTGTCCACGAGTTCAAATTAGTTATCCATAATATTAAAGATAAGTTGTCTATGAGAGATAATTAGACAAAAAGGATAAAGTTGTCAAAATAAGAAGATGGTGGACTATAAGAAGATGGTGGACCAAAAGAAGATGTCGAAGATGATAGACCAAAAGAGGATGATGTGGATGACGGTGGACCAATAGATGATATGGAGGATTGGGTTTATCGCTACCATCATTCCCATCTTGTCCATCATCCACATCTTGTCTATCATTCGCATATTGTCTATCATCCGCATCTTGTTGATCATCGGCATCTTATCTATCATTCACATCTTGTCCATCATCCTCATCTTGTCTATCATCCGAATATTGTTTATCATCTACATCTTGTCTATCATCCTCATTTTGTCCATCATCCGTATCTTGTCTATCAACATCATAGTTTTAATCGAAAGACATTTATGTCTTTTTAAGTGAAGGTTGTGGCATTGTGGAAAAGAAAAGAAAAAAGTGGCATTTTGACTTAAAAAAGTTACTGTTCATGGCATTTTTGTTAAATAACTCAAAAATTAACAGAGTTAATAAGAATCACGTTTTTGTATATTTAAGCACAAAATCAAAAGTTCAGGTATGTAATTCAAATATTTTAACAGTCAATGTATGTTTCCGCATACCCAATAGTCCGATGTATGAATTAAACATATTGTAATTGTCCAGGTATGCAAAAGCCGTTTTTCCAACGAATACACACACGGCACTTGCAGTCTATGATAAGGACGTCTTCCTCCAAACGCCAGCACTTCGCACATACTCCCTTAAAATTACAGAAAAAAAGAGTGAGGCTACTTCAATCCATACAGACAGACTTCTATTGAACAATGTGAACACATTTCACACAAAACTCGTAGATGAAAAGCTTTAACACATTTCACCAACTCAGAACTCACACAAACTAAAATCTGTTTCACACAAGTCACAATCAATCATATTTCACTAACACAGAGGAGGATTAAATTGTATGAAAGTTACACACTTCTATTGTAGTATTAGTAAAATAAAACGAATAAGTAAAACATGTAGCTACTTATTTATCTGTTTAGTGTGATTGTTAATTTTCTTTAATTGTTTGTTCATCTTTTTTTTTGTCGAAATATTATCAAACCATGACAATTGACGCGCGCCTAAATGTTGCGTCAGACAAGTGACCATGAAAATAGGTTCTTGACTTCTTGTGCCCCAAGATAAGATTTTGGTTTTTTACTTGCGAATCTTTAAACGCATCTGAAACAAGCAATCACATGGTGATGTAGGAGCATGTTACATTGTAGCGCATGTACGCCACGTCGAGACATTTTGACGAACGTTTGCGTAATGGGTGTTTTTGCATTATTTTTGTGGTAAAAATTCATGTCGTAGCTCAGTCAAGGCAAAGGTTGACATAGTGTATGAATAATCACAGAGAGTACTCCAATACCCAAACACATTATTAGTTTTATGTTGCTCTCCGAGAAGTAAATGTGAAGTTTTAATATCAAGCAACGTAACTGAGATAAATAGTATTTTTTTTTTTTTTTTTTTTTGTGCAAAAGTAAATATTTGACATATTGAGTTGTTTGTACTATTTTAATACTGACTCAACTTAGATCTAATTTCAATAAAGATCTAAATCATTCAAGTGCATTCTTACTGAACACATAAGAAATCACAAACTCTAGAAACATTATTTTTATCATGACCGTTCATAAAACACATGCCTATCATTCAAAAGCATTGCATGAGCCATTTCCCTAGCTAGCTATGATCATGTTAAGCACATATTTTTCATAACGTCTTGAATAAACGTTTGCAACGCAGTTTGAGACGATCCACCATCCATTAAGGCTACGTGACAGCTCTCGCTCATCTCCTTCACTCTCTTCCTCACTTCACTATCCTGTTCCATCAGACACATGATTCCTCTCTCTATTTCCTCTGCCGTCACCAAAACCGTATCCTTTCCCAATCCCACAATAAGATCACCTCGCCAATACTTTCTTATCTCCACAGCTAGTCCAAGCTCGTCCTCCATCTCGAAAGCATTGAACTTCTGTTCCGCGTATAACGGCCATGGCGCCGTGGGAACACCGAACCAAAGACTCTCGAGGATCGAATTCCAACCGCCGTGAGTGACGAAACCTCCAACCGCCGGATTAGCTAGCACGTCCACCTGCGGAGCCCATCCGATCACTTTCCCTCTCTCCTTTGTCCGATAAAAGAACCCCTCCGGGAGAACTTCTTCAAGATTTGTAAACTCTCTTGGAGGTTCTTTGAATATATTCGGAGATGCACGACGGAGAGACCACAAGAAACGGTGGCCGGTTCGTTCCAACGCAATGGCGATTTCTCTTGCTTGTTCCTCACGTAAGCCTCCCATGCTTCCGAAGCAGAGGAACACTACTGATCTGTTTGGTTGCTTGTCAAGCCACCCTAAAATCTCTGATTGCTTCTCGTCCTTGGAATCACCAACTCCAACTCCGTTCTCGAGTTGCAGCAGTGGTCCTACTGGATAAGGAGGAGGAGTCTCACAATAACTAGATAGAAACTTTAACGCATACGGTTCTAACTCAGCAACCGTATTAATCAAAATACCCTTCATCTCTTTAAATTTTCTAGCTTGGTTAACAAACGTCGGAAGCCATTGTTTAGATGCGTAAGCGTGAGGAAGGCACTTTACCGGATAAGGACGAGTCAAGCTAGGAATGTCCAGCACAGCTTCTGACTCTTCAAAATCACTTTCACTTATATCGTACTTATTGTCATCGTACAACATCTGGATGTGAAGTTGAAGTGCGAGAACCCCTGCGCTAGACGTGTAAAATAAGTAGCTCGGAACACCAAACTGGTTAGCTACATCTACCATCGACGTGCAAAACATGTCGACGACCACCCCAGCGACCCTCGGTGAACCCGGTTTCGTTGAGTAGTCGTTGACGAGTTTCGCAACGACGGATCTCACCTTTGGCACGTGGTATTCTATACTGAACTCAGGCCTAGCCGGATCGAAGGTTGGTTGATCTTTGTCGGTAATGACTTCGTAGCGGAGGCGGTCGTTAGGTGGGGCGGAAAGAGCACCCACTTCGCCTCCGGGAAGGATGATTATGGAGATAGAGAGGCGGGTCTCTCTCGCAACTAGTAGCTTCTGTAAGTTTAGAAACGAGAGAGTGTAGAGATCGAGTGAGTTTGAGAGTGTTCGCACGAGAGAGTAGAAGAGAGTATGGAAGTGTAAGAGAGAGAGTATAGAAGAAGAATCAAACTTCTTACTTGAAAAAGAACCTAGATACATCCTAATTATAGACAAAGTAAACAGCATATTCCTATGGGATCCTATACACGCTTTACATGACTGAAAGTGACATCCTTCCTTCTTAACATAACATGTGACTTGTGAGTTGAAATATCTTCCCACTTGCACACAAACTCCAACGGTCGGTAGGAGAAGGATCTAGAGACTTGGTTGTCTCATACAAGCCTTAGAAGACTTCAAGTGGGCTTTTACACGAGATGGTATGGTTGGCCCGATGAGAGAGAACGGTCGTTGACTTGTACGGACGTTGACTTGTACGGACATGGTGATCAAGATCCCAAATTATAGCTTCGCCATCTCCACGGCTGATCTGAGATGACCGGTTCCAATAAAAGGGATGAAGACAAGCTCAACTTTCATGATTATTTTTTTTCTTCTTCTGTCTCCTCTTTTTTTTTTTTTTGTGCTTTGTCTGAGTCATCGAGATGATGAAGCTCTACTAATTAAATAGTAACGAGTTTTGGCTTCTTATGTTTAGCACTATTGTTTGAGCCGAATAAGTCACTAATTTAGTAATTTCTATGGTTTCAACTTTTTAAGACTTTTTGATTTTTGATGGATATGGTCAGTAGTGAGTAGATATCATTGTCGTCATATGTAAAATCAAAATGAGTTTCTCCACTTATTGAACGTCACTTCGGTACTATGGTTGTTTTTAGTTGAGTTGAACTAGTCAATTGGTCAAATATAAAATTTATATATCATCTACATTCGTTTTTACTAATTGCGAGATCAAAATAAACACATATGATGTTCTAAATTTAATATACTCTTTCTATTTCACAAAAAGTGTCTATTTCACAAAAAGTGTCATTTGACATATTTCACATAAATTAAGAAAAGTTTGAATTATACATATTTACCCTATTTAATAAGTGATTAATGATCTAAATTCAATAAAAATAGCTTTCGGTTTAGGGGCAAAAAAGAAAATTTAGCATTAAAACACTCATTGGAAATGTAAAATGAAATTCTTTGTGGAACAGAGGGAGTAGTAAACTAGATTAAGATCCGTACTAGAGCACGGGTTAAAATTCATTTTATTTATATTGTAATTTTTATATAAAATATTATTATATGATTGTTTTTAAAAGTTTTTTGGAGAAAACATTATGCAATAAAATAATATGCTAAATATGGCTTGAAAAAAAGACACAGATTTTGTAAGTTTTATATTGTTAATGATTCTAGATAAGTACTCGTGCTATAACACTGGTTAAATTTTATTTTATACAAAATATTGTATATTTTATACTTTAAAATAATATTGTTAATGCTCTAGTACATGTCTTAATCTACTAATTTTTTTATACTCTTTAGTAAGTTGGTTAATATTGTGTTTTATTGTTTTTGGAAAGAACATGATGTAGCAATAAAATCTTTGGAGAATATATTTTGGTCTAAACCAATTAAGAATATTCTTTTTAAGATTTTTGGAAGCAACTGATTTATTCCTAAAATCTTCTGAAAATGAATTAACGTTGCACCTACCATATTAAAATTATAACCAGTTAATATATCAATTTTTGTATTACCTATTTATAACCAATTAATATATCACTTTTTGTATAACATCTTTATAAACTATTTGTAACCGACTATTAAAATTATATAGTCTACCAAATAATGTTGTGTACTTCCGTTTATTAAAATGAGGATTTTTTTTTTGACACCATAGTATTATTTTTTTTAGTAGAGAATATACAAATTGTAAAATGAATTTCATTTATCGGGTTATGAACTTGTGTTTTTATGTTTTGATAAAATAACGTGTATTTTATAGAGACAGAAAAAAACACTTTTTTACAAGTGCCAATCATTTTAATCACCCACCACAACACTGAAGCTGCCACATAAGACAAATGATGCATCTCTGCTACATATACTTTTTCAAACCTCTTCTAGAACCTTTTATACAACTTGCACATTGGAGAGTATTTGTACCTTTATTTTGAAATATTTAATTATTAGTATTATTATTAATATAACTATTGAAACGAATCACATAATTTATTATTGGAATATTAGTTTATATGCTTTGACCGAGTTACGATATAACTCTAATTTTAATAATAGCTATAATCATTCATGTAAATTTCCAAAAAATCTATAATATCATGTAGTATATTCTTATTTCAGTATATAAAGTTTTCGACCCAATATTGAAAGATTTGGTATTATTATCTCATGATCATTAAAATAAATGCAACACACGTAAGAGACATGCCACAATGCCATTCCCAAGAGCGTTGCATGCTCCGGTTTATTAGCTAGTTTCAACTTTTATCAAACAACATTCTTCGTAACGTCTTGGAAAAATAATTTCAAAGCAGATTGAGACGATCCACCATCCGATAACGCCACGTGACACTTCTCACTCATCTCCATCACTCTCTTCCTCACGTTACTATCCTGCTCCATCAGACATCTGATTCCTCTCTCTATCTCCTCTGCCGTCACCATGACCGTCGCAGCTCCCACTAACTGATCGCCTCGCCAATACTTTCTTATCCTCACCGCCAAACCAAGCTCCTCGACCATCATGAAAGCGTTGAATTTTTGCTCTGCGTATAACGGCCATGGTGCCATCGGAACACCGAACCAAAGACTCTCGAGGATCGAGTTCCACCCGCCGTGAGTAACAAAACCTCCGATCGCCGGCTTAGCTAGCACGGCCACCTGTGGCGCCCATCCAATCACCTTTCCTATATCCTTTGTCCGGTCAAAGAATCCTTCCGGGAGAATCTCTTCAAGATTCTTGAATTCTCCGGGAAGTTCCTTTTCTATATCGGGAGATGCACGGCGGAGAGACCACAAGAAACGGTGACCACTTCGCTCAAGGGCGATAGCGATTTCTCTTGCTTGTTCCTCACGAAAGCCTCCTATGCTTCCGAAACAGAGGAACACTACCGACCTAGGTGGTTGCTCGTCAAGCCACCGTAACATCTCCGAACTTTTCTCTTCTTTGGAACTGCCAACTTTGTTCTCGAGATGCAATATTGGTCCCACTGTGTAAGCACGAGGAGTATCACCACTCGAGAGGAGAGACTCCAACGCATAAGGTTCAAGCTCAGCAAAAGTGTTTACCAAAAAGCCTTTCATCTCCCGGAACCTTCTCGCTTGGTTTACAAACATAGGAAGCCACTCTTTCGTTCCCAAACCGTAAGGAAGACACTTCACAGGATAAGGACGAGACAAACTCGGAACGTCCAACAAGGCTTCCGAGTCTTCAAAATCAGTTTCGGTGGCATTGTATTCCTTTTTATCGTACAACATCTGGACGTGAAGTCCAAGTGCGAGAACCCCAACGTTCGAGGTGTAAAACAAGTAACACGGAACACCAAACTCGTTAGCCACGTCTATCACCGAGGTACAGAACATGTCCACGACTAAACCAGCGAGCCTAGGCAAGTCCGGTAGCCTTGAATAGCCATCGACGAGTTTTGCAACGGCACGTTTCACCCTCGGGATGTGGTTCTCGACATGTAACTCAGTGGTTGTTTGATCTTCGCAGGAGATCACTTCGTAGTGAAGGCGGTCGTTGGATGCGGCGACGAGGGCTGAGATATAAGCGGAAGTACTGATATCGTCAACTGAAAGAAGAGGAAGGATGATAACGGAGATAGAGAGGCGAGTTTCTCGCTCCACTAGTAGCTTCGCCATCTCCACAGTTGATCTGAGATGACCTATAACAGGATACGGTACGAAGATAAGCTCAAATTTCATTTTGTATTTCTTTTGTTGCTTTTGATTCAATCGTAAGCGATAAAGCCGATGAGAAGTTGTCTTATAAGCTTCTTTCGTTAGCTCTGTTTATAGGAATGATAAGAAGAATAAAATAATATTTTACTTGTTCCGAAGTTTCCTCCAATTAGTTGTCGATATAAAATAAAAATAAATTAACGAACAGTTTGATGTGTTAATCTCAAACTCTGATCACAGGGTATACACGTATAAAACATGCAAACTAAGTAGACAATCATAGTAATAATGTATATTATTGTTGTAACCATATACTAATATTTTGTGAAGTGATGATATTCTCTGTTAATACGAGACCGAGAAAAAGCCGCTCCACCACACAAACGAATCAAACTCCGAACGTGGCTTACAAGTTTCGGGTCTTCAATCACTTTCACTGACATCAGTTTTTCATATAAATATAATGTTGCCAACAATATATATTTTTAATAATTACTATTGCTATACTAAAAATAGAATTCATGGTGGTGTGAAATAGTTAATTTAAACTAGAAAGAGATCATATATTTTCTAGGTGTGAGTAGTACAGTTCCAAGAAAAGATATAGATTCATGCTCAAATGGGGTTTATGGGAGCTTTGTTTAGTGCAATAAAAATGAAGAAATTAAAAGGGAAGCTAAATTGAACATCAAGATCAAATTACATGGAAAACGGATAGGCGAAACCCTCAAAATTAATACCATTTGATGCTTATTACAAGACTATATATACTATAAATCTATTTGCTGAGACCTAGTTGCAAAGTAATAGTAAATCAATTTTAAAGTTGATCCAATGATCAAAAACCAATGCACCAGCCGAAAAGGAAAAGAGCTTGTTACTTAAGTCCTACACTTAATCAAATGTAATGACATAATCGAGTTGAAGAACCGAACTGAGAACAAAGATAATGCTTAAAGTCTCACTCTTCTAAGCATCAAGATAAAACTAACACAAGCAGAACGACCAATGCAAGTTAGAAAGCATAGGAGTTCGAAAAAACTTACCAGAAATGGAAGCAAATCCATTGGACTAAAGAACAACAAAACTCTGCAACAACGAACATTATTGGATTCTCTAGGGTTCATCAAAATTTGGGGATTTTGGGGAAAATTTTTTTTTTGACCATCCACCTTTTGATGGTTGTATATAAACTTCTGACCAAGTCCTTTTCCAAAATCAAATGAGATTGGAGGCAACGTATCTTTTGCTAAAGTAGGCTTGATCCACACCACATAAGAAACAAACAGTAAAATTGCCAAAACTTTCTAGAAACGGTGAACATCAAATGTCTCTGTAAACCTAAACACTAAACATGTCTCTTCAACCTCCCTCTTGTGTCTTTGATCCAAACCAGCTTTCTATACATTTACCTCATTCCCTACAAGGCTAAAACCCTATTCCCATCCAAACGAATGAATTGATTCAGACAGGTGCATAAAATTTCAGAAAAGAGATGTTAACCAGCATTCGTAGTCTTTATCTTTTTTTTGGTACACATAAACACAGGACACGGCTAAAAGGATTGACTAAAAATAAAACCAATGCAAGGGGTTAATATCTTCCCAAACGAATGAATTGACCCAGCTTTCTAGTTCAATTTCCACATGACCACATTCCTTAAAACCCTATTCCCATCCAATGAATGAAATTGACTCAGACAGGTGCAGAAAATTTATGAAAATAGATAAAGAAAAAATTGTACCTTTAACAACTGACTAGTATTAAAGTCTTGAACTTTTTTGTACACACAACACAGGACATTGCTAAAAATTGACTAAAACCAATTCAAGGGGTCGAGAGGACTACCCAAATTTCAGAAACTCGTAGCCTTCAAAACCTGAAAAGGAAATGGACACAATAGCTAAGAGAACAAAAATACCAATGCACCAACCGCAATAAAACGTGTTTACTCGTAAACTGAATCAAATGTAGTGACTTAAAGGTGAATTGAGGACGAAGACATGCATAGAGTTTAACTCATTATTCGTTAATAAAAAACTTAAGTGTATTGGTCCTTCGAAAACAACCAATGCCTGCATAAGAGTTTTCAGCTTTAACTAGAACAGATGGGAACAAAACCGTTTAACAAAGAACATTAGAAGTTAAGAACGGCAACAGCAAAAATTGAAAACTCTAATTTGTTTGCGAGAAGAGCATAAGAGTTGTAACACACACATTCGAAAACGAACGAACATCAAATCAAAGCCTACAACAACAGAGATTTGTATAGGGTTTCATCATTAGACAATTGAGGGGGAAAAAAAATTTGGACCATTTCTCGATTTGTGCGTGTCATCCTTGCGCAGGGGCCATGCTAATCTTCTCTGTATCGTTCCAATTTTATCGGATGTCCCCGAAGGGACAATCATATACTCGACTCTAGCCTTACTTAAACACAGCTCTGTCTCTTCAGCTAAACGATGTGGGATTCTTGATATAGTTAACAGCTTTAATGGGCCTTTTCTGATTCTTTTTAGGCCCATCAATATTGCTTTCTGAGGTGCACGATCCGTCGGATGACGTACAGGTAAGCAATATCAACGGTGAAGAATAGAACTCAAATTTTGGCTGTGGTTTAGCGAAATTAACAGTTTCATACCTTTATCAGAAACGTTATCAGTAGTGTGTAAATGTAAATAACGTCAGTTATATGTTTTTTGGAACTTATATAAGTTAAAGACTTATGGTTTGAACTTTTTTGAACTTTGAAAAAAAAAAAACAATAGACTTTGGGATAATGCTAAATGTTACTAATATCTCATATCTGTAATGGAGAGAGAACTTGCGGGTAATCTAACTAAACACTCAACGCTTTTATTTACAGTTTTATCAGAAAAATCGAAGCTTTTGCAAGAAATGTCTCCAAAATCATGTCAAGAATAAGCTCTACTAAGACTGCTCCTTTGGACCTCTACTAAGTACCACACGCACTGACCCTCTAACCACAAAGTTGAGGCTGCGTCTGCTATTGCAGATACGTTTGGAGATGTAGGTTCAGAAAAACTTGAGAAGCAAGAAGATTGAATCGAGATGGGGACAACAATGGTATATTGGGAGAATGATATTGCTGCCGAATAACTTGACAAAACTCACTCTAAAAAAATATTATTCCTGCCCGTCCAATCATATGATCCGACCAGTGAATATAACCTGATATTTTATAGGATAATGATGATGATATCGGACGGCAACGTTTACTACTTGTTTCTTGTGCGACAAGTTTTCTTTCAGTGACTTGTATTCATTCTACTCTTCTGCATTTGAATACAGTAGTTCTTGACTCTTCACTAACAATTTTTATTTTTTTGGTAAAAGATTGACTAAACAATTTATCCAACGTTTCATAATCTTTAAGAACTACACAAAATTGGGAATTCTAAAAAGCGAATCTATACTATTAAAGCAGAAGTACTCTCTAGATTCAAAATGGACCATGACTTGGTTTTGGTAGGTTTTTCATTAAAAATGATTAGAGAATCAAAAAATTTAATCAAATAACCTATAGTTTCGATTTCTTTAAATGACAAAAATACCCTCGGTCGATCATTTAAAAAAATATGGGTCAGGACGCGGATCCTAAAATATCCGACTACAGAAGGAAAAAAACCCACGGATCTGTTTGTACTCTAGAATAATCTATTTCGGATCCAGTATATTATTTCATTCAAGATTAGAAGATCCCAAACAGAGTTATTCGTTATAGGCAAACACTCTGATTTCATTTTCCTTTAAGGTATTTAAATGAAAACCATAAATTTTAATTACCAAAAATTCGGATATTTCCTTAATTACCGAGATTCGATCTTAACAAATAATCTTTAAAAAAGGAATATTTTGTGATTCTAAGAACCATAATAGTATCCTAAATAAAGCATAAATCAGGATAATCTTTCCATATCTTTGTTCCCAAAATTATCTCGATCTTCACTGCTAATTAAACAAATCAAACAACATTCAATATTTTAAGATTATAGAAACTAGAATATCTTAATTACATCTTCGATTTACATTATATGAAAACTGGAAATCATATAATTAATAGCAAATGGAAACCAATATTGAATATTCTTAATCATTGGTATATTACTCGCATATTCCATATATTGCTAATCAGTCACCTACAACCCTAGGATTTCCTTATAAATCTATATATACTGCTCATTCACCAGAGCTCATCACACCAAAAAAGTGAAACACACAAGCAGAAAATTTTAATTATAATCATTTTTTTTTTACTTTTCTAATACGTTCGCTCAAACTATGTTGTGATTGTAAAGATTATTTATTTCATTAATTAAGTTATTGATTTACGCTATACTCTCCTATATCCAATTACACTCTTATATACTATGAGTTATTTTATTCAGCAACAATCAATTTTTTGTTTTTTTCCAGCAACAATCAGTTTACATTTCTGAAATTTAGAGTTTTATACAACTTATGCAATGAAAATTGGTTATTAACCATTGCATACCTAGCTTGATCAAAATTATTGAGCTATTATGGCTGATTTTGTTGTGTATTACCGGCCACCTATCAAGCAAATGCATTTTACTACAAAACTACTATCTAATATTGCGGTGTGTCTGTTTCCGTGACAAGCTACATTCTACAAACTACTTACTCTATTAGAATTTCCAATTTACTGTATAACACCAAATATATAAATAAACACTATATAAACAAAGAAAATAAGTCAAAATAAAAAACTACATTACAAAAATACAAATTACAAAAAAGTAACTAACAAAATATATAATCCCGTGCTGTAGCACGGGGTATCACCTAGTCTTTAATTAAGACTATAGTGAACTTTTAGTCATCAGTGAAAAGTATTGAAAATTAACTAGGAGTTGGATAATGAAGACGTAGAAGAGAACTCTTCATTGCTCCACCACACTTGAGAATAGATCTTTTGACTAACCAGTCATCACCACCAATTCAATTACAGTTACCAAAAATTAACCCGAGAAAGTTTAATTTAGTGAAAAAGAAAAAAAAACTTGAAAACAATAGAAAAAATCGTTTCACAAAGGCTGGTACTGATCTTGACCTTGTTCAGAAGATGGTCTAGCGTTAAATCCTTAAGACTGCCTTGGCTGTTGCGTTGAGGCACACGTTGAAGACTGAAACAAAGTCAAGCTCCTAGTTTATTTAAATTAATAGAGTTAACCAGAGTCAGACACAAGCAGACTCAGGTCATCTTTTTCAACTAGAACATCATCATCATCTTCGATGATTCAAAGACCTTATGGAATGTGATTCTACAAAGTAATCATTTGATTCTTCTTAGCTTAAATCTGTAACATGTATCTAAGGACAACTGACATACACTACATAAGAAAAGTAAAATTGCCAAAACTGCTAAAAACGGGTGAACATCAATGTCTCTGCACCCTTCCCCTATTCCATTGATTCAGTTCAGATAGAATATCAAAATTTGTCTTTAAGGGCTGACAGAACTTCAAAAACTCAAGAGTCTGCCAACCTGAAAGGGGGACCAAATGTCCAAATAGAGATTTTGCTGCAAGCCTGTAGGATAAAATAGAAGAGAACAAGAGTTGTAGAGGGGAACACACACATTAGACAATGAACATCATCAAAGCAGCTAGTCTGCAACAACAGAGAATCTATCTAGGGTTTCATCATCAGAAAATTGAGGGAAATATTTTTTTTTGACCATTTCTCGATTTATGCGTGTCATCCTTGCGCAGGGGCCATGCTAATCTTCTCTGTATCGTTCCAATTTTATCAGATGTCCCCGAAGGTGACAATCACTTACTTGACTTTAACATTATTTAAACGCAGCTTTTGTCCTATGTTCTATGCGATGTGGTATTTTTGTTATCGATTAAAGCTTAAAAGGGCTCGTTTGATAGAAAGGCCTATTTCTGATTATTATTCTTAGAGATTGAGGAAAATGACGCCGTTGGTTTTGTTACGTTAGCTTTAAATTTGTTAAAGCTAATGACTTGTGGTTTGAAGTTTACTGGTATCTGATTTAGCGAGAACCTATGGGGGTAGTATAACTTAAACACTCAACCTTTAGATTTACTGTTATATCAGAAAGACTCGAAACGTTTGCAAGAACTGTCTCCAAAATCATGTCAAGAATAAGCTCTAGTAGAGCTGCTCTACTAAGACTGCTCCTTGGACCTCTCCTACGTACCATACTAAAACACTCAACGTTTAGATTGAGATCGTGATGGGGACACTGGTGCATTGGGAGAAGAATATTGTTGTGAATAGCTTGAGAAAACTCACTGTGCGGCTGTGCCCTACAAATGTAACTAAAGGCTTTTGGTAGAACATTATTTCTGCTCGTCCAATCAAATGATTCGGCCGGTAAAAAACCTGATATTTGCTTGGATAACGATGATGATATTGATTTTGAAGACTGATGCATTGGCAAGGTTTCTGCTTCTGATCTTTTCGGAGGCACTCACTCTGGTTTTGTACCAATACTATTTGTTTCTTGTGCGACAAGTTTTCATTTATGGACTTGTACTCAAACTTCTCTTCTGCATTTGAATAGTTCTTGACTCTTGACTAATAAACTATTTATCCATCGTTTCATAGGCTTTAAGAAATCACACAAAATGGGAATACTAAAAGCAGAATCTAAGACTAGAGTGAACATTTGGTCCAATCACTTGTAGAAGATGTTGATCCATGGTTTGGTCCTCTGAGTTGCTGGTGCGGCTTCGTCGTTGGACCAATCCTTACAGTTTGATTAAGCCTTGGATTTTGATGTGAAGGCTGAGTAACAAGACTCCCTGATCCAGCATCTTCTCCACGAGACATCATCACTTGAGACGTTTCAGAGTCAAAAAGATTTGTACTCTGACATGTCCTCTGAGGTTAAAATGGTGATGCCTTTGGAGAGAGTTGGCTGATTTGTTTCAATCACTTTCCCTCGTTGCAACCATCCATCCACCTTGTGATGGTTCTACGAACTTCTGATCAAGTCCTTTTCCGAAACCAAATGAGATTGGAGGCAACGTATCTTTTGCTAAAGTAGGCTTTCAAAAGATTAGAGGCATACTAGTACTCTTTTGAAATGGAGATGGCGCCCAAGAGACTAGAGTAGAGAAGTTGATCTTGTCTCTGCCAGAGAACGTATTTAGGGTTTTCGATGGAGACACCATCAACGAGGACGGTGGGTTCCGGAGCAGCGATGGTGCCATTGAGATAATGCACGAACTTGACGAATGACGATCCCACATCAAGAAGTTTGAAGCCGTGAGTTTAGTCACGTTCGACATGTTGACGTTATGAAGTTGGGTTGGAACCGATATGTCAATGATGTCATTTGGTGAAGCAGTTGAAGCAGCCATGACAAAGAAATATGAAGAAGAAGGAAAGATCGAAGAAGAAAAAGAGGGAGAGAGGAGGCGGCGAGTAAGAAAATAAAAACTAAGGTTTTTGGATCTTATGGCTCTGATACCATGTAAGGAAAATACATGTGAATGATTACAATATATATAGTGTTTAGCATAAGGGTTTTGTAATAACTAATTACACATTAGTCCCTAAGGTATATCTATACAATTAAAGCAGAAGTACTGCCTAGATTCAAAATGGACCATGACTTGGTTTTGGTAGGTTTTTCATTAAAAATGATTAGAGAATCACAAAATTTAATCTAATTAACCTATAGTTTCGTTTTTGATAAATGACCATTATGCCCTCGATCGATCACTTAAAAAATTATGGGTCGGGACGCGGATCCTAAAATATCCGACAACAGAAGGAAAAAAACCCGCGGATCTGTTTGTACTCCAGATTATTTCATTCAAGATTAGTTATTTAAGATCCCAAACAGAGTTATTCGTTATAGGCAAACACTCTGATTTCATTTTCTTTTAAGCTATTTAAATGAAAACCATAAATTTTAATTACCAAAAATTCAGATATTTCCTTAATTACCGAGATTCGATCTTAACAAATCCCTACTATTATTTTGAAACACAGTTTATGGACTAAACCTTCGTTTTGTAAGAAATTACAAGAGTATGCCATTGGAGATATGACCAAATATTCGATTTTTTTAAAGGGTAACGACGAAATTTCACACCCCCTCTAAACTGATAAACACACGGATCCTATACGACCCGCTTTAAGAATTCGGATCTTATACTTAAATCCTGACCGTTCAAGAATATACATCATAACCGTTAAGTTAAAAAGTATTCGTTCACTTATACATATTGGGTCTGCCGGCCCATATTAACAAACGAGACAAAGTTATTGGGTCTGCCGGCCATATTAACAAACTAATCAAATTTACGGATAAATTAAGCAAATTTATCACTAACCAATTTTGACCACCAGATCTTAGTATTCTAAAATCCCGCATTCTATGTAATTTTTCTTGCTCGACATATAATACCATTAAATCAATTCCATAATTATCTCAAATCTATCGTTATTAATATTTCTTAGATATCGTACTAATAAAAAATCTCGCTTTCGTAGTTAATTTAGCGTCCTCAATATATAGAACTTTTAAATATATTCCAAAAATATCTAAACCGACTACTATAGTTACCATATAAATCCATGATTTTGCTTTAAATTCTAACAATATATGGTAACCGATATTCTATCAGAATATTGAATATACCTTAACTCTTTCAGTATAGAGATCTTTATTCCTTTAGATATTATCGGATCATTAAATCAATACCTCCTTCATTATCGGTGTGAATATTCGCTACACCATCATAAAAATTATATTTATAAGAACATACTCATTGTACAAAGACCACATATTTTCATACACAACCATTTGCTTAACAAAAGAAAATGTTAGCCTCACCTCTCCCCATTTCCCCTCTTAAGTCACTGAGGCCCTATCGTCAGAACTGGCTTATACAAGTAAGGATTTTGCATCTGTGGAGGCATTACAACGTCAAAATCGGAGAAGCCATTGAAATGTTTTTAGCAGATGCTGCGGTAGAAATCATTAGTATCATTCTCATCATGCATATTTATCACTATTATTTCCTTATTTTGAATTATATTTTTATTTTTGTAGGGTGATAAGATAGCTGCTACTGTGAGAAGGGATCAAATCAGATCGTTTGAAGGGAAACTCAAAGAAGGGAGTTGGATCTTTATTTCAACTTTTAATTTGTCTCCTATTTATGGTGCTGTCAAGCTATCTGAATTGAAATGGAAGATTGTCTTCACATCGAGAACAGTAGTTAACCCTTCTGATAACATATCTGATGATATGTTTCTTTCATTAGCATCTTATGAAAATGTTCTGGCCGGGAAGCAAGACAAAAGTTTTTTATTTGGTACGTCTATCATTAAAGATTAATATGTCCTACTTTTTACTAATAAACTAACCAAGAAAGTTTTACCTCAGATTTCTTTGGTCAAGTTGTCGACTGTGGTGAAATTAAAGAAATAACTTCAACGAACAAACCAACAACCAAAATCGATTTCCACCTGAGAAATTCTGAGTAAGTTTTTTCTGACTAACATTTGTTTTACAATTTATCTATCATCTGTAAAATATTGCAAAACTACACCAACCTTTTCTTACAACATCTTTTTAAAACAGGGATACACGTGTTTTGTGTACTCTTTGGGGTATTTGCTCCCAAATAATAAGTAAAGCTTGCCACGAGTCTACCAATGGTATTGTTTTCTGCTTAATAAGATTTGCTAAAGTCAATTTTTACAACGGTACGTATTTATCATTCCTCCTACTTATTTATAGTCTATTAAATAATTATTATATATTATTATATATTTTATTTAACCAAGCATTTTTGCAGATGTCTGGAGTGTTCAAAATCAGTGGGACTGGTCACAAGTTATAATCAATCCAGTAATCCCTGAAGTTGAAGAACTAAGACATCTGTTAGTTTCTTTCCCATCATATACTTTTATATCTAATTTCGTCTGTTGAGAAAATTTTATAACCTTTGCACCTTGAATTTTGACTTTCCAATGATGGCTTGCAATTAACTATCATGGATTCATTGCAAAAGAAAGTATTTTGGGGAAAACCTAAAAAGGAAGAAATAGAAGAATACCCGCTGAAAACCATCCAAGAAGTCCTACATGCCTTTGAGGTATACTTATTATATTACAATCTTTTATCTTTTAATTATTTAAAATTTAATAATTCAAAAAAAAAAAACTTTATAGGTAGGGATGTGTCGCACTGTTTGTACAGTATTTGAAGTTGATAGAGACTATGCTTGGGTCTACATTGCATGTAAAAAATGCAATAAAAAGACTATAGTTGAGCAAGACATTCAGTTGGAAGATGAAAAGCAAAAGCCATCACCAAAGTTTTTTTGTGATTATTGCAAAGAGTACACAGCAAATGTCTCTCCCAAGTAAGTTTCTTATTTAAATTTTACACCTAAATTAATATATATGTTAGTTATATAGTATTATATAACACTAACAGTAAATCAAATGATTTCCCATCAAATAATGTTAAGGTTCTGGATTTATCTAAAAGTCAAAGACGATACTGGAGAAATGAAATGTATGGTATTTAACACCTTCGCTGCCGATATGGTTGGAATGCAAGCTTTAGACCTCTTAAACAATAGATATGATTTGGTAATTATGCATGTTTATAGATGTATTAACTGTTTGATTTGTTTTTAGTCCAATCCTTAGATAGTTTTTCTTGGTCTATTTTGCTTATATAAATCAGCTAGAAGATCCTGATTCTATTCCTCTCGAAGTTAAAGCTTTACAAGGCCAGACATTCGAGTTCCTCCTTTCTATCGAGTCGAAGCATATTAGGGGGAACTCCACTACTTACAATGTGGCTGCATTGTGCTCTGACGGAAATAAATTTGACCCCCAGATTGTACCTTCAGACACATATGTAGATCCTTCCTCAATGCTATCTGGTGGTCAGGTATCAATATCTTATATAAATTCAATTTCCAAGATTTATTTTGTATCTCTAAAATATAGAGTCAAAGATCCATATTGATTTATAACTGTAATTTTAATGTAAATAGGGTTCTTTAATGCTTACTGATGGGGGTGAGCCATTTGATATCGATGCTTCAACCTCTTCCACACCATCATCAAAAAGAGGTTCATCAAACGAAATTGAAGGAGATGACCAATCATCTACATCCAAAAAACATTGTTCTAAGTTGGTTAATTCTGAAGCTCTTAATGTTGATGCTGTTTCTAAGGAACTAGATCAATTGTTGAAGTAATTTCCTTTGATTTTATTATCTATTTTGAGTATTTTGAATTTCAACATTGGTTATGGTTTATGGTATTTTTATATTCATTAAAATTATAATTAAGATTTATCATTTCTATCTTCTATTGATTTAATATATAAAATTATGTTAAATATGATCTTTGTAACAATGTAAGTTTCAATCAGTACATGATTTTGTGTATAATTTGAAAAAACACATTCAATGTATACACATCTCTAATGACATTGTAAGCTAGAAAGAATCTTACGTTCATGCAACCCACCTTTAATGACATTTTTTACATAATACACGTAATATAATCCTGATAATTACGCTTTTAATGAAATACGATCAAATTAGGTTAATCTCAATATCTCAATAGGCATTTTCAACCCTATATATAAATTCCTCTTTGCAATACTCGATATTCATCTTGCGCATACTTATTTAACTTCTTTCCTAAAAAGAAAATTTTAGTTCCCTTCTTTAACTGATATCATGAATCTCGGCTTTGATCGACTACGTAACATGTATACATGGGATTCTTATGGTCATATTTGTGTGAAGATTCTTCGTAAATGGCGAAAGAGAGATGAAGAAGATGACTGTATTGAAATGATTGTTTGTGATATCTTTGTAAGTAAAAGTATTATGCTTTTTAAAAATTACTGTAATTTTCAAATCTATGTATATTTCTCTCTGTTCTAACATTTTCTTCTTCGTTTTCTATATTTATATTCATCAGGGTGATAAAATGTTCGCAACCATTCCAAATCACTTGATCCAAAATTTCTCTGATCAATTTGAAGAAGATGCTTGGAAAATCATAACTACTTTCCAAGTGGTCAACACCAGAAGGTTTATCAGTTTACCCTATATTACTCTTCGCATACTATTCAAGGAAGAAACGAGAGTTGAATACACTGAACCAAGGACCACCAATAATTTCATCGACTATGTTTCATGGGATACATTTTTTGATGGTTATCATGCCGACAGAAAACAAATGCTTAGGTATTACTATATATTAATAATGATTTGTATACTGTATTGGAATTCTTTGGTTTAATTTTTGACCTTCTAAACTTATCACTTGCAGAGATTATGGGTCGAATAGTCCGTGTGCAGCCTATTAGGTATCTCGACGAAGAATCTTCTATTCAATTTAATGGGATGGACAGGGTGATACGTTTTTATCTTATTAATGAAAAGTAATAATTCTACAAATACACAAGTTTTTAAGAAAATAATATATACAGATACTGTTTTAAATTTGATAGTAACTCAAATCTATTATTTTGTAGCGACGAAGAGATTCATTGTCTAGCTTACAATGAACATGCTGACTATTTTAGACGTAACTGGGTTCGAAGCTTCACAATTCCTATTATAGGTGTACTGCGTTTCTGGAAGCCAAAAGAATTCTGCAAATGGTATATTTTTTGAATCCATGATGTCAATTTACATGATTGCTTAATAACGAAACATAATAATTTATTCAAATTGTAGGTGAGAAAATCGAACTTGAAAGTGTTCCTGCAATGTCTACTATTCTAATTGATCCACCATATACAAAAGTCTATGATTTTAGAAACAAGTATCTTATTACTGCCATGAAATTAGATTTCAATTTTTTTTATAATATACTTATTACTAACAATTGTATTTGCTTATTTTTTTAGAATATCTTTCAACAGAGATCCTGATGATGACAACTATGACTTTTGATGATAACAATTGTATTTCCTTCTTTTGTAATTGCCTTATGTTGGTATGTTTGTTTTTTATGTTTCTTTTATGGTGATGTAGAAATCACCCATTTAATTTGTTAAATACACTTTGATTTCTTTATAAAAATCGGGAAAGGTTAAAATGTGTAAAAAAAAATCAAAGAAATCCCGACAATTATTCTTTTTAACCAAATACAAACAAAGTAGCTCAATCTCAATAAATCAATTTGATATTGTTCTTTTGGTATATTTTATTTACTTTTTTAAATACAATTTACATAAAAAGAATACTATTAAATTTATATAATTTTAAATTAATTACAAAAATACTACCAAAGTAATATTTACTATGTCATTTCTATAGGAAACGACTACTTTGCTTATATGGTTGTTAAGATTTAATTATACTTCGAGATTTCGTCCTTAATTGTAAACAACTACTTTGCTTATTTGTATCTTAAGATTTACTTATACAACGAGAATATTTCAGAGAATATTATTTCTACCAAAAAGATTAATTGTGGTGTATTATTATTTATTATCACACAAACCCTAGATGTCTAACTTATATTATTTCTACTCATGCTCCTTACTTTTGTCTTCACTCTATGCTCCTCTCAAATGTTGGTTTATACTTGCCTAGACCTGTTTTCTCTCATGGCCAGCTATATGTAGCTATGTCCCGTGTAAGCAGTAAATCAGGATTGAAAATCCTCATTACTGACCCAAAAGGAAAACCTCAAAAGAAAACAAGAAATGTCGTCTTCAAAGAGGTTTTCCAAAACATTTGATCCTGATTCATGCATACCTTCGTAAGATTCTATTTTTACTCTGTCTTTATTATTTCAAATTTTATAGCTTTGTTCGTCGTTTACAATTTTTGATCATATATATATTTTTTTTGGCAGGTTTACTTTTACATTTTCACCCATCAAATAAATTTCACAAAATTTATTATTTATGTACTCCACCAATTTTGTTTTTTCTGATATAGACATATTGAATTTCGTTTATTTAATATATTTCACATCTTTATTAAATTCCAATTTCTACTACTATATTAATTACAATTATAATATAATTATTATAATATATCCCTATAATATTAGAGAACCTGAATAATTCAGTACAGTCATTATATACGTTATAAATATTTACAAAACCTGCATTCCAAAATTTTTATATATTAAATAAACTATAATTTTATATACACATTTATAAAAACAAAATAATAAGACTACACCTAATACAGTAGGTTACAGTACCAAAGGGTGAAGAGTCTCCCGAAGAGAGGATAGAGGCCAGAGGTGTGGTAATAAAGGAATGGAAGGTAGACTGTGTCAGAATCAATATCGTGCTCACTGCAGTCAAATGTAATAAATAAGTACATATACTAATTTCACAATGATTGAAAACGGCGAAATAATCTGAAAAAACAGAGACAGTATTATTAATTTCAAGTTATAATAAATATTTTGGCCCGTGCTGTAGCACGGGTTACTACCTAGTAATCTTTAAAAAAGAATATTTTGTGATTCTAAGAACCATAATAGTATCCTAAATAAAGCATAAATCAGGATAATCTTTCCATATCTTTATTCCCAAAATTATCTCGATCTTCAATGCTAATTAAACAAATCAAACAACATTCAATATTTTAAAATTATAGAAACTAGAATATCTTAATTACATCTTCGATTTAGATTATATGGAAACTGGAAATCATATAATTAATAGCAAATAGAAACCAATATTGCATATTCTTAATCATTGGTATATTACTCGCGTATTCCATATATTGCTAATCACTCTCCTACAACCCTAGGATCTCTTTATAAGTCTATAAATACTGCTCATTCACCAGAGCTCATAACACCAAAAAAGTGAAACACACAAGCAGAAAATTTTAATTATAATCATTTTTGTTTTTTTTACTTTTCTAATACGTTCGCTCAAACTATGTTTTGATTGTAAGGATTATTTATTTCATTAATTAAGTTATTGATTTACGCTATACTCTCCTATATCCAAACTACATTCTTATATACTATAAGTTATTTTATTCAGCAACAATCAATTTTTTGTTTTTTTTTTCCAGCAACAATCAGTTTACATTTCTGAAATTTAGAGTTTTATACAACTTATGCAATGAAAATTGGTTATTAACCATTGCATCCCTAGCTTGATCAAAATTATTGAGCTATTACGGCTGATTTTGTTGTGTATTACCGGCCACCTATCAAGCAAATGCATTTTACTACAAAACTACTATCCAATATTGCGGTGTGTCTGTTTCCGTGAAAAGCTACATTCTACAAACTACTTACTCTATTAGAATTTCCAATTTACTGTATAACCCCAAAATATATAAATAAACACTACATAAACAAAGAAAATAAGTCAAAATAAAAAACTACATTACAAAAATACAAATTACAAAAAAGTAACTAACAAAATATATAATCCCGTGTTGTAGCACGGGGTATCACCTAGTCTCTCTTCTATAGTTTCAGTTTTTGTGAATCTTGCATTAGTCTCTGTTTTGTAACCTTTGTTAGTTCAAAACGTCGTCTACTGTAAAATGGTGTATGTTTAATCGAACCTTTGAATACGTTGTTTGTATTTAAAAGGAAAAATGTTTGTCAGCTACTTGAAATATACGCCAACACATAGCCACATATAAACAATATAAATGTCTTGTTAATTACGTCAACTATTGTCATCACATAAGAATATCCATAAACAAACATAGGTTATGTGTACAACACCATAAACATTCAACTCCGGTGGTTGGTTGGCCGGAGTCCGGTGTTGACCAATGTTGACCGACATTGACCACTTTTAACCGGTATTGACCAGTGTTGACCGGCATTGACCAGAAAAATATTAAAAAAAATTATATATATTTTTCCTGAAAATAATAATTGTTTTTCATGTATTTTTGATAAATAAATAAAAAAGATAAATGATTTGTATAATTTACAAAAACAAAATATAACAACAAAAAGTTATACAACAAAATTTATGTGTAGTAGATTTTTTCATAAAACTATAACAAATATTGTATATACTTTTTCCTTTTAACAATCATTTTTTGTTTTGTATTTTCAAAGGTGGGGATTTTAAATATTTTTTTTCTTCTTTTACTTATTTATAAGATTATGTCATTTGAAATATATCCAAGGCATTGCCAACTATTTCTTTGATTTTACAAGACCAACCTTTGATTTTACAAAATCAAATTTTGTTTTTTAATTATCTTCTAGATATATGTCTTTCATGTAAATAAATAGAATTTTCATTATTTTCTTCCTTTATTTTTCTTATTACAAATAAAGAAATAGTTGGCAATGTCTTGGATATATTTTAAATGACATAATCTTATAAATAAGTATATATATATATATATATATATATTTAAAATCCCCACCTTTGAAAATACAAAATAAAAACTGATTTTTGAAAGGAAAAGGTATATATTTGTTATAATTTTATGAAAAAAATCTACTACACATAAAATTTTGGTGGTATAGTTTTATTAGATTATTTTTTGTATATTTTCTGTATTAACAAAATTAGTTACTAGATATACCACAAATTTTGTTTGTCATATAATTTATTTTTTTGGTATATATTTGTCTTGTATTTTTTTGTTGTATAATTTTTTGTTGTTATATTTTGTTTTTGTAAATTATACAAATCATTTATCTTTTTATTTATTTATCAAAAATATATGAAAACAAAAAAAGTATTATTTTTAGGAAAAATTAATATTTTTTTTTGGTCAACGCCGGTCAATACTGGTCAACGCCGGTTAACACTTGTCAATGTCGGATTCCGGCCAACCAACCACTGGAGTTGGATGTTTATGGTGTTGTACACATAACCTATGTTTGTTTATGAATGTCCTTATGTGATGACAATAGTTGACGTAGATAACAAAATATTTATATTGTTTGTATATATGGTTATGTGTTGGCGTATACTTCAAGTATTCAAGTAGCTGACAAACATTTTTTCTATTTAAAAAGTTTAAAGAACCTTCTCTCTGTGTTTATATAGTTTCCTAGATTCTGTAAATTTGGGCGTTGTTTATAAGATATTGTTGTAGTAAGGTCCAATAAACCGAAGTAAACCAAATTGGATACGACTATGTGTGATTAGTGTATTAATTTCTTGAGTATAAAACCATGGCGCCTTTTTATATTTCTTTCAATTTCTCTTATTCGTTGGTTCTTCTTCTCCCTCATCTCTCTCTCTCGCTTTCTCTTCCTCTGTCTCTCACTGACTATTTTTCTCTTGCGACATGGCTGAGCGATCACCACGCGATGATCCCGAGAATATGAAAAACTCTGAGAAGGGCTTTCTTGATTATGATGTCACCCATATATGTTTCGAATCTACTCCAGGAGATAACAGAGATTTGAGTCTTCAAGAAGAGTCAACTAAGATAAATCTCGATCTTTGTGATGATGGTGCCGCTCAAGAACCACAAGTAAAAGGCTCTGCTTCTGCTTCTTCTTCCGCCATTAATGAATCCAACAAGGAAACAGATGCTTCTTCTTCTTCAAGAAACCGTGAAACTGGCGAGATAAGGAGGGTTGATAAAGAAAAGGATCGCAATGATGGTGATACGCCCGAGGTAAAACACTATTCCTAAGTTTACTTGATTTGCAAGTAAGTAGGAAGATAGATGCTTAAATGTGAAATCTGGGTTTTTAAATCTTGGCAGGAATCTGATAATGAAAGTGATCTGAAAAAGAGATATCCTGAAATCGAAAGGTATTATGATAGATTTCTTGGGCTCTCAGACCATAGAGAAGAAGCTGAGAACAGAGAAATACAGATCGACGAAGAAACCATGAACCCGCAGCAGCAACTCAGAGGACCATACCATGGATCAACATCTTCTACAAGCGATCGAACCAATATCAGCCAAACTCTTGGTATGCAGAGTCAACTCTCTCCCAGGGCAGCATCATGGAGACTTCAGAACACATATGAGCAGCATCCAGTTGCTAACCAGATGCCAAGGCCGAATCAGTTATATATTCCGCCAATGAGCCAGGATCAGATGATGTACCCGTATCAACATCCAGAGGCTTACCAGAGGTACCCATATCAACATCCAGTGGCTAACCAGAGGTACCCATATCAACATCCAGTGGCTAACCAGATGTACCCATATCAACATCCAGAGGCTGACCAGATGTACATGTACCCATATCACTATCCCATGGTTGACCCGAGAATGCTGCAGTTCAGGAATGTAGCTAGAGGACAGCCAAGATCATTTGGTAGAGGTCAGAACTATTACAACCCACGACAAGCACGGCCTCATCTGGATCAACAAATGATGCTACGTGTGCCTCAAACGCAGCAGCCAAGGCAGTCTCAAGGGTTTAACGCTAGACCACCTTCTGAACAAGGTCAAGATCAGTAGCAGCCTATGTGAAACGATATTTTCTATGGGTTTTCAAGTTTTTCTTTTTCACTAGAAGTCTCTCGGGTTGATTTTTAGTAACTGTAATTGAATTGGTGGTGATGACTGTTTAGTCAAAAGTGTGGAGGAACAAGGAAGAGTTTGTTTTCTAAGACTTCATTATGCAACTGCTAGTTAGTTAATTTTCAATACTTTTCACTTGAAGACTAAAAGTTCACTCTAGTCTTAAAGATTCTTTTTTTAGAATTCCCAATATTGTGTAGTTTCTTAGAGATTATGAAACGTTGGATATATCGTTTAGTCAATAGTCAAGAACAGTTCAAATGCAGAAGAGAAGAATGAATACAAGTCAATAAATGAAAACGTTAACAAATGAAAACTTGTCGCACAAGAAACAAGTAGTACTGGTACAAAAAACAGAGTGAGTGCCTCCGACATAGGGATGTTGTGGTGGGTAAAAAAACCCAGCCTGGCCCGAACCCGAAAAAAGCCTGCCCAGAAAAAGCCTGAATTCACAAAACCCAAATAGGTTTTAAATCTTGTGGGTAAACCCAAACAGGTTTTTTTGTTTTATGGGTAACCCGTGGGTACCCGATTTTTATCCAACCAAATTACGGTTTAATGAAAAATACATAATTGAAACCATAAAATTGAAACCAGTCACGGGTTAATGGTTTTACCACAACATCCCTAGATTTATTCATGTGTATCGATTTATACAAAAAACAAAATTTTGATTTGGTTTGATAAAAATCGTTTTGATAAAATCGTTTACATAGTGGAAGACTTATCCTAAGACTAAAATAAATCAAAAAGCCTATATCCTAGATGAAACGAGAAGCAACTCACACCAAAACCACTTTCTCGATTTGAGAAAGAGAGAGAATTAAAAAGCTAAAAACTTAATTTTGATTTCTGGGTTATAATTTGAATTGGGGAAAAACCTTAATCTGAAAATTAAAGTAAGAATGGATAAGTAAGAAGTTGACATCGAGAATTGTGGCTTTGTGCCTCAACAAAGAAGAGCCATGAACAGCGGCATCGATGAAAGAAGAGAGATGGTTTAATGTTTTTATTTTTTAGAATTAAAAAATTGAAACGCCGTCGTTTAGTATATTGGAGTTCAGAAAAAAAAACCATGGGTACCCAAAGTCTTATTAGGGTAAACCCGAATAAGACTCTATCAATACGGGTACCCGCCCGACTTAAACCCAATTTTTTTTTATAAAAAAAACAGGTCTTTTTACCCTATCTTTTAAACAGGTTTCAGGTACCCGATGGATTATTACCCACTTTTAACATCCCTACTCCGACAAGATTAGAAGAAGAAACGTTGCCGTCCAATATCATCATCGTTATCCAATAATATATAAGGTTAGATTCACCGGTCGAATCATATGATTGAACGGGCAGGAATAATATTCATTTAGAGTGAGTTTTGTCAAGTTATTCGGCAGCAATATCATTTTCCCATTACACCAATGTTGTCCTCATCTTGATTCAATCTTCTTGCTTCTCAAGTTTTTCTGAACCTATATCTCCAAACGTATCCGCAATAGCAGACGCAGCCTCAACTTTGTGGTTAGAGGGTCAGTGCGTGTGGTACTTAGTAGAGGTCCAAAGGAGCAGTCTTAGTAGAGCTTATTCTTGACATGATTTTGGAGACATTTCTTGCAAAAGCTTCGATTTTTTCTGATAAAACTGTAATTATAAACGTTGAGTGTTTAGTTAGATTTACCTGTAAGTTCTCTCTCCATAACAGTAACATTTAGCAACATCCCAAAGTCTTTTGTTTTTTTTCTTCAAAGTTCAAACCATAAGACCATGTTTATCGGTGGTATGTAAGGATGTTCATGATAAGAAAAAAAATAAATGCTTGCAAAATGATTTAATTGAGAATATTTGGGCAAAATTTGGACCTAATCAGTATTAAAATTAATCATTCTCTCCATTTATAAATTGCACTTCTGTTGTAATATGTATTAATGTTTTAGTATGTTTTGTATGTTTGAAAATTAATAAAAATGGAATATTTTCTAATTCTATAAAATCTTAATATTTTCTAATTCTATAAAATCTAAAATTTTAAAATTTTAAAAAACAATATTTCCAAAAATAAGACACCCAAAATAAGAACCTACCAATAAATGAGAAAATTTTATGTAAGAGATCATGGATTATTATATTCCAAATAGTACACAATTAATTCATAAAAAATTTATGAACTCCCCTTACTCAAATCCACCTATAAACATGCTCTAATAAGTCTTAAACTTATATAAAGTACCTGACGTCTGACGACGACGTTATTTACAATTATACACTACTGTTAACGTTTCTGATAAAAGTATGAAACTGTTAATTTCGCTAAACCACAGCCAAAATTTGAGTTATGTTCTTCTCCGTTGATATTGTTACGTGTACGCCATCCCACGGTTCGTGAACCTCAGAAAGCAATGTTGATGGGCCTAAAAAGAATCAGAAAAGGCCCATTTAAGCTGTTAACTGTATCAAAAACTCCCACATCGCTTAGAACAAGAAAAGAAGCAAAGTTTATAAATGGTTAGAGTCGAGTATATGGTTGTCCCTTCGGGGACATCCGATAAAATTGGAACGATACAGAGAAGATTAGCATGGCCCCTGCGCAAGGATGACACGCACAAATCGAGAAATGGTCCAAATTTTTTTTTACCTCTAATTTCTGATGATCAAACCCTAGATAGATCTCTGTTAATTTTACAGCTCGATTTTGAAACCTTAGAGTTCCCAATTTTTGCTGTTTCAGTTCTAATGTTCGTTGTTAAACGGTTTTGTTCCCATCTCTGTTCTAGTTAAAGCTTAAAACTCTTATACACAATTGATTGTTTTTGAAGGACTTCTCCACTTCAAGTTTTTTATTAACGAATAATGAGTCTTCGTCCTCAATTCACCATTTGATTCAGTTTACGAGTAAACACGTGTTGTTGCGGTTGGTGAAATGGTTTTTTATTCTCTTATTAGCTTTTATCTTCTATTCTACTTAGCTATTGGGAGTTTCAAGCATGAAATTTTGGTTGAATTTTCCCCAATGCTTCTCTATTGTGTCCATTTCCTTTTCAGGTTCTGAAGGCTATGAGTTTCTGCAATTCTGGTAGTCCTCTCGACCCCTTTGAATTGGTTTTAGTCAATCTCTTAGCAATGTCCTGTGTTGTGTGTACAAACATTATCAAGACTTTAATACTGGTTAGGTGTTAAAGATACAATTTTTTCTCTTTTCATAAATTTTCTGCACCTGTCTGAGTCAATTTCTCATTGGATGTGAATAGAGTTTTAAGGAATGTGGTCATGTGGAAAATGAACTAGAAAACTGGTCTGGATCAGGGACACAAGTGTTTAGAGTTAAAAAATGATTAGAGGTATATTGGCAAGATATTAACCCCTTTTAGCAATGTCCTGTGTTTATGTGTACCAAAAAGATCAAGACTTTAGTGCTGGTTAACATCTGTTTTCTGAAATTTTATGCACCTGTCTGAATCAGTTTTATTCGTTTGGATGGGAATAGGGTTTTAGCCTTGTAGGGAATGAGGTAAATGAATAGAAAGCTGGTTTGGATCAAAGACACAAGAGGGAGGTTGAAGAGACATGTTTAGTGTTTAGGTTTACTGAGACAATTGATGTTCACCGTTTCTAGAAAGTTTTGGCAATTTTACTGGATGTTTCTTATGTGGTGTGGATCAATTGCGTTAGCTAAATGTAAGAGCTTTAAAGCTCAGAAGATATCAAATGGTTACGTTGTAGAATCACATTCCATAAGGTCTTTGAATCATCCAAGGAAGTTTTCCAATGTTCTAGTTGAAATTGATGACCTGAGCGTACTTGTCTCAGACTCAGACTGTGGTTTACTGTTGGGTCCATTTCCTTTTTGGTTTTTGAAGACTCTTAACGTTTCTGAAACTTTGGTAATCTTGTAAACCCTTGTGAAATGGTTTTGGTTGATCTCTTAACAGTGTTTAAAGATGAAGACTTTATTTCTGCACCTGAGTGAATTTAACCCCTTCATTGTTTTGAAATTTTGGTTTTAGGAAATGAGGAAAGTTTACAGGAAGCTGGTGTAAATTAGAGACCCTTTAGCGAGGGTGAAGATACACGTTTATGGTGTAAATTGACATGAGAGCCATTAACTTCTTGCATTTGAATTGACAGAATCAGAGTGTTCTTGTCTTAGGTAAACCTGCTTAAACCCAAAGAGCTTGGTTCTTGTAGTTTCACATTTTCAGTCTTCAGGATCCCAAAAAAAACTAACTCCATTTATCAGGACAACTACTAGCTAGCCTCTTATGGATATGGAGCAGACTCAGGAATCTACTGAATTGCTAAGAAGCAGTGATGGGGAAGTTCAGTTTTCAGTCACAACAACAACAAAGAGAAACTAAAAGCAAAGACATAAAAAGAGTCACAACCTTAGGATATGAGCTTTTAAGTTGATTCTGAGCAAAAGGAAAGAAAGGCTTTTTGTGTTTCCCGGTTGCTTGTGAGTTGGAGAAGAAGATTAAAGTGCTTGCTTTCACTTGCTGGGGAGATTTTTAGTTTTCAGCTTTGTAATCTTTGTTCTTTGAAATGTTCCTTCTATTGTAGACATGGTGTGTTTACAAGATTCTTTGAATTTGTTTGTACTTTAAAAAATGTAAAACTTAGCTCTCTGTGTTTGTAATGCTTTGAAGCTTTGAAGCTTTGTAATTCATTTCGTTTGAAAACTTTATAATTTACCAATTAAAGTGAGGTCCAACAAACCGGACTTAACCGAACCAAACGATTCCGGTTTAATGTAATTGTACTTTTACACACGTAGAGTTGGAAACGCAAGTGGAGAGAGAGGAGTCGGGCTTTAAATACTAAAATGCTTTGTTAAATTCTTTTCATTTTACTATCTTCGCTAATTCCTCTGTTTCTCTTGCGACATGTCTGAGTTTATCGATCAAGGTAATCCCATGATGGAAGATTTGAATCTTCGAGAAGAAAGAGTGCAAGAGTCTGAAGATTTTACGCAAGTTGTCTCTGCTGCGCCTGCTTCTTGTTCCGCCATTACTGAAGCCAGCAATAAAACAGATGCTTCTTCTTCAAGAAACCGTGACGGTTGTGAAACTGGCGAGACAGAGATGGTAGATAAAGAAGACGATCGCAATGATGGTGATGATCCCAAGATGGAAGATATGAATCTTCAAGAAGGCTCGAATCCGGAGCTTTATGATGATGGTGCTCTCGCTCAGGAATCACAAGTGGAAAACTCTGAATCCAGCATGAAAACAGATTCTTCTCCTTCTTCAAGAAACGGTGAAAGTAGTGAAACTGGCGTGACAACAATGGTAGCTGAAGAAGATGATCGCAGTGATGGTGATGACGAAGAATATGAGTCCAAGGTAAATACGAATTGCGTAGATAATATTTCGAGTTTACTTGATATGCAAGTATGTAAGATAGATGCTTAAATGTGGAATCTTGGTTACAAATGCAGAGCGATGAAGAAACCAGTAGTCTTGTTACTCAGCCTCCTGAAGTAATTGTTGGATTAGGTACTCAGCCTCATCGTTCTGTCTATGATACCTCTCCACTGATGAATCCTCCTCGAGAAAATGTTGGATTCAGTAGTCTTGTTACTCAGCCTTCACATCAGAATCCAAGGGTTGATCAGATTGCTAGGATTGGTCAAACGATGAACCCACAGCAGCAACACAAAAGACCAAACCGTGGATCAGCATTGGATGCAAGTTATCAGAACAATTTCAGGCAACCTCTTGGTATGCAGCAGCATCCGATGGCTAACCAGTTTCCCAATCTAGTCCCAATGCAAACTCAGATGTTTAATCCAGGGCATGCACCTGCACCATGGGGACCACAGAACACATATCATCAGCATCCGATGGCTAACCAGATTCCAAATGTAGTCCCAATGCAACCTCCTCAGATGTTTAATCCAGGGCTTGTACCTGCACCATTGGGACCACAGAACACATATCAACAGCATCCGATGGCTAACCAGATTCCAAATGTAGTCCCAATGCAACCTCAGATGTTTAAGCCATGGCTTGCACCTGCACCACGGGGACTACAGAACACATATCAGCAGCATCCGATGGCTAACCAGATTCCCAATGTAGTCCCAATGCAAACTCAGATGTTTAATCCAGGGCCTGCACCTGAAACATGGAGGGTTCAGATCACATATCAACAGGATTCCATGGGGATTCAGAATTTTATGCCATGGCATGTATTTAAACAGCTGGACAGCCCATTGCCAATGAGGCCAATCATGTCTCCAGTGCTGGCTGCGAGGGATAGTGGCTATGTAATTGAACAAAGATTGATCAGTAGGGGAATGAGGCCAAGACAGGATCCAGTAATGCTCCCATATCTGCACCCATATCAACATCCAGAGGCTAACCGGCAGAACCTGAGATTGGCGCAATTCAGAAGTGACGAAGTGTTTACTACAATGACACCAGATGGACAGCGAAGAACATTTGTTATAGTTCGGAACCATTTCAACCCACAACAACGCACTGTCGTGTACATAGATGCTGTATATGTGAGAGCACCACTGGCTGAGGTGCATCGTATGGTGCAACTTCATAATCAAGCGCAACAGCCAACGCTGTCTGAGGAGGTTGACGGTCCTGCAGCTTCTGAACAAGGTGGAGATCAGCAGCAGTCTCAGGAGGTTGACGGTCCGGCATCTTCTGAACTAGATCAGCATCAGTCTCAGGAGGTTGACGGTCCTGCGTCTTCTGAACAAGGTGGAGATCAGCAGCAGCAGCCTAGGTAAAACGATTCTTGACAGTTTGACATGTTTTCCAAGTTTTTCTTTTCTACCAAAAACTCTCTCAGATTGGTTTAGTATTGAAAAAGTCTCGAACAAGCAAAGAGTGATACCATTGTTATGATACTAAAAAGTTCACTCTACTAGTCTGAAAAAGTTGTCTTTTTTAGAATGCCCCATTTTGTGTAATCTCCCTAGGACTCAGAAACGTTGATCAACTGTGTAGTCAAAGATCTAATCAAAAGTGTGGAAAACAAAATGAAAATTGCAGATGAAGAAAGCTATACTCTTCTCAATCGTGTAGTTTAGCAATTCGTTTCTCATCTCCAAAATAAGAAAAAGGGAGCCAATTTCAATCCTTTTCAGTGAAAGCTCAATCTAGTATTCATAAAGATTATCTTTTTTACAATGCCCTGTTTTGTGTTATATCGAATTGAGAACTCAGAGAGATATCGAAGGATTTGTGAGAAGGAAAAAAAAAACAGAGCTGACAAAGCCACGAGAGAGAGAGATTTGATGGTTTCAAAAAATCTGAGAGAGAGAGAGAGCTGAGAGAAGGATCGGTTATGTTCTACGCTTACACAGTCTGGGTTTTGTTGATTTAGGGATTTGATGGTTTTGAATTTGGGGATTTCTTTTTACTGTTAACGTCTCTGATAAAATTGTTAATTTCGGTAAAGTCACAGCCAAAATTTGAGTACTATTCTTCCCCGTTGATATTGCTACGTGTACGTCATCCGACGGATCGTGCACCTCAGAAAGCAATGTTGATGGGCCTGAAAAGAATCACAAAAGGCCCATTAAAGCTGTTAACTATATCAAAAATCCCACATCGTTTAGGTGAAGAGAGAGAGCTGTGCTTAAATAAGGTTAGAGACGAGTATATGATTGTCCCTTCGGGGACATCCGATAAAATTGGAACGATACAGAGAAGATTAGCATGGCCCCTGCGCAAGGATGACACGCACAAATCGAGAAATGGTCCAAATTTTTTTTTTCCTCTAATGATGAGACCATAGATAGATCTCTGTTGTTGCAGGCTTTGATGTGTTTGTTCTCTTATGATCTTCTACTTTGTCCTATAGTCTGGTTTATTGAACCTCACTAATTGGTAAATGGTAATTATGTAGTTTTCACATCTAAAGCTCATATCCTAAGGTTGTGACTCTTTTTATGTCTTTGCTTTTAGTTCCCCTTTGTTGTTGTGACTGAGAGAAACTGAACGTCTCTCCACAATCCATTGGTGAACTAAATGAGTCTGTTACAGTAGAAGGAACTTTACAAAGATTACAAGGCTGAAAACTAAATCTCCCCACCAATTGAAAGCACGCACATTAAATTTTCTTCTCCTCTAGAGCCAATTCACAAGCAACCGGGAACACACAAAAAAAGCCTTTCTTTCTTTTTGCTGCAGAATCAACTTAAAGCTCATATCTGTGACTCTTTTTTATGTCTTTGCTTGAGTTTCCCGTTGTTGTTGTTGTGACTGAGAACTGAACTTCTCATTCAATGCGTCTTTGCAATTCAGTAGAATCCTGAGTCTTCTCCATATCCATAAACCAAATTTTCAAAACAATGAAGGGATTAGATTCACTCAGGTGCAGAGATAGAAAATTGTCTCTTAGGTGAAGAGAGAGAGCTGTGCTTAAATAAGGTTAGAGACGAGTATATGATTGTCTCCGATAAAATTGGAACGATACAGAGAAGATTAGCATGGCCCCTGCGCAAGGATGACACGCACAAATCGAGAAATGGTCCAAATTTTTTTTTTCCTCTAATTTCTGATGATCAAACCTCTGTTGTTGCAGGCTTTGATGTTCGTTCGTTGTCTAATGTGTGTGGTTCCCTTTTAAAACTCTTATGCTCTTCTAGTTTATCCTACACTTCTAGTTTATCCTACAGGCTTGCAGCAAAAAACTCTATTTGGTCTCACCTTTTCAGGTTTGGAGACTCTTGAGTTTTCGAAATTCTGTCAACCCTCAAATTGGTTTTGGCCAATCTCTTAGCAACTATAATGTCGGTTAGGTGTTATAAAGACAAATTTGAATCTTCTTTCTGAAATTTTTTTGCACTTATCTGATACAATGGTAATAGGGTTTTAGAGAATGTGGAAAATGCATAGAAAGCTGGTTTGGATCAAAGACACAAGAGGGAGGGTGCAGAAACAAGTTTCAGAGACAATTGATGTTCACTTCTTCTTATGTAGTGTCGATCAGTTGTCCTTAGATAAATGTTACAGCTTTAAGGTAAGAAGAATCAAATGATTACTTTTGTAGAATCACATTACATAAGGTCTTTGAATCATCAAAGATGATGTTCTACTTGAAAAAGATGACGTGAGGCTACTTGTCTCAACTGTGGTTTACTCTGTTATTTAAGTAAACTAGGAGCTTGACTCTGTTTCAGTCTCCAATGATTATATTTAGTTATTGTAATACAGTTATAAAGATATCTACTATCCTCTAATGAGTCTTAAGATTGTGGTTTAGCCTTGTTATTTAGGTGAATTGCAGTAAGTCCATGAAACCTGAAACCAATCAGAAGATTCAAATGGGCAATTATTTCCCTGTATACCCCCAAGTCTAGCTTCAATGATGTACTACCGGCAGCAACAATTCATGAGTGTTCAGATGTTGTCAATAAGACCAAGTCAGCCATGAACGTTTGCTGTAAATCCGAGCTAGTTCAACCAGCAACAACACTTGAGCCTCCCCATAAATTGATTCACCCCGCTTCTCCCAATGCAATAGGCAGAAACACCATGGCCTTAGCTCAATCAACGAACAAATGATGTAACTTTCAGTCTTATAGGCAAAACATATCTCAGGGGTTTAATGCTGGACTGTCTTCTGACCAAGGTCAAGATTAACATGATTTCCAAGTTCCACAGTTCCAACTTTGGTATATGACTTTTTATTCAAAGTTTCTATAAACGTTTTGAAGAATTTTTATACTTAGCAAATATATTCAGTTTTGAAGACTTTTAAAGTGAAAAAGATTCAGTACTTGTTCAAGATTCTCTTTTAACTTTGTCCACTCTCGTGTGCGGTCGTGCGCTTGTGCTATCGTCAAACAATTCCACCGGTCCAGCTACTAAACACGGCGATAGTTTCAAGCGAGTGTACGGTCACGCGCTTTCTGATTAATTACATTAAAGATTCAAGATTAAGCTAATCCCATAATTAAAAGCGATAAAAAAAAAAAGACATGATAATTAATAGAATAATCAGATTGATATTGCCAACAAAATAAGCTACTCCATCATTCATCTCTCTACGGAAAACACTGAATTTTAAAATTAATCACTTTTTTGATTCTTCGTCTCTGTTACCAACGCTTCGGTTTCTCATTTTCTCTCTTCCGACAGTTCCGAATCTAACCATTAATCAATTTCTTTTTTCGAAGAAATTGAAATCTTTCTCCTTTTCTGTCTTTTGTCTGCAAAAAAAAACCTTACAACTCTCTAATTTGATCTGCAGCATCATCTGTCTTAGTCCAAAGGACTTTGTCTTGTTATGTTTTTTATTAAAAGGATCCACAAAGACTTAAACTTTAAGCATAGTTGATTGTTCTGTTCTTGAAACTCCGGTTTTAAAGTCATTAGATCTGACCTCAGCTTAAGACTAAACAAGCTTTTTTATCGCTGCCATGCCAAAAGCAATAAACAGTAGTAGTAAAAAAGCTTTTCTTTTTATTCGGTTGGTGCATTGGTTGTTGGTGTTCTTATCAACTTTCGTCTTCTATTAATTAGCTATTCTGGTTTTGTCACTTTCGTTGTGAGTTGCCCAAATCCTGAAAACTTTGCTGCAATATCTCTATTGGGTCCGGTTTCCGAAAATTCTGGTAATTTCTATCAACTCTTTAGTGTCTTTATTTGTACTAAAGATTAAGACTTTGGATTTGATTCTCCTTTGTCTGAATCAAGTTAGACTTCTGGAGGGGGAATGAAGAAAGTGTATAGGAAGCTGATTTGGATCAGAGACCCATTAACAAGGGTGAAGAGACACTTTAGTTTACATTCAGGGTTTAGGGTATTCAGAGATAGGAAATGGATGTTCCCGTTTCTAGCAAGCTTGGTTTTGTCGGTTACTCTCTTAATGTCTGTTCTTTATGGTCAGTTCGACAGTTCTTTTCTGGAAGAGGAGCCGTCATTGTCTTTTGATAACGTCTCTGAAGAATCAAATGATTACTTTGTAGAATCACATTTTAGAAAGTCTTTGAATCCGACGAGGGATGATGATTCGAATTCTTCAGAGGTTCCTAGGTTAGCTTATCTGATCTCGGGTACGAAAGGTGATAGTCATAGGATGATGAGGACTTTACAAGCTGTGTATCATCCGAGAAATCAGTATGTTCTGCATTTGGATCTTGAAGCTCCGCCTAAGGAAAGGCTTGAGCTTGCAATGTCTGTGAAGAGTGATGTGACTTTTCGTGAAGTGGAGAACGTTCGTGTTATGTCTCAGTCTAATCTTGTTACTTATAAAGGCCCTACGATGATTGCTTGTACGCTTCAGGCTGTGGCGATTTTGCTTAAAGATAGCTTGGATTGGGATTGGTTCATCAACCTTAGTGCCTCGGATTATCCTCTGGTTACACAAGATGGTTAGTTAGTTAACTCAAATGCCTTTATCCTCCTGAATTAGTGATTATGCTGTTTTGGTCTTTGATATATTAGTATTGGTGTTTTTTTCTTGCAGATTTGTTGTATGTCTTCTCAAATTTGTCTCGGAGTGTCAATTTCATTGAACATATGAAGCTTACCGGGTGGAAACTGTAAGTAGAAACTGATATAGTAACTTACTAAATAAAGATCACTGATACAGAGACGTAAGATTTGCTTCTCATGGTTTTTTTTGTAGGAACCAGAGGGCCAAATCAATCATTGTTGATCCTGGCTTATATCTGTCGAAGAAAACTGAAATTGCTTGGACTACTCAACACCGTTCAATTCCTACATCTTTCAAGCTGTTCACAGGTTAGCTACTCTACATTACATAAACAGGTCTTATGGATGAATGAGAGAGATGGTTTATTTATTTATGTGTCTTGTCTTTAATCTTGCAGGCTCAGCGTGGGTAGTTCTGAGCCGGTCCTTTCTTGAATACTCAATCTTGGGATGGGATAATTTCCCAAGGACAATCTTAATGTACTACGCCAACTTTGTATCCTCACCAGAAGGATATTTCCACACACTCATATGCAACACCGAAGAGTTCAAGAGCACAGCGATAGGGCATGACCTGCACTACATTGCTTGGGACTATCCTCCAAAGCAACACCCGAATTCTCTATCAATGAAGGATTTCGACAACATGGTCAAAAGCAATGCCTCTTTTGCTCGAAAGTTCCACAAGAACGATCCTGTATTAGACAAGATCGATAGAGAGCTCTTAGGCCGCACTCACCGGTTTTCATCAGGAGCTTGGTGCATTGGTAGCTCGGATAACGGCGCTGATCCTTGCTCTGTTCGGGGTGATGACACGGTTTTGAAACCAGGCCCTGGTGCTGAGAGATTAAAGGAGCTTGTTCATACACTTTTATCTGATGAGTTCAGAAGAAAACAATGTACATGAGAGAGGTAATGTATCAAGCTAAACAAAATTGTACATTCATTGTGTTTTAGTTCTACTCATAGGTCATACAAAACGATCCAGGTCGCCAAATTTTTTTTCGATATAAAGCAATTACAATAGCAAGAATATATTGATAGAGCTTCAAAATTGAACTCTTGCTTCAGCACTGGATTCAATACAAGGAATTGAAAGGGCTCTAACAAAAAAGAGTTTGAAGAAAACAATATGTTTCCTTTTGAAATCAAGGTTTAAGTACAGTTGTAAAGAGGATAGGGAAAAGAATCAGAATAACAAGTACGATAGCGAGGATAATGGCAATACAAGTCCACTTCCTCGAGTTCTTCTGAAGTACTTTAGCTCCTTGCAATTGATCAGTCCCTCTCATGACGAAAGAGCTCGCCTTTGAGACATTTGATTCGATGTCATTGAGCATATTCCCTTGAGCTTCCACAAGAGCAGCCATGTCGAGGAACACTTGGTGCAGCTCTAACAGGCTCCGTTCTATCTCCTTAACCGTGTCGTGTCGTTCTTGAATCTCTGATAATGTGTCCATGATCTGTCCACGACCTTGCTCTTGTATTGCTTTTTGGAGAAACCGTTCGCTCTCTCCGCTTGATATTAGCTTCTCGACCGTCTCTTCATCTGCTTTTTGCCCCGTTACAGTGAAGTACCTTAAAAGATTCAACCGAAACACACAAAAATTTACCATCTCCTAGTTCGAAAGATTTGATCTTTGTTCAATCATTAAGGATTTGATCTTTGTTTATTCAGAGTACTACCCAAATGAAAGAAAGAGAAGTAAGATCATATAAAACTTACCGTCTCTCGACTGTTTCTTTATACTCAGAAGCCATTTTGGTACGTAGTCTCTGAAAATCATCCATCATGTCTTTAAGCTTCTTCCCCAATCCACTAACGACCGATGTTCTGGTCCGATCAGCAGACGATCCAGGACCACAGCCAGAAACTTTCCTCTGCGCGGCATTTGATTTCTCCAAAGCCACAAGCTTTGACTTTATCATCTTGACACGTTTCAAGACCTCTGTAACACTCGAATCCATACGAGCACGAAGCTTTTTAACAGCCTTGGAGTCATGTACGGTCTTGGACTCTTCGTTAGCGTCTTGGAGACGCTTGTGAATCTCATCGACAGCTTTCATGTCTTCTTTAACACTCTCGACATATCCGAAGAACTCATCGAGGTTTCCTGAATCGAGAGACGCGTTTTGAGATTCGATGTCATCGAGTTGGACTTGATGGTTCAAGTCTGTGTATCTCTTGAATGAGCTTGAGATTAGATCGTTCATGGCGACGATCAAGAAATCAGAGAAAAAGTGGTTTTTTAATTTCTTGAAAATGGACAGAGGAACATTATGGTGGTTAAGATGGTTGACATTAAGCTAGAGAGACCTTTTAAGAGCTGTCTGAAAACGAATGCGAAAAAATACTAAATAGGCATTGTATGAGCTGTGTGCTTTAGAACCAGTCAAGAGGGTCTAAAGACTAAGGAAGACTTTGTTAAGAATATGGAATGTAATCACGACATTATGATTTGGTTGGTACCATGTTGCAGAGACGTGGTCTCCATTACCAATCAAAGTTCTGTGGAAACATGGAGCCCACTTAACCCAAAATTTTCAATGTAATTAAACCGGTGGACCTTAAGGCTTTTATGAGTTATGATGTACCAATTTGTCTAATAGGCTTAGGATTGAAGAAATCAACAAAACAAGAACAAAAGCCTGTTAAAAGTATTTAAATTTGCAAACCAACCAAACCTGTAATTTCATTAAGATAGAGCTGAATTTGCATCTGCATATTCCAGCTTTCTTGTAACTTTTAACTAAGAAGATTTCTAGATTAACCAAACTAGACATACATTAAAATCACGGACAAGTCCGACCACAAGATTATTCTGCTGTAAAATCATTGATTCAAGCTACTCTCGTAAGAGAGTTCTGTTTTACACATGGACACTGACACTAAGCTAAATGATTTCACATAAGACTGACTCGGTAAGACACAAAAACCTTTTTATGGAGAAAAAGAATAAGACTCGTTTCTATTCCAAGTATGTAACACCAAATGGACCAGCTTTTCACCTTTCTCACCTGAGTGGTCTCTGGAAACCTCCCAAGTTGAAGAGTGTGTGAATGGAAGCAGCATCGGTCATGAAAGGAATCTGAGCATAGACACCAGCAAGAGCGCACCGTATGCATTCAAGAAGCAGACATATGTAGGTGAATCCGACGACCATCCAATAATACATCCCAAACTTTCCTTTGAAATGAATCAGCGGGAAGAAATTACTCGTGCACCATATAACCTGAATAGCTGTTTCAAGAAGCATACCCATCATCATGTGAAACCTCAAGTAATGAGGCAGCTCTTTGTTCTTCACCACCCACATATAACCCAAGTAGCAGTAGACCATAAAGAACCAGGTCGGCCATCTGTTTATAGCTCCCGGGATGAAATATATCATGTCTCCAATTGTGTCATACTTTTCAAGAAACGGTTGGAGGTAAAACCCAACATCAGATATTTGGAGGGATATCAAATAAGGAACACAAGCCAATGTCCTCCACCACCATTCAGGTCTCTCTGCAATTCTAGGCAGTTTGATTTTAAAGAAATCATCTTTGGCCACTCTTGCAGGCTCTATTGGTCTCCTGTGTCTTCTCAAACCAGGAGCTAATGATGGCAAGCCATGAGCAAACAGCTGGTTGGATGATGTTGCTGCTCCTGCTCCAAAGTCCACAGATGCAGTTGCTGCAGGAAATTAACATTCGGGATCAGTTGAATCACAAAGAGCACAGCAATTAGATCTCAAGTCTCAAAGCCATGGTACATGACAAGTTAAGTTACCATGTCTGGTGGGTTCTGTAAGAGGAGCTCATCATATTCATACATGATGAAAAAGACTTAACTTGAATCCAAATTAATACCTTTAAGAGGAGCAATCTCTCGGGGACATCTCTGTGAAACTGAGCTTGCTGAAAATCTTAACTTTGCAGATGAATCGACGTTGGGGAAGATCACCCTTGGATTCACAACATTCTTCAAAATTGGACTATGGTTCCTGATTAAGACATCATGATGATCACGAAAAGGTAAGCACAACATCAAATCTACGTGAGGGCATCCAAGAAGGGCATATGCAAGAAACAAAGACACAGAAAAATTCAAACTTTAACATTCTAAACCCCAATCCCAAATTCCTCCACCAGCAAAACTAATCGAAATCGTAGACAAACTAATTTCGAATTTTCATTGGAATTAACGATTCAAACAGTGCACAGCGAAAATTAAACATGTAAAAGATCATAGCAAATCGAATACTCTATTAGAATCAACCGATGCAATACAACTCATCAAAGGAATGAGGAACTCCAAAATCGGAGAAGGGAGAAGAACCAAAAAAAACGCAGAGAGATCGAACGAAATCATGAGTTGATTAATTAAGCCACCTGGGAGCGAGGAAGGTGAGAGAGCCACGGTTGGTGGTAGTAGCCGCAAAACCCTGCATATTTTTTTTTTCTCCGGCGAGAACCTTCGGAGCTTTAGGGTTTCGATATTTAAAAAAAAAAAATCAAAAATCAGAAAAAACAAAATTGGCGAGGAGTAGAGAGTAAACTTTACGTGCAAGAAATATGAAGCCACCTGATTCTGACAAAGGTGGCTATTTTTTTATTTAGGTCGGTTTAAGTGAAATACTCCACCTTATTGGGCTTTCAATAAAAGCCCATTTATCTCAAAACTAGGCCTGTTTTTAACGAAGAGGCTTAAAATTAGAGAGGGTCACTATATGAAACAATAATAAAACCAAACGTGAAAATGTCTAGAAGTAATATAGTTATCTACTATCAAGTAGTAGAACGTCTTGGTTTATGCTTGAGAAATCTCAAAGGCTCGGGCCAATCTGCCAAATTCAACCGCGTGTGGATGTAAGCAGCATCGCTAAGGATTGGAATCTGAGCATAGGTTCCAGCCAATGCGCATCGTAAGCACTCAAGAAGAACACAAAGGAAGCTAAACCCCATCACCATATGGTAATGTATGGCCAACCGTCCATTGAAGTTGATCAACGGGAAGAACTCGCTCGTGCGCCATATGATCTGCATTGCTGATTCCACAAGAATTCCCATAATCATGTGATACCTAAAGTAGTGAGGCAAGTTTCTGTTCTTCACCACCCACGCGAACCCTAAGACGCAATACACCACGAAGAACTTGTGTTGCAAGTTTTGAGCTGCTCCTGGGAGCAAGTTTATGACCGTTTCTCCAATGGCGCCGCCGTGCTGCTGAAGGAAAGGTTTCATGTAGAAACCTATTTCAGACATTTTGAGGGATATCAAATAAGGTACACAAGCCATGATCATCCAGAACCATTCAGGTCTCTCTTCGGATTTTGGTAATCTGAATCTTGAAATGTTCTCATCTTTATAATATGCTTTCACAGCCACAGGCTTTCTTGGTCTCAGGTTTCTTCTCGTACCAAGATCAGCCAACGGTGGCAAACCATGACCAAAGAGCTGGTTGGATGATGATGCAAAGTCCACATGCGCATTTGCTGTAGATTTGGGGAATTAATTAGTTTTCAAGGTGAAGAGTTATACAAGTTTTTAAAATCAAGATTCATCAGTAATATGATAACATAGCATACCTAAAAGAGGAACAATCTGTCTTTGTGGACGACTTGAGATTAATTTGGGGAATGGACCAAAGTTGGAGAAATAAACTCTTGTAGGTTTCACGTATTTCTTTAGATATGGGCTCTGACCCCTGCTTTATGAAATTATATATTATGACCACACAAATACATGGACCTATCAATCTGTGTATGTGAAACACTATATATTTATTTAAGAGGACTCTACAAAATTTTCAAGAATTTAAAATGAAAACCAAAAATAATCTGGATATAACAGAGAATCACATGATACAAATAGCAAAGAGGAAATATATTCTAGGTAAAATAGAGTTCCCGAGGTCAATTAAGGTCATTCCCTGTATTAGGAATAAATCGAAACCACATGGTTTTGGTAGCCAATATGCGACAATTGAGTTCGAATTCCTATTGAATAGACGATTAAAAGTTTTTCTTCAAAGGGTGAGAATCAACATATAGAAATATATATCCGTAGTGATCGAAGAATCATATGAATAAGTCGTGCATGAAATCAAAATCAACGAAAACGAAAACGAAAAGGCAGGGTGATTAAAAAAGAGAGAGAGAGAGAGAGAGAGAGTAAAAAAAGAACCTGGAAGCTAGATATGTAAGAGTGCCACGGTCAGTGGTCGCCGCCAAACCCTGCATAATTTCGCCAATAGGTTTCGTATCTTCATGTGCAAGAAACTTTGACAAGATGGCATATTATATTATTTGATATGTTCTGTCTTTTTAAAAAAAATATTTGTTTCCCATTAAAGATATCGGTAATAATTAAGGAAATTTTCTTTTTAAAATTTTTTTTTTCCTGAACCAAATAGTGTATTATTAAGAATAATCAATAGATTGGACATATATATATATTTAAAAAATCCGAAATCTCTTATAAATTTTACTTTTTCAAACCACGAAGAAGTACGTCATCGATATAAATAATAGTGAACAACCACAATTCGCAAATTTTTAGCTTACAATAAAAAACAAATAGTTCTTTCAAAAGAATGAATAAGCAGTGGAGCCACGTTCTCGAACCCGGCCAATTGAACGTGGCACTGGCAATGATTAAGCGAACCAGACGATAGCTTCCTGCTATTATGCAAAATAAACTGTGAACAAGGCTCCATGTGAAGCTAAACCCCAACAACATCATATAAAGCATATTTGACAGCTCATTGAGTCGAACCAATGGGGAGAATTCGCTTTCGAGCAGAATCATTCCCATAATTTTGGTAGAAGTCGACAAGTGACTTAAGATGGACATCAAGCCACGATATACCATAAAAAGCCTCTTTAGAAATTCGTTTGCTGCTCCAGCTGGGATGGAGTTTTCATCTTTAGATGCTCTCAGTCGTCTCACAGTACTCACATGCTTTGTTAGTCTCCCGTCATGAACAAATATATTGTTGAATAATGATGATGATGATGATGATGATGATTCAAAGTTCTTCAATATTGTCAATAGATTATTATCACATAGAAGAGGAACGGCAATCTTTCTTTGCAAACCGGAGATTCTTGTCAAACTTGAATTTGGGAATGAACCAAAGTTGGGGAAACAGACGACTCTTGGTTGTTTCATGTATCTCTTTAGATATGCACTCTCTGATCAACCCTGCTTTATAAAATTTGTGACCACAAAAGTACAAACACACAGTATTTAGTAACATGTTGCAAACATTGATCTAATCATTATTCATTTAATCAAAGGAAAAAATCCAAATCGGAAAAAAAAGAGAAAAATGAGTTAAACCCTTGGAGCGAGGAATGCAAGAGTGACATGATCGGTGGTTGTCGCCATAATTTCGTCGCCGGCGAAAGAGCGTTCGAGGTATTAATTAGGGTTTCAAAGTTATATACGTACTGTATAACCAAGCCCGGTTTACATTGTACCGATTACGAATAAGACCAATCAAATTAGCGGGGGATAGTTCCGACATTTAATTAAACGAACCTTTCGGGCTATTCAAATCTGAATATGGGCTTATATACAAAGCCCAAATACTTTTAACATTAAACCGACAGCAACGGAAAGGAAAGTCAATTAGCGGGGGGTACTTTCGACTTTTCGTAAACGGCGTTTTAGGGCTAAGGGTTTTGAAAACGAAACCTCTATATAACAACAGCCGCGTTGAAACCTAATCAAATCATTCACAACATCAGACTCAAGACGATCGATTTATAAATTAGGGTTCTTCAGTGTTTTTTTATTTACTTAGATCTAGGTTTATTGATATTAATATAATTACGATTTCGCAGGAGCCCCCGGGCTACTCTGAGTAATATAATTACATGAAGACATAAGCCCCAAAGCTCCTGCTAGATTGATGTCATTCGTGTTGCAGTTCTGTCTTGTCTTTTTGAATCCGGCTTAACTGTGTCAAAGCAATGTCTATATATATATATAATTTTGATTCGTTTATTAGTTGTTATTTTGGGGGCTATGATTACAAAATTATCCGCGCTTCTGAGATTTTGGTCTATGAAGTATATACGGTAAACAATGGTTGAATTTCTTAATATGAGCCTCTAAATCAAAGTTTTTGTATTGATTTGTGTTTGTTTGGTTTTGAGGAGAGAGAGCACTGATGATTAAATCTAACAGCTTTACGCCAGTTCTGCTTCAGAAAATTCTTGATAGAAGAAGCTGTATATAAAATCTGAGCTCTTTATGTTTTTTATTTGGTTGCCGATGAGGATATAATCTGTTTAACGAGGTGCAGTGGAGCTGAGACCCTGTTTTCAGGGAGAACCCCTTGGCAGAAACTGCAATTTCTATGAAGATTTATGGATTCTTACTGAGGCTTTTGTTTTTCTGTATCTTGTTTTTGTTTGTTTGTTTGGTGATTGTTTTGGTCTGAAAATATGTTTAGTGATCTAAATTACACAATTCTATGCAATTGTAAAGCCAATTTAAACGACTGTAGATTGATTGATTGAAACCTTTGTTTTATTTCAAATTGGTTGCCGATGAGGATATAATCCAATTGACGAGGTGCAGTGGAGCTGAGACCCTGTTTTCAGGGAGAACCCCTTGGCAGAAACTGTAATTTCTATGAAGCTATATGGATTCTTACTGAGGCCTTTTTTTCATCTATATCATTTACTATGTAGTATTTTAATTTTGACCAAAACATGAAATTATGGACCAAGTAATGGTGAATAAGTAAGTTCAATAAATCTCTTTGTAAAGAGAGGGGGGATATGGTGATGAAACGAATATTTCGTGGACTAGAGTTTCAGATCTGGGCTCTTCACCCAGAATTTGAAGAAACAACCCTTGGCTGTCTGAGTATTCCCCTCTCTTTAAATTAAATAAAAATAAAATTTACTTTGTTAACGTTTTTGCCCGAGGAAAACAAAACATGATGGCGATATGATAATAAGAAAGTGTACAAACATGGTAATGTCAACATTGCTTTAGTTTCAGAACTTTACGAATGCCCTGTGAATGTTCAGACTAGAATCCTATTACGAATTAAGAATCTCATATAAAACATCATATTACGTTTTTTCTTAATATAAACAAAATCAATGTTGAAGAAGGTTTCATCATCACTCATCACATTATAAACAGACGCATCTACAATATTTTTACAAGGTTCTCTTGCAAGTTCTAAATGGTTATATATTTCGTTTATGATTCCTTTCAGACCGCAATGATCAAATAAATTAACAAAAATTAAAACCAAATGAAAGTTAAAAAAAATGAAAAAATGAAAAGTTAATATCAGCTCACTGAGCTAAAAAAGCGACCCTTTTTCATCATTTGTCTAAACTCCATGTAATTAACCCTACCATCACCGTCAACGTCCACTTGCATTATCATCTTCCTACATTCCTCCAAGGTCTTGCCTTGCTTGAGTCCCAAGGAAGATAGAACCGCTTTCAATTCTTCCACCGTGATAAACCCGTCTCCGTTTCGGTCGAACACGTTGAACGCTTCCTTCATATCTTCTTCTCCTACCTCGTCCTCGTCTCCCACCATTATCGTCTTGTAGAGCTCTCCAAACTCTTCGATGTCAACACAACCGTCACCATTGACATCGATCTTTTGGATAATCTGCGTTAGCTCGCTTTCGGGTATCATGATCCCGAGGTTCTTTAATGACTCGCTGAGCTCCTTTGTAGTGATCTATCCGTCTCCGTCCTTGTCGAACATTTGGAACACACGTTTTATCTCCGTGGAATCCATTTGTTTTTTAAAATAAAATTTAGGGGTTTTTCTTCGGAGGTTGCGTGTGGAGGAAGAAAATGTGAATAAAAAAAAAGAGAATGATGAGACTCCGAGAAGCCGAGAAAGAGGTCCTTTCTTGGCCTCTTGGAGACCCGATGAGGGTAGTTTCAGAAACTAAGGAGAATGTTCAAGACTCAAGAGAATTGGTGAAAAATCTTAGCCAAAAGCTCGAGGTAATAACATGTAAATACGGACTAAAATAGGAGAGAGATAGAGAAAGCTTTGTCTTATTGTTGGTTGAGAGGAAATGTTGCTTCTTTTAAAGGAGACTTGTGGCATTGGTACCCATCGAAGTCTTGTAAAAAAAGTTGATCGGTTCCATAAAATTGTATTTTTAGTTAATTCATATTTATCATTAAATAGTCAAAATAATTAAATTTACAAACGTTTTTCATAGCCGAACAAACAAAGATCCTAAACAAGTAAACATCAATTTCGAACCAAGGTACTATTATAATTTATCATAGTTCTAAATATTTTTAACTTAACTTACCCAAACAGCCGGCAAAAGACCAAATCCTTTGAACTTTGGAGTGGTGAGCCACTATGTGATACTGTCCCAACTATGTGAAGTCTTTTGAGTATAATTATACAAAAGAAGATTTTTCAAAGATAAATAATAATTTATTAATACCCCGGTCAAATGATATATGTTCAAACTCACTTTAATCATCCCATGTGTTATGAATTAAAAAAAAAAAAACAAATTATAGCAAAATTGAGCCAATACATAATAAAGCAATAGATTAAAAAGTGCCCACACGCAGGATCGAACTACGGACCTTCAGTTTACAAGACTGACGCTCTACCACTGAGCTATACGGGCTTTTGTTTAATTACACAGTAAAATAGTTATATATCTACAATTATTAAGTTTTCTCATTATAGTTAACAAACACTAAATTGCACCCAAAGCGACTCTTGAAAAAATGAAATTCTGTATTATGCTATGTTGTAGTTCTCTTGTAATGAATAAAGAGTCATGTATTGAGATTAGTATACACTCTAGCTTATTTAAATTCCGTCTAGATTTTACAGTTATTTGACTTTTGATATTTGTCCGAAACTACAACAAGATTGACCTATAGATATGGCGAAATTGTAGATTTTTGTTGTTGTTGACGTTATACTATAAAGCAGCTCATCTCTATTAAAAGGACCCAATTATAATAAATAAAACTACAGGCAGCTTACGTAAGACGCAAAATATACAGGGAATATCTAAAAGAAATTCAAAACTATAGGGATCATATATGTAAATAAACTGACCAACATAAAAAAACCCATAAACACTCTTTTCGCCCACCCATAAACCCATAAACCCATAAATAAACTTGAGCAAGACTTTAGTGTCTTGAATCTTTGAAAACCAAGAATGTTTGTTCATCTGATTTAGTTTCCATCTCGCTCTATTACAGGGAGAAAAGAAAACACTTGCGGATAAGTATGAATACATTATGCACGGGAAGCTTTACAAGATCTCTGAGCGTGACGGCAAAACTCCAAAAGCGTAAGAATCCCATATACATCTGACCAACATAAAACGAACGTTTTTAATCAGTCCTTTCCCAAATAGATCCAGTTTAACTTACAGATCAGCTAACCATCATGTTTTGGTTTCTTTCTTGAAATTATGTGCATGTTTCCAGAGAGCTATATGTTTCGTTCGGCAGGCTGCTGATGTTGCTACAGGGAGATCCGGCTCACATTTCTCACTTTGAACTTGACCAGAGGCTCTTTCTACTCATGAGGAAGCTGTGAGATGCTGTTGTCTGTCTATTATATTTATTGGGAAGCTTTCGCATAAAAATTGAATTAATAGAGACTTGTTATGAATGATTTAATGTATGCCCATTAGAGGTCCATTAACCTTAATCTATTACTTGTACACCAAGATGTATCCCTATATATACTATATTATGTCAATGGAATAAGAGAAGCTTTTCCCGTAAAATCTCTTACTTTAACAAGACTTTTATTCTCATGTTGAACTTTGCTATTTTTATGAAGCAACTGTTGTACATCAACGATTTGACTGCTCGATCGAAATATGTTTGTAGCTCCGATTTATTGAAGATAATAAATTACTCAACGTCGATTGTCCACGTCGTCAACACAACCCAACCTTTTCCTTTTTCTTGTTTCTGTAATTTATTTAGGGGCCTTTATTTAGATGTTCACTCACATCCAATCTAAAGCAAACTTTTCTTGTTTACAAAAAAAATTTGTGTCTCAGATCAATGTCCATTAATCATAATTTACTTATTTGTCAAAGTATGGTTTTAGAAGGAAAAAAACAGTTTTCTTTTGTTTTTGTTTTTAACATTTAACTGAAAAATAAAATAAAAAGGAAAAAACTTGAAAAAAAAAAAGCGGTGTGGATTGTGCATTAATGATAGATATTCCCAAATCTATCATTAATTTCCTTCTCCTAATTAACGGCTAATAAGGTTGACAGAAAAAAAAAAACGGCTAATAAGTTTCGACCGTTGGATGTAAAATCCTAAATGCATCATCCAATGGCTTTGGATCCTTCTCTAAATAAATAATCTGAAGACGTTTCTGCTTCCACACTCAGAGACGCTCTTTTTCCGAGAGAGAGAGAGAAATAGAGAAAGAGAGAGAGAAAGAGAGTTCTCTAATGGCGGCGACGAGATCAAAGAAGGGAGAATCCACTCTTCCTTCGTCGAGATAAGTAATTTTGTGAGAGAGAGAGAGAGAGAGAGGCAAAGATAGAGTTTTAAGGGCGACGAGACCAGAGAAGAGAGAGATAGAGAGAGCCGTGTTAGTAAGGGCGAGACGTATATGAACAAAGCAGAGGTTTTTTTTCTTCTTCTTCGATTTGATTTTACTTTTTTTTTTTTAAATTTGTGTCCAGATTTAAAGTTTGTATCTTTTTCTGATTTGATGGTTTCAACAGGTGTTTTCGAGTCTCGTCCGTAGATGGTTTGAAGAAGACATTGATGGTCTTCCCCTAATCAATCAATTACATCTTCCTTGTCACAGAGTGAGTCGGATTTGCTTATAAAGTTTCCTCTTTTTTTTTATATAACAATTTAATTAGATGCCAGATGTGTGTGTGTGGGATAAAGACTGAAACTTTGGTCTCGCTGTTGCTTTTTTAGATTGACGATACCTATATAAGGTTTTATTTTCTTCGCAGGTTTGAAGATGGTGATGACGATGATGTATTATGACCCAACAGGCAATAGTAGTGGGATAAAGACTGAAACTTTGGTCTTGTTGTTGCTTCTCTAGATTGACGATATCTATATAAGGGTTTATTTTCTTCGCAGGTTTGAAGATAGATGATGATGACGATGATGTATTATGACCCAACAGGCAACAATAGTGTATTTAGTTTTGTTTTCTTTGTGTCCTGATTTAAAGTTTGTATTTTCTTTCTTCTGATTTGATGGGTTTTAACAGGTGTTTTCGAGTCTCGTACGTGGATGGTTTCAAGAAGACAGTTATGGTCTTCCCCTAATCAATCAATTACGTCTTCTTTGTCACAGAGTGAGTTGGATTTGCTTCATAAAGTTTTCTCTTTTTTTTTTGCTAACAATTTATTAAGATGTTTGTGTGGGATTGCTTCTTTAGATTGACGATATCTATATAAGGGTTTATTTTCTTCGCACGTTTGAAGATGATGATGCATATTGCATTATGACCCAACAGGCAACAGTAGTATAACATCCTTTTTTTCATTTGTTTAAGTGATCACTCTAAATCCTTTTCTTTGTATTTTTTTTGATTGATGGGTTTTTTTCTTTTGAAACAGGTTTGAAGATCTATCTTCGAGGAGTCTCGTTGATGGTAACTTAGCTCTTGCTTATGCCTAACTTTACATTGCAGATTATGTTTACAAAGCTATTGATTATCTGCCTTTCACAGCTCATCCAATGACTCTATTTGCTAGCGGTGTTATGGCCCTTCAGGTGGGATTGGTCCATGTTTATTTATTCTCTTAATGATATTATTCTGTTGAATTGTTTTTCAGGTTCAAAGTGAGTGTCAGAAGGCATATGGGAAGGGTGATGTTCATAAGTCAAAGTACGTACTTTACGTATTTCCATTTGATTTCTTGATTGCCTTGTAGTAGCAGTCAATCATAAGAACTGAGTTTCTCCTCCTTGATTCTGGGAGCCAACCTATGATGATGCCTAAACTTGATTGCTCGTGTCCCTGTTGTAGCTTCATATGTTTATTTGAGGTAAATTTTTATGTCCTTCGGGACTTGTTAGAATAGTTACTGTTCTTGAATTTACATTGCAGGATGTACAAGGATGGTAGCATCATTCCGTCAGATGATTCTTTGGATTATTCACACATGCGGAAATATGATAGTCCTCGGATAAAAGAGATCATGAGGCTTTATGTCACCATCCATAGGTTTTTTCTAGTTTCTCTGTTTCAACATGTGTTTTATGATTTTCTTTTCTTTTACCATCTCCGCATGATCAAGGTTTTTTTTGTTGCTGTTGTTGTTTTAGTGATCATGAAGGTGGAAGTGTTAGTGCTCACGCTGGTCACCTGGTATGTATTGCTACATGATCTTGCCATCAAGTGCATTTTTTTTTTGGTCTTGATACATGATAGTGTAACACTCTTAGTTTCTACTCCAACTGTTTCTTTTATAGACATGTCTGATGGTTCTGTTTTTGGCTTATGATGTTTTTACATGAAGGTTGGGAGTGCACTTTCGGATCCATATCTTTCATTTGCAGCTGGATTAAATGGTTTTGCTGAGACACTCCATGGCTTGGCTAATCAGGTAACCCCTCTTATTTATCTCCTAAATGAATCTTCTATTGTTTGAAACTACAAGTGAGAGTTCGAAGAATGACTCTTATAAACTGCTAAATTTATGATGTTCAGCTAAATATTTTGAAATCTTAGTCTGTTTATTTTTTGTTTTTGCATGGTCTTGCTACAGAAAGTTTTTCTGTGGATCAAATGAGTTTTCGAGGAATATGGAGAAAGTATATCAAAGGAACAGCTAAAAGATTATGTCTGGAAAACGTTAAACAATGGCAAGGTAAACCAAATTCAGTTCAGCCTTTTGAAAAGCTTACATGTTCTGAAATGAAAGCTGAGAGAAATAGACCGTTTGTAATTTGTATTGCATGCTAATCACGGCAGGCCATAACTTAAACCATTGTATAGTTAATGACTAAAAGCTTTGCATTATGAATGTTGCCAGGAAACTTTAAATAAACATTTGTCTTGCAGATTTTTCCAGGGTATGGCCATGGTGTTGTAACGTCTTCAGGGGTTTCGTTCTTACTCCTAACACTTCTTCTTCTTCTTCTTCTTCTAACACTCAGTCTCTGTTTTCTGTTGTTTCTTTTCTAGGGTTTGGTTTCTAACACATGCTATTAACTTGTTGTTATGTTGTTTCAGGTTTTGGATGCTTCTCTCTTATAGATGAGACTATGAGAGTAATGGCTTTGATGGACACGCTTCTTCTTCTCTGCTAACGTCTTCTAGGGTTTTGTTCTTCCTCTTAACACCACGTCTTTTTACTTCTTTTCTTGTTTTGTTTTGTTCCTTAATGTTTCTGTCTTCGTTTTTGCAGGTCTTTTGGAAGCAAACCATGATCAAATCATCACGTATTACTAATCCATGCTATATTGTCTTCAAGCGTTCTCACAGGTTCCTTGCTCTAAAACTCATCTCTTCCATATTACAACCATAGTTACCACTGCTAATTTTCTTTTTGATGAGTTTTTCAGGTTTTCATGTTATTTTGGCGAATTGGGTTTTCTTTTGGCGTTGCCTTGTAGTTCAATAAATGCTCACTTACTTGTGTTTGTGCTATATGCAGGTGACTTTCTCCATTGCGATTTATTCTCGCCCAACCACTGTCTAAAATCAGACACGCCTTCAATGATTGATTTATTTGACTCAACTTTGCTCTCTCTCATATTAATTTTCACTTTGTTTTTTTTTTTTTTTGTTGATTTTAGGTTTCCGGAGGATTTTATATTACGATTGATCAGTGATTTGCTCGTTTGATTGTGTCGTTGTCAAGCGTGCGTCTTCTCTTTTGTTTGGTAGGTTTTATCTTTGCATTTTTAATTCCTACAGTTCTTAATACTACTTTTTTTTTGGTTGTTGTATATAAAGCTAACAAAATATATCTTCTCTCTCTGATGCAGATCGTGGTGGTGGTCCATGCACTGTGGGATTGCTCTTTGAATCTTATCTCCTCGTCTTGGTTCGTGTCTTCTAATTGCTACATCTTCTAATGACTTTATGAGATTTGCTATTGTGAGGTATGATTTGTTCAGTTTCCACATTCATATGATCATTCAATGTCTTTTTTTACAAAAAAAAAAGCCTAAGCTCCTCTGATGTTGTTTAATCATTCAGGTATTGCGTTCCTCTTTCTCTTTCCCCTTTTTTCTCTGTATCTTTCAACGTGCACATATCTTTAGCGTTTGATGATCCTTGTTTGATCTTTTTATGTTCAAGTCAAATTACATATCTCTGTTTCTTTGATGCAGACCATCGAGACACCGAGATTAATGTATTGGAGGGTTTGAAGAGAAGAAAAAACATTGTAGAAGTGAATGGTTTACGTATGATTTCTCCTGTGTCTTATTGTGTTTTTTTAGATTCTCTTAGATGTATTCACATTCACATGATCATTCGATGACTTTTTTTTGGGTGGTATGCTTAAGTTTGAGCTCCTCTGATGCACATGGCTGGCTGGACATGTGGTTTTATTATTCAGGTTTGCGATCCTCTTTCCCTTTAGTAATTTGATGCAGAGCATCGAGATTAATGTGTGTGAGGGTTTGAAGAGAAGAAAGAAACATTGTGAAAGTGAATGGTTTGCGTATGAAGCTAGAACCATACAGGGAGATTGTGTCTGCTGCTTTGTTTGACATTATAGCTCAGGTCACAGTTTCAAACACTTTTCTTACCAGTTTATGTTTCTCTATGTTATGTAATTGCTGATTTACTTCAGATTTTTGTGCCTTTTTTCTTCAAGATGCAAGATGAGAGGTATGACTGGATTGCTTTGAGAAACCTCATTTCTTGATCCATATGAGGTACTGATAACTGATCTTTCTTTATAGTTATAATTACTTGGTTAGAGATCCTACATTTTGAATATATCAAGTCCTCATTCTTCCCGTTCTAAGTGTGTTGACTTGATACAACCATTTGTTTTCATTATTTCAGGGTATACACTTTGAGGGGGCTTGTCTCGTGTTTGATGATAATAGATTGGTTATCTGATCTATGTAACCAGGGACAACGATCTTTCTCAGCAATTCAGATAAGCTTCAAATGCAGAGCTCTACCGACCTGGTATGCTTGAAAATAATGTTTTTTGTTGGAGCTATATTGCACTTTGGCCAGAAAACCAATCATCAGAAACGTGTGAAAAGGTAAGTCATAAGTGACAACGATATAGATCTATGTAACCAGGGACAACGATCTTTCTCAGCAATTCAGATAAGCTTCAAATGCAGAGCTCTACCGACCTGGTATGCTTGAAAATAATGTTTTTTGTTGGAGCTATATTGCACTTTGGCCAGAAAACCAATCATCAGAAACGTGTGAAAAGGTAAGTCATAAGTGACATTCTTAACAAACCATTTTGATACCCAAATGTGGTCTCGCGTTCCTCTCTTGTAATATGTGTTTCTTCATATGGTTATTGTATCACTAACTGCAGGGAAACGAGTATTGTTCTGACCTGCTTCAAGATCTTCATTTGAATTCACTCACGACTCCTGCCATTGGCTTGAATGAGTATATTCCCTCGAATCACTTTCATTTTTTAATTTGAATCAGAATCTTTGATCATTTCGTTTCTGCTGATTTGGTGCATCTCTTTGCAGATGCTTGACAACAATGTACACGGCGGTGAGAGGAGCCTCTCTCAGACATTTTATCCAAACTTAATCAACTCACATCAAATACTTGTGTGTTCTGTTTTTTCATTTTTCTGCAGGGAACCTCAATCGTGGTCTCTCCATGGTTGATAGCTACAAGCTGTTGAAGCAAGGCCAAGACTTGACCGATAAAAAGACTTTTTCATTTTGTGTGCTCTCAGGTGGTGCATTGAATGGGTAATTCCCTTCTTTTTTTTTTAACTCTCTCTCTCTCTCTCTCTTTGTCTTTCATCTCAATGCTCGTTTTACATTTTGCACAAGGCTGCTAAGTCTGGGCTCCTCTGATGCACAAGGATCGACATGTGGTTTGTCCTCCTCTTTCTTTTTTTACTTGACTGGATTTTGACTTATCTATTAATGTATGTTTTGCTTGTTTCTGGCATCACTGGTGTTGATATTTTAGGTGTTCGAGTCCAGGAATAAGGTATCTGTCTTGCTTCTTTCTCTTCTTTTAATTTGAATCTAAATGTGGAAGGTGATTGATAGATTCTTAAGTGATATGTATGCTTCTGTATTAGGATTGATTGCTTCACTAAATTTGTTAAGGCATTAATTGTATACTAAAATCCTCTTTTTGATCCTTGTTTATGTAGAGAACCGTACCGTAACATCTCCATCTTCAGCTTCAGTTTCCTCTACAGCGTCAAGGCATAGAAGAAGTCCATGACAAAAGACAAAGTATTACGGGATAAGTCCGTATTGTTTGTGATAAGTCCCAATCTCCTTGTGAAAAGGACGAGTTGTATATTTTTAGGAGTTTAGCCTTATCCTGTTTAAAGGGGTCTCTTGTATTTATACCAAAGTTCATAAGTTAATAAAACCAAGTCAGTTCGACACCTAAATTCTACACTAAGAACACTAAAGATGCTGCTGCAAGCCTGGGAAATTTCCACGATGATAAGGCTCTCAAGAAGAGGCTTGGTGTGAGAGAAGGCTCTCAAGAAGAGCCTTGGTGTTTGTACTTATTATCGTGGAAATTTAGTGATTACCCTGTTGTCTTAGTTAATCTTATACCTTCCTTTTGGGTTAATCTTATATCTCAAGTCTTCTTACTTTGACGTCAAAATGGGTGTGTGGTTCTGTCACTGTACTCTTAAGGCTTCTTGAAATTGTCTTTACAATTCAAACAGACTAACTGATTTTGCTGTACTGGTTCAGGTGGGTGAAGACTGAGAAACTAGTTAAAACACTGTTTAGAGTTGCAATGTATACGTTGCAGATTATGTTTACAAAGCTATAGATGATCTGCCTTCCAGAGCTCATCCAATAACACTATTTGCTAGCGGTGTTATGGCCCTTCAGGTGGAATTGCTATGTTCTTTACTGGATTAGTCCATATTTATTTATTCTCGTAATGATCTTATTCTGTTGAATTGTTTTTCAGGTTCAAAGTGCGTTTCAGAAGGCATATGGGAAGGGTGATGTTCATAAGTCAAAGTACGTACTTTACGTATTTCCATTTGACTTCTTGATTTCCTTGTAGTAGCAATCAATCATAAGAACTGAGTTTTTCCTCGTTGCTTCTGGTAGCCAACCTATGACGATGCCTAATTTTGATTGCTCTTGTCCCTGTTGTAGCTTCATATGTTTATTTGCGGTAAATTTTTATGCCCTTCGGCACTTGTTAGAATAGTTACTGTTCTTGAATTAACATTCTAATTAACATTGCAGGATGTACAAGGATGATAGCATCATTCCGTCAGATGATTCTTTGGATTATGGTGCAAATTGTTCACACATGCGGGGATATGATAGTCCTCGGATAAAAGAGATCATGAGGCTTTATGTCACCATCCATAGGTTTTTTCTAGTTTCTCTGTTTCAACATGTGTTTTATGATTTTCTTTTCTTTTACCATCTTAGCATGATTAAGGTTTTTTTTGTTGCTGTTGTTGTTTTAGTGATCATGAAGGTGGAAGTGTTAGTGCTCACGCTGGTCACCTGGTATGTATTGCTACATGATCTTGCCATCAAGTGCATTTTTTTTTTGGTCTTGATACATGATAGTGTAACACTCTTAGTTTCTACTCCAACTGTTTCTTTTATAGACATGTCTGATGGTTCTGTTTTTGGCTTATGATGGTTTTACATGAAGGTTGGGAGTGCACTTTCGGATCCATATCTTTCATTTGCAGCTGGATTAAATGGTTTTGCTGAGACACTCCATGGCTTGGCTAATCAGGTAACCCCTCTAATTATCTCCTAAATGAATCTTCTATTGTTTGAAACTACAAGTGAGAGTTCGAAGAATGACTCTTATAAACTGCTAAATTTATGATGTTCAGCTAAATATTTTGAAATCTTAGTCTGTTTATTTTTGCATGGTCTTGCTACAGAAAGTTTTTCTGTGGATCAAATGAGTTTTCGAGGAATATGGAGAAAGTATATCAAAGGAACAGCTAAAAGATTATGTCTGGAAAACGTTAAACAATGGCAAGGTAAACCAAATTCAGTTCAGCCTTTCGAAAAGCTTACATGTTCTGAAATGAAAGCTGAGAGAAATAGACCATTTGTGATTTGTATTGCATGCTAATCACGGCAGGCCATAACTTAAACCATTGTATAGTTAATGACTAAAAGCTTTGCATTATGAATGTTGCCAGGAAACTTTAAATAAACATTTGTCTTGCAGAGTTTTCCAGGGTGGCCATGGTGTTGTAACGTCTTCAGGGGTTTCGTTCTTACACCTAACACTTCTTCTTCTTCTTCTTCTTCTTCTAACACTCAGTCTCTGTTTTCTTTTGTTTCTTTTCTAGGGTTTGGTTTCTAACACATGCTATTAACTTGTTGTTATGTTGTTTCAGGTTTTGGATGCTTCTCTCTTATAGATGAGACTATGAGAGTAATGGCTTTGATGGACACGCTTCTTCTTCTCTGCTAACGTCTTCTAGGGTTTTGTTCTTCCTCTTAACACCACGTCTTTTTACTTCTTTTCTTGTTTTGTTTTGTTCCTTAATGTTTCTGTCTTCGTTTTTGCAGGTCTTTTGGAAGCAAACCATGATCAAATCATCACGTATTACTAATCCATGCTATATTGTCTTCAAGCGTTCTCACAGGTTCCTTGCTCTAAAACTCATCTCTTCCATATTACAACCATAGTTACCACTGCTAATTTTCTTTTTGATGAGTTTTTCAGGTTTTCATGTTATTTTGGCGAATTGGGTTTTCTTTTGGCGTTGCCTTGTAGTTCAATAAATGCTCACTTACTTGTGTTTGTGCTATATGCAGGTGACTTTCTCCATTGCGATTTATTCTCGCCCAACCACTGTCTAAAATCAGACACGCCTTCAATGATTGATTTATTTGACTCAACTTTGCTCTCTCTCATATTAATTTTCACTTTGTTTTTTTTTTTTTTTTTGTTGATTTTAGGTTTCCGGAGGATTTTATATTACGATTGATCAGTGATTTGCTCGTTTGATTGTGTCGTTGTCAAGCGTGCGTCTTCTCTTTTGTTTGGTAGGTTTTATCTTTGCATTTTTAATTCCTACAGTTCTTAATACTACTTTTTTTTTGGTTGTTGTATATAAAGCTAACAAAATATATCTTCTCTCTCTGATGCAGATCGTGGTGGTGGTCCATGCACTGTGGGATTGCTCTTTGAATCTTATCTCCTCGTCTTGGTTCGTGTCTTCTAATTGCTACATCTTCTAATGACTTTATGAGATTTGCTATTGTGAGGTATGATTTGTTCAGTTTCCACATTCATATGATCATTCAATGTCTTTTTTTACAAAAAAAAAAGCCTAAGCTCCTCTGATGTGGTTTAATCATTCAGGTATTGCGTTCCTCTTTCTCTTTCCCCTTTTTTCTCTGTATCTTTCAACGTGCACATATCTTTAGCGTTTGATGATCCTTGTTTGATCTTTTTATGTTCAAGTCAAATTACATATCTCTGTTTCTTTGATGCAGACCATCGAGACACCGAGATTAATGTATTGGAGGGTTTGAAGAGAAGAAAAAACATTGTAGAAGTGAATGGTTTACGTATGATTTCTCCTGTGTCTTATTGTGTTTTTTTAGATTCTCTTAGATGTATTCACATTCACATGATCATTCGATGACTTTTTTTTGGGTGGTATGCTTAAGTTTGAGCTCCTCTGATGCACATGGCTGGCTGGACATGTGGTTTTATTATTCAGGTTTGCGATCCTCTTTCCCTTTAGTAATTTGATGCCGTCCCCTTTAGTAACCTGATGCACAACGCCATGTCTCTTCCCCCTTTTTTTCTCTGAATCTTTCATGCTGCACATATTTCTAGTGTTTGATCTTGTTATTATCTTCATGTAATTTTTTGCCTCTTGGATCTGTTATTTTAGATTGTGGAGGATGATTTGCTCTGTGGGTGATGGTTCTGATGGATCCTTGTCTTCTCTGCCCTACATCTTCAGGTAGTCTTCTTCCTCTTAATCGATTTTTTTTTCTATATAAGTGACATTACATATCTCTGTTTCTTTGATGCAGAGCATCGAGATTAATGTGTGTGAGGGTTTGAAGAGAAGAAAGAAACATTGTGAAAGTGAATGGTTTGCGTATGAAGCTAGAACCATACAAGGAGATTGTGTCTGCTGCTTTGTTTGACATTATAGCTCAGGTCACAGTTTCAAACACTTGTCTTACCAGTTTATGTTTCTCTATGTTCTGTAATTGCTGATTTACTTCAGATTTTTGTGCCTTTTTTCTTCAAGATGCAAGATGAGAGGCATGACTGGATTGCTATGAGAAACCTCATTTCTTGATCCATATGAGGTACTGATAACTGATCTTTCTTTATAGTTATAATTACTTGGTTAGAGATCCTACATTTTGAATATATCAAGTCCTCATTCTTCCCGTTCTAAGTGTGTTGACTTGATACAACCATTTGTTTTCATTATTTCAGGGTATACACTTTGAGGGGGCTTCTCTCGTGTTTGATGATAATAGATTGGTTATCTGATCTATGTAACCAGGGACAACGATCTTTCTCAGCAATTCAGATAAGCTTCAAATGCAGAGCTCTACCGACCTGGTATGCTTGAAAATAATGTTTTTTGTTGGAGCTATATTGCACTTTGGCCAGAAAACCAATCATCAGAAACGTGTGAAAAGGTAAGTCATAAGTGACATTCTTAACAAACCATTTTGATACCCAAATGTGGTCTCGCGTTCCTCTCTTGTAATATGTGTTTCTTCATATGGTTATTGTATCACTAACTGCAGGGAAACGAGTATTGTTCTGACCTGCTTCAAGATCTTCATTTGAATTCACTCACGACTCCTGCCATTGGCTTGAATGAGTATATTCCCTCGAATCACTTTCATTTTTTAATTTGAATCAGAATCTTTGATCATTTCGTTTCTGCTGATTTGGTGCATCTCTTTGCAGATGCTTGACTACAATGTACACGGCGGTGAGAGGAGCCTCTCTCAGACATTTCATCCAAACTTAATCAACTCACATCAAATACTTGTGTGTTCTGTTTTTTCATTTTTCTGCAGGGAACCTCAATCGTGGTCTCTCCATGCTTGATAGCTACAAGCTGTTGAAGCAAGGCCAAGACTTGACCGATAAAAAGACTTTTTCATTTTGTGTGCTCTCAGGTGGTGCATTGAATGGGTACTTCCCTTCTTTTTTTTTTTTTAACTCTCTCTCTCTCTCTTTGTCTTTCATCTCAATGCTCGTTTTACATTTTGCACAAGGCTGCTAAGTCTGGGCTCCTCTGATGCACAAGGATCGACATGTGGTTTGTCCTCCTCTTTCTTTTTTTACTTGACTGGATTTTGACTTATCTATTAATGTATGTTTTGCTTGTTTCTGGCATCACTGGTGTTGATATTTTTGGTGTTCGAGTCTAGGAATAAGGTATCTGTCTTGCTTCTTTCTCTTCTTTTAATTTGAATCTAAATGTGGAAGGTGATTGATAGATTCTTAAGTGATATGTATGCTTCTGTATTAGGATTGATTGCTTCACTAAATTTGTTAAGGCATTAATTGTATACTAAAATCCTCTTTTTGATCCTTGTTTATGTAGAGAACCGTACCGTAGCATCTCCATCTTCAGCTTCAGTTTCCTCTACAGCGTCAAGGCATAGAAGAAGTCCATGACAAAAGACAAAGTATTACGGGATAAGTCCGTATTGTTTGTGATAAGTCCCAATCTCCTTGTGAAAAGGACGAGTTGTATATTTTTAGGAGTCTTAGCCTTATCCTGTTTAAAGGGGTCTCTTGTATTTATACCAAAGTTCATAAGTTAATAAAACCAAGTCAGTTCGACACCTAAATTCTACACTAAGAACACTAAAGATGCTGCTGCAAGCCTGGGAAATTTCCACGATGATAAGGCTCTCAAGAAGAGGCTTGGTGTGAGAGAAGGTTCTCAAGAAGAGCCTTGGTGTTTGTACTTATCATCGTGGAAATTTAGTGATTACCCTGTTGTCTTAGTTAATCTTATACCTTCCTTTTGGGTTTTCAGGTGGCAGCGAGACATTCTGTGTTATGCAGGCTCTCCAAGATCTCAAGTCTTCTTACTTTGACGTCAAAATGAGTGTGTGGTTCTGTCACTGTACTCTTAAGGCTTCTTGAAATTGTCTTTACAATTCAAACAGACTAACTGATTTTGCTGTACTGGTTCAGGTGGGTGAAGACTGAGAAACTAGTTAAAACACTGTTTAGAGTTGCAATGTATACGTTGCAGATTATGTTTACAAAGCTATAGATGATCTGCCTTCCAGAGCTCATCCAATAACACTATTTGCTAGCGGTGTTATGGCCCTTCAGGTGGGATTGCTATGTTCTTTACTGGATTAGTCCATATTTATTTATTCTCGTAATGATCTTATTCTGTTGAATTGTTTTTCAGGTTCAAAATGAGTTTCAGAAGGCATATGGGAAGGGTGATGTTCATAAGTCAAAGTACGTACTTTACGTATTTCCATTTGACTTCTTGATTTCCTTGTAGTAGCAATCAATCATAAGAACTGAGTTTTTCCTCGTTGCTTCTGGTAGCCAACCTATGACGATGCCTAATTTTGATTGCTCTTGTCCCTGTTGTAGCTTCATATGTTTATTTGCGGTAAATTTTTATGCCCTTCCGCACTTGTTAGAATAGTTACTGTTCTTGAATTAACATTCTAATTAACATTGCAGGATGTACAAGGATGATAGCATCATTCCGTCAGATGATTCTTTGGATTAGAATTAGAATTCCGTGGTGTTCCCAGTAGTATTGATATAAGTGTAATATGTTTGACAGTTTGAATAAAAAAGAAAAAGTGATATTAAACAAGAAACTTGGGGAAGTGACTGAACATAATATTTCATATAAGAGGCAAGAATTCACAGAGTAATGCCAAGAAATGTATGATTACAGACAGCTTTTACATTATAAGAACATCCGAACAAGTCTTACACAAAAAGACCAAATCTTTCTTCTTCTCTTGTTGAAGATCGTTGAAGAGTCTTGACTTAAGACCACCATGGAGCATCACCGGTCCTAAAGTCAGTTTCCACCCATGGAACAAAAAGAACCTTCCCAGTATCATCTATGTCAGCGTGAGCCAACGCTAGCGACTGCTCCATGAAAATAAGTTTAGTTTAGAAGGTTCATTTTAGAGATACGCAGAAAGAGAGAAATGTAATTCATTTGACTGACCAATGGCGCTGGACCTCTAACGACTCTGCCTTGGGCGTTGTATTGGGAACCATGGCAAGGACATAGAAACTTGTTCTCAGCTTTGTTCCATGGGACAACACATCCAAGATGAGTGCACACTGCATTGATACCGTATGTTGCTAGAGTCTTGTCGTTCTCCACAACTAGGTAAGTCGGATCTCCCTAAAACATCATAAAATCCACACCCATTGAGATGCAATAACTTTTACTAAGATCATGAAGCAGTGTTTCAAGTAAGGCTAAATATCCTGTTCATCTTCTTATAGTACTAATGGACTTCTTTTTACCTTCAATCCTTGGGTGAGGGTTCTATCACCGGGACCATGAGTCTTAAGCCATTCCGTTGCAAGTACATCGTTACCAAGTGCATCCTTGGCTGGAGTACCACCACCCCCACCTCCGGTACTACATTTTTCAAAGAAACGTAGAGATTGGAATCAAAAACAATGAATTAAAAGAAACTCTCTATAAAACTTCATTGCCCTGACATCTCAGTAACACCAAAGAAGCCATCCAGTGATTCATAGCTACATATTGGATTGAACCAAAAGCTAGCAACATACAAAAGCAAATTCAAACTTCACCACTATACAAAGAGCCTAGATTTTGAACCCAATGCAGTCAATCTTCAAAAGATATATATATATATACTCTTAAGAAAGAGCAAAAATGTAAACTTTACCAAAACAAAACATAATAACAAAGACTCATCCTAAACAAAATCGAGGAACAGAGTAAAAGTGGTGAACTCACCCAGGAGGAACAAAGAAGGAACCGTAAGGGACAAGCATGTAGCCAGTAGGGAGAGAAAGAGCTCCAACAAGAAGAAGATTCAAAAGCTTTCTCTTTTCCATATCTGGAACTCTGTCTGCTGGAATACTCGACGCTTGACAAGCAATTCTCAACCCAGTCTTCTCCTTTTTTACCATTTGATGATTCGTCTTCGTTGGCTTCACGTACAACCCACGCGACATCGCCGCCATCAAAGCGCTTCTGCTCGAACCAAGCTGCACCCCAAAAAAAAAAACAAATCTTTTAAAAACCCATCACTCTAAAACTCGTAAATTCTCCCGATTGTTTCGATTTGAATGATCAAAAGAATGAACCTGAGTAGCAGGGGAAAGGGAGGAGGACGCCATTGATGTATTCATCGAAAGCTTTAGGCAAAAAAATGATAAAAGGGTTTCGGTCCGGAGGTTTTGATGTTGTGGAGGAGGATGACAAGTGGGATCACACAGAGAGATTTAAGACCACTGAAGAGAGAGAAGCAGATAAGGCACGCGCCAGCCTCTGCTTCCACATAGCCACATCCTTTCAGATTTTGGATTTCTTGATAATGGTGCTTGTTAATGGGCTTTTAACGGCCCAATAGAGAAACTTAATGGGTTATTAGCAGCTATCTATTAGGGCCTATATTCTCAATGGTTTCTCTATCTACCCAAGCCTCCGGAATTGAATTAGTGATCAAATGTATTGTTTCATAAACTCAACATAACAGTCTAGGAGGATGTGCATGGTTCTTGCGTCATGGCTTGGGTATTGTTACTTTACATAGCAGAATATATTTCTCTTGTTTAACCAATATGTTCTTGTTTACATATCTTAGCCTTAGCCATTGCCATATTGCAAGGTTGCTTGTAAAGGGTAATATATCTACACTTCAGATGGAAAACATAAAAGATGTTTGAGTGTATACACATGTACTCATCTAGTTCTTACAATTTCTAAGTTATGTAAAATAGACCTAGGTATAATTTTATCTTTAGTGGGCATCAGCCCATATGAAATTTAAAAGATATATGTAGTATTAGTAGTACTGTAGGAGTATTTGATTAAACAAGAGGGAAAAGGTAAAGAGAGAGACAGAGGGATCGGAGTCAACGAAGCAAATTAAGATGATATGATGAAATGTTGTGCATGGCGTGAGACTCTGCGAGACATGCACTCATCACGTGCTTGCATGTGTGTCTCTTTGCTTTCTCTCTTTTCGTTTTGTTTATTCCTTAGTTCATTTCAAATAGATGATCCCCCAATACATTATTTTCTTTGTGAATCGCCTAATCAGTTTCACATTATTAATTATTAGGTACGTAAAATATGAAAATCTCCTCATATCGATCCGGTGCAATTCTTGCCTTGAATCTTTCACTAGCTACTAGGAGTATTAGATTTAATAGTCCAATGTTTATATTTCAAATTTAATCATATATTTATAAGATTATAGTGTCTTTTGATGATCACAAAGTTCGTACTTACATGCAAATATATCATGTATAATATATACACGTATAGTTCTCAAGTTCTCATAGCAAGATGATGGAAATGTATTATGGAGAAAAACATTCATAAGCTTTTTGACCCATTTATTATGTTTAAAGTCTCGGGTTTAGGTCCAATATAATAAATGCATGCATCCTAATAATACCGGTTTAATATTTATGAAAAAATTATTGGAAAAAATGTTATCTTTTCTATTCATATGATTTAGAGTTAATGGCTGCAAAAATAAAACTTGCATATAGCTATTGCGTTTATTACATACAAACAAAAGTGTACGAGACTAGTGCTTTTAAAATGATCGACATAACTGATACTATATAACAAACAATCGGACAAAATAAATTTGTAAAGTAATACTATTGAAAATTCGTTTTTTTTTTTTTATTGAAAATTCGTTTTATACCAATTAAAATGGTTAATAATGACTTTTTTGGTCGGCTCTATTTTGGTAATGGTTTAAAAAAGCATAGCATTCGAATGTTCTTTTTAAATAGTTTTTTCACGGAAAAGGAATACAGTAATGTGTTATACATACAAAACTTTTAAAGAAATGAAAATGAAAATTTTAATTGCGGAGTGCTTTGAGGCTTTCCCTTTATCCAATGCATTCTATCTTTCTTGTCCTCTTTCCAACAATGCATCGTATCTCAGACGCAGACCTTATTTAAAGTAAGATTGTATCATAATTTAGATTTTTTATAGTTTTACTTAGATTTTATAGTTTTTACTTGGACTTAGTTCACATATTGACACTAATTTATGGTACATAGCATTTCACTAAGTAATAGGTAAAATTTGATTTTATTCTGCATTAAGTCTTCTCTCATGGTTTTCCTGGATTAGAGTATACCTTAAAGAATTTTTTTTTTAATATAGTAGGATTATATGAAAAGCTTACTAAAAAGCATGCCCCTTGTATTCCATAAGCATAAGCATCAAATTTTAGAATTAATCTTTATTTTTGTAATTTATTTCCTTTCTATGAAACATTATTTCTTTGGTGTGCATACTTTATATATATAAAAAAAAATCATAAGACAAATTGCAAGATATACTAGACACATATTAATGGATCATCACAAATTTTATAAAATTTTAAGGTATTTATCATTTGGATTTGAGATGAAACTACTCATATTCATATCCTAGTTCGGAATATTTGAAATTTATATATCCTGCTACAATTAGTATACTTGGAAATAGTTTACCTATGATATGATATTATGCATATATAGAAAGATGAATAATAGTATAAACATAAAAACCATATATATATAAAAAGATGGCGCAATGTTGAAGCAAGGCACCCCAAGGCAAAGAACTGAGCTCATAAAGTCACTGAGGCTTCTCCTAAATATTCGTCTGCTCTCCTTTTTATCTTTCGTTATGTTTCAAATTATTAAATGGGTAAATTAAAAGGAAAAAGCACCTCCCATGCTTTATAATTATATGTACACACACATGACACAAGTATATACTATTGCAGTTTTGAGTCATACGAAGTTTAGAGAGAAAACTATACATAAATCCACGGATTATGTCTAAAATAGATAATAATCAAAGTTGTTAACGACAAAAGATAAACTAATAATCTTGAATTTATCAACCCCCTCTCCATTAGTCAATTTCACAATTAACTATCAGTTACTTGCAATCTCCGTTATCAACATATAATCTTTACTATATGTATGTATGTCGAAGCTTTGGATTCCACGGGAAATTACAAAACTCATCGGATTCAATCATTCATATTACAATAAACAAACCACCTCTCTTCTTTATACATTTGGTAACTACATACATAGAGAGAGATTAGAAACTCGTGCAAGTTGCAACATAGTATATCATTAAGGTTTTCTTAGTTTAAACCTTTCTTGTGTTGATCATGATGAATCCTTGTGGCTATTAGATGACCGGTCAATGCAAATCTCTCTAATCTACAGAAAGGTTTCCAATGATAATCAACTTATTATTGACACGTATTAGTCGAAATGTAATACTAGCATATATATTAATTGGATAACATATACATTAACTAGTCATGTAATTGAAAACTTTGTAACGTAATGTCATGATGATTTGGTCTTTGCATCTCACTCTGTTCCACACATTTTAGCAGGGAATTAAAATTGTATTTCGTATCTTTATTGTTGTCGATATATATGTTTGGGATGGGTGTACTTCTCTGTTGCTTAGACTTTTTTTGTTTTGTTTTTGGTAGCTACGTACGAACCAATTAATCATCACAAAATAGAAAATCACCAATGAAATAGGGAAGTGGTTTTAAAACAAAGAGTATCCAGTGTAATCCATTCTGATCTAGCTAGGTTAATTACGTACAAACAATTCAAAGAGACTATGATCCTTATTGTTACTTTCTTCCATTATTGTTTAATTTGCAGTTGCATTATTGTGTAATGTATGGATCGGAAAGTAAGAAAATAAAAACAAAGCAAAGAAGTATCATACTATTAAAGTTCAAACAAAGTACATGTGGCCCTTGAGATTTTGGGTGTTATACTCTTTGAATCTTCACTAATTTCATTCAATAATTAACTCTTCTTAATTCTTTTGCAATTTCCTAAGCTAAAACTACAAGTGTATCATCATCAACCGGATTTAAAACTTGTAAATGCATGTTGTTAAAAGATTTTTTTAATATATTAGTATCATAATACAATAATTTTCTGTTGTTTACTAGCTAATAATACTCCCAAAAGCCAAAACTAATAAGCTTTTTTATCTTACGTTACCAGCTTTTTTTTTCCTCCTTACATGTATGTATGTTTGTTAGGTCAGTCAATGCTTTCTTTTTCATTTCGTTCACATCTAGATTTTCAAATATATTCCAATGTTTTCATTGTTATCTCGTCTACAAATAGACAGTAAAAGATAAAAGTAAAAAAAAAAAAAACAAAGTTGTTCAAGTGGCGTTTTCACATGGCAGTTTGTTCATTGACTTCTCAATTTTTTTCTTTATTGACTTGAAAATTTAATCGATAAATATATATGTTGGGAAATTCAAAACCTAACAAAAGGTTAGTACAAAGACTTAAGGACAAGGAAAAAAACAAGCTGTCACAACCTAATTAACAATGTATGAGACTATATGACGATTAAAAAAAACAAAGACTTAGATTTCAAAAGTTAATCAATGTTTTTAACTGAGATTCTAAAGTGACGAATCTTTTAATGGGGTTTTTTATGAATAAAACTATACACCTACTATGTAGTATGTACATAAGCTCTATTAATGAGTAATGACAACGTCAAGCGGTAAAATGTTGTGAAGAAAGAAAAAATTACAAGTAAACTTACAATAGAACTTTAGGACATTAGATTAAGAATCATTCATTTGGAAGATATAAGGTTTGGTATTTACTAAATTCATAGAAAATAAGCTATGTGCATCATGTTCTAAACTATATATATATATATATAGATGATTTAAACTTTAATAAAATGTAGCTATATTTAAAATTGCTTTATAATTCTATAAATAACTAGGTCTCTGAAACTTCCACACCCACATGACTTTTAGAGGTGTATATTCAATCTGATGGATTTTAGTTTTTATGAGATTTTAAATAATTTTGATGATTTTAGGGAAGTTGATATGATTTATTGTAAAAAACTTTCAAATCCCATCTAAAACCATGAAATTTGGATTTCTGTATTTTTAACTAAAGAATCATCTCCCAAAATCCCTAAAAATTATTAAAGTTTAAACCCACAAACTGTTTTGAATAATAGTGGATTTTAAGATAAATTTTAAATTATTAGTTCAATAACCGTGGATTTTATGAAACTTTTTAAAATCATGATTCAATGACATAGGATTTTTAAATTTTACACGAATAACTTTAAACGTCAAGTTGAAAATACACCCCCAAAGTAACTTTTGAGATTTACAATTGTTTTATAACTCTAAATTACTAATATTCAATTTTCTTTTTGAAGTTTATGATTTATCATCATTAACTTATAAAAAAGCATATAAAACTTAAAAAATATATTTTTAAAACATTTTTTGTTTTCTAAAACTTGCATATGTAGTATATGGTTATAATGCAAACAGATAATATTAATACAGATAATTTTTGATAAGTTTTTTTAATCTATAATAAAACCTAGAAAGAAGAATCTACTTTAAGTTGAAAAAGATTTAAATTTATCTTTGTTAGAATCTACTAACTCTTATTAATGAGAAAAAAAATCGAATAATTATAAAGAGACCATAATCATAATAATATCATAAGTTAATTACCCGAAGTGATGATAATAAATAAATGAGTAAAATATCCCTCAAAAGACCAAAACCATCTCTCTCTCTCTGAGTCGCAATAAAGACAACTTCTCTCTTTTAATTGTCTCTCTGTCTCTCTCTGGTTCATCTTCTTCTTCTTCTTCTTCTTCTTCTAACACAATAAAGGAGGAAGCTTGAGAGACTCATCATCAAATCAAAATAGATTCAAAAATGGAGTTTCATCTTGAGCACCCGCTCTCACATTCTTCTCACCACAGTAACTCATCAAACGACGACGACACAGACGATGAAACTTTACCACACTCTTTGTTCCTCGTCGAGTTTCAACACATGCCTTCTTCTCATTACTTCCATACCCTCAAGTCCTCTGCTTTTCTTCTCTCTAATCGAAACCACTCCATTTCTTCAATCATTCAGGTTCTTTCTTCTCAAGATTCTAACTTTACTCTGTAATTTTCTGAAAAAAACTAAACTTTATTTGGAAAAATGAATCGCAGTATTCAAGAAAATTCGACGACCCATCTCTGACGTATCTTGCTGTGAATTATCTAGATAGGTTCTTGTCTAGTGAAGATATGCCGGTAAACAAAAAACAGTATCTTCCGACAGAATCTGTGTCATCTTAGAATTTGACTTAAACATGTTTCTTTATTATATGTTAAAAACAGCAACCAAAGCCCTGGATTCTCAAGCTTATCTCTCTTTCTTGTGTCTCTTTGTCTGCCAAAATGAGGAAGCCAGACATGTCTGTTTCTCATCTTCCGGTAACTTTTAAAAAGACTGAAGAATCTTTTACATTGTGAATGTTTTTTTTTTTGTGTCTCACTGTGAATTTTTTCAGGTGGAAGAAGGTGAGTTTTTTTATGCTCAGATGATAGAGAGAATGGAGAATGTCGTTTTAGGAGCTCTTAAATGGAGAATGCGCTCTGTTACTCCTTTCTCCTTTTTCGCCTTTTTCATCAGTCTCTTTGAGCTCAAAGAAGAAGATTCTTTAGTAACAAAACATTCCCTCAAATCTCAAGCCATTGATCTCACTTTCAATCTTCAACAAGGTATAAACTAAACTGACTGTTTTCTTCAGTCACAAATCACGTCTCTCATGAATGTGTCTAAAACTCTTGTTTGAAAAAAACAATGCAGATATAAGATTCCTCGAGTTTAAACCATCGGTGGTTGCAGGGGCAGCACTTCTCTTTGCTTCTTTCCAGCTCTGTCCTCTACAGTTTCCATGTTTCAGTAACAGAATCTGCCAATGCACATATGTAAATAAGGTAATTAAAGTTATTTACCGAAAGTAAAAAAAATGATCTCATGTCGATGCTGAGCGAGGCATTAAACATGTTTTGCAGGATGAGTTAATGGAGTGTTACAAAGCAATACAAGAGAGAGATCATATAGTTGAAGAAAACGAAGGAAGCAATGAGACAGCAGTAAATGTGCTTGATCAGCAATTCTCGAGCTGTGAAAGCGATAAGAGCATCACAATCATAGCTTCCTCACCTAAGAGGAGGAAGACTAGTAGTATTACTCGTCGATGTTAAGCTGAAAAAGGCGGTTTATGGTCAAACATAACCCCAGATGATTCAATATCACTTGGCTACTTAAAAAACGAACCACTTCTTCTGGTCCCCTATATGAAAACGACACTTGCTTCTTTCCTTTCTCCATCCTTCATCTTCTGCTTCATTCATAATAAGCCATGGGAAGACAAGAGAGAGTAGTGATGAATGATCAAAGACGAAATCTCGGGTTCCGTTCCATTTCTTGTTCCTTTGGACCACAAAACACACACAAAACTCAAAATAATCAAATCTGTAGTAGTTATCTATCTACCTGTCTACTACTTAATCTATATCATGTTCTGTATTTTACAGTTTTGGTTTGTTGGAGTAAAAAGTTGTTTCACTTGGGGTGGGGGTGAGAGGAATAATCAATAAATATTGTTCTTGTCTAGTATATATAACCTATGGTTTATGTTATATCAATCTATATATTGAATAATGGTGGTCACGAGTGAAAAATGTAGGATTCAATTTACTACACAGGAATAAGATTTTGTCTTATGAGACTTCGTTATCCGAGTTATATGGATCCAGTTGCCAGTATCTCTGTTGCAGGCACGCAGGCAGGCAATATGATACCCCCTCTGGACCACTTTTTTTTACAGTCTTTCAAATCATTCAATTGCTTTTGCTCCCCTACTGTGTAAATCAATCCCTCCCATATTACTACTAACCCATATAAGAACAAGTCAAGCCCATTAGTAGAAACAAATTCCAACATTAGAGATGACCATCCGGTTTACCCAAACCCAAAATTGTACCGAAAACCGATTGGACTTTCTGCTAGACATAACAACACGTTCAAGATTTTTTCTCAAAGAGACGACAGATTCACAAAAGTCTGTTTGCAATATATCTCAGACAGTGCTGTAAAGAATGTATAACATGGTTTCCAATTTCAGACATTTATTGAGAAGCTAAAAGAAAGAATCAAAAGCTTCTGATGTAAAATTGATAATGCACAACAACAACAAAACACAAAGCTGAAGATGATGACATAAAAGGGAAGAAGATATTATATATGTATATATAGCATCTTCATTGTTTACCTCAGCAAAGGAAATCGCAGCCAACGGAAGAGAACAACAGATCCATATACGGTCCAAGTGATCAGATAGGTCCGAGAGTTCCTTCACTTCGACTTCTTCGCATAGAGAGATCAGACCTCAGACTAGACAATCTATCGCCAGTAGCAACGTGATAATAACTCTCGTAAGCAGCTGGAGATACTTTGTGTCCCACAGGTGGTAGACGGCTGCTTCTCTCCTTTGACCTTTTTGGCAAAGCTGATGATTTACGAGCTGTGGAGGATCCAGGTTTGTGAGAACTGGATGCACCATGGCTACTCTTCCGGCTACTGTTTTTGAGCTCTGACCTGAGACCTCGGTCCAGCTGATGAGAGCTCGTACCGAGACGAGCATCTTTAGTGCCTTGTCTGTTATAGTATACCAAATTTGGAAGGAGCCCCAAAAGGTATTTTCTCAGCTGTTCATCACCAACATTCTTCTGTGCAGGGTTACCTTCCAAGCTTATAGCCTGAAGAGAACTGTAATTTGCAGCCAGCTGACCAAGACACTTGGTGGTTGAAAACTTATTAAAGCGTAAATCCAAGACCGTCAACTTCAAGAGGCGATGAAGACCCTCAATTTCGCTGATTTTGTTCCCAGCTAGGTATAGTTCCTTCAGAGAGGAACAAGAAGCCAGACCTAAGTCAACAAAGAGGAAAGAAAAGTGAAATACATTATACATCAAACATGGTTTTCATATAAAAGCAGATAAGTAGAGAATGTAGATGAGCAAAGGTCCAGGCCATACCATGACCAAGTCTCAGTATACGGTTGTAACTCAAATCTAATACTCGTAGCCGAGTGAGTTCACGTAGGCCCTCAATCACCGAGATGCTGTTCTTCGACAAATTCAATGCATGTAGTCCTCGAGGAAGAGCACCAGCGGTTATCCTAACTGGAAAATGTATTGAGATCAGTAAAATAGAAGCAACAAAATTATAAAAAAAATCAGTGTGTGAAGAAGATTAGCAAAAGGGGAAAATATAGCTACCTATTGCATTTCCTGAGAGATTGAGAACTCTCAGACCAACAAATGCACTGAGGAATGGTATCACAACCAGGCCATGACTAACTAGCTGGGCTGTGGTTGCAGATGCACTTAGAGAGGATATATACTTTTTCGCAGCTTCCATTCCAGGAGTTAACTTGATGGCATCTACTTTAGCAGATGCTGTTGCCGGCTCATTCAACACGACAGCTTCTCTTGGCAACTCATCGTCATACCCTGTTATCTCATCAGCTTCCTCAGACAAGTTTACATGCTGCAGGTCATTGACCCAATCCTCAATACGCTTGAACTTAGAATCCTTTACTGGATATTCTGCTTGCTGGTTTGATGTCTCTCCTTCAAGGAACTTCGTTAAATTTAGCTCATCTGTAGGTGGTACTATCCAATCTTTAGCCAAAGAAGAATAATCATATGCATCATCATATCCATCTTCCCTGAGATTTTCCTTGTTGTTGTCATCTCCAGATTTATGCATATCATAGTCCCGATCTTGCTCTTGCTCTTGCTTAACCTCTTCATCAGTCTCATGGACAGATTTATCTGTTTGGCGCATTTCTAGAGCTCGGAGGTCATCGGAGGATCTAGAGTGATGAGAAGAATATTTGAAAGCTGAAGATTTCTCTGACGCAGAGTCAGCAATATTAGGCATTGAGTTCGACCTCACCATCAAAGGTGAACCATGAGGTGTTTGGCTGTTTGAGTTGTCCATCTGCTCACCATATAAGGAGGTATCATCGAGCTGACGGCTGTCTTTATCAGTATGATGAAGATCTCCAACCGAGAAGATAGATCCATTGAGTGCTTGATTGGAACCCTGGTAAGCAGAAACTGAAGCTGGAGGAGCTTTCTCATGCAAATTAGGACTTCCTTCTACACGCTTGCTGCTCCCTGCCTCATGAGACTGTTGTTCAAGAGAATTCGGAGAAGTAATCCGATCAGTTCCATCATCTGTTCCATTCTCTGTGGCATCCCTCCCATCCAAGTATAGTTCATTTCCATGAGACTGACTCTTTTTTAGTTGCTGTACCTGCTGTGCCCCAATCTCATGCTCAAGAATGCCACTGGGCTTAATTTCCTCAGATTTCCAAACACGCTCAACAGCAGCAGAACCAGCAGCTGGCTTGCTGTTTTCACTAGCAGAAGCAATGTTTCTCCCAAATAAGATTGAGCTCAGTCCTTTCGATTTAGACCCATCTTCTCTGATCAGTCGTTCTGAAAACCCTTCAACAGATTTCTGCATCACCAGAACATAGGAACAGATTAGCTTTCTCTTATCGAACAAAGCAATCTTGTCCTGAGAATGTAATACAACCGTTCTAAAGACAAAAAGGCGACGATGCTACAACTTACCTTAGGTTTATGGCGGTTGATGTGAGCGTTGAAGCATGAAAACCTGACCATTGTGTCAAACTTAATAACATCGAACTACATCACCCGTTAAAACCAACACAAACAAAAAAAAAACCAAAACCAAACCACAAAAAAAACCGTTCTTTAATTTACAACCACAACTAGAACAAAAAAGATCAAGTTATGTTTTTTCTTTTTTTTATTTTTTTTGGCACAAATAAGAGAAGGTTGCTGTAAGCTTTTAGAGGTTCATGTGGGCGGGCGTAGTAACGTTAGCCGTAATCAAGGGTAAGACCCTCAGAAACACGACGGAGTCTCCAAATGATTGATGCTAGAGAAATCCTTGGAAGAGAGAGTGAAGTCACCACTTCAAGGCCACCCCACACCTGCGCAGAGGTGCGAGAAGCACACGTCTTTGCAGAAGCGGCCAGAGTGAAGAACAATTGTTTTCGAGCTTAAGAAAGCCCACTCCTTTTGAATTCCCCAATTAGAGTTACGTCACCCACCTGATGAAACAAAAAAAGATCAAATTTTTTTAACACAAAGCTAAGATCTTGCAATTCAGATTACAAAACACGATGTTGGAACAAAAAGGTTATAGAGCAAAGAAAAAGGAAAAACATATTATACATAAAGATCAACTTTTTAAGACATACCGACAAAAATCAAATCAACAACCGTTGCACGAAATTAAGGTCAACAAGTTCACAGAACAACAAGAAAATCCGCAATAACGAAACACGAACGAGTGATAAATATAGCATCAGATACGTAACCGTCGTCAGAACATACACACAGAATCGGAGAACAGTGGAATCGGGATAGATAGAGACAGACAGAGAGAGAGACGAAGAAGAAGAAGAAGAAAGAGATTCTCACCACAGAGGAAACGGATTGAGAGAGGATTGATTGATTGATTAAGCGAAAAGATTCAAAATCAGTTTTTGCAGAGAAACCAAAACAAAAAAAAAGTTATTATCTTCAAACTTTGAGGCAAAGCTACGCTAACCCTAAAAAGGAACCTTTTTTGGCCGAATCAAAAAATTGTAACACCCACAAAACTAGTCAACGGCTCTGATTTTTTCTCATGTGACGAAAAACTCCTAGTCACTCGTTTTTATTTTTTATTCTTAATAGTCCTTCTAAACCGGCTTATCAAAAAATATTTTGGGCCTAATTTGAGCTTTTTAAAATAATAAATGGGCCTTGCTTTTGTTTATTTTGTAATACACAAACTCGATCAATCCTGTCAAACAGGTAACGGCCATTAGATTACTGCTCAATGCTGGTCACGCTGTGTTCTCTCTTTGGGGACCATATATATTAGTTACCAAAATGAAGGGAGCTCTAACTTTTCTTTTACCAAATTACACCATGTAACTTTTTCTTTTCACATCCTAAACCGGTTTCATCATATATCTATACAAACCGGAATCTCCTAATCTTCGCTTTTGTACCTTAAACTCAATCCATAGAAGAGCTACTAGATTCGTCTGTCTCATCATCGTCCCCACTTAAACTAGAGGCCAATTCCACGCCAGACCTACAAAGATATAAAAGTAGGGTATATATAATAAGCCAATCTGATCTCTCTTTGGGACAACAAAAATGCATTTACAATGGTTTTACTAACCCATTTATCTGGCCTTCTCTTTCTAGAATCTCGCTGTATGATGATTTTGGTGCATAATCTTGCTGAAGATAGCCATCTTTCACTCGCTTTGTAACCTATTAACAAGTGTTTAAAAAAGTCAGACCAAGAACTTGGCAGAGCCTTCACACTTCGTTAAATAGTTTAACCATCAAACTCACCAGCGGTTCATCAGTCGAATGCAATTTCTCTCTATGTGTAATCGTTTGATTCCTCTCTCCGTGAAACTTTCCCGCCTTTAGAAAGAGATATCACACAAACACACAACTCATATTTCCATAAAAAGGGCATAAAAGGAGCCTAATAGACATGGAACTCTTAGAGAAATATTTACCATCACAGAAGATGGACCTCTATCTATAGAGTCAGGGGATCGGCTTCTACTCGGAGGCAACAGCTTTGAAGATTTAGTTAGATATCCGGTCTTGTGTCCACCGTTGAAAATCTTTTTATCGTAATTATGAGTTTGATTGGTTTTAATATTGTTTCCAGGAAGATTATCGAAGTTGGCAATCATATTGTTTCTCGAACCTTCAGCCCAACTTTTGGAGCTTATTCGACCCTTCTTGTTGTTAGTTACCGGGAGTTCTCGTGGTGAACCATTGAATGTCTCTTGAAAGGGTTTGTGGTTAGGGACAGTATTATAGAAACTGGGAGAAGGGGATTTCAGTCTTGGTTCCCCAAGACTCTTTCTGTCTCTTAGACCAGGCTCCATTCCAATCATTATGTTGTCATCATCCTCCTCCTCCTCCTCCGAATCTGGATCTGGCGAATGCATCTTCAGTTTACGAGTTAACTCATAGCTCTATAGAGAGATACAGAAAAGTATTAGAATACAATATTAATACCTCAGAGAATGTGAAGGCAGATTTATATTCTAGTTTCTTATCTCTATGGGTGTGTAATATATAAGAAGAAAGCTTCTAAAAGTTCACTTACAGGACCAGGATTAAAGCTCTTCCTCGTTCCAAGTAAATGTGGAGGGTGAGGCCGTCTTTGATTCCCAACATAGATTGGCTCTGACAAAACAGTTGATAGAAAAAGCAATCAAATCCGACTGGACATGGGTAAAGGCATTCACAATCTGACACACGAAGAAGATGATTTTAGCTTTTTCTGAAGCACTCACTCAATACTCATAACATCATTAACCAAAAGATCTAAGGTAAAGTTGAAAGATTTTATCATGACTCACCTTGAACTATAGCATTAGTTTGAGGCTCAAATGCACCAGGAGGAAGAGGATCAAATTGAATCCCCAGAGGTGGACCATCCTCTTGGTATTGTCTTCCTAATTGTCTCTTTACAGCTGTGATAGAAACATTCTCACTCGCTCTCTTCACTTTCAAGTATCCCGAAGGCTTCTTATACTCATAGCTTCTCATAACATGAGGATGCTGGATAACGTCATTATGCGTAACATATCTAGAACTTTCCACATCGCGGATTCCATCTTTGCTAGAGACAAGATTCTTGTGTAATGATGAGCTACGTTCAGAAGATGTACTATCTTCACCATCAGCATTTCCCATGTAAGATCCCCCATAAAGCCTTTGACTTTCAACTTCCCTAGGTTTCGTGTTCCAATAATCCGTTTGCTTAGTGCTACCACATGAATCCTGTCGAAGCCCGCTTCCACGATCCTGAAGAACAATGCTTGACCTATCTTGGCTCCCGATGTTGGTCCCATCTTCTTTCACAGAACGTTTGTCTTTTAACCTTCTATGACAGAACCAACCAGAAACTTGCTTCTCAGTTAATCCTATTTCCTCTGCCAACTTACCCTTCATTTCTTCCGTTGGATACTTATGCTCTGTAGAACAAAAAACAAATCACACACATGTAAAGCACATATATAAACCTTGGCATAAAGGAACATATGCAAATAACAAAGCCATAAATTACCATTGTAGAAATTCTCCAGCGTCATAACTTGGATAGGAGTCTTAAGCTTCCGTTTTTTGCTGTTTTCTGTAGACGCTTTATCCCCATCAGCGGGTGCCTCGCCTGAATCTGTCAAGAAAGAGCACATTTAAAAATGGTGAAACTTGGACACCTTCCTTTCTCTATCAAACAACCAAAGATATGTAACGCATGGACACAATTGAATAATGCTTTGTGTTTCCAGAAATGCTGTAAGTAGTTTGGCAATTGAGGTAACAAAATCTACACAAGTTTCACATAAAAAAGGGGTTTAATTTTCAGCAATTATGACCTTTCTTCTCTCATATCAGCCAAAATACACCTCTAAACCCAATCAAAACGAACGAAAGCTTCGAAATTTCTTAGCTTTGATAATATAAACACCATCATTTAAAAAAAAAAAAGGCTCAAACTTTCCAATGCCATGGGAGCTGCATTGTAATTTAACGAACTCGGGGATCATTTAAAAACTATTCTCTCACGTAAACTCGCAGGAAACAAGAAGAAAACAATTGAAAGAAGATGAAGAAACGAAATTATACCTGAGTTCATAAGTCAAATTGAGAATTCCCAGAGATTGAACAAAACCTAATCAACCCTTAAAAACCAGATTTTTATTTTCTTTCTTCAAAATTCTGATTTTCTCATTCGAGGAGAAGAAGAAGAAAAGAAAAACTCATCTTTGCAGACAAGTCTCTTTACAAAACCGGACTGATTTCAGTAAACCGGACTGATTCTGGTAAACCGGAACGAGAACGACTTGATACGGGTATGTAGAGTAAGAGAGGACGACAATTTGGGCCTTAATGGGCCTAAATTGGACAAGGAAAGAATAAGAAGAAGAGAGAGGCGTCGAATGTTTTTTTTTTTTTTTGTTGGGACGGAAGCAGCCATGGCTACAGCTTCAAGGTTTCTACGAAAATTGCCGAGGTTTCTCAAGCTTTCTCCAACCCTTCTCCGTAGCAATGGCGTAAGATTTTCAAGCAATCTGATTCAAGATTCCTTAAAGCCGTTGGATTCCTTCGGGCGAATAGGATCTCGAATCCGCAATGATTATTCAACTACAAGAAGCTTCTCCTCTTCTCAAGGTCCTGCTTCTGTCGATTACAGGTACTTTAAATTCCTCATTTTTTGAATCTGATTTCGCTAATTTCATGAAAATTTTTGTAACAAACGGGAAGAAGAAAACAGTTCGGTTTTGCAGGAGGATGAGTTTCACAAATTAGCTAACTTCACTATAAATGACCTTCTTGCGAAAATTGAGGTATTTAAAATAAAGCTGGAGCCTTTACTGTAAATGACCTTCTTGCTGTAGCTTATACTATGTGTATACTTACATGATTGTGGTTCAGGATTATGGTGATGATGTTCAGATTGATGGTTTCGACATTGACTATGGGGTAAAGATAAACTCTTTTTAAGCATTTAAGATCTTGTTCCTAGTTTTGAAGTCCATGTGTGCTTATTAAAGTCAGTTGTTTTGATGTTTTCCTATAGAATGAAGTTCTTACCCTTAAGCTTGGATCGTTAGGCACATATGTGCTGAATAAGCAAACTCCAAATCGACAAATCTGGATGTCTTCACCTGTGAGGTAAAGACTGATTCTTGCTTTTCCTCTTGAAAGTTGCTAACTTTAGATGTCTAAATGGAATTTGGCATCTGGATCATCATGTTCTGCTGTATCTTTGGTTATTGTATACTCATAATCTGTGGAGAAATGAAACCTTTTATGAATTTATATTATTTGTTTCTCTTGGCTTTTTGCTTGCACATCAATCTTTACCTCACAGGTGAAGATTGATTCTTGCTTTCCTCTTGAAAGCTGCTAACTTTAGATGTCTAAATGGAATTTCACATCTGGATCATCATGTTCTGCTGTATCTTCTGGTTATTGTATTTGTAATCTGTGGAGAAATGAAACTGTGTATGACTTTATATTGATGCTCTTGGCTTTGTGCAGCAACATCTTAGATTCACATTGATGTTCATCTTAGATTCACATTGATGTTCATCTTAGATTCACATTGATGTTTATCTTTATTCTTCCTTGTTTTTGTATTGTTTTGGTGCAGTGGGCCTTCTAGATTCGATTGGGACCGTGATGCTAATGCGTGGATTTACCGGCGAACTGAAGCAAAGTTGCATAAACTCCTGGAAGAGGAGTTAGAGAATCTCTGTGGTGAACCGATCCAACTCTCATAAAGAAGAAGGTTATACACAATATCTGTGAACGAAGGGATTTCATCTAGGAACTTGAAACTACTATAACCTCTATGTAACATCCAGAGGAATAAACAAACAAGGCACAGGACAAAGTTGTTTCAGTGTGAAACCCGATTAATGTTTGTGAATCTACTTTGAACAGTAATGTCTCATAGTGACCTGGTTACAACTCTCTTTGTTTAATCAGAGCTGAAGCTATCTTGTACGCGTTTTGAATCAATACATTTTTTTATCAAAGACAAGAGTCCTGTGTTTGTCAAAACTCCTCGAATCTCTCAAAAAGTTCCGGAAGAAAGTTGGCAGGGTCAATCTCCACTCTTTCAAAAGCACCAATAAGGGACAAAAGATTGACTTCTTCAGCACCATTGTCCCCTTTTTCCAATAATTCACCTTTAGGTACCTTCTTTGTCTTTACTGTAAAACAATACAAAAAAAAGTTGGATCCTTTTTAACTATTTATAGATCCATCGCCGAAAAAGTTGGCACACTGCGTGAATTGATCACATGTGTATCTACATACAGTGGCTAAGTGAGCTTAAAGTAGTAACTACTACTTTTATATGGCTTTTGGTTCAGATGCTCAAGTGAGACTTGTTCTGTTTTTTCTTGGAAACATCTTAAAACACATGATTAGCTGCGTTCCACATATTTACTTTTCAGGTGGGTCTTTCGTTGACGTTGAGGCAAACCTTTTTCTTTTCTTCTTTGGAGGCATTTTGGGTTCTTAAGAAGACATAATGGAGATACCAGATGAATAAGACATGGTCAGTACTGGTCAGAGGATGAGTTTTTCTGTCTACTTCTATCTGTTTTTGCTGCATGTTTGTCGATTAGATTGCTTTGTTGCAGTTCAAGACTTCACAACATTGTTCAAAGGTTCAACATTGATCAATGACAGCCACGGAGACACTCTTGTTTCAGCTGGTCAGAGATTCGAGCTTGGGTTCTTCACTCCTAATGGAAGCTCCAATGAAAGAAGGTACTTAGGAATTTGGTTCTACGATTTACATCCACTGACTGTTGTCTGGGTTGCAAATCGTGAATCTCCGGTTCTTGGCCATTCCGGCATTTTCACTATCTCTAAAGATGGAAATCTTGAAGTTACTGATTCAAAGGGAAGAGTGTATTGGGACACCAATGTTCAACCTTCCCCAGTCTCTGTTCAAAGAACGGTAAAGCTGATGGATAATGGTAATCTTGTGTTGATGAGAGATGGAGATGAAGCAAATGTGGTTTGGCAAAGTTTTCAGAATCCTACCGATACGTTTCTCCCAGGGATGAGCATGGATGAAAACATGACTTTATCATCATGGAGGAGCTTCAACGATCCATCACCTGGAAATTTCACCTTTGAGATGGATCAAGAAGAAGACAAGCAGTTCATCATTTGGAAAAGATCAATGAGATACTGGAAATCAGGAATTTCAGGTAAATTCATAGGATCCGACGAGATGCCTTATGCAATTTCTTACTTTCTTTCCAATTTCACAGAGACTGTGACTGTGCACAATGCCTCTGTGCCTCCTCTCTTTACATCTTTGTATACCAATACAAGGTTTACCATGAGCTCCACTGGTCAAGCTCAGTACTTCAGCTTAGACGGAGGAAAGTTCTGGGCACAGATTTGGGCTGAGCCTAGAGATGAATGTATTGTCTACAATGCTTGTGGAAATTTCGGTAGCTGTAACAGCAAGAACGAGGAAATGTGCAAGTGTTTGCCAGGTTTTAGGCCTAATTTCCTTGAGAAATGGGTCAAGGGAGATTTTTCTGGTGGATGTTCCAGAGAGTCAAGGATATGTGGTAAAGAAGGTGTTATGGTGGGAGACATGTTCTTGAATCTGAGTGTGGTTGAAGTAGGAAGTCCTGATTCACAATTCGATGCACATAATGAAAAAGAATGCAGAGCAGAGTGTTTGAACAATTGTCAATGCCAAGCTTACTCATATGAGGAAGTTGATACACTTCAAAGCAATACCAAGTGCTGGATTTGGTTGGAAGATCTCAACAACCTCAAGGAAGGCTATTTAGGTAGCCGCAACGTATTCATTCGCGTCGCAGTTCCCGATATAGGTAAACAATCTCTATTGTTTTCAAAACATATGAAAATGCTTTTCAAAATGCATTAGGATATATAACTGTTGATGGTTAAATTCTGCAGAGTCGACCAGTAGAGATTGTGTGACCTGTGGCACAAATATTATTCCTTATCCTTTGAGCACGGCTCCTGAATGTGGCGACAGTAGCTACCTTAGTTTCAACTGCAATATGTCGACTGGTCAAGTCATTTTCAAAGGATCTAACAGCTCATACAATGTTACAAGTATTAATCCGGATACTCACAGATTCTTAATCAAAATAAAAGATGCAGTAGTAAACTGCAGTACTACTGAAAATCATATGGGGAGAATATCAGAGTTAAAGCTATCTTCGCCTTTTCATCTCACGGGGAAGTGCAATGCAGACATGGTTACTGGTGGAACTGAACTTGAGATTCGTTGGGATCCTCCGCTTGAGCCAACTTGTTCTTTATCTAAAGACTGTAAAGACTGGCCTAATTCATCTTGCAGTAAATCTGGAGACGGGAAGAAGCGGTGCTTCTGCAATCATGATTTTAAGTGGGATGGATTCAGTCTAAACTGCACGCAAGGTAAAGTTATGACGACAAAACTCATTTCAAAATTGTAGTGGAAAGATGTATCAGTTTTTTAAATGAAGGCTCTCATGTAGAACGAGCTCGTGGAAGAGACGGGGAAGCTAAAACACCGGTGGTTTTGATCGTTGTGGTGACTTTTACAAGTGCAGCCATTCTGGTTGTTCTGTCAAGCACTGCTTCTTATGTGTACTTACAAAGAAGAAAAGTAAACAAGGAACTAGGAAGCATACCAAGAGGAGTTCATTTATGTGATAGTGAGAGACATATCAAAGATTTGATTGAATCGGGAAGGTTCAAACAAGATGATAGTCAAGGCATAGATGTTCCTTCTTTTGAGCTCGAGACCATTCTATTTGCAACATCCAACTTCTCAAATGCAAACAAGCTAGGCCAAGGAGGGTTTGGACCGGTTTATAAGGTTGAAATGTGTTTTTCATCTTTTGATCTGATTTTAATTTTAGTCTCTTTAGTAGTAGATACTTAATATATTTGTGGCTTGTGTGACTCAGGGCATGTTTCCTGGAGATCAAGAGATTGCCGTGAAGAGGCTATCTCGCTGCTCCGGTCAAGGACTGGAGGAATTCAAGAATGAAGTGGTTTTGATTGCCAAGCTCCAACACCGGAATCTTGTTCGACTTCTTGGTTACTGTGTTGCTGGAGAAGAAAAACTGTTACTGTATGAATACATGCCACACAAGAGCTTAGACTTCTTCATTTTTGGTAAGCAGATAGCCTTTTTGTCTCTTCTTTAATAACTTATTCTTCAGTTCAGTTCTTAATACAAAAGATCTTCTTGGTCAGACCGGAAGCAGTGCCAGCGATTAGATTGGAAAATGCGGTATAATATCATTTTAGGAATCGCCCGGGGACTTCTTTATCTACATCAAGACTCTAGACTGAGAATCATCCACAGGGATCTGAAAACAAGCAACATTCTGTTAGATGAGGACATGAATCCCAAGATTTCTGACTTTGGTTTGGCTAGAATATTTGGAGGCAGTGAAACTTCAGCCAATACTAATCGAGTTGTTAGAACCTAGTAAGTTCTTAACACGTCAATTAGCCTTGACAGTCCATTCTTTGGCATTTATTTAAAACTTTTTGGTGTCTTTGTATCGCAGTGGATACATGTCTCCAGAGTATGCTCTAGAAGGTCTCTTCTCATTCAAATCAGACGTATTTAGTTTCGGCGTGGTTGTGATTGAAACTATCAGCGGGAAGCGTAACACCGGGTTTTATGAACCTGAGAAATCTTTAAGCCTTCTAGGCCATGTGAGAGATCTGATCTGAGGTTTATAACTTGTTATGCACATTACTTGTTTAAAAACTTGACCGAGAAACACATATATAATTGTGCAGGCGTGGGATCTCTGGAAAGCAGAAAGAGGGATTGAGTTATTGGATCATGCTTTACAAGAAACATGCCAAACCGAGGAATTCCTAAAGTGCTTGAACGTAGGACTGCTTTGTGTACAAGAAGATCCTAGTGATCGTCCTACAATGTCAAATGTTGTTTTCATGCTCGGAAGCAGCGAAGCTGCTACTCTTCCAAATCCAAGACCACCGGCTTTTGTCCTTAGACGTTGCCCTTCATCAAGCAAAGCTTCTTCATAAATCAAGCCAGAAACTTGCTCTGAAAATGAGCTGACCATAACTCTTGAAGATGGAAGATAATAATAGCTCTAAACATTCATTTGAGCCAGTAGCTACTTTTTTTTTTGTATTTCTTGTCAATAAGCATAAGATTTCAATAGAAAAAAAAAACTGTAATAGCTAATGAACTGAGTCCTGAAACATAGATTATGCAGAAACTGTCATTGGAATGAGATTTTGGCTTTAGAAGAAGCCATGGAGAATCCCGTTAGCTGTGACCTTAACATTTGTCTCCGGAGAGAGTCTCTACAGAGGTAACTAGATCGAAGAGTCATCTTGATCAAAGCCTTTCCATGTCTCAACAGAAACATTGCGAGGCTCATTTCGTTCTCACACTCTAAGAATCCGTGAATCTCCACAAATTCCAAGTGGTTCAAGAAAGATTCCAATTCATAGGTTTGAGACTCCCAGTACTGAATCTCTGAGTTAGACCTATCCCACAAATCCTTATTCCATTGCTGAAAACATAAGCAACATCAGAGACAATTCTGTTTAAAACCGAGATAGACTAAAGGAAGCTTTCTTTCTTTCAATACCTACCCTTCTTTCACTTGTTTGGTCATTAATGATTTTGAGGATAAGTATATTTAGCAGTGGACAGCTCTTGAACAGACATGACAGTGTTTGAACATTGTGTCTGTTGAAATGCGTTTGCAGTTCCAAGGATCTCATGTTGTGAAACGGTAGAAGATGATTCTTTAATAGTCCCTTCTTGCTTGACAAAATCTGTCACAACAGTAGTAAAAATGTGAAGCAAAAGAGCAAACTGCAGAAGAAAAAGGTGTAAGTATGTGCAAGTGTGTATTTATATATACCTCTACGGATTGGTTTCCAAGTTGTAGTTTATAGGAATTACAGAGACCTGACAAGAGAGTAAATAAGCTCTGTGTCTGTGAATTGAGATGTTGATGAAGCCAAAACACTTTAACGAAAGCTTTTCTCAGACAAACCAACTTGTCCAAGAAATGAAAACTAGTAGTGACTGCGTTTAAATTCCAAAGGAAAGTTTTGAGATTCGGTGTGTTGATCTTCACAAAGCTCTTTTCTGAGTATGTTAGGAAGCAATTCACAACCTTTAGTTTCTGAAGCTTACTACACGAAACCTCTAAGCCCTCAAGCTGTAAAGAGTTCTTTAGAGAAAACTCTTGGAGAAGACGGCAACTAACCTTAAGTTCCTTGAGTCCAAAGCAACTTTCAAGGGTTAGTTTCTCTAAAAGAGGAAAGCTTGGATCAGTGAAGAAATCTGAGAGACGAGGTTGGTTGTCTAGAATCAAAAGAGATAAAGAGAGTGAAGTAAGTTTTTGAAACCCTCCAAGGATTGATGATGATGTAGGTAATCTAAAACCAGGGTAAGCTGATTTCAGACTCAAAGCTCTTAAATCTTGAGAGGTCACAATCCAACGAGGGAAGTTAAAGTAGTCCTTTGTAGTGACTTCAATGTCAAGATCTTGAACCTGATGAGTAACAGCTAAACGAATCAAGGAATTGAGACTTGTGAATGTGACGGTAGCACGAAAACGAAGTGATCTAAGATTGTTATTGGAATCACGGTGGTTACGAAGAGATAGCACTTTGTAAATGGAGTTAGAAGAGAAAGATTTTGGTTTGCCAAGGTCGCTAATGGTGGTGAAATCAAGATCAGGCAATGAGAGGAAGAGAGATCTCCATCTTTTCGAAAGTGAGCTTGTCTTCGCTGCGGATATAAGAGGAAGCAGAAGCAGAATCTGATGAAGGAGAGAATCAGGAAGGTCACTGATTCTATCTACTTTGATAATCTCTTGTACATTTGCTTCTTCTCTCTTCTTCTTCCTCCGCTTCACAGATCTTGTCTCCATTGTTAAAAAGAGTGTTTCTTAATCAAAGCTTTTGCATTTTTGTTTATGGTTCGTAATTAGGGTTTGAAACATTCAAAACAAACCAAACCCTTAATATCGTAACTATAACGATAAGTGCGTAGAGTTAGTTTCCACAAATCTCGCAAGTTCTGTTAAAAAGACCAAATTAAAGATTCATCGAAATCAATAGAAAATTGATTATTTATACATAACAACAGAATCATCAAAGAGCCACAACATGTTCGTTCTCTTGATCCAAATTTCTTACTAGACTAAACTACAAATGACGATGGTGTTGGCACTCAAGAGGAGTAACAGGAAACCTAGTAGCATCATAACAATAATCATAAATCATATGATTAGCTCGAACCCAAATAAGCTGATGATTCTGATGAAGGCTTAGCTCAGACACAGTTGGCTCATCCCACCAAAACTTCTGGTCTCCGTTACACTTGCTTAGATCAGAAGTCATCGGAATCTCACAAGCATCGATTTGGAATTCTTTGTAAGAAGCAACGAAAGGAGCGTGACTCCAATCAGTTTTGACAAGTCCTCCTTGAGTAGCCCAATCATCTGCATTCCAAATCGAGCTGTATACTCCCATTGCTTGGTCTTTAGCAAATGGGATACCTTTATCTTCAAGATTCTTGTGGACTCTGATTGGAGTTTCATCTACCATGAATCTGTTTTCGCAATTAAACAAAAGGGGTCATTAGTACGGATGCTTAATCTCATTATTGATAAGAAAGGTAGAGACTTTGTTTTAAAAGAACTTACACAACACTGCGTTTACTCCAGAGGATTGAGTAAGTGTGAAACTCGGTGGTGGGATCGAACCAAAGACCGAGTCTTTGTTCTCTGTTTCCTACTCCATTCACGTATACGTTGGTCTGGACTAGATAAGGCTCACCGGTGGAGTTCCCCAAAAACTCGAAGTCGAATTCGTTGTGGTTAGGACCATCGGAAGACATCTGAAAAACATTGTAAAAACAGTTCAAGATTTGAGACATAATAAAACAATCATCTAGGTTCAATAAAAACAGAGCATACGTAGAAAGCAGTGACGGTTCCTGCTGAGTCACCCTCGACGAGCTTGATCTGGATAGAGACTTTACCAAACAAGTATTTGTTTCTAGATTCAAACCCAGCTCCTGAAAAAAGCAATCAAACATCATCAATCTTGAATCTTGATGAACCCACAAAACAAAACAGAGCAAAAAAACAGAGATGGGTTTGTTTATACGTACCAGAGAAATTGTCAAGCTTGAGTTTTGTGACTTCGCCTTCGTTGACACAATGATCCATAGCCCAGCTTGAGCGGTAAAGCTCCTCGAACTTAGCTGCTGAAACAGCTTCACCACAAAAGAGAACCCACACCATCATCATTATCATCACACACTTAAACCAATCCATACCCACCATTTTAAAAATTTTATCCTATTCTCTCTCTCTCTTAATTAAAAACTTCAGTCTACAGTCTATCACACACACTTACAAGACGCAATGAAGGAGACAAGAGAGAGAGGTAAGGCTTTATAAAGGCGGGGAGGGTGAGTGAGTTGAGTGTGAGTGAGCTGGCAGACAGTGGAGAGAGAGGCCACGTTGGATTCGACGTGTGATTCAGGACAGTAATAAGTGGACAAAAAAACCCATCTTCGTAAAGATAGAAAAAATATCACTCAAAACAAGAGAGATAAAAGAGTTGGGAAATGTAGCCGTTACTGTGGTGAGAGGCATCACTAACTCAGTGGGGCTCCACTTTTGTACTACACAGAGGACAAGAATTTATGCTTCTCTGTCTAAATAAAAAACTCTCTTTGAGCACAAAAATAGAGACTTTATTGCTTTTTCTAGAGAGAGAGAGATAAGTGAATAGTATAATTTGATTCTTTGGGGGGTGTAATAATGTAGAAGAAAAGAGAAGAAGAGAGATGGGACCATTTTACAGCTAAGATGTTTTCATTGCATTCGATTGGATCCAGCTATACATTTGGCTCCTTTGGTGTCAGAGAGAGGCTCACATTTTAAAAATCTTTACTTCTTCTCTCTCATACAAAAAAAAAGATATTGATTGGTACACAGTCTTTATCTCTCTCTCTCTCTCTCCTCACTTTTTGGGGGAATTCAATTTTTTGTTTTTGTGTTGCAGACATGGATTAGATATGGCAGATGTGACGTCAATTGTGTAACACACAATAAAAAATATCTTTGCGTTTGGTTTGGTTAAATTTTAAAAAATACCCCCTCCGTTTCAAAATATAGAATATTTTAAGCAAAGCACGCAAATTAAGAAATCTTCGCTTTTAACAAGTTCAACCAATCAGAAACAATACTGCATAATATAAAATACTAAACTAATCTAAAAATTGCATTGAAATTTGAAAACATCCTATATTATGAAACACCAAACTTCTCCAAAACATCTTATATTTTGAAACAGAGGAAGTATCTTGTAAGTTGTGTAGGGTAGTCACTGTAGTGTAGTGTATGCACTAGTACACCATGTATTTGTATGTGTGTGTATCCGGGGACTAAGTTGTTTCTTTGTCGCCACTAGAGACATGGAAAACGACCACGTTTTTTGGGGAGGTTTGAAAATCACGGGCGTTTCTTGGATTAGGACAAATGGGAGACAGTGACGTATACTTAATCCTAAAATGTTTAACCTAACACAAGACCCCATTGGTTGAAACTTGAAACGTGTTTTTTTTTTAACTAAAGAAAATCAAATCATCAGATTCAATGTTATCACTAATAATAAGAGAGGAGTGTTGTTTTTGTTCCTCCTCGTTAACATTTACCGAGCAGAGCAAGTGGCTTCACTTATAATCACGCGCATGCGTGCGTGCGTGCATCGAGAGGCTCGATTCCTTGAGCCAACGGCTCTTATTTCAGACTCATGCTTTTTAACTGTCAGTAAATTTTTTTTGTTAAAGTTTACTACTACTACTACTTTTTATCATCATCATCACGATTGGTACTATATACTCCATCATCACTCATCATGACCTTCGTTTGTCAGTAACTCATGATGAGATGACACCAAATTACACATTCTCTTTCCCACTCACGCTTCATTAGCCTCTTACCCTTTGAAGGCTTTAAAGACAAAAATGAACGAAAAGAGCTAATGGTGGAATAACCACAATTAATATCAACTAAAGCCACTCTTTTGGATTTATACAAGCATCCAATAGCTTCCATTCCTCGGTTCCTTCTTCTGGTTTCTGCATCCACAACAAACCATTAGTACTTGGTTTTGGTTTTTGTAGCAAATATGAATCAAGGTTTTAGTTTCTTGATGTGGATAACATGATAGGGAACTTTACATGGTCATATTCCCATCTTGCAGATAGCGGAAGAGAGACAAGAATACTCTCAATTCGCCCTCCTGTCTTCAGACCAAATGTTGTTCCGCGGTCATAAACCTTTATTTTTCACCATCAGTAACAAACCATAACAAGTGGTTACAAGAGATATCAAACAGAAAGAAAAAAAAAAAAAGCTAGTAGTATCTAATTACCAAGTTGAACTCAACATATCGCCCCCTTCTCAGTTGTTGCCACGCCTTATGCTGATCGTTGAATGGTGTATCTTTGCGTTTCTCTATTATGGGTATATATGCTGGTATCACTGAGCTTGCACATTCTGCAAAAATTACCTCAGAATTCAAATAAGCCAAGAAGGAAGTTTATAAAGACAAGATATCACAAGCTTTGATCTTGGTCACTACCAGTGGCAAATGACAGAAGCATCTCCTGATCAAAGTCATTCAAATCATCAAAAAATATCCCTCCTAGCCCTCTCCTCTCGTTCCGGTGCTGCAGGCAAGACCATTAACTTTCTTAGTACTTTCAAACAATATGTGACAACTTATCACAATGTCAACCTTACCAAACCGTGAGGCTCTAAATCCATCCCTACACATACATTGATTGATACATAACTCTAAAGCTAAGGTCTTTAGTTTCACAAAGTGCTAAGATCTCACAAAGACAATTGCAATGGCGTTAAAAAAAAACTGCAGACCTTAATGTAAAAGTAGTCATCACACCATTTCTTGAACCGAGGGTAGAAGGACGGATCGAATTTGTCGCAGGCTTGCTTTTGAACCTACACAAAGAAAGATATTTTTCAGTCAGCAACTCCATAATCACAAAGCTTCAAACTTTAAGAACAAAAGAGATCATGTTTAAAGACCGAGTGAAAGTGCTTGACGTCCTCTTCGAAGATGTAAGCAGGTGTGAAATCAGTCCCACCACCGAACCACCATTGCCTTGGAGCTCCAGGAACATCTACAAGAGCAATCAAATGCTTCATCCAACCAAAAAAAACTGAAACTTTACAATTCTCAAAGAGAAATCTAAAAGCTTTTACCCTTTGGAGCATCAGTCTCGAAATAACGGTAATTGAAATGCAGAGTCGGAGCAAAAGGGTTTTTAGGATGCAAAACCTGGAACATGACACGAATGTGCGATCAAGCTTCAATCGAAGAATACAAAGACCAAATTCAACAGCAATGCCAACAAATGTGAGATAGAGAGAGAACATACCGAGCTGATTCCAGCAGCAAAGAACGGAACTGGACCTGGTTTTTGATCAGACGTGGCGGTGCCTTTAGCAGCTCTGTAAGCTTCAGGAGGCATAACACCATAAACCACAGAGACATTAACTCCAGCTTTCTCCCATACATTTCCATCTTGCAAAACACGGCTAATCCCACCACCTCCACCTGGTCGAGACCAAACATCTTCCTTGAATTTAGGACCTCCTTCAACTGCTTCAATAGCTTCACAGACTTTATCTTGAGCAGTTCTTATCATTGTCTCGAAACGAGCCCTAACCGAAGAAGAAGAAGAAGAAGAAGATTGAGTACCACCACCATCAGAGTCTCTGAGGAAAGTGAAAGGTCTTTCGGTTTCGGGAACTTCTTTCTCGATTGAGACAGAACATCGTAAATCGAAATGTCGTGTCTTTACGGGACGAGGAAAGCGGAGGTTGAAGTACTTCGGAGAAGGATTGAGACGGTGAGAGGATAAGAGATTGAAGGAAGAAGGAGAAGCGAAAAGAGTCGATGAGTGAGACGCCATTTTCGGCGATCGATCGAATCAAAGTTTTCAGCTTTCGCCGAAGATAAAAGATGATATGATAAGGAATCATCAAACCGGTTATTTCCGGTTACGTTTTAAACCAAAGAAAAATCTCATACCAAAACCGGTTTAGTCTTCTTTTTTTATTTAGGAACAACGTTGTATTTGTTCCGTACAGCACAAGCATTCATTAAACATGGAACCCTCTTGTTTTCTCTCACTTGGATAGTAAGCGAGTGAGAGCAGAAGAGTCAAAGACAGGAGGACTACAAGTGAAGTTTTGACAAACAAGAGCCACCACTTTCTCTGAGTTTCTGTTCTTCTTCGCCATCTCAGCTACATTACTGTTATGCTCTTCCCAAAACTCCATTTCATCAGAACTCGAAGGATCTATGTGAATCACCTGCTCAGTGAAAACAGCCAAATATCACAAATCTTAAACCTGGAAGTTTGGATTATTTTAAGACCTTACCGTTTTATTAGGATCATAGACTGAATGTGCTGCAGAAAGCATGGTGTTAAGCTCTGCACAAGACTTAGAACCAACCAAAACAACTTGTTTCCTCGATGGAACAGAGATCATGTCTGCAGCGCAGCACATTAACGGCACTGCCACCGCCAGTTCCCTTAACCTCAACTCAAAGACTGCCTGCAGAAACAAACAACAAAGAGACTTAATCAATAACCTTCGACTAAAGAGCCTCAATGCGTAACGATAAATATCAAATGGAGTTAGTTGTTTGTTTTGTTTACCAGGAGACGCTGTGCGGTGTTTAGGTAGGATTCAGCTTTATCTCCGGCGACTATGGAAGCTAGTCTCACAAGGTTAATAGCAGAAACAGAGTTCCCTGAAGGTTCTGCACCATCGTGATCTTCTTTTACACGGAGAAGAACCGATGGGTCTTGTCCTTGAGTATTGAAGTATGCTCCTCCTTCTCGGTCGAGATATAACTCATCCTAAAAAATGCATTTCACTGTTACAGCCAAAAGTACAGACTCTAACAAATTGAGCTAGTAAGGATCTCACTTGCCTGGGTTTCTTGAAGTTCAATGGCCCATTTAAGCCATGTGACCCCACCTCCATTCTCATAAAGATCGAGCAAGCCAGAGATCAAGAAAGCATAATCGTCTAAGAAGGCAGGAGCTTTGGATGGTCCCTGTCTATAACTGTGTTGTAATCTGCAAGACTGCTCATCATAGAGATTCTCTCTGATAAACAAAGCTGCTTTCTCTGCAACTTCTAAGTAATCCTCTGGCTGTAAAATGAGAATCCAAATAAGCAAAATCAACCATAAAGAGAAGATAACAAATGGAGAGGTGTAGCATTCATTACCTGACTATTCACCACAGGGAAATAGTATTTGGTGCTTTCAGGCTCTGCCTTGAGAATCTTGGAAGCTCGTGCGAAAGACGAGATAACAAGCCCGTTCCAAGAGACGATTATCTAATAAAAGAAATCATAAAACATGTAAACAAAACTGAAAAAAAAAAAACAGTAGAAGAAGACAACAAAAGATTTACAAGAAGATTCTTACCTTATCATCTAGATGCGGCTTAGGTCGCTTCAGTCTAACATCGAAAAGCTTTCTTCGGCATTCACCCAAAATCTCCTGATACTTCTCAGTGGAGATGCTAAACTTTGATGCCATGGCAGACAGCTCATTTCTTTCGATCAGCACGTTCCTCCCAGCGAATTCATTGTGCGGGTCACTTCTGCTTGAAAGGTCGCAGTTACCTGATTTCTTAACATAGTAATGCTCCTTGAAAAGATCTGCATTCTCCCCAAGGACTTCATCAATCTTGAAACAAAACACACAAACAATAAATAGAATGTCGGTATACAAAGGGAAAGCTCATTCAACTGGTGAATATATCAGAGAGAAGAACCTCATCGCTGGTCCATATGTAGAAAGCTCCTTCTTTCTTTCCCTTTGCCCCCTCGAATTCAAAGCTATCGGCGTCTTCAGCTGAGAATATTCCACCTTCAGGTGCAATCATGTCTCTTCTCAGATAATCAAGGATGTCTCTTGCCACATAAGAATACATAACATCCTTGGTAATGATAAAACCATCAAGGTAGATGTTGGCTAGTTGCCCTTGATCATACAGCATTTTCTCGAAATGTGGAACTGCACCAGACAAATAGGAAGCAAAATGCTTTCAGGAAAAAAAAAAGACAATCATCTGCTTGATACAACAAGATACTGTTTGAAGTCTCACCGTGCCAACATTCATCAACACTGTATCTATGAAACCCGCCTCCAATGTGATCATGCATCCCTCCATTTGCCATGCCTTGTAAGCTGAATAAAATCATACTTTGGTTTTCATCAGCCTCGCTAGTTTTCCCCGATTCCTTCAACTTTTTGGAATGATAAAGCATCAGCTGGATCTCGACAGGCCTCGGGAACTTTGGTGCAGATCCAAACCCACCGAATTCCGAATCATAGCTCCGAGAAAACTTGAACACAAACACTCAGTATTAGAAGACCTTTTCATGTTGATGTGTCAATCAGACATATTGTTTTAAAGATTACAGAAGAGTCGAACCATACTTGTTTTGCACATATACTCACAGCCGTCCGAGAAATCTCATCTGACAATTTTTCGGCTCCAGCATTTGCAGATAAAGCTTTTGACAGTTCTTCGATAGCATACGTACCACTCTTCACAAGTGTATCCCTCTTAGTGTCCCACGCATCTTTCACCTTCCTGAACCAAACCAAAGAAACATATTGTCGAATCAACTATATAGTCTTCGCCAAGAGCCCATTTTTCTACATACATACTCTAATCTTTACAGAAAGCAAGACCAATTGCAGCAGTATGAGCCTCAAATGCTACTGTACAATAAGGGGTTTCCTTACTTAAGGAGAGTCTTGAATCCTGGTCGTCCATAATTGTCATTTGGAGGAAAGTAGGTTCCACCCATCAACGGCTTTAAATCAGGTGATAGGAAGACAGACAGTGGCCAACCTCCTCCACCATACAGAGCCTGGACGAACGACATATAAACCTAAAAGTGCCAAATAAAAGCATCAAAGTCAACTCCCTGAAACTCCAGATTTACCTTTTCCATATAGAAACTAATACAGCTAGACTAATTCAATACACGTTTACTACGGTTCTGCATCTCTCACTTAAGTTAACCCAACACGCAGATATGCTCCAACAAAGTAAGACAGCTACTTATTCCACCACGGCATCATTGAACAAATGTAAAAGATATTTCTGAGACTAAGCATTCAATTCAGAGAGATGAATGATATTTTAAATTCCAAGGGCGTTTATTCAAGAAATCTAGTTAGTTAATATATGACTAGTGGCTGTAGATAGTAATATACCTTATCGACATCAGGCCGCTCCTCTCGATCAACCTGTTGCACAGAATGTTAAACAAGAAGTTGGCAAAGCATTTCAACAACACTCAGCTCAAAAATTGTGCCTCAGAACATCATTTTAAAATCCACATCCAGAAGAAAAATTTCCTCCTTAAACACTAACCTTGATACTAACGAACGAATAATTCAAGAGTTTTGCAACTTCTTCATCTTCAAATGACTCAACTTCCATAACATGACACCTGAAAAAAGAGATAACGGTACTGAAACATACATTCCCAAATTAGAAAAATTGCAGTGCTTCTCTGTATACCAGACAAGAACTCGAGTTCTTAGACTACAAGTTTTCTCAACCTTATATTTACAAATTCCTTAAAATCTTTATTAGGATTACACCTACGAGGAAAGAACAGTAATAATACTAATAAATCTAGAGTTTTTTACTCTGTAGTTCATACAGTATGAATCATACTCTTAATCATTTAAACAGTATATTCATACTCTTAATCCTTTTCAACTCAGTAAAAGAAGATGTCAAACTCAAAAACCAAAAATATACTCAAAGTCTCACCAGTGACAGGTACTGTATCCAACTTCAAGATTCCATATAAAAAAAAAAGATTTTGAAAACAAAAGGGAGCCATATTAGTCTCACAAAGGTAAAGCAACTAAGGACATCTAATCCAGCATCAATAAAAACGAATAATAAAGGATAAAGTAAACAACTTGATAAGAAGATAGGCACGTCTCTCTTCCTTGCTTCTTCAAAAGCTTCTTCTCCCCATGGATACCAATCAACCTAATTTCACATAAACCATGGATGCCATTAAACCATGAAATCAATCCAGAGAATAAAAAGTTCCATGCTTTTGAGCTAAGAACCAAAAGTACAATCTAAACCAGTTATGACTTAACTAATTGCAACAAAAGTTCCCTAAATTGAAAACCAAAGGTGTTTCCTTTATCTATAGGATCCTTATGTGAAAAAAGATGAAAACTTTGATTCGTAAAAGAGAGAGAGATGAACTAATTACCGGATTATGTGCGTGTTGAAGAAGATAAGGACTGTGCTCAGCGGCTAAACGGTTGGTATGTTTCTGAGACGTTGACGAGGTCGACGAAGAAGTAGTCTCATCCGCCATGGCTAAGACCTTGCCTGAGGAAATGGGTCTATAGAGAACCGGCGGGAAAGGGCAATAAAACGAAGGGTTATGAGTACGGACACGATTTCTTCGTCTGGGTAAAGAAGACAGAGACGCGATGCTGCGAGAAGCAAAGCGGAGGATTGATGAGGAAGACAACAACTGAAGACTTTTCATCAGCATTGCTGCTGATTGATTTGAACTAGACAATACGACGGCGTATTCATGCTTTATTGAGATTGGCTAAACGAATTCAAAGGTCTAGACCATTCGCCATGCGAGCGTGGGAGCTTCAGACACATCTTTCACTTGTTGGATCTGTTCAGTATCTGACACGTGTGAATAAGACAAAATAAGAAGATGGCTTAGTTTCTGAATATCTTTTTTTGCTGGCTCAAACTTCAACTTCTCATTAACCCAAATATTCTTTCAATTATAGTATGGCTTTTTCAAAACCTCACATAAAAGAATCTAACCAATACATTAAACCGGGATGTAAACTTCTTTGCTACTACTCTATTGGTTAATGTTAATACTATATTCATATATCCTTCTCGAAAGTACAACTTCAGTAACTTCTTCAAATGTGATGAGGAGTTTTCTAATGTTATCCACTGCTTAAGTTAGAGGTTGGAGCAAAGGTCAACCCCAGATTGTTCCTGCACAGCTGTTGTCAATATCGCTTGAATCAAATTGTAAAACTACCTTTGTATAGTCTAGTTTACATATTGTATGCTACAAATTTTTTTATTGAGGTAATAAATTTGTATTTCAAGTCTAAAAAGGTTGATACTTTAAGAGATGGTGGTTCTATTGGTAGTAAATATCACTATGATAATCCTTTATACTAAGAGCATCTAAGTTAAAAAAAAAAAGATTTTTACTTTAAGACTACAGGCCTAAGTAAATTAATAGTTAACCAATCTGACATCATGTGTGAACTGTGTATTCCATAAATGATTAGATCCATGAATTATATCACACAGACTACATGTGGATGATCAGTAATCTAATTATGATTAAGGGCACCTAATTTATATTAGTGAGCTACCACAGTAGGCTCACATGGGTGCAAGCTCAACTTTATTAATGGTCTCACATGGACATTGTCTCCTTCGATTCCGTTGTCTTTTCATACCCTTGTCTTCCACTTGCGCACGGTTTATATATATCAAAAGCTTCATTCTTTCCATTTAGATCACTCATACTGAACCAAATCTCAAACCTTTTCTTCCCTTCTCTCTCTCTCTCTCTCTTCTCATGGCTCTCCGGTTACCATCTAAGGTTTTAAAACATATCCTCTCCTTCATTGATTCCAACGAGGACCGTAACTCTGTTTCTCTGGTCTGCAAGTCATGGTTCGAAACAGAGCGTAAAACTAGGAAACGTGTCTTTGTCGGAAACTGTTACGCGGTGACCCCTGCTGCTGTTGCACGACGGTTCCCAGCGATGAGATCTCTGACTTTGAAAGGGAAGCCACACTTCGCCGACTATAACTTGGTTCCTGATGGTTGGGGTGGTTACGCTTGCCCCTGGATTGAATCCATGGCGGCTAAAAGCCCGTACCTTGAAGAGATAAGGTTGAAGAGGATGGTTGTGACTGATGATTGCTTAGAAAGGATCGCTGCTTCGTTTAAGAATTTCAAAGTCCTTGTGTTGACTTCTTGTGAAGGTTTCTCCACTGATGGTATCGCTGCTATTGCATCAACTTGCAGGTTCTGTTTCTAACTTATAAGTTCTAACAAAGAAAATACTCTGTTTTTATAAGTTACACCTCATAGTAAGTTAGGTTTTTTAATGTTGTTTTGTGATTTACGAAACAGAAACTTGAGAGTGTTGGAACTACGAGAGTGCATCGTTGAAGATCTAGGAGGAGATTGGCTTAGTTATTTCCCAGAGACTTCAACATCTCTGGTCTCTCTTGACTTCTCTTGTTTAGACTCTGAGGTTAAAATCTCCGACTTAGAGCGTCTCGTGAGCAGATCTCCGAACCTGAAGTCTCTGAAGTTGAATCCAGCTGTGACTCTTGATGGGCTCGTTAGCATACTTCGTCGTGCTCCACAGCTGACTGAGCTCGGCACAGGTTCTTTCGCTGCTGAACTGAAACCAGAAGCGTTTACAAAGTTATCAAAAGCTTTTTCAAACTGTAAGCAACTTCAGAGTTTATCTGGTCTTTGGGATGTTCTCCCTGAATATCTTCCAGCTCTTTATTCTGTTTGTCCTGGTCTTACCTCGTTGAACTTGAGCTATGCTACTGTCCGAATGCCTGATCTTGTTGAGCTTCTTAGGCGATGCTCGAAACTACAGAAGCTATGGGTGAGTATTTGCATTTTTCAAGTCTCATTTGAGTATCCCATTTATATATGTGGGTTCTTTACTAATGAGACATATTTTGCAGGTGATGGACTTGATAGAGGACAAAGGTCTTGAAGCTGTTGCCTCCTACTGTAAGGAACTTCGAGAACTGAGGGTGTTTCCATCTGAGCCAGATCTTGATGCAACCAACATACCTGTTACGGAACAAGGCCTGGTCTATGTGTCTAAAGGCTGTCGAAAGCTTGAGTCTGTTCTCTACTTCTGTGTCCAGTTCACAAACGCAGCTTTGATCACTATAGCAAGAAAACGTCCGAATCTCAAGTGCTTCCGTCTCTGCGTGATAGAGCCATTCGCTCCTGATTACAAAACAAATGAGCCACTTGATAAAGGATTCAAAGCCATAGCTGAGGGGTGCAAGGACCTTCGACGGCTCTCAGTCTCTGGTCTCCTCTCTGACAAGGCCTTTAAATACATTGGGAAACATGCCAAGAAGGTTAGGATGCTATCAATAGCATTCGCTGGGGACAGTGATCTGATGCTCCATCACTTGTTGTCAGGCTGTGAGAGTTTAAAGAAGCTTGAGATAAGAGATTGCCCTTTTGGAGACACTGCACTACTGGAGAACGCTGCCAAACTAGAGACCATGCGATCCCTTTGGATGTCGTCGTGCTTTGTGAGTTTTGGTGCTTGCAAGCTTCTGAGTCAGAAAATGCCAAGGCTCAATGTCGAAGTCATTGATGAACATCCTCCAAAGACAAGACCTGAGAGCTCTCCAGTTGAAAGGATATACATATATAGAACAGTCGCCGGACCGAGAATGGATACGCCTGAATTTGTGTGGACGCTACACAAGAATCCCGAGATTGGAGTTTCAAAATTAGCCATAAAGTAAACTTGCTGCTTCAGTCATCTTTTTTTGTCCTTTTCATCTTGAGCTTTTGCAGACATTGTTGAGGGAGATTCACCTCCCATTTGTTCTCTTTTATATTGTTTTCACTAAGATGTTAGAATATCAGTGATAGAAGCATTTCTAGCTTGTACTCTGTTAAAACAAAACCTTCTGTTTGTACTAAAGTTTGGAATAAAAGTTCTCAGTTTATAAGATTTATAGTTTATTAAAGATTGTAAACAAACAGCAAAATTCATGAGCTAAAGAGTAAGACCTAGCCAAAAAAAACTACAAATGTTGCCTCAAAGCATCTCTATAAGTGACAAACACCAGTAGTAATAAAAGGTCAGTATCTGAGATGAAAATAAGGCTTGTGCTTCGAGCTTCCACAACACCAGCAACTGCAAAAACTGGAAGAGTTGTTCATCTGCACTGTATCTACCTACACTAGTCATGCGCTTCCATCAATTCCAGCAGATTTCTTGATGGAATCAAGAAGATGCTCTATTCTGTATTTCATTACAGGCTGACCATGTCGAGTCTTTCTCATCATTTTACCCTTTGCTACTTTCCTCCGTGATTCAGCCTCTTCTTTAGCTTCCTTCTTCGCCTGAAACATCGCCTCTCTCTCCATCCTTGCTTTCTCCATCTCTTCTTTCGTCTGTTTGTATACATCCTCTAAACCGATTCTCTTATTAGATTTAACCTTCTGCTTATCATCATCATCATCATCACCACCATCATTATCATCTACCTTACTACTCTCTCCAATCTCATTCTTATCATAAACGTTCTGCTGCTTCATCGACTTCCTAAACTTGCTCACATACTTTGCATTCTTATAGAACTCTTTTTGCTTTTCTAAAAAACAAAAGAGAATACACAAAAGGGCAAAGTTATAGAACAGAGCCAAAGTAAACTAATTCAATCTTAGTTCAAGCCTAGCTGCATTGTAACATTCCTAACATCATCCTAATCCTCAAACACAAGCTAATGAAGGATGAGAAGTTACAATTAAAAACGGAAAGATTTTTCGAATTGGGCAAAGTTAAAGAACAGAGCTAAAGTAAACTCATTCAATCTTAAGTTCTATAGCCTAGTCTGATTCTCACAACGCTTTGTAGCATCCTAATCCAAGTTACAATTAAAAAAGGAAAGATTTTTCGAATTGGGTTAGAAGAGAATGGAATCACTTACTGATCAAAGCAGGGTTATAGCCATTTTTATTCGATTTCATGTTAGCAAAAGTTTGGAGAGAAAGACCACCGCCTCCTAATCTCTTCATGTTCTTCCTCCTCTTCGTCTCCGCCGCCTTAGAGCTATCAGTCTCATGTTCATCTCTTTGATGAAATTTCTTCATTGTTCGCCGAGATTCTTCAATCTATGAAACTCCTCCTGATTTCTCCGTGGGATTTGAGCGAGTTGCCAGAAAGGGGGAAGAACGTACGAAACCCTAATTGTAATTTGCGGCGACTCTGAAGTTTGAGAAGTGGGAGTTGCACACTTTATTAAAATTGCTACTATACCCTTATAGTTTTATCTTTTTTGGCAGAAAACCACTGTAGATACTTATAATTACGAAAAAGCACCACACTACTAGACGACATCAAACATTTTTAAAGAAACTAATTTAAAATCGAGAGAAATTGGGCAACTAATTCTGGAGTCTCATTTTAATTTATTTAAATGTTTGGTTTTAAAAAAAAAAAAAAAAAAAAAATCGAGAGAATATTGAACAAAATCTAACGAATCAATAATTGTATTGTTATCGTTGTATTATTTTTGTAATCTAGTAATTAATGCAAGTGAGTACTTTGAATAACGAAAAAACGAATAGGTTAATGCATGAAATTTTGAAGAATACCTTGTATAAACTTCTAGTTACCAATTCAAAGTTCTAACGAATAAAGATAATTACGTAAAATGGTTAGAAATCAGAAGACACATTGGATGATTTTGTTCCATTTATAAAACTTGAAATGAAAAGAGAAAAAAATTACATTGATACCACAACATCAACAGTTCAGATTCTAATATAAACATAATTTCTAAATGAAGTTGTATAGTGAATCTCTTATTTCAAAGTGATAAAAGTTTTATGTCGCAACAACATTTATCGGTTCAAATATTATTTGGAGTATATATGTAAATTTTATATGAGTTTGTAAAGTGTATCTTTAGTTTCACAATGATAAAAGTTTGTATGCTACTACAGTATTACTATTCAGATTCTACTATGGGTATTTACGTAAATTTTATACGAGTCTGTGTGTCAAACCCCTAATTTTATAATTACAAAAACTTTTACGCCGCTCAAGCATCAACGGTTAAGATTATACTAAGGATATATAGGTAAATTTCTTATGAATTTGTTTATGGTTTTGTATTCAAATAAATAAATCATACCCTCTCATTTGTATGCAATTTACTAAACAAAAATCCTTCAAAAAAAAAAGTGATCCTATTACATTGTTCTACAACTTGAAAACACCACTTTTAAACCACAAAAGACAGATAGGTGACTTAGGTCTAGAGAAAAAAAAAAAAAGGAGTGATACAACACCATATAAAACTCTGCTAGCACTGAGAGTTGTCACAAATCTCAAAGAACGAGTGAAGACGATGGAGGGGACATCAAAATGGTGGTGGATTGGTAGAAATCACAACACATCAAATTCATCTCCTTGGCTTAACTCTACTCTCTCTGGTACGTAACCAAGTCACTTCTCTCGTTTTGGTTTCCTCTGTACGTAACTATACATATTGTCAGTGATGAACTTTGTTGTTGGTAATTAACATGTGACAGAGCTTGATGCAAAGACGAAGGAGGTGATGAGAGTGATTGATGAGGTTGATGATGAAGCAGATTCCTTTGTGAAACGAGCTAAGATTTATCACGAGAAAAAGCCAGAACTCGTTGCCATGATCGAAGATTTGTACCGTTCGCACCGCTCCTTGGCGCAGAAGCATGATCTGTTGATCAAAACCTCTTCTCTGAATCCGAGTGAAGAAACGGAGTCTGAAGTGGATGATGGTGAAGAAGACCAAATTGTTGTATTTGCCGATGATGGTGAGACTATGAAGGAAGAGTTAGCGATACTGGGAGAAGAAAACAGAGTCTACAAAGAGAAGAGAGAATTGGCTTGGCTGTTTACAGATTTAGTCAAGGTTCCTTTTGCTTCCGTTGCTATTGGGAAATATTTTGTTCTCTTCTTTTGCGCTTTTGTTTACCATTTTCTTTGCATTCTATGATTTATATCGTAGTTTTTTGGGTTGCCATTGTGTATGAACAAGGCTCATAAGGCCTTTATATGTTACATTCTAGTGATTAACAAATAAAATGAACAAGAGATTTCGTATTATCTATCTCAACTCTTTGGAGTCACACATGAATAAACCATGTATGTTTCCCAAAATTCAAGGATTTAGTTATGAATGTGTGTACACACCCGTCTATGATCCTAGCCTGATCTAATGAGGTTCACATAAACTTAGCAAATTGTAATTGGTTTCTTGATTCAAAGTTTTTAAAACACTGTATTTGATATATACTAGAATGGAGCAAATCTCATGCATCATTATCTCACATATAAGGAAGTTATATCTAGTCAAACAAATTTTAATTCTTAAGAGATCATCTTCTCTTATTTGGAAGATTAATAAATCTGTCCTTTATTTTTCAGTCTTCAGTATCATCGAATATTAGTCTTCACTCTTCATATGCTTTACTTAACTTCATTTTCATACCTGGAATCAATAATATGGAGAAGACACTCAAAATAAACAAACCTGGAATCCATTTGAGTTCATGAAGCTCAAAGGTAGGTTTCTTGTTACTATATGTCATCAACACATAGAGTAACACATTATTATCTACAGGTTTTATAATATAAGAGTCTCGTTATCAAAATGCAATGTTAAGATTCAAAAGATGATTACAACGTTATAAGCTCAAAATGCAACGTTATCAACAAAAATGGGTTTTAAGTGCAACCAAGATCAATGACATCTCTTTATATAAGAGAATTTCGACCAATTGGAAATTTTGCGGTATTTCATCAGTAAAAAAAAAATGATTCCCAAGCAAGAAAATCACACCAAATTGATGGAAATAACGAAGACGATGGAGTTTTTGACTAAGAAAACATAGCTTAATTTGCTTTATCGTTTTTCGTTACACAAACCTTTGGTTGTATTTGTAATCTTGATAATATTGTGTATTCTGTTTCATATTAATAAAGTTTTTAAGGCGTTAAAAGAAAAAGACTCGTTATTATCAAAATGCAATGTTAAAGTAAGATTCAAAAGAAAAAAAAAAGATTATTTTGGTTTTAACTTTAAACATCTAAAACGCCGTCGTATAAGAAAGCCACGTCACGAGAAGCGTTTGAATGTAAACAATGACGTCATCTTATCTTCTTCAGCTCAATTCAGTCGTAGCCACCAAAATTGAGAGCCTTTTTGAGATAGTCTGTGTGTGAAGTGAAGCAATTAGACCGTGAAACGAAGAATGAGCTCATGGGTTTGCTCTTACGTGACTCGAAACGTCGCAATCGCCGATTACTCACGTCCTTTCTCACTAACCAAACACCTTATTTTCCCGGCGACGGTTCAGAGAAGAACCGTCAGCTTTCCGGTAACATATGCGCCGAAATTTCCGTCTTTGAAACTCCAAAGGTCTCAATCGTCTACCCATGAAGGTGAAGAAGACCCAGAATCATTCGTACAAGCCCTCACGATTCCAGACGAGTGGTTGCTCCCTTCTAGGGCCATTGAGGTGCTTTTCTCACTTACTTCCATCAAACGTCTTTTTCAAGCAATTGAATTTTGCGTGTGTTTGCAATTTCAAACCTTCCCCAACATTGCTTGCTCGAATGCTAATTTAGGGCTTCTCTGTTTCTCGTTTATAAAGTTGCTTGCTTGATTGCTGATATTAGCTTCTCTGTTTTCTCATTAAGTTGTGTAGTATCTATGATCTTACAATGCTTCGTTGGATTGCTGATCTTGAAGTGTTTTGATTAGGAATCTGAGTGGTTGAGAGTAACTTTGCACAAATGGTTGGATGATGAGTATTGCCCTGAGCCAACCAATGTAGAGATCAGTGAAGTAGCTGCAAAGTCTTACTACAGTTCATTGCTAGAGAAAGAAACTGACGTGGGAGAGATTTTGATGAAGATGGCTCAAGATTTAACCTCTATTTCATACAAAGAAAGCTTCCATGGAGCTTTCACATCCGCAAATGCAGCTATAAATCTGATTGTTGATAGAGTAGAAACCGGCATACTCTAATCTAGTATAGTTTAGTTTAAGGTTTCAAGAACAGTGTCTTTGTATATTATGAATTTGAGTTTTGTTATTTCACTTGATCAGGTGCAGGGAAGTCTAAAGTCTTTACAGTTGTGAATCCTCCATCTACCACTAGGTTATGCCCATTTACATACTTTGAATCATCTGATGCGAGGTAAACCGCTGCATTAGCTACATCGGTCGGTTCACAAACCTCTCCATCTAACACTCCTGTGCTCTGCACTATTTGGATCAGCCTTGAGTCATCAACACCGGGGTAAATCTGTCGCATCTCATCCATCACGAATGATGTTGTGATTGCAAAAGGAGAAATGCAGTTTACTCTGATCCTGTGCTTGCATAGTTCTGAAGCTGTTGATCTCACGATCCCGATGACAGCTGATTTTGAGACGCTGTAAGTATGTTGTGCTAAACCGCCCATCATCCCCGTGACACTCCCTGCACAAATGATGGATCCGGTATTACGAGGGATCATCACACGAGCAGCGTGTTTGATTCCTGCAATGACTCCACGGACGTTTGTGTTGATTACCTACAGAACATTATAAAAATCAGATGAAACTAATAACTGTTCCCAAAGCCTTTCTTGCAAACGTTCTTATAGATCAGTACCTTATCGAAAACATTGAGATCAAGATCCACGATACTAGGAGGCGTTTTGCAGGGGATACCAGCATTGTTGTACATTATGTCTAGCTTTGTATGGAGGGAGACAGAGAAATCAACTGCGTTAGCAATGTCTGATTCTTTGGTCACATCGCACTGGACATAAGCAGCATTTGGACCAAGTTCTTGTGCGGTTTCTTTCCCGAACTGCGGTTGTATATCGGCAATGATAACTTTGGCTCCATGGCTGATGAATTTTCCGGCTGTTGCTTTGCCAATCCCACTTGCTCCTCCTGTGATGAGGGCTACTTTGCCTTCTAACTTCCTTTTACATCAAAAGCTATAAGATTAGGCCTTTGTATTAGTCTATTAGATAAGACTTCTCATATTTATAAATTCTTTAATGTGATAATTTTAAAGTATAGAACTTAAAAAATTAGTGGCTTTAGAAGATAATTTTTGTCTCACGTTCTATTTTTTTCTGTTTCTGATAACACATTTGACATTTCTTAGTGGTAGAAAGAGTAAATGCTTTTTCTAACTTCAAGATAAGATTCGTCGAAGAAGGCAAATAAAAGCAACCCAACTTGTAATATCAAATTATTCTATATATGTCATTCACATGTAGACGTATATATATAAGCACAATATGGCCTTTGTTTAAATCGTTTATCCCAAGTCCCAAGTCCCAACTCACAATGAACACAACAAAATACAAAACTTTATTCATGGATATTCATTTTTAAATTATAAACAACTCATATTAATTTTGTATGGAGTTTTTGCAAGATGTTTAAGAAATGAAGAAAACAATATTTTCCAAATGTTAATATATTTTGGCTGAATTAAATATCATATTTTCTTCAACACATGATGGACTTTAAAAGGGCATATTCTTGTTTTCTCTTTTCAACTTTCTCAAAAAGTTTTTAATATTAATCTGTTACTGTATTAGTTTAGATTCTACAAAATTCAGATTTTGGTTTACTAATATTTAAAGAGAGTGGGATTAAGAGATGGGACTTGCCTTGAACTTGAACAAGATGATGCGGATGAGGAGATTCCTTTGTTAAGGAAGTTCTTGCTCACATTCTTGAACAATGCGTTTTTTCTATTTCAGATGCATAAATAGAAAAGTTAGAACTAAGAGTGTTCATTGTTAAATCTGCAGAAAATGAAGAAGCATAGAGAAGGATCTTGACCCAATCTGAAACATGCTTGTGTATTGCTCCGAGAGATAGATCGGTCCTTGTCGTTTTCTAACTTCTAATTTATCGTCTTTGAAGCTCCATGTTGTTTGCGTCTTAAATAGATATGAGGAGGGTACACAAAAAGGTGTGGTCTTTAGAGAGAGAATCTAATGGGGCTGTGATTGAACCAGAAGCTTACTAGTAGCTAGCATGCAAAGGTGTTTTTGTAAAATCAGATATTTTTTAAAAAAGAAAAAAATAATGAAGACAAAAAGGAACATAGAAAGTTAAGCATGTGGTGATTTGTTCCCAAAACAAGATTGCTATAGCCTAATAGGCTGAATGTATTCTTCAATATAAAATCTAAAATATGTTACATCATAATAATTGATTGATGTTTCCATAATATATATTTTCTGATAAACCCTGATTGTTATTAGATTAAATGAAAGATTTTAGTTTACAACCTATAAAAAAGTTTATGGGGACGTCAAAGGACTTTTTAAAAAACCTCTTAATGCTTGTGCCTTGTTGTGGTGGCATGTGTTGGTGCTTATTATGAGCTGTCTATTAATGTATAATATGATTGCATATTCACCTTATATACAACGAACGTACCTACCAATACCATTCTTCATATGCCGACAGGAAGCTAATAATTTATCATTATGATATATATTATCCAGTAGTAGACAAACGTTACTATTATCCAGTAGACATTAATTTGCATAGGGCGACCGATTTATCTTCATTTGTTACCTACCGAGTGGTTCCACGTACGTAATAAGACGTGTACGTATCTTTTTGTTGGTAAGACCTAAATTGTGTTTGCCAAATCTTTGACATATATGTTCTATAAATCGTGACATTCTTTAATGGTTTTTTACATGAAGATTCTTCGCCCAATCGCATATAAAAGAGTAGTAAAATAACAAAGTTTCTATTAGATTGTGTAACATGTATGAGGTGTCCAAAAACAAAAAAAATGTATGAGGTGTCGAATAACCTAGTTTTGTTTCCTTCTAGAAAATTAGAAGCCATAATATATATATTCCTCTGTTTTTTTGCTTAAATATAGGTGAATTGAAAGATTAAAGGGAGAAGAATACAGTCGAAGAACTGAGAAGAAATATGAAAAGTAAGGCAAAAAAGCAAAAGAAAAAAAGATGGGGCGTTCCGAGAATTGAACTCGGGACCTCTCGCACCCTAAGCGAGAATCATACCACTAGACCAAACGCCCATTTTTGATATTTCTCTCACGTTATAACAATATATATCAACGTATATCGTGTGGTTTTCAGAATTGTGCTTTTCAAAACCACTCGGCACAGCTCTCTCGACTCGTCTCTCTCCCGCCAATCAGCTCGACTAAAAAGTAAAAAAAACCACCAGTCATCGTCAATGGAGGAGCTTCTAGGGTTTCTTCTCCGATTCTGATTCGTACACGAACTGGGCAGCGCTTCTTGCGAATTCGATTCTTCGTAGACAGCTTCGTAATTTCGAGTTCCGATGGTCAATTTTATAGAAACCGAAGTTTTCGCCTCCGATTCGCAGTCTCCTTCAGCTTCTTCGGATCATAGTGAGTTTTGAGATTACGATTCCTTTATTCTCCCTTGCGAATTCTGTTTTGTTTTTCCGGATTATCGTAGATTTTGAGGTTTCAATAGATTTATTGTTCGAATTTCGTTTCTGGATTCTCTTAGGGTTTGAGGTTAATGGGGAAATTGAAGATACTGAGCCGATTGATGAAGCAATGGTAGTACTTGATAGCTCCTTGCTTGAAACCCCATTACAAAATCTCTACGATGATACGGAGGTCGTAGGTGACGATGAATTGGTGGTTGATAGTGAGGATGAAGATGAAGGATCGGGTGATGTTGCTGCTGATGAGCTGACAACATGTATGCTTGAACGAAGCCCCATAGCTGCAAATATACTTTTGGAGTCTGATGGATCGAATGATCACGAATGTCAGATAGGTAAACATATCTTTGTGTTGTTATGATGCACCTATCTTCTTCTTTGTATTGTATCAACTCAGATTAATATTAGTCTATCTCTTCCTTTTAAGGAAAGCGAGAATCAAATTGTGATACTGTGGCCGGAGCTCAAGGTTTTTCTCGAATTAGTGCTGATAGTCATGGTCCAGGGCTGGATTTTTTGGATTCTCAGGAACCAGGAGAGGCATCACAAGAAAATGCCCTTGGTTTTGTGGACCACTTTCTGATGGACAAAGATCTTAATTTGTCTCCAGTGGTTATACGGGAAAATAGTTGGAGAAGGAAGTCACCTCCTGTATCAGTTGCAAAAGGATGTCAATCTCTAGCCAAGAGACTCAAGAGCAGAAGTCCAGCAAGGAAAATGAGTGTCTTTGATTGGACTAGTGACCAGTGTGATGTGCGTGACCCTCAATACTCTCTGGTCACTCGTGCAAACAGTACATGCTACAAGAAAAGAGAAGAACATGTTACAGATGATGATCCTGGAGGTAAGAAAGGATTTATGGTGGATCTGTGTGCGAGTAGAAAAGTCTCAACACATTCTACACAAAGACTTATGCAGAACAGTTCTGCAAAACCTCACAAGATGGAACAAGCATCGGGTTTGAATCAGGGAATAATGTTTGTCTCACAGAATGATGCTCAGTTGCAGGATAAGGGATCAAAGGAGCACTCGGAACCCGAGGAAGACTTTATTGATATTGGTGTTAACACTCAAATTGCTGCTGAAGCAATGAGTTCTTTAGTGTATACTCCCTGCACTACAGAAGATGCTTGTGAACCATACCCAATTCCAGGGAGGATATCAGAAATGAGGTATCAAGTTAGCAATCTTTCTAGAAGGAACAATGACACCATTGAGAGTGGATCTGATAGAGACAACTGGAGTGGTCCGCTTAGTGCTCCACACATGGAAAGAAACTCTAAGAAGAAGAGAAAATTCACCAAGGAAGAGAGAACCGGAACAAATGTCTCTGCCATGACATGTCTTCGTAAATTATGTGAATGGACGCATCCCAGGGGCAAAAGATCGCGTCTTATGCAGAGGCATCACGCCCCATTAAGGAGATCTTGGGGTGCTAGTTCAGTTAAAGACATAAACGAAACCAACATGTTGTCAAGCAGGTTACGTGTATCATTAAGTGGGACAAGACAAGCCTCTTCTTGCCAATCAAGAGTCATTGACGTGGATGTTGCAAATCATGCATCTCCAAAGAAAATATATGACCGAAGTCATGAAAGCCCTTGCAAGAAAGATCTTCCTAGGTTATTCCTTCGTAAGGAGCATCCTACGAGGCTTGGAGGACCTGGAAAATTAGGTGACTTCGTGTGGAAAGACCTAAGGAGACGAAGAAACTTGGCATATGTTCGAGTGTTATTCAGCCAGCATCTGGATGATGAGACAATCAAGCAGCAGAAGAAGGTTTTAATTCATACCGTTCCTTTTATCAGTTTTGAATAGCGTATCTATATGTACCGTATTGGTTATCAGGATTACGCTTTTTGCTTCCATAGATTATGCTTCGACTTGGAATTTCTCCAGCATCTTCCTCATCAGATTCAACACACTTCATAGCAGATAGATTTTCTCGGACAAGGAATATGCTGGAAGCCATAGCCCTTGGTAAACCTGTTGTTACACCTCTATGGCTGGAGAGCTGTGGACAAACAAGATTCTTGATAGATGAGAAGAATTACATCTTAAGGGATAGCAAAAGGGAAAAGGACGGGTTCTGCATGCCTACATCTTTGGCCCGTGCGAAGCAGCATGCCCTTCTTAAGGTCACAATTTATCTCATTTGAGCCTTTATTAGAGCTTCATTAAATCCTTCACACATATATCCGCGATCTTATAAGTCGCATTTTTATTCATAGGGGTTAAAAGTCTGTATCACTCCCAACATTAAACCAAGCAGGGGTATGATTGCTGACTTAGTGAAGTTGACTCAAGGGCAGGTAAGAACAACTCACTTCGATTAAGAGATTTTGTTCTATAGACATCTTGGCACTTCTTCAGAATGGTTATGAGTTACTTATCAGGTAGTGGAGATAAGTGAGATAATTGCTGCAGAGGATAGAAACTTTCCAGAAGATCTATTGATTCTTTCTTGTGAAGACGATCAAGAAGTCTGTCTTCCTTTCATTAAGCATGGTAACAGCTATGCTACTTTCACACTTTTCAGAATTATTAGTAAAGAAAACTTTTCATGTTAATTTGTACTCTTTTGTCCCCAAAAAAGAAGGTTTAATAGTTGTACTCTCCCCATAAAAACTTGTAATGCAGGAGCTGTAGTTTACACATCTGAGCTATTGCTGAATGGAATCGTGATTCAGAAATTGGAATATGCCAGGTTTGGAAGTTATAAATTTATAATACTAGTTTGTGTGAACAGTAGAAATAGGTCAAACGCAAATCTCATAACAGTTCTTTGTTGTTGTTGCAGGCATCGTCTCTTCTAAATTGCACACAAAAGGAACCAAAGCGTCACAAAGTTTACAGCAATACGTTCGCTTACTGATATACTGGTTGGTGCATGTAGTGAGGCCTTTTAATTCAATCTTTCATAAAACCCTGCTTGTTTTTCAAGAGAACCGAAAGAAAGATCTTTTCTAACTTACATTCTACGGAAACAAAAATCTCCCACATAAAAATGACACATTTCACATACATTAATTCTAAAGCTCTTCATGTAAATTGAATTAGAAAAGGTAACATACTGTGTCAAACAAGAGCTCTGAGAATGTTTGGCAAGAGAAAAATGACCCATCAGACCTAACTCTACTCATTGCTTTCAGGAGATTCAGCACCGGGGTTTGGATTGTTGAAGCTACTACCACTTGGTGCAGCAGCTGGATTTGTATGATAAGGAGGAGGAGGAGGTGGTGGTCCATTATAATTGGGAGGTGGTCCGCCACCTTGACCTGGTAAGGGAGCCATTCCTGGTGGCCTTAGAATACCGTTTTGTGGAGGTGGAGGTAGAGGAGCACCAGGCGGTGCCATCATCTGCGGTACTCCTGGTGGCGGCATGTAACCTGCAAAGGTACAATATTACATTTCACTTCATACTAATTGTAAGATGTTCGGTCAAGGTGTAATTGAATGGAAACTATTCGTAAGAGTCTGAGGAGTCATGAAATGCAAAACAAGTGACAAATCAAATATCATATTGATCAGCTGTGCAATTTAACACAAAGTTTGGTGCCATGTCGAGAATCTCAAAGCACCTATCAGGATGAAGTTCTTTATGATACTCTTTTTTTTTATCTTCAGGCTTTTTCAAAATATTACTATGAAAGTTATCTACTAAAACTTTCTAACGCAGCAAGCAGGGAAGAATTATAGTAAAGAGATATTACCTTGACCAGGCATCATTGGTCTAGGGAGAACAGGAGGTCGCATACCCATAGGCATACTTCCAGGTGGTAGCATCATTGGAGGGCGAGGTCTAGCGAGCATATGCTGATTAAACACAGCACCAACCTGTGGGGGATATCCTCCAGCTTGGCCATGAATTAGATGTTCCTTAATTCTCTGATCAATCAAACTTTGGGTTTGTTGTTCCTCGAATTGTTGATAGTATATCCTCACATTCGCCTGAAATTCATCAAACTCTTAACACATAAAAAAGAAAAATCATGTATACACAACACAAAAGATCATTATGGACTCTTTATGTACCTTGTGTTTGTAACCAGCATTGTGCTGCTTCCTCACTGATGGCTGCAAATAGACAAAATATAAGACTATACTGATAAGAGAAAACATGTACAATCCTTGAAACATGATTAGATTCTCAATCAACACCAATTAATTGAGCCAAGCCAGTGCGACATAAACATGTACTAGATGTAAATAGCATACTGGTTTTAAACTGAAATCCAAATCGGAAACCTAATTGACACCGCCGAAATCGAAGATTGATTTTTAATAAAGCCGAAACTTCAATTCACCAGCGACTACTAAAAAGTTCTCAATTACTACAAAAGAATAGAAACAAAACAAGAAGAAGATTTAGATTCAGACTTACAGAATCGTGAGTGAGATAAGTATCGCAGTAATCACAGTAATACCTGCGAAAAAATCAAAATCAAACAAGTAAATTAAAACCTAAATCTCGAACTGAATTAGTATCTATGTATCAATATAACGTCGAAGATCTAAAACCCTATACCTCGGCATCGTTCAGAAGATTCCAAAGAACCCTGCGAGTTAGTGAGAGAGACGACGGAAGCTTTTCGGAAGAAGAAGAGAAAGTGCGAGAGAGAGAGAGTCGAATTTTTTATTTTTGCCTAATTTTAATAAATAAAAAAAGATGATGATTTTTCATTTAACGGCCCAGATTCGTTCGAGATATCTAACGGGTAATAATAACCGAAGAAGTATCCCTGATAAAGCGACGTCGTTTCGCACGACGGATTTAAGAACTTACATCGGAAAAAAGAACGAAGGAAAAAAAAAAACTAATAATGATCGGAGATGTCTCCCCGCCGGTAGCTTCAATCCCAGGTTCGTCGTATATTTATGCTGTTTGCAATTTTCAACCACAGCTTCTTCGAATCTTTGCTTTGTATGTGCATAGTCTAAACATGAAGCTATTGATTTCGCCAATTCTGACTTGAATCGAGAATTATCTTTCGATAATTATTGACTGATTTTTGTCGCCGAGATTATTGTAGTTGTCGAAGGGAATGAAGAATCGGAGAAGCGTCAGAATATTCTTCCGCCGTTTTCGAAGGTTGTTTCTCACTTTGGCACAAGCGGAGTCTCCGTCGCGTTAGCCACCGGCGTGACTCATCCTCTCGGTTAGATCCTTGATGCCTTCTTCTTTCACTCATAAGTTTTTATGACTCCAATTTCGGAAACTAGAACCATTTGGCTCCACATCAATTTGCATAGGAGAGTTCTTCCATAGTGATCTTTGGATAATGTAGCAGTATGTAGTTGGTTAGTGTATGTATAAGTCTCTGCTTAACTACTACTGTGGTATTATAATGTGGCATTTGTTTCATACTATTCTTAAAAATGTCTTCTTCTCGTTGTTTTGGTTATCTAGATGTACTGAAAGTAAGATTGCAGATGCAGCATGTTGGCCAAAGAGCTCCTTTGATTGGAATGGTAATAATTCTCCTCTTGATGTTTTTGGGGATGTTAATGTAAACTTGGTTTGAATTCTGTAAAATGTTTGTTTGTTCAGACTGGAACCTTTCTTCAACTAATAAAGAATGAAGGGCCTAGGTCGTTATACTTGGGGTTGACTCCTGCTCTCACTAGATCAGTGCTTTACGGAGGTCTCAGATTAGGATTATATGAACCCACTAAGATTTCTTTCGATTGGGCATTTGGGTCTACCAATGTCTTGGTCAAGATAGCGTCAGGCGCATTCGCTGGGGCATTTGCTACAGCTTTAACTAACCCTGTTGAAGTTGTGAAGGTAAGATGAAACCTCAATTATCGGTTTTGATTCTGTGTACTAGATCTCTTTTTTTGGTTTTTTAAGACACATATCAGTTTGCCTTTCGTTAGGTTAGGTTGCAGATGAATCCGAACGCAGTTCCCATTGCAGAAGTGCGGGAAATAGTCTCTAAAGAAGGCATAGGAGCTTTATGGAAAGGAGTTGGTCCTGCCATGGCCAGAGCTGCAGCACTAACTGCCTCACAACTTGCAACATATGATGAAGCCAAACGGGTAAATGTTCTAAGACTACTATTTATTGATTCAAATAAAGGTGCTGCTTTCTAACATTCCAGCTTCTAAAGTTTATTGTAATTGCAGATTCTGGTTAAACAAACTTCTTTAGAAGAAGGGTTTCATCTTCATTTGTGGTAAAAGTTTAACAGCCATTTATTACTGTTTCTTTGTCTGGCAAAATCAATTGATGCACCAAAACTTACTCAATCTAGCACTTGAGGAATGAAGCTCAAGTGTGGTTGCAGGTGTAGTAAGCACTCTGATAACCGCGCCCATGGACATGATTAAAACCCGCTTGATGTTGCAGCAAGGTTCCGAAAGCACCAGAATCTACAGAAACGGGTTTCACTGCGGTTACAAGGTAATGTGATCTAGTCCTTCTTTTATACATTTTTACTGGACATTGCTTGTTTGCTTTTGCTGAACGTTAATGGGTAATGATTCTTCAGGTCGTTCGGAAAGAAGGACCTCTAGCACTTTACAAAGGGTGAGAAAGAGAAACCCCTTTCTAGCTCTTGAGGATATATATTCATATAGTTCGTAATACACAAATAAATTGAATAACGTTCCTTGGTTATTTTTTGTACTGGATACAGAGGCTTTGCCATATTCGCACGACTCGGGCCACAAACAATGATCACGTTCATACTATGCGAGAAGCTAAGATCACTCGCTGGACTTCACACAATGTAGTCACTAACCGGTTCGTTCCAAGCTAGCCCGGTTCCAGATAAGTTCTTGTCCATTCTTTTGTTTTTTTTGAAAATAATTCACACTAGATGAGATTTTTCTAATAAAATGTTTATTCATTATTGATTTGGTAGTGTTAGAATTTCTATCTGCTGTACAATTTTTCCCAATTTATTCTCTATGATTTCATCATTCTCTCATTTTATGACAAGGAATAGAAAAACCATATGATGTAATTCAACATTTTTTCAATTGAATTAAGTTTTTGGTATGGTTTTGCTATTAGTAAGAAATTAGATTCATCAATTTTAATATAAACAAAAAAAAAAGTACTCTTATAGTTGTTATGTTCTGATTGTCATCTAGATCCGAGTGTAATGTAAACGAGCCTTTTTTGTTGATTAGATTGGATAGGCATTGAATTGAAGTGACATTTATCCAAATAATATATACTTATATATACGTAGTGGTTATGTCGAAATCACTTGTATATTTCAAAGTGTCTGTGTGTGTGTCACTCTAATAATTATACTAGTCTCCATCACGAAGAATACAAATGGTTTTATTCATATAATTGAATATTAAAACCAATTATCCAAAACAAATAGTAAGTCTTACTAGATCTGATTAGTTATAGTGGAAGTTGGTTGTAGACAAGAATACGCTTTGAGTCTTTTTGACCGTAAATATTCATTCATGAATCATGCACGTTAAAAAAAAAAAAAAAAACTTGTAGGGACGAAACATAAAAGTTGAATACAGTAAAATTCAGGGGGTCTATTTGTTGGAAATAGAATTGAAAGAGAAAAAAAAAAAAAAGAATTAAAATTTGTGGCGTTGGAGAGAAAGGAGCAAGTTGGGAGCTGCTTCGAGTCTTTGTTGTTTCTATGGTCGCGTTGGCGGGACAGTCTGTCATGCTTAATGTTTGCCCCTCTGTTTTCGCTCTTATTTACGGTTTTTTTTGCCATTCAATCTTTTATCTGACCATTTTGCCATTAGACAGTGACCTCTCGGTTGTGCTTCTCTTTCGTTGTTTGTTTTGAATTTGATAGATCGATCCTATGGTCAAACTCTTTTCGTGTTTATCCATTTTACAAAAAGTCTTTTAATGTTTCCTAATTTATTAGTAATGTGTTTTCTAAACGAGTTTCTTTTTCACTTTTAAAAAGGTTGGTTTCTTAACTAGTAGAAGATTTAATAAGTACACGCTATAAAGAGTTGGCTTGCCAAGTATACTAGGGTTTGACTGGTCTACCCGATACATAATGCAAATGCAATGTGGAAGTTGATTGTTATTAGCGTTATTCAGCTGTCTCTTGTCTTGTGTATATATATTTTGTACTCCATGTGATAGTGTTTAAAACTAGAAATTTAACAACACTGTTGAAAATTCTCGTGGTAAGCTAAATGTTCTTTTTTTATTTTAAGCTTCACTGTGTTTTAGGTTATAATTCTGATGTATGTTACAAAGTTTGAGAATACAGTATATTCTATTTTTAAATATATATATATATATTTAAAATTATGAAAACACTTAAAAATCAAAACATATGGAAATATTACAAATGAGAGAACATTTTGTATGATTTTTTTTATATATGTTGGAAATAATTTTTTAAACTCAATTCATATAATGTGCCGTGTAACGTAATCTATCAAAGTCGAGATTTGATGGAAAAAGCTGCAGAAAAGACTTTTAACCAGTTGGCTAAAAGTACTTATTTTATAAACTAATATTTATGGTGTAACCGACAAATATGGTAAAATCTAAAGGCTAAAAGAATCCGACGACCAGCAAATGAAATTTTTTGATTATTTACTAAGAAAACGTAAAGAAACGGTTCTCTTAAATGAATTTGTCGAGTTCGAATAAGACATCGATAAAAACTATGTTACATTTTTATGTATATTATATACGAAAAAAGTTTTTTTTAATATTTCATTTTTAGTTTCTCATGTGTTATGTTATGAAATATATGTTGATAAACAAAAAAAACAAATAATTCACAATATACGAAGAAGGCAACTAAGTTTTGAACACACTTATTAACCTATTACTACTAAACAATTTTTAATCTATAAGTAGATGATGGGATGTTTTTAGTCCCAAACACCTCATATTGTTGTTAGTTTATAATTAGTTATTAATTCTAAGAGGTTTGAAAATCTTAGCCTAATCATCACTAATTTATTATTATGTATTAACCTGACAGCTTTCCATTTTTATCAAAACAAATCTGAGAGAAGATTGGCAAAAAATACACATTTTTCGAATTATAAATAAAAAAAAACACAGAGCAGAAAATAAGACGCGGGTAAAATAGACATTTAGGATGGAAGTATTGCCATAACGAGACAAAACAATCGGAAGTGTTCCCCCCCCCTCCTCGCATCGTAAAAGCTTTTTTTTTTTTTCTCTCACATTGCCAAAATATGTACAGCTGTAAAATGGCAAATACCGTAAATAAACCGTAACAGAATGGGCCATTATTGTCAACATTTTTAATTTAATTCTCTCCCCAACTTCTCATATTTCCACCATTTTCCTTCTTCCTCCATAATTGATTTTTTTCTTCTTTCAACTAAATAAATAAATTTTTTAGAAACCCCAAAAAAAAAAAAGAAATTGGTATAGAGAGAGAAACTCAGAGAAGACGACGAAGAGACGACCCCTCATATTTGTCAATAGAGAGAGAGAAAGGAGAAGAGAAGACGGAGACAACAATGGCGGAAGGGAAGGAGGAGAATAGAGGGGAAGAAGAAGAGAGCGTAAAGCTTTTCGTCGGACAGATACCGAAACATATGTCGGAATCTCAGCTCTTAACATTGTTTCAAGAGTTCGCTGTCGTTGACGAGGTCAATATCATCAAGGATAAGATCACACGCGCCTCTCGAGGTTTCTCTCTCTCTCTCTTTTTTTCTTTTTTTTTTTAGAAGCTTTTTTTTTTTTTTTTTTTTTTAAAGAAAAAAATTCGAGAATGTGGTGTTTGATTCCGCGTGATTCGTCGTGAAATTTATTTCGAAAACCCTAATTTTTGTGTTTTGTTTTTTCTTTGGGGATAGGATGTTGTTTTCTGCTATGTCCATCGAGAGATGAAGCAGATAAGTTGGTCAATGCTTGCCATAACAAGAAGACATTGCCTGGGGTAACTCTTTTTTTCTTTTTTTTTTTAATAATAATTTCTCTGACATTTTTTTTTTTTTTGGAATTTTAATTTTATTTTCTCAGATGCTTGAATGTGATTGATGTTTCTGTAGTGTTTTCTCTAATAATTGAATTTTCAACATTTGTTTTCAAGTCAGGTTTTAGAATCTCGAGGTTTTCTCAAAGGAAAAAAAAAATTTAAAAATGATTACTATTAGTACTAATCTGATTTTTGGTGCTGCATTATATGTACTTGTCTTCGTTTCTGTTTAATTCCAGAATAGGCAAATTGTGATTTCGATACATGTTTTGAAAGAAGCGTTTCTTTTCTATTTAGGTGAACATTAATTTTTTTTCCTTTAGGTCGAATCAGAATCTACTAATCTTTTGATTTGACAGTCAAGTTTTGTTGGAATCTTTATGAACATTGTTTTGTAATGTTACCTTCAAACCCAAGAAACTGCGATCAATGGTGAAATGTGATCAATGCGTAAACTCTAGAGAAAAACACTTACATTGAAGCAAAAGTGTTAGGTTGATACTTGTTTCTTATGAAAACCTGAAAAATCTTGGGAAAAATTGCGACGTTGAGAGTGTGGCTTTTATTAGGATGACTTCTCTCTGTGTGTCGTGTGTGTGTGTGTGTATGTTTTAACATCTTGAACATTGGTGTTTCGATTTTTTCTTCGGTCTTTTGTCGATAACGTTTTCAGGATGCTTAGATCCTTGCTTGTTTCTGACTAACTTTTTAATGTTTTTGCTCAGGCATCTAGTCTATTGCAAGTAAAGTATGCAGATGGCGAGTTGGAAAGGCTAGGTATATAGTGATTTCAAGTGCTTCTGTATTTCTCTATTTTTGACCCTTTGTTATCATCACAATTGATGGATGTATTTGTTTACTGTAATATGCAATTCAGAACATAAGCTTTTTGTTGGTATGCTTCCAAAGAATGTCTCTGAAGCTGAAGTTCAATCTTTATTCTCCAAGTATGGGACCATAAGGGATCTACAGATTTTAAGAGGTGCTCAACAAACAAGCAAAGGTTTTACATCCATCTCTGTTATCTTTAGTTTTTGTTAGTACTGCTTTTATCAAGTTTTGACCTTTTTGGTTGTTGTTGTTGTTGTTAGGCTGTGCTTTTCTCAAGTATGAGACTAAAGAACAAGCTGTTTCTGCCATGGAATCCATCAACGGAAAACATAAAATGGAGGTACTAATTTGCTTTTTGCTAGTTTTAAAACTTGCCATTTGTAACACAGACTTGTGTGTAGTGTTAAAAATTTCATCATCTTCTCTTCTTAGGGTTCGACTGTTCCTTTAGTAGTCAAATGGGCAGACACAGAACGAGAAAGACACACAAGAAGACTTCAAAAGGCTCAATCTCACATCGCTCGACTAGGGAATGGTGATCCAACAAATCCCTCATTGTTTGGAGCCTTACCCATGGGTTATGTTCCACCATATAATGGATATGGTTATCATGTAAGCAAACCCTAATAACACTTCATTAGTCCAAAGCTGTATAGGAGTTGTCTTCATCAATCTTGTAATTTATAATATTTTCGTTTCTATTTCTTTAGCAGCCTCCTGGAACTTATGGTTACATGCTACCACCAATTCAGAACCAAGCTGCATTTCCCAATAACAACGCATTGCAAGGAACATCGCCTGACTCCGTGCCACCTCGTTTGGCCCGTAGAAACTTTCCAATGCCTCCTGCAAACTACATGGGATCTGGTTATCCTGCTGTACGAGGTCATCCTTTTCCATTGGCTTATCCCAGAGGTATTGTTAGTCCTCGCCCTCTAGGTAGCTCCCCTGGATCTATATCACCTGGCATTGGCAACACTGGCATGTCAACAACACCTTTAGGCATTGGTTTGAGTTCCGTGGTTCAAGCCGAAGGTTAGTGTTATAACCTACCTTATCATCTCTCTTCTCTCTGATTCTTTTAGACCTGAAAACGTTGTTTTGGTTTCTTCAGGCCCGGAAGGTGCGAATCTGTTTATCTATAACATACCTCGGGAATATGGTGATCAAGAACTCGCGGCTGCATTTCAACCTTTCGGTATCGTTATTAGCGCCAAGGTTTTTGTAGACAAAGCCACTGGTGTAAGCAAATGTTTCGGTAAGCTCTCTTTTGTCTGGTTTTTTGTTCTTCAAGACTGGTTCTATTCTGAAGGTAGAAACGAAATCATTCCTTTGTTGTTTTGTTGCTTTTGGTTGCAGGTTTTGTTAGTTACGACTCACAAGCAGCCGCTCAGAACGCTATTAACATGATGAATGGTCGTCATTTAGGCGGTAAGAAATTGAAAGTCCAGCTTAAGAGAGACAATAACAATGGCCAGCAGAGTAGTAATCCTTCCTTGAACTCCTAAAAGGCTAAAGACGCTGAAGTCCATCTTCTCTCTTCAACTTCAAAGTTCATAACAGAAAGAAAAAGAAAAAAAAAAAGAAAAAACATTCTGGCTAATGGGTTGACCCGGTTCAAGATTTGGGTCGATCTTGAATTGGATGCATCTGTATAAAATCCAAATCTCATTGTGGGTCAAAATGTCCCATCAACTCATAGCTGCAAACTGAATCATCTTTTTTTTTTTTAATCATTTTTTTCTTCTTCTGCAAATAACAATTTGTAATTTATGCGTATCAATTGAAATTCATGTAGTCATTTATGATCTATTAACATTAAATTCATTGAATTTTTCTTCTATCATTTTGTTAATGATCTGATGTTGTCTTTAGAATAAATGTTGTAAAATCAAAGAGAAAAAAAGATCAGATTATCTTTGCTACAAAGCCCAAACAGCACAACAAACACAAACAGACACAGACACAAACATGGAGAGGGACTACAAACAACAGTCAAGAGACAGGTTCAGCCCTTGTTGAACCCTAAAATCAGACTTCTCACCAAACAAACCCTAAAGACCCTATCAAATTGGACAATAATCTCTGTATTTGATTTACAGACACAACCAGTTTTCTTCCTTCTTGTTTGTTCTCTGCAGAAGCAGATTAAGCAGAAAGAAAAGGAAAGAGCTACATAGAAATGAGGTTGTTCACCGGTGAAAACGTGGAAAATGAAGATCAGGCTTTGAATTAGACGATCATTTTGCTTCATCTTAGTCGCTTGTGCTTGAACTCAAAGTGTTGTTTTTGTTATCTGTGAATGATACTAGTGGAGAGCCTTTAGGGCTCCAGTCTTCAGTGATACTGGTGTTTGAAACTCGAGCATTGCTGTTGAGCTGATTCAAGAAGCATTTCTCTATCGAGCTTAGTGATCCAATCTCGGTTTCTTCTTCATGGGTAGAGCGGCGGTTGAGATGTTCTTCTTCTTCTTCTTCTCCTTCTCCTTCTAGTTCTCCGCATTCCGAATCAGTGCCTTGTGATTCACAGCTGACTTCCATGTCTTGTGCATTGTCAGAATCAGAGTCAGTTTGGGAATTGGATGAGTGGGATGGAGAATATCCTTCTGATCCAGTTGCATTTTCTTCCCGTTCAGCTAGTGTTCTTGTGATGAGAGTCTTAAGCAAGTTCATCACTTGAACAGCATGCATAAGAGCCGTTAATGGATCTGTCATCTATAATAGTTAAAAAGCAAGCAAGAATCAAAACGTTAGTAACTTCAGTAAGTAAAAAACACTAGACGATATTATGTTTGTTTACATTTTTACCTGAGTCATATTAGGAGCAAAAACCATGGCTATATTCCTAGCATTCATTTTGTTGGTTTCCTCTTCTTCAACAACATCAGCCATAAGATCAACAGCCCAATTAAGCAAAGCAGACTCAGTTGGCTTAAGCTGTTTTATAAGTTCAACAGATTCTTCCTCGGTGTTGCAATTAAGAACTTCCTCAGGAGAAAGACCATCAAGGACTCCACAAGGTAACTCTCTAAACCAAGCTTTAATAAGACCAGCCAAGCAATGCACATCAATGTTGTCAGGAACAATACCTCTGTTAAGTTGGTCTCTTACTTGCTCCTCTTGACTGTTCTCAGGGTTTATCCTAAATATCCCTTCAGCCTATAACAACAACATCAAATCAAATTCAAAAACTACTCTAAATCAAAACAAAATCGTTAATTTTGATTTTCAATTTTCCAAATTACCTTAAGACCTTCCTGAGAATAAAGCCGTTCTTGCATTAGTAATAGAATAGTTGGAACACTGTTCCCTTTCTCGTCATATGAACATTGCATTGATTCCGCAGATACACCAAACACGCTCACACTGCAATTTAAATCAGATCTAGTTTTCAGATTTCTAAAAGCATTTAAAATTTTAACAATTGAACAGTTAAGTTACCTTGCGCTAGGGACTCGACAAGGGATCTCAACTTGAAGCTCGTGAGGGAGACCAAGGAAGCCTTGGAATCGATCGAAGGTAACATGAGCGATGTGTCGAACGTTTGTTGGCCATCCGATCTCCATGTGATGAACGGTGGAGGAAGAAATCCCTCCGCCTCCGCCTCCGACTCCGCCGTCGTCTTGCCGGTTGTCTACACGGCAAGATACAACGGATTTACGAAGCGCTGTTAAGAGAAACTCAACGAGAGATAGTTGTTGCTGATTCTGCTCTTCCTCTTCTTCTTCCACCTCCGCCATCGATTTTCTCCTTCCTCCTTTTCCTCCGCCGCCGCCGCCGCAACCTCCGCCTTTAGTCATCATCACAAGCCCCGTCATCGAGAAATAAAAGAACAATTAAGGATTTCGCAGTCTCTCTCTCTCTCTCTCTCTCTCAGTCTGACTCTGGGCTTTGTGCTTCTTCTTCTTCTTCTTCTTCTCTCTCTTTGGATGTGAATTTGATTTTGAAATTCTCGAAAAGGTTTATTCTTTTTATTTATTTATTTTATTTTAATTATTTTTTTTTGAAATTTTTGTCTTTTTGGTTGGAATTCAAACCAACGGTCCATTCATTTCAAATTTTTTCTCCCTCTATTATATTATTTTTTTAATGTATCTAATGTGAGCTTTAATGGGAATCACGTTTTACCCTGATAACTTCTCTGAATCTACTATAATGCCACTCTATTTGATTGGTTCATCCTTGTTGACGTGGCGTTTCACTTATGGATCACCTAGATTTTTTTCAAATTGACATTTTGCTTTTGGATTTCTTATTGTCACTTCATTGTTTCCACATACTCTCATTTTGTATTTCATAACAAAAAGAAACTAAGAGTTTGATCCAAAAAAAAACAAAAAACAAAAAAAAACTAAGAATGCAAGGTTTGATAGCACATATTGTTGGATTGGCAATAAAAAGATTAGCTTTCTTTTTCTTCTAATGATTCCTCTTTTATTAAAATAAAAATTAAAAAATTATATTGGAAAAGTAAATATAATAATAAAACAAACTTTTTTTTGAAAAAACGTGTTGTTAGGATAAAAACCTTCGTCATGTAATGTAATGTAAATGACCAATTATATTATGATATGTGGATTTGATTCTTTTTTTTTTCTATTTTATCTTTAGTGAAAATGGTGAAACAAAAGTTCATTAACAAAATGGTGAACCAAAAGTTTAAATTTGTGATATATAATAATCACACACTAAAAAAACATCTAGATTCTTCGCCACTAGGGTTTTCATTTTATGTTGTGCGATGAAGTCGTCGCCTTCAAGATCTTCTCTTCCGGTGAGTTGACTGTTTTTTCTCATTTCATAATAGAGTGAAAACTATGTTAAATTATTAGATCTTTTATAGATTGTATTTGTTTTCAATTACTTACCCAATTCAAAAGATCTATTTATCATTTCTGTATAGCAGTGGCGTAAAATCAACTGTTTAGATTTTTGAGGTAATTTAGCCAGTGGATTCTTGTCATCAATATCAAATTTCAATCACTAAATCACCATAGATCTAAAATTGTTGGTTGGTAATATATAGTGGTGGTTTACTAGATATTATAGCGAGTAAATGTATAAAAGATTCAAGATTTCATTATCTAGATATAGATTCATACTTCACTGTATCCTGATTTTAGGTCTATTAATTAGAACAAATATGTTTGAAAATGACATGCAATATATGAATGTTGTGGTCTGATCTAATTTTTTCTTAACTAATCAACGGTTCTTTTTTAATGAATTTGATTATAGTCCCGATTGAACAAGAATGAAAGATTAGCTTTGTTTTTCTTTTAATAATTTTTCTTTTATTATAATAAATAAAAAATTATATTGGAAAAGTAAATATAATAATAAACTAAACTTTTTATAGGAAATTGTGCTGTTAGGATAAAATCCTTCATCATGTAATATAAATGACCAATTATATTAGGATACGTGGATTTGTTTTTTTTTCCCTTTCTTATCTTTAGTGAAAATGGTGAACCAAAAGTTCATTAGCAAAACCGGTTTAACAAAGATTTGTGATAAGTATATAATAACAACACACTAAAAAAAACGTTTAGGTTCTCCGCCGCTAGGGTTTTCGTTGTATGTTGTGCGATGAAGTCGCCGCCTTCAAGATCTTCTCTTCCGGTGAGCTGTTTGTTTTCTTACATTTCATAGAGTGAAAACTATGTTAAATTATTAGATATTTTATGGATTGTGTTTATTTTCAATTACTTTTTCAATTCAAAAGATTTGTCTATCATTTTTGTAGAGCAGTGGCGTAAAATCAACTGTTTAGATTTTCGAGGTAATATAGCCGGTGGATTCATATCATCAATCTCAAGTTTCAATCACTAAATCACCATAGATCTAAAATTGTTGGTTGGTAATAAATATTAGTGGCTTACCAGATATTATAGTGAGTAAATGTATAAAAGATTCAAGATTTCATTATCTAGATATATATTCATACTTCACTATATCCTGATTTTGGGTTTATTAATTAGAACAAATATGTTTGAAAATGACATGCAATATATGAATGTTGTGGTCTGATCTAATTTTTTCTTAACTAATCAACGGTTCTTTTTTTTAATGAATTTGATTATAGTCTCGATTGAACAAGAATGAAAGATTAGCTTTGTTTTTCTTTTAATAATTTCTCTTCTATTATAATAAATAAAAAAAATTATATTGGAAAAGTAAATATAATAATAAACCAAACTTTTTATAGGAAAATGTGCTGTTAGGATAAAATCCTTCATCATGTAATATAAATGACCAATTATATTAGGATACGTGGATTTGTTTTTTTTTCCCTTTCTTATCTTTAGTGAAAATGGTGAACCAAAAGTTCATTAGCAAAACCGGTTTAACAAAGATTTGTGATAAGTATATAATAACCACACACTAAAAAAAACGTTTAGGTTCTCCGCCGCTAGGGTTTTCGTTGTATGTTGTGCGATGAAGTCGCCGCCTTCAAGATCTTCTCTTCCGGTGAGCTGTTTGTTTTCTTACATTTCATAGAGTGAAAACTATGTTAAATTATTAGATATTTTATGGATTGTGTTTGTTTTCAATTACTTTTTCAATTCAAAAGATTTGTCTATCATTTTTGTAGAGCAGTGGCGTAAAATCAACTGTTTAGATTTTCGAGGTAATATAGCCGGTGGATTCATATCATCAATCTCAAGTTTCAATCACTAAATCACCATAGATCTAAAATTGTTGGTTGGTAATAAATATTAGTGGCTTACCAGATATTATAGTGAGTAAATGTATAAAAGATTCAAGATTTCATTATCTAGATATAGATTCATACTTCACTATATCCTGATTTTGAGTTTATTAATTAGAACAAATATGTTTGAAAATGACATGCAATAGATGAATGTTGTGGTCTGATCTAAATTTTTCTTAACTAATCAACGGTTCTTTTTTTAATGAATTTGATTATAGTCTCGATTGAACAAGAATGAAAGATTAGCTTTGTTTTTCTTTTAATAATTTCTCTTCTATTATAATAAATAAAAAAAATTATATTGGAAAAGTAAATATAATAATAAACCAAACTTTTTATAGGAAAATGTGCTGTTAGGATAAAATCCTTCATCATGTAATATAAATGACCAATTATATTAGGATACGTGGATTTGTTTTTTTTTTCCCTTTCTTATCTTTAGTGAAAATGGTGAACCAAAAGTTCATTAGCAAAACCGGTTTAACAAAGATTTGTGATAAGTATATAATAACCACACACTAAAAAAAACGTTTAGGTTCTCCGCCGCTAGGGTTTTCGTTGTATGTTGTGCGATGAAGTCGCCGCCTTCAAGATCTTCTCTTCCGGTGAGCTGTTTGTTTTCTTACATTTCATAGAGTGAAAACTATGTTAAATTATTAGATATTTTATGGATTGTGTTTGTTTTCAATTACTTTTTCAATTCAAAAGATTTGTCTATCATTTTTGTAGAGCAGTGGCGTAAAATCAACTGTTTAGATTTTCGAGGTAATATAGCCGGTGGATTTATATCATCAATCTCAAGTTTCAATCACTAAATCACCATAGATATAAAATTGTTGGTTGGTAATAAATATTAGTGGCTTACCAGATATTATAGTGAGTAAATGTATAAAAGATTCAAGATTTCATTATCTAGATATATATTCATACTTCACTATATCCTGATTTTGAGTTTATTAATTAGAACAAATATGTTTGAAAATGACATGCAATAGATGAATGTTGTGGTCTGATCTAAATTTTTCTTAACTAATCAACGGTTCTTTTTTTAATGAATTTGATTATAGTCTCGATTGAACAAGAATGAAAGATTAGCTTTGTTTTTCTTTTAATAATTTCTCTTCTATTATAATAATAAAAAAAAAATATATTGGAAAAGTAAATATAATAATAAACCAAACTTTTTATAGGAAAATGTGCTGTTAGGATAAAATCCTTCATCATGTAATATAAATGACCAATTATATTATGATACGTGGATTTGTTTTTTTTTTCCCTTTCTTATCTTTAGTGAAAATGGTGAACCAAAAGTTCATTAGCAAAACCGGTTTAACAAAGATTTGTGATAAGTATATAATAACCACACACTAAAAAAAACGTTTAGGTTCTACGCCGCTAGGGTTTTCGTTGTATGTTGTGCGATGAAGTCGCCGCCTTCAAGATCTTCTCTTCCGGTGAGCTGTTTGTTTTCTTACATTTCATAGAGTGAAAACTATGTTAAATTATTAGATATTTTATGGATTGTGTTTGTTTTCAATTACTTTTTCAATTCAAAAGATTTGTCTATCATTTTTGTAGAGCAGTGGCGTAAAATCAACTGTTTAGATTTTCGAGGTAATATAGCCAGTGGATTCATATCATCAATCTCAAGTTTCAATCACTAAATCACCATAGATCTAAAATTGTTGGTTGGTAATAAATATTAGTGGCTTACCAGATATTATAGTGAGTAAATGTATAAAAGATTCAAGATTTCATTATCTAGATATATATTCATACTTCACTATATCCTGATTTTGGGTTTATTAATTAGAACAAATATGTTTGAAAAGGACATGCAATATATGAATGTTGTGGTCTGATCTAAATTTTTCTTAACTAATCAACGGTTCTTTTTTTAATGAATTTGATTATAGTCTCGATTGAACAAGAATGAAAGATTAGCTTTGTTTTTCTTTTAATAATTTCTCTTCTATTGTAATAAATAAAAAAAAAATATATTGGAAAAGTAAATATAATAATAAACCAAACTTTTTATAGGAAAATGTGCTGTTAGGATAAAATCCTTCATCATGTAATATAAATGACCAATTATATTATGGTACGTGGATTTGTTTTTTTTTCCCTTTCTTATCTTTAGTGAAAATGGTGAACCAAAAGTTCATTAGCAAAACCGGTTTAACAAAAATTTGTGATAAGTATATAATAACCACACACTAAAAAGAACATTTAGGTTCTCCGCCGCTAGGGTTTTCGTTGTATGTTGTGCGATGAAGTCGCCGCCTTCAAGATCTTCTCTTCCGGTGAGCTGTTTGTTTTGTTTACATTTCATAATGAACTTAAAACTATGTTAATTTATTAGATCTTTTATGGATTGTATTTGTTTTCAGTTACTTACCCAATTCAAAAGATCTGTCTATCATTTCTGTATAGCAGTGGTGTAAAATAAACTGTTTAGATTTTTGAGGTAATTTAGCTGGTAGATTCATGTCATCAACCTCAAATTTCAATTACTAAATCACCATAGATCTAAAATTGCTGGTTGGTGATAAATAGTAGTGGCTTACTAGATATTCCAGTGGATAAATGTATAAAAGATTGATTTAGTTATCTAGATATAGATTCATGCTTCACTATATCTTGATTTTGAGTTATTAAGTATAACAGATATGTTTGAAAATGACATGCAATATATGAATGTTGTGGTGTGATCTAATTTTTTCTTAACTAATCAACAAGTTTTTTATTTTCTTATTTTTTTATGAATTTAATTATTGTCCCGATAGAACAGAAATGAAAGAAAAGCATCATCATCACCATCACCATTATTATCAACATTACCGTCACCGTCACCGTCACCATCATCGGTACCATATCTTCAAAATTGAGTTTATTAATTAGAACTAATATGTTTAACACTTTGCAGTATTTAAATGTTATGGTCAAAATTTGATCTTAATTTTCTTTACTTACTAACAAATTCTGTTTTTATTTGCATGCTTGAAGATGAAAGTGCCGAACATCTCTTCAGTGCAGCAATGTAGGGTGGGTTCTTATTATGATTTTGGTTTATAATGTTTTTGGTTTTAGTCACGATTGAACAAGAATGGAAAAAAAGCACCATCATCATCATCACCGTTACTATCAACATTACCATCAGCATCACCATCATCGGTACCTGATGTTCGAAGAATAACTCGATCAATGTCTAGAGCTGAAAAAAGAGCATCATCATCATCAATACATGTTCCTCAAAGAAACGAGCAACCAACATCTCAAAATGAAGTAAGTAATTTTCCCAAGAGTTTGGGCCGAGTATATATAATTTATTTGGGCTTTTCTTAAAAGAAAAAAACTGCATTGGGCTTTGATAAAAAAACGACTTTTGACCAAATAAAAAAAGTCACGTGTTCTGTCACGTGATTGTCTTCATCGTTTCGACATTTGGAAGAAAAAGTAATGTTAGGGTTTGAAATCGTCCGTCGGTCCACTGGAACCAAATAATTTATCTGAGAAAAGCTTATAGAGTAGAGAGTACATAGCTGAGTTTTCCTATGAACAAACTCTCAGTGTCGTCAACGAAATTGACCTTACCGTTACTACATAATTACGGTCATGCCACAATCCCTTGAGATAGATTTCACTCCTCTCTTCACCGTACACTTGGATTATCTTATCTTCTCCTCCTTCCCATATATTGTAACGCTTAGGGATCACAGCGACACACAATTCTTAGTCCGCTGATTTCACCAAGAAAAATTTAAGCTTTTGGTCACTGTTGTTGCTTGCAGAGGAGTACCATGCCTCGATACTTGCAACCTGAAGTCATGGTAGCGGCTGTGAAAGATTTGCATTGGCGAAAGCCTGTGGAATTACACAAGTTGCTTAAAGATAATGGAGAAGATTTCTCTCTTTTCATTAAAGATGGTGCTGGGTTACGGCAAAAGGTATTCCCAATTTGCTTCTTTTGGGTTTTAATTTGTTTTTTGTAGTGTAAAGTACTGATTTTTCTTTTGGAGCTCTTGTAGATTAGTGTTGAGAAAATGGTGACAATGTTACCTAGGCACCTCATGGTGTTGCTTATGAATCCTAACAAAGAAGGCAAGTCTCGATATATATTGTGTGGGATCAGACTGTTGCATACGCTGTGCGACTTAACATCTCGTCACGCTAGACTCGAGCAGGTTCCTTCCATCTTCTTTATGTGTTTTTAAGTCTCTATGGAACAGTATTTAGGAGAATGTCTGTCTGTTTCTTATTTTGTGTTGCTGCATATTTTGTGATAGCTCTTGCTTGAGGATGTGCAATTGTCAGCACAGATGATGGATCTGCTGATCTTTGTGATGATAACTCTTCCTCGTTATAGAAAGGTTCGTTTCTTAAATATCCTCTTTTGTGTCTCTTCCCTCCGTTTCTCTTTAGAGCTGTGATTCATGTATGTATGTTGCTTTTTTTTCTTCCAGGAAAGCGTTAATCCAGATAAAGATTCATTAGTAGAAGCCACATTGGTGGCTTCTGCTCTCCACCTGTTTCATGTGTTTATCTCTCCTTCCTCCCAAGATCTTGTTCACGTCTTTCTTGCCCACCCGAAGGTATGAAACTATGACCTTATCATAATTTGCTTTGAACTGCCAATGTCAGGAAAGGATAGATCATATGAAATTACTCTTGATAGGCAAAAAGAAAGAAAGGAAAAGAAGTTATGCTTATGCTTTGAGATCTGGGTTGTATTGCCTTGGGGAAAGTTTGATGTGATTCTTGTCTTTCTCATCTAGGTTGATATGTTTTTAGACACTGCTTTTGGAGCTGTTCTCGGTGTTGTGATGTCTTTGAAAGCGAAGTTGATGTATCAACGAACTGATTCCCCAAAAAAGTTGGGTCCGAGTTCTCTAGGGGAGGTTAACTTCCACTGCCAACAAGCTGAAGCTGCTTTGCAGTTCCTTCATTCTCTATGCCAACAAAAACCGTTTAGAGAACGTGTCGCTAAGAACAAGGTTTCTCTAATGCTTAGTGTTTAAATCTTGTGATGCATCAATTTTAGATTTTCTAGTCACTTGTACAATAATCACGAGTTGTTCTTAATTTGTTTTGCTAAATTGATAAATTTATGGAGGACTATTCTCAGAATGAGGTTTTCTGGTACTCTTCTTTCAGGAACTATGTGGAAAAGGTGGCGTCCTTATGCTAGCTCAATCGATACTATCACTAACTATTACACCTGAATTTGTTGGAGCAACCATTACTATAGCTTCCACATCTAGAATGAAAGCAAAAGTCCTTTCAATTGTAAGTCTAGTAAAATTTAGCAAAGTTTTCTCTATTTACTGTCTGCAACTGATACCAAAGTTCATGTTCCTGCAGTTGCAGCTTTTGTTTGAGGCGGAAAGTGTCTCATTCCTTGACGAGGTTGCAAACGCAGGAAACTTGCATTTAGCCAAAACTATTGCCTCAGAGGTTAGTCCTAGCTCTGCTTCCAAAATCGATAGGATGTTTTCCTTTTTGATTTCAAAGGTTTATCACTGGGTGACACTGCTACTTATAGAATTTGAAAATCTTACGGGTTTTGATACGTTGTAACTAGTCATAAAAAAAGCCTCATAGCAAAAGGCTCATGTTGACATAGTGATAACCACCACTGCTCTAGAGTTTAAACCTACAGTTTCCTAACTGGCATATGTTGTTAAAGTGACAAAATTGTACTTTTCTGTTCCTTAATTTTCTCTTGGAAAGTATATCTATGTGAAATTAGTGTTGACCTATTCAGTGACGATATATCTGTAATGTAGGTTCTTATATTATTGAGGCTTGGCCTTTCTAAAGCTTCCATGGCTACTGCTTCTCCTGACTATCCGATGGGTTTTGTCCTACTTAACGCTATGCGCTTGGCTGATGTGCTTACGGATGACTCAAATTTTCGATCTTTTTTCACCGAACATTTTGTAAGTATCAACTTTATGATTCATATGATTCCTTATCCAGGGTACAATCTATGAGCTGTCCTGTCATTCGAATGGTTATAATTTATTTGCAGTTCTTAAATTCTGTAATTTGATGTGTGACGGATGTTAAATCGTATCTCCAGAGCATGGTTCTCAGTGCGGTATTGTGTCTCTCTCATGGAGATTTCTTGAAGATGTTCTGCTCTTCTGATCTTTCTTCAAGGGAGGACGATGCAAATGTTGATTACGATCTGTTTATGTCAGTCGGATGGGTTTTAAGTTTATTATCATCTTCTGGGCAAGCAGTCATACCTCAATTCAAGCTCAGTTTACAAAATAACCTTACCATGTCTTCATATGCACATCAACGAACATCCTTATTTATTAAAATGATCGCAAATCTTCACTGTTTCGTTCCCAACATCTGCCAAGGTGATTTTTTTTCCGCCTCTGCCTTCTTCATTTTCCTGTCTCATATCGTTGGTTTAAATTCTTGTTTTACTATGTGTATTATTTGCTGTTAATATCCGCAGAACAGGATAGGAACCGTTTCGTTCAGAATGTTATGAGTGGATTGCGAAAAGATCCTTCAAGCATATTAATTAAGATGTTACCAGGCTCTTCATATACTCCTGTGGCACAGAGAGGCACTGGTGTTTGCAAAAACCTAGGTATTTATCTCTATCCCGAGACACTTATATCTTATATATACAGGTTTTGCTGATTTCGTTGGATGGATATTTGTTAATATGTAGGTTCTCTGTTGCGCCATGCGGAATCCTTGATCCCTAGTTCCCTCAACGAGGAAGACTTCCTGCTTTTGAGGTAACAGAAAGCCTCTTTTTTCATTCTACATTTCACCTATGACTATATTGAAGATTTGTAGTTCTCAAGCTGTCATTTTTATGTCGCCATTGATATATATTTTTTCGGGATATTGCTTGTGCAGGGTGTTTTGTGACCAGTTGCAGCCGCTAATCCATTCCGAGTTTGAGGAAAGTCAAGTACAGGTGAAGGTGAAAAGGCTTGTTGCTCTCTTCTACTTTGCTTTTACAAATATCTGGTTTTGTTTACGATTATCTGTTTAGTTACACTGATACAAGTAGCTGTAACAAAGTTTTATATAATTCCATTGTATGTCGAATTGCTACGAAGGGCGAGTCTTTTTCTAACCTTCAAATGTTGTTGCTCTAGGATATTGAAGGTAAGGGAGGAAATTTATCTGGTAAGCAGGAGAGAAAAGAGTCGCTGAATCTTAATAATGAAGGAGCATCAGAGAATTGTGATGTCAGAGTTGAAGGTGTGATAACAAAGCAAGGTGTGAACGAGGAGATAGAAACAGTCGAACAGTTGAAAGAGAGCGATGCAGATGCAAGCAATCATGAGACCAGTGGTTCAGATACAAGCTCTAATAGAGGGAAGAGTCTGGTTGATCGGCTTGAAGATGGAGAGTTGGTTCAGAAAATGAGCCAGCTGTTGCAAGGCAGTGCGTCAGGAGAGCTGAAGGAGGATGAGAAAGCTGAAAACTTCCTGGTCTTTGAGAAGCAGAGGGCGAAACGGAAGCGTAGTATTATGAATGACAATCAAATGGTGATGATAGAGAAGGCGCTTGCTGAGGAGCCTGATATGCAGCGGAATTCAGCTTTGATACAGTTTTGGGCTGATAAATTAAGTCAAAATGTGAGTTCAAGAACTATGCTCTTTTTAGTTTCCAACTGATATTACAAACGCTCATTTGTTGATTTACGCCAATGTGCAGGGTTCGGAGGTTATTACATCTTCGCAGCTGAAAAACTGGTACTTGCTTTTTTTTTTTGGTTCTCTCTGTCAACTGCAAAGAGAATCTCGTAATCACTACTCGTTATCTGACATTGATTGATGGGTTTATTTTCAGGCTGAATAACCGAAAAGCGAAACTAGCTCGAGCAAACAAGCAAACAGGCCCAGCTCGTGACAATAACAGCTCAGGGGATTTACCAGAGAGTCCTGGAGATGAAAACAACACTTGGCAGGAGAAACCATTAGCCTCCTTACAAGATCAAACTGCACAAAACCCGAAAACAGGAGAGAATGTGATGAAATCATCATCGTCATCAGAAGAAAGGATAAAGCAAGGGCAAGAAGTAAGGCTTATGGACGAGAGAGGAGACGAGATTGGGAAAGGAATGGTGCAGAGAACTGACGGTGAATGGTATGGTTTAAGCCTGGAGACAAGCCAGGTTTGCGTAGTTGATGTATTGGAGCTTAGTGGGTCATATGATTGGAGCAAAATGATCATCCCTTATGGATCTGATGATGTTGGGAGGACTTTCGGAGAGGCGACGTTGAAGTTTGGAGTTATGAGAGTGGCTTGGGATGTGAGTAAGCTTCAGTATCAGACTAAGTTGCAGTGAATTTGATCAGTAGCTTTTTCTTTTTTATTTAACTGTTTAGAGATTCTCTGTTGGGTCCTTTATTTGAATGATTATTAATTTATGGCTTTCTCTCTCTTTCTCTCTCTCCCTCTGGTACAAAGGTTGAGACTTTGAGGGTAAATACTAAATAGTGCAGATGATAACAGAAGAAAGACTTTGACTTTTATCTCATTTAGTTGACACGAAGTATGCTCTTATCATCGCCATTGTTTCTCCATAAGCGATGATATAAAATTTGAAAACTGTGACACAAACGATGATGATGGTATCTCCTTGTCCTGGCTCTCTTCATCCTTGTCTCTCCAGAACTTGAGGATTAAGAGATTCTCCTCTTCCGTTGATCTCTGAACTACAATTCTCGATGAGTAACCCTTTTTTCTCATCATCAGACAAATCTCTGCTCGGAAATTTGAGGTTAATGTCACTAAGTCGAACCAACTTTTCTCTGACAGCAAAACATCTATAACGGTCCTGATTTTATCTATAAGTCTATAACGGTCCTGCCATTTACCCCTCCAGCCCAAGCAGAGGCAATACCTTCCATAGTTCCATTCAAACTTCATATTCGGGTGTTGGCACATAAGGTGGATTCACCACAATCACGTCGACTGAGCCAGCAAGTCTCTTTTCTAGACCAGAAGCTATATCCGTATTTATACATTACCTATGCTATCCTCGAACGTCTTCGTAAGATCGAGGGTATATTTTGGAAAATAGAAGTTTATAGTAACGGCCGCGGGCTGGGGTTTATGTGAACGTCCACTCTTATTTGGCCACGTCATCATTGACGGTATAACGCTGGTGTTTGTTTGGTGGTCTCGAGTTACGGCCATCATGATATTAGGCAAGCCAATGGGGAGCTGATGCCCCAAATCCACTTGCCAGAAATGGTAGACTTTCCCATAAGTCTTTGCGACTTTTTCGAGAAAGAGCGTGAGTATAGTATGGGGTTCTTTTTGAACTGATACATACTACCATTCATTGTCTTTCATGAGTATAGTATCACCACAAACCCACCAACAAATCTTTACTATGTTGTTATTGGGGTAATGTCATATACTTGAGTGTGTTTTTCTTGATATATTCTAGTTCGTCGAGTATTCGTATCACCGTTTTTTTGATATATATAATTTAAGTGTCGGAAAGTCTTTAGATGATTTTAAAATATACTTCAAGTTCCTATGAGCAGTTGTGGTTCACTTGAATAATGGTTCGCGATCCACGTGGTCTCTTTTTGTTTATACGTTATGTTACAAAAAAACTAAGTCTCTACTTATCTTTTGTTCAAACAGTTTAACTCATATAGTGTTAAAATTTGTGATTTATGTCGTTTATGCTAACGGCTGCCACAAATATTTCTTTGGGAATTGAGTTTTTGTATATATACATTTTTTAATTTATAAATTTTAATTTTTACTAGAATTTATACTATAATTTAGTTAATTTCAAATTTTGTTTTTACGTTACGAAAAAACTAAGTCTTTATTTATCTTTTGTTCAAACAATTTGACTCATGCATGTAACGTAAAAGTTTGTGATTTCTGTTTTTTTCGTTAACGACTACCACAAAAAATTCTTTGGAAATTGAGTTTTTGTACTTTTGATTTATAAATCTTCCAAAAAAAGTTAAAGCTAACGTAAATTCCAAATTTTTACTATAATTTAGTACACAATTTTTGAAAAGTTCATAAAATGTTCTTCTAAAAGAAAAAGAAAAAAGAAAAAAAATTCAAACTTTAAAAGTTCAATAAAATGTTCCAAAATATAGAAATGTTTTTTTTTTTCTTGAAATTTTCTGTAGATTTTAAAAATTTGAGATATTCAGATTTACTAATAGAGACGTTAAGTATAACACTACTAGTACAAGAAGAAATCTGAGTGATCAATTCATGAACACATAAAAAGCCGTTGACTAAAGAAGAGAAGAGTAAAAAGAGTACAACAGCTCAGCGCAGACGCCCTTTCTTTTCCTATCCGAAGAAAACTAAATCGCCGGAGATTTCTTTTTTTTTTTCATTTAATTCAAACAAAAAAAAAATATATAGAAAAAAAAAAGAAAGGTTTTTACTTGGGGAGAAGACAGACAGAGAGAGAGTCCGTCGTAACTCGCCACCGTTGTCCGCCGTGAAGTCTCTTATTCCTCCGTGTCCGATCTGAAAGTTTTCTACTCTCAAGTTCTTTCATCAGTGCCGTATTCTCTCTTTCCTTTTTTGATTTCGCTTTTCTAGGTTTTCGTTTTTTTTTTTCTTTTTCTGGTCGTTCCTGTTGGTTTCCATGGGGTCGAAACCGTGGCTACATCCAGCTCCTCAGTATAAAACCCTAGAAACCTTTTGGGATGATGAAGAAGATGCTCCTGGTCCTAGATGCGCTCATACTCTTACCTCCGTTGCTGCTACCAAGACTCACGGTCCTCGCCTTATTCTCTTTGGCGGCGCCACCGCTATTGAAGGTGGCAGTACTTCTTCCGTTCCTGGGATCAGTAAGTTTCCCTAATTGAATTTTGAATTTTTCCCTTTTTTGGCCTTGATCTGGAGTTGCCTGATGCTGTTTTGCTAATTTGGGTTGTTCTGTTTTTCTAGGGTTAGCTGGCGTTACCAATTCCGTGCATTCTTATGATGTTCTGACTAGGAGGTGGACAAGGTAAAAAAAAAAAACAGATTCAGTGTTGTGTTTGGTTTTACTGTTTTCTTGCAAAATCCACATTGGTTTCCATAAAGATTGACTCTTTCCGGAATTGTGTAGGCTTAAACCGGCTGGTGAGCCTCCCTCTCCTAGGGCTGCTCACGCCGCAGCTGCAGTTGGTACCATGGTCGTTTTTCAGGTTATTATTTCTGGCAATGCGTAAATGTGATATAGGTTTATGGTAAGTTGTCACTGTACTATGGGAGTGCTTATGTTTGTCTTATTAACACAGGGTGGCATTGGCCCGGCCGGGCATTCTACTGATGATCTTTATGTTCTTGACATGACTAATGATAAGTTCAAGTGGCACAGGTGAGAGATCCTTTGCAAATTTCCCTAGTTCCGTCTCTCTTTGCTATCATCTATGTTATTTATGTCAAAAAATTATTTCGTTTTAATGCGTATTCAGGGTGGTGGTTCAAGGGGAGGGTCCAGGCCCTCGTTATGGCCATGTTATGGATTTAGTTTCTCAAAGGTATCTTGTTACAGTCACTGGAAATGATGGTAAGACTATGTCTGTTTTCATTATTCTGTTTCTATATGGAAACTTTTACTTTTCACTCTTCTGTTTGTTTCTTAAAGAATCAAAAATTCCTAACAAATTTTTTTCCTTCTGTCTGTGGAACAGGGAAACGAGCTCTTTCTGACGCTTGGGCACTGGATACAGCTCAGAAACCTTATGTATGGCAGAGATTGAACCCAGACGGTGACCGACCAAGTGCTAGAATGTTAGTCATTAAAATGATTTGAATGGCTATTGCAGAACATCTCTTCTTTTGCTGATTTTTCATATTTGATATTCTGCATAGGTATGCTTCTGGCAGTGCTCGTTCTGATGGCATGTTTTTGCTCTGCGGTGGAAGAGACACCTTGGGAGCGGTATACTTTTATCCTCCATTAATCTCTTGTGCAGAAATTCGTAGACTTTCTTTATTTCCAACATAGAGCTAAATAAATCCCGAATCCAAGCGCTTTGCCTATGTTTGCTTTGAGCATTAATGCTAAGATGTTATGTTCTCAATTTCTTTTTTTAATGATTCTGGTATATTCCCTTATGAGTTCCTGTGTGTGCAGCCACTGGGAGATGCTTATGGGCTACTAATGCATAGAAATGGTCAGTGGGAATGGACTCTGGCTCCAGGTGTAGCTCCTTCTCCAAGATATCAGCATGCAGCGGTAAACCAAATCTTGCTTTAGTTTTGAAACATATGGAAAACTAACTTCTGAAGTGTTGATCAACTGTAGTATCATAGAGGACTGCAAATGTAGCTTTAGAAACTGAGTTGACTGTTGTTTTTCCATCTAAAAGAAATGATTGATGAGACGTTTGATTTTCATTTACAATGCCATTGCAATGAGTTCCTTGATTGCTTTTCTTATCAGGTTTTTGTAGGTGCAAGATTACATGTTAGTGGAGGTGTTCTGAGAGGAGGCCGTGTAATAGACGCTGAATCATCTGTTGCTGGTAATGCTCAATGGCTGTTTTGTGTGGATTTTGTTTCACAAGCCTTTTCCGGAGATGAGGGTCCCTGTTCTCCATTTTTGCTCTTTCTAACTGTTTTGGAATCTTTCTTCTCCCAGTGCTTGATACTGCAGCCGGTGTATGGTTGGATAGAAATGGGCAAGTTACTTCTGCACGCGGCAACAAGGGACAAATCGATCAAGATCCGTCTTTTGAACTTATGCGACGCTGTCGCCATGGCGCCGCATCAGTTGGCATCCGTATTTATGTGCATGGTGGTCTTAGAGGAGGTTAGCCTGATATTTTTCTTTTAAAATAACAAGATGCGTAAGTTTATTGCGGTACATATAGTCTTGTTGTTTCAAGATTCCTAACTTGGTGAAATTGATTCTTTGGTACACTTACATTTCTCATAGTTTAAGTTAATTCCTTAAGTCATCTAACTATTTCTCAGTATATGATGATTGCTGTAATTTTCTTTCCGCACAGATGTGTTGCTTGACGATTTTCTAGTCGCTGAAAATTCAACATTCCAGTCAGACATCAGTTCTCCTTTGCTAGCATCTGATAGAACCCAACAAAGCTCTACTCCTAGGTTTTCTTATGCTGCACGACCTCCTACCGGCTTTGAATCAGCCACCCCCATGTCTGAGGGACTGAGGTCTATCCAATTTCTTACACTCTTTTTGGTTTGTGCTTATCTGTGTCTAGTTGTTTGAGCATGACTTATCTTTCGTTTCTCCTTAACAATATCAGCTTGGACGAAAATTCATTGGAGAAATTGACGGAGGCTTCTGCAGCTGAAGCAGAGGTTGCTAGCTCTGTTTGGCGAGCTGCACAATTAGGATCTGGTATTCTGGATGAAGAACCCTCTACCTCTGATGCCAACTCGCCAACTGTAGAATCTACTACCGATGGTACTGAAACTGAAGGAGATGTCAGGCTTCATCCAAGAGCTGTACGTTATTCCCTAAAATTATATTTCTGTCTTTGTGTTTATTTTATTTTCTTATGGAATGTTTGTTTTATGGCTTACACATATTGGTTGCTTAGTTCGAAATACTTTCCAACATAGTGAATGCTTTAATAACTGTTATATGATTATATCTAGTCTTTTACCTATTTGATTACCAAAGTATCTCATTTTTATAGGTTGTGGTAGCAAAAGAGACAGTTGGCAGTCTGGGCGGTATGGTAAGACAGTTAAGCTTGGATCAGTTTCAGAATGAGAGCCGGCGGATGGTTCCCATGAATAATAGCGATGTGCCACAACCCACCAAGAAGTTCACTAGACAAAAGTCTCCTCAAGGCCTACATAAAAAGGTATCACTCTTATCATCAACCTAGACACTGTCACAGTTGATACCTACTAATATGTTGTTGTTTGTAGGTCATTTCTGCTTTGTTGAGACCTCGAAACTGGAAACCTCCTGGCAATAGGAAGTTTTTCTTGGATTCTTACGAAGTTGGCGAACTCTGTTATGCTGCTGAACAAATATTTATGCATGAACAAACGGTTCTTCAGCTAAAAGCTCCTATTAAAGTCTTCGGAGATCTCCATGGGCAATTTGGTGATTTAATGCGGTTGTTTGATGAATATGGATTTCCCTCAACAGCTGGTGATATCACGTAAGTCTAAGCAAATGATTTGAACAATGTGGAGTTTTGCTCAAAAATAGTCACTGAACCATTTAAACGTGCTTGTTTCAGGTATATTGACTATTTATTTTTGGGAGATTACGTTGACCGAGGACAACACAGCCTGGAAACGATAACTTTGCTGCTTGCATTGAAGGCAAGACGGTGCCAAATTTCACATCACCCATATTACTAGTGTCAGTCAGATTGTGCTTTTTGGTTTTATTGTTCTGAAATATTCCCGTGCAGATTGAATACCCGGAGAATGTTCACTTGATTCGTGGAAATCACGAGGCTGCTGACATTAATGCACTATTTGGTTTCCGTCTTGAATGCATAGAAAGAATGGTACTTGCCTCTCTGTAGAAATATACAATTTCTATGTCGCTAGCTATTCTGCTTAGACTAAGCCTGCTCTATTCTTTTTTACCAGGGAGAGAATGATGGCATCTGGGCATGGACAAGATTTAATCAACTTTTCAATTATCTCCCTCTCGCTGCACTTATTGAGAATAAAATTATATGTATGCATGGTGGAATTGGGAGGTCAATCAGTTCAGTGGAACAGATCGAGAAGATTGAAAGGCCCATAACGATGGACGCTGGATCCCTTGTATTAATGGATTTATTATGGTAATCCACCCTATCTGGTCCTGCTTTCATATGGATCACTATTTCTTACATCCCTGAGTCATACTATCATTTTTCCAAGTACAGGTCTGATCCTACAGAGAACGATAGTATCGAGGGTTTAAGACCAAATGCCAGAGGACCTGGTCTCGTCACGTTTGGGGTAAAAAAAACTATTCGCTCTTATTGTCGTTTTACATTAATATTATAATTGGGGGACAGTCACTGATGGCGTAGTCTTTATATTGCAGCCTGATAGAGTCACAGAATTCTGTAAGAAGAATAAACTGCAGCTAATTATTAGGGCTCATGAATGCGTAATGGATGGATTTGAAAGATTTGCACAGGGACAATTGATTACGCTTTTCTCCGCCACAAATTACTGCGGTGAGGAGAAACAAAACCCGTCAAAAACTTCACCTTGTATCTATGTTTGTATTCTTGGATAGGCAAGAAATAAAACATTGTGATACTTTTTCTAAACAGGAACTGCGAACAATGCGGGAGCTATATTGGTGGTTGGCAGAGGATTGGTGATTGTTCCTAAGTTAATTCATCCTCTTCCACCTCCCATATTATCTCCAGAGAATTCTCCAGAACATTCTGGAGACGATGCTTGGATGCAGGTAACAGCACTTTGACTACTTATTCTGTTCCAAGTAAATTCAGATCCATACATCAACACCTTGACTACCATCGCAAAGAACACATTCACCCAAAAAGCCTTGAAACTTGATTCAGCCACAAACCTTAGTGTAGGAGACTGTCTTTGTCTTGTTCCTAGAAACATTTGGCCTAAACGAGAAACACATATAGTTCTGGAACAGTAAAAGGCATTTTCCTAGTATGTACAAGTGTAGCATAATGTCTTTGTTTCGGCCACTAACTGAGCAACTCAGTCGTAGTTGGTAGTTAGTTATGTGATCCACAGATACTAAAAAAGTCCCCAAAAATCTTCACTTTTTTTTGCGTGACAGTCCTAGTAGAGTTAGTTTATGTAGCTAAGAACCAGACACTGAACCCATAATAAGTGCACAATTTTAATCTGTTGCAGGAGCTGAATATCCAGAGACCGCCGACTCCAACAAGAGGCAGGCCACAGCCAGATTTTGACAGAAGCTCGCTTGCGTACATTTGAATCTGATTGTGTTCCCGGTTTCTGCTTCCAGTTCATGAAAGTAACAACCATTGGATTTTGGTACCAACTCTATACAAGTATAGCATGATTTTATGTTTCAGAATTTGCAGTGTTCATATCCTCTGCCGCACATGTGTAATATAAACCCGTTATAACACCAGCGAATGAGAATGGTATAGTACTATTTATTTTTAATATTTTTCCCCGTTGCTTTTCTTCTTGAAAAAAAAATAATCTTCATAATGACGATGAGTTATTAAATTTCTTGTGTATGTATGCATGTAAGGATAGCCAAAAAAAAAAATAGTAAACATAAAATATGTTTTTTCTTTTGGGATTGGTATAAATTAGTCTCTAACCCCGCATAACAAACACGAAGTTATGCACTCGTAAAATTATTGATTATTTCTGATAAATCAAGTGTTTCAGAGGGCAGCAAAAGCATGAAGAGCTGATTGAGCGCTACGTCCAGCTTCTGTGGTCAAGAAGTGAAGAAACTCCTTGTATTCATAGGTTTTGAATATACGCGGATGTTCTTCGTCGACAAGCTCTTCTGGTGACTCTATGATGACTTCTGATTTTGGAACTGAGAACAGCGCAGTCGAATACCTTGTCTTCTTTCCCATCATCATGACTCGGTGATATGGACAAAACACTCGACCATTCAAAAGTGCCTTGCAACATTAACAAGGATATGAGACGCTTATTCTCGAATTAATTTAATTAAGAAGTGTGTGCGTGTGTAAAAAAAAAAAAGATGAAGTTAGGACTTACACATAGAGAATCTCCAACCATAACAAGGAAATGATCTTGAGATGGTTTCACTTTGATCCATTTTTCGTCTTTGGTCTTCACTTCGAGACCATCAACTTGGTGCTGATGAAGTATCGTGATCATGTTCTTATCGGTATGAGCACGTAAACCTACCTTTGACTCCTCGTCATCAGCATCAAGAAGAGGAGGTGTTGTATACTCCATCATTCGAAGAGTATTATATGTAGAATTAAGATGTCCATCAATGTATTTCTCTATCCCAAAACTCTCCATTATCATTCTTCTCACCATTACATCCAATTCCGATAATTTCTCCGAGAACTGGTGTAACGTCTCGCTATTTCAGTAACACAAATATTCGAGAATTATTGCGTTTATGAATCAATATGTTATTATTATGCCAAAATAAATAAATAATAAAAAGGTTGACTTCACATTCATACCTAATATTCTTGTTCCCATGATCAGGCCATAACTGTTGAGTAAAGCCGTTGACCTTGTCCAAAACATTAGCGTCATCGATCCCAAAACTCTGGTAAAGATTGTGAGAAAGATACCCATGGAAGGGTTTCGTAGACACGTTTCTCTGTCTGGTCTGAATCGGCAACTTGAAGAGCTCTTCCACGGCTTCAAAAACAGTCTTCTTAAGCTCCGCTGACACTTTGTCAAAGGAAGCTTGGAAACAACCGTAGTCTTCTAGAGCTTTACGGACATCAATCTTCACTTCATCCCACTTCGAGCTTCCTGGTTTTAGGGTTTTGTCTGAGAAATCGATAACTGGGAGATGAACGGAAACAGCAAGAGGAAGAACAGAGTGATGAATCCATTTCTTGATTCTGATATTTTTTTAGGGGTTCTTTTGCGTTGCATAAATACCAAATTGGCCTGAGGAAACGTAATTCTTTAACTAGTGTTGTAGTTAGAATGTGATGACAGTTGTTAGCTGACTGACTAGCTATATAGTATTATGCAATACACTTGTTAATAAATTATGCAATTATTGCGTGTGTTGTCATATATGGCCACCATATATACCAATTAACAACCGTTACGCAGCTGCTTGCAAGGTATATGTGTGTATATATATGGCTTAATGATATCAACTCTGAGATTCTTTTTGTACGTTTAAATTGTCTTCTTATAACGTTCAACCAAGATTTGTATATTTCAACTGAGAACGACTCTGTTCCACTCATTCTTTTACCAACAATTTTGGAAACAATATTGGTATAATATGTTTCATCGATCGGCCTTAATTACTCTTTAAGTCGTAACTATTTATTTTCCCACTCATTCTTTTTAGTTATTACCCACAATTTTGGATTTTGGACTCGAAGTAGATATACTACAGCCCAATGTACTTAAATTGTTACATAATAGAAAAGCCTAACTTAGGCCCATGAATCACATTCAACCATATTTAAAAATTCAATAATTCAAAAAATGTTATACTTGTTATAACTATAAGTTTAGGGAATTGTTCTCTTGTATTATTCCTTTATTGCATATGATACAACATATATATAGGGATACAATATTAGGGTTTAGGGTTTATACTAATGGACCGACAATGTGCATCCATACAACAATATAATCATTCATAACACTCCCCCTTGGATAACCATTATAAAAATGTAGTATCAATGCGCATGTGAGATGCTGCCTCATTAAAAACTTTACCAGAAAAACCCAGTGGAAAAAACCATGGTTAAGGGAAAAAGAGTTAGCGCGCTTTTACTCCCCCTCTTGAGTACATCACTTGAAAAATCTTCGAGATGACCGAACCAATATAATGAAGTAGCTTCTTGAAAGTAGTGGTTGGAAACGTCTTGGTAAATGATTCGCCAAATCTTCACTTGAACAAATTTGTAGGACATATATATCATTGTACATCACCATTCTTCAACAGGATATTGGTCTCTTAAATGACTCATCTTGATCATTATTTTTCGTCTCTCACGATCTCATCAATATATGTCAAAGACTTTGAAGATGATAGTCTTTCACCATTGGAATCATAATATTCCTCTTCAGGTGTTTATCTTTCGCGTGTTTTTTTGTTGTCTCGTTAAAAACCTTTAATGGAAAAACCCAATGAGATAAAAACCATGATAAGAGAAAAAGAGTACAACCACGCACATGATCATATTTCTCCCCGTGAAAGCATCATTTTCAGGTTATTCATTATGATCATATATATCATCTTTTCTGAACTGTTATAAACAGCGTTTTCAGGTACAAAATCATATGATCATATCTACTGGGTCATTGAACTTCAAGTCATTTGAACCCCTTTCATATAGAAGATCTATTTGAATTTAAGTCCAAATCTTCTTTTACATACAATCTTCCAAACAATCACCTTATACATAGGAGTTATTATTCATAATCTTCTTGTAAAACTTTCTCTTTCAACTTTTCTTCTTGGTAAGATACTACAAGACCATTTTTCTACGTAAGATGATATAAGCATCCTGAAATAACATCTCTTTCATCAGATGTCAAATCTGTAACCTCAAGAAATTTCATGAAATATCTGATCTTGTACAATCTGATTTCTCCATCTTTCAGGAGTAATATTTCATCATTGATTATTTCTCCATATATTCCTTGGTATGTGAAATCTCTACCGGAGATTAGATAACATTTTCATCATCAACATTTTCAAATAATCATAGTCTTTTAGAGCTTTATACGGACAATTAATCTTCACTTCATCCCACTTTGAGCTTCCGGGTTTTAGGGTTTTGTCTGAGAAATCAATAACTAAAAGCTGAAACGAAATAGCAAGAGGAAGAACAAGAGTCTGAATCCATTTCTTGATTCTGAGAATTAATTTTGAGGGTATTTTTTTTTGCTTTTTTTAATACCAAAAAAATTATTTGGTGGAATCGAATTCTATAACTAGTACTGCACTGCATTATGTGATGAAAGATGTTACTTATTTAATTACTTTGAAAGTCCTATCAGAAGAAATGTCATGAACGATAATCATTATTTGGTTTGTTTTTTCATTTCCCTTGTAAATAAGAGTTTTCTTTACATTTCATCAAAATAAAAAAAAAATAAAAAAAACAGTTAAAAGAGTTCATTTCTCGTATCTTATATAATATGAGATGGTTTTTTTCAGCTTGCTAAGGAGATGACATTTGGCATCTTATCTATCTAACACATGTTTTCTTTTGTTGTTTAGATTTAATTAACTAAATTTATTTGTACTTTGGACCTAAGTAACTATTGGCCCATAAAAAAAACAACAAAAAAACTCTCAACATTTCCTTTTCTCCTTTTTCAATAAAAACCATTTGTAGGCCTCTGCTGATTTAAAACTACCATTTATCAGTTTGTGGTTTAATCCTAGGAAAAAATGATCATAGTTTATTTTGAAATGATAAATATGAGTTTCAATCTTATGTATGATTCAGGGGCAAGAACAGATTCTAAATTATATAAAAAATTGATTTATGGGTTTAATCTTATAAATGATTCATGAGCAATAAAGAATTCTAGATTATGTTAGATTGTAGGATGTTTATGTGTTCTCAAAATTATCTTATCAATTCATAAATCTTACATAATATGACAAGGTTTCACTTAACTTTTCCTTTCGAGCTGACATGTGGCACTTTGTTTTTTTGACACATGTTCCCTCTTTAGTAAATGTATTGTTTTCAACCTTCTGCTTTCCATAAATTGGTTAATGTTTTAGTGTGTTAAAAAACCCAATATATATGGACCTACGACTGAATTAATGTTACTAATGGGCCATATGTATTCTTCACAATTACAAAATTAGAACATGGTTAATATTGACTTCTTTATCGTCGATCAATAAACCGTGTAAGGCTAAGAGATTGGTGTATTGAAACAATATTTAGTAACGTCCCATTATCACCTTTAAATCCCAATAAATTAGTTTACATTTATACATTTATAAATTGTTTAGTCATAAATATATATTCTTATCTCTTATTTTCTTCATCTAAAATTCTGTAGAGTCCCATTAATTTAAAACCGGCAAATTGTCCTACGTACTATAGTTAGTTGCTGACTGGCTGGTTCCTTAATATGTTTTTGATGTGATTGTATTCTATTTCGTACCCAAATTATTGTCATGATTCTAGGAAAGTCTCATGTCTCTGAAACTTTTTTTCTTTAGATCAAGTAAATGAAACTGCTCATTGCACAATTCTTTTTAAAATGAAAACGGAGGATTCAAGATCTCGGACAAGGAATTGAAGTTTATGCAAGCATGTAAAGTAGTAGTCTGGACTTGTGGTTAGGGGGTGGAGAAAACCTTTACGGAATGACCAAATAATCAATTAAAAAATTTAGTTACTCTGATTTTCTCCTCTTAAGCTTTTTCCTCACAACATATTGAGTAAGGTGTAATGACATTTGTCTGTTTTAGCTCAACGAGTTCGTAAAGGTTAATTACGACATGAAGACACAATGAAGCCTACGTGCATGTACACTACGACATATTTATAAAGTCAAAGGAATCTGTAATATTTTTTCTTGACAGGGAAGAATTCTTTCCGTTCTACAATTTCACAGAGATTTTACCAGAGTTTCACGATGACATCTATCAAAAATAAACAATGCAACTTAGCCTAATTAAGATGTATCCCGGACAGAGGTATAATTGCTTTAGAAAATGAATTTTTTGAGTTTAAAATTTAATTATAAATTCTTTTATTTAGGCTGTTATTCTAACTAGGATATTTTTAAAGATTACTACTACGGATAGGGAGACTCAAAGCTTAAAACAGATGATCAGATCTCTAATACATGTGGAAAGAAAGACATTGAAGAAAAACCTTTTATTTACCAGGTGATTTGTAATTGACTTCAGTTAACTTGTGATATGGGACTTTAATTTCAATTTTCGCTTATGTTTTCACTTAACAACAAGACAAAGATGATGAGGATTTCCTTTAATAATGTCGAAGTGAATAAAATCACCAAAAGGTGATCTTTATTTTTTTTAAAATTTGTTTAAAGCCACTAAATAGGCTAGGAAGGATTCATATCATTTTTCGTCTTTTGTTGACAGGACAAAAAATGTGCTTGTGATATTAGGGATAATTATGGTATAACAAGTATTGTACTTCCAAAAGGGATAATCATCACTTCAATTCCATATCTTTACAATGGTCATTTTTAATAGACTACTACTTATGGTTACAGTTACATCAGTGAATAAAAATAAATATTATAGCATTTTACATATTGTTAAAATACGGAAAATATAGGAAAATATTCTTTATGGAATCTCAATTTTTTTTTGGATTTTAATTAAATCTAAATAAAAAATACTATTGAAGTTTGAATTCTTGGTGAATTAGAGAGTAAAGACACATGAATAAACCTTAAAATATTATTTAAAATTATTTTATTTAAATTTTCTCGAAGTTGGATAAATATTGATCGACCAATTTAATGTTTAATATCATTTTAATGTTTATAAATACATTACATAAATCATCTATTTTGTAATCACAAATTTTGCCATGAATGTATTGTAAAGTGGTTACACCGCAAAACAACACGTCCTAATTACAGAAGAGAATCAGTCTAAGCTTGTAAACATGTTGTTATTAGATAAAGTAAACATGATTAATGATATTCATTATACATGAGGATGTAGTTTTAGTTACTTAAGATACATGACTCTTTCCATAAAAATAAACCATTTTAATCAATAGAAAAAGAATCCCAATTAAAAAAAAATATGAAAATCTAACGTAAAAAATGAAATTACCAATGAAACAAATGATAATTATATTCTAAAAACTAAAGTTACTGAAAAATACGAAGACAAATCCGTGCGCAGAGCCGGCCCTTGACACAGGCAGGTGAAGCACATGCTTGTGGCCTCAAATAATATAGTTAATATTCGGCCCTTTTTCCACAAAAACTTCATTGGTTCTACTGGTGAAAAGATAGGATAATAGTACCAAAGGTCAATGGTTCAAACTGTTTAAAGTCTTCTTTGTGTGTTTTCAAATTTTTTAAAAAAAAATGATAATGTACTATTGGCCCCACCAAAAAAATGGGCTTGTGGCCTTAAAATTTTCAGAGACGGCTCTGTCCGTAGCACGGAGCAACTTCTAGTTTGTAATATAACCAGGTTTTTTGTTTTACTATGTAGTAAATATTTCATAACCATACGTTGTGATAAAAAATTTGATTGCCGAAGTTGATTATTCATCTTTTTTTGTTGTTGTAGTTCATTATTCAACTCCGAAGTTGATTCATCATCGGAAAAGGTATAAAAGACGTTGCATCATCTATTCATCTTCCACGTTCAGTCATCCCTCATGAATTATTCTCCAATAACATTTCGGCGTGTAGGCTCATAAAAGCAACATATTAATTTGGACAAATGTACGAGACCATATATTCGGTTAGGTTCAATCTAAAAACAAGAGGCAGGCCACAGCCAGATTTTGACAGAAGCTCGCTTGCATACATTTGAATCTGATTGTGTTCCCGGTTTCTGCTTCCAATTCATGAAAGTAACACAACCATTGGATTTTGGTACAACTCTATACAAGTATAGCATGATTTTATGTTTCAGAATTTGCAGTGTTCATATCCTCTGCCACACATGTGTAATATATATAAGTATATAACCCGTTATAACACCAGAGAATGAGAATGGTATTTTTATTTTTTTCCCTCGTTGCTTTCTTCTTAAAAGAAAAAATACTCTTTATAGTGACGATAAGCCAAAAAAAATTTCTTGAGTATGCATGTGAAGACATATTGAGTAAGGATAGCCAAAAAAAATAGTAAACATAAAAATTTGTTCTTTTTTTTGGCCGGGATTGGTATAAATTAGTCTATAACCCCGCAAAAACAAACACGAAGTTATGCTTCAGAGGGCAGCAAAAGCATGAAGAGTTGATTTAGCGCTACCTCCAGCTTCTGTGCTCAAGAAGTGAAGAAACTCCTTGTATTCATTGGGTTTGAATATACGCGGATGTTCTTCGTCGACAAGCTCTTCTGGTGAATCTATGATGACTTCTGATTTTGGAACTGAGAACAGCGCAGTCGAATACCTTGTCTTCTTTCCCATCATCATGACTCGGTGATATGGACAAAACACTCGACCATTCAAAAGTGCCTTGCAACATTAACAAGGATATTATTGCTTATTCTCAGAATTAATTAAGAAGTGTGTGTGTGTGTGTTAGGAAAAAAGAAGAAGATGAAGTTAGCCCTATACGCTTCATGCATGCATGCATTATATCTCATATCTTTCTTTTATTTTTCCTTTTTATCGATTTCAATCTTGATATATCTTCTAGGTTCTAACTTTATCTATGTACATATCTCAATTATCAAATTATCAGATAATGTCATTACAATGTTTGATTAATTTCACTGATCACCCACAAAAAGAATTTCCGTAGAAGGCCCATAATGTGGTCAATACATATATATAGCGAAATTAACCTAGGAATTATATACCTTAGGTCTTATTCAAATCCACGATATGAGAAAACCGTATCATCATCCGGTTGGATCACGTTTTGTACCCAATGATCTAGGGCTGGTGAGGTCTCACCTTCGCAACATGGTGGAGAGGAAGCCGAGCAGTGTCGACATAACGATAATGCTAGAGGGAGATGGTGACGCTACTGAACAACTCGGAGAAGAAGAGATACCGATTCATCATCTGGCGCAAATCCACGACAGCAACAACAAAGTCATGACGTCGAATCAACAAGTGCAAGAAGAGGCTGGTTTAGCCGGTCTTGCTAATGAGCTTGATATGCTGATGCAGATGCGAGAGGGAGAAAAATATCGTGTTATTCAAATGCAACAACAACAGTTATACGAAGATATGCTGATCTCTCCTCCGACGCAGAGCGGCAACAATGAAGTGATACCGACTTCTCCTCCGATGCAAAACAACAACAACAAATACAACGACATCATGATGAGGCTAGGGGGACAAGAAGAACGTGAATTTACTCAGCAGCAACAAAAAAAACTAGAAGAAGTGATACCGAATCCTCCTCCGATGCAAAACAACAACAACGACGACGTCATGATGAAGTGGAGGCAAGAATTGTTTGACATTGAGGAATTCCTAATGACAGATAACGAAGGCGAAGACGTCACCGAACAAGAAGAGCGATTTCAACTGCTGCTACCGATTTATCAAGCTCAAGATTGGAGTCAACTCGTGGATCAAGAAGATGATACGATGATGATGGTGGACAATCCTAATAATGCTCAAGCGTTGGGGAATTTTGAGTTTATTGATCTAGCAACTAGAGGTTAGTGAAGGATTCGTCACAAACCGGTGGAGATACAAGTATAATTAAGCGGATTAAAAAGTTGATGTAATCGATGTTGAGGATATATAGGAGAAAGGATACTAAATATGCATATGGTGTTGTATTTTATTATTTAACTCGGGTGAAGGAGATATAGTAGATTTTCCGGGATAAAAATCCTTGGCGAGATGTAGGGTTTCCACATAGGAGGCCTGAACTCTTAAAGTTTTTGTGTTTTTTTTAATTACCGTTTATGCATTTCCTCTGATTAATTACGAGCGATAATATATAGCATCAACCTTGAGTACCCATTAACATTATTAACATCAATCATATATGCTATATGTCCTCGAGTGAACAAGAATTGTTCTATAATCCCTTATCCCAACATCAGTGCCGAGCCCAGATTAATCGGAGCTTAAGACTAGATTGAAATTGGGATATTCCTTAAAACAAATTTAAATTAAGAAATGTAAAATAATTTCAAAATGATATAAATTAATAAAAAATAAAACAATATAATAGTCTAAAAAAAATAAAGCATATTCTTTCTTCCTTATACAATAAACTTTTTCACTAAATGCTAATAATCTAGGTTCTAAAGATTAAAGAAAAAACAATATATCAAATCATCACAAATTCACAATCATAATTCATAAACAAAGTTAGATGAATTAGTATATTAATCAAGATTTAGAAGCACTAAAACAGGTTTTAAAGGAAAGAAGTAAATAAACAAAAGAGTTTAAAACTGAATTGTCAATTTTAAGAGGAATACATTTTTTTAATGTTAAAAAGTCAAAGCAAAAAAATCGAACTAATGTTATTCTTTTTCTTTTGTTCAACCTCATCGATTATATAATAAAACCAGAATTCAGTTACACTCCACCAACAGAAGAATTGAAAACACACAAAGATGAGCGTTTTTAGCAAGCATATCTGCTGCTGAGTTATCTAAACGAGGGATAAAACAGAGAGAGATAGAAGAGAAAGAATTCTTGAGACAGTAAATGTTATGAAGAACACCTTTTAACTCCTTAAGGCTCCCAGCCGTCTCAATCAGCTTGACAAGAACTTGGGAGTCAGATAAGATCCTCAGGGATCAGATTGGAAAGAGATGAGCGAACGAGGTGATGTAAAACAGAGCACTTCTGATCGCCAACGCCTCTGCAACAATTGCAGAAGGCACATAGGGACGTGATGCAGTCGCTTGAGCGAGTATCTGTCCACCTGGGTCTTGGAGAATCCAGCCTGCACCACTCATACCTGAGATCAGACACCATGCAGCATCCACAAAGCATGAATAAATTTCAGGGGAGCTAACCATGGTTCGAGGAGTCAGGGTTCGAGGGTGAGGTTTAGTGATTTCCAGTTGGGCATCTTGCCATTGTCGTGCATCTTGGATAGCTTTAAGTAGTGCATCTTTTGCAGTGTAAAGGTGGTCTTCAAAGAGATAACCGTTTCTAGCAGTCCATAAGTTCCATAAAATCCACGGGGTTAGAGGAGTGTGAGAGACTCCAACTGGGGGGAGGCAAGGCATTCTAACAATATTGTGCAGGAGCGTTTTAATAGAGGTGATCACACGATGGTCGGGTTTGGTCGCAAAGGGGGCTATTCGCCAAACTACACCTGCAAAACCACACGTCAAGAAGATATGAACTTCGTCTTCAAACTCTCCACACCGTTTGCAAGTAGAGGCTCCAAGAATGCCTCTTTTAGCTAGGTTTGATCCAACCGGTAACGCCCCAGATACCAATTTCCAGAGAAAGTGGTTCAGTTTAGGAATCAGTTTTGGTTGCCACACGAACTTCTGCCAATCGAACTCGTTGCAGTCGTCCTTGTGGGGGAAAGTTTTTGCTAGTGCATAGCCCGATTTTGTCGAGTAAGAGCCTGATTTTTCAGGTAACCAAACAGAGAGTCCCCTGATGGGGTTGAGCTGGTAAGAATCTTTCTGATTTCACCCTCATACTGAGGTAAGACTTGTCGGATAATCTCCACATTCCAATCGTTTGATTCAGGACATAAGAGATCTTTGACTTTCAGGTCTGTTGTTGATGCAGCGGAGGGGCCAAAGGGGGATTTGGGTTGAGAAAGGGATAACCATGGATCACTCCACACGTTAATGCTTTACCCATTTCCCACCACCCATCCTACACCCTTGAGAAGTAAGCTCCGGCCAACAAGAATACTACGCCAGCCATGAGATGCCACTCTAGGTGAACCTGACCATTCCAAAAAGCTAGAGGAGTTACAGTATTTACCTAGTAAGACACGTGCAAGCAGGGAGGAGGGTTGGTTGATGAGTTTCCACGCAGTTTTTGCCAAGAGTGCATCATTGAAAAGCTCTATATCACGGAAACCAAGCCCTCCTGCATATTTTGGTTGTGTCAGAGTCTCCTAAGCCACCCAACAGATTTTCTTTTTGTCAACCATGTCATCCCACCAAAAGCGAGTAAGAATGGATTGTATCTGTTTACACATGGAAACAGGAAGTTTGAAACAGGACATTGGATAGATGGGGAGGGCAGTGAGGACAGATTTGAGGAGCACTTGTTTTCCAGCACCCGACAAGAATCGAGTAGGCCACCTATGCGCTCGTTGGTGAACTTTATCCACAATGTCCGCAAAGATATCCCTTTTCTTTCGACCAAAATTCTCCGGCAAACCAAGGTACTTTCCAAGCCCTCCTTCTTGGGAGATACCATGGCTGCTTTTTACTCTGACCTTAGCTTCAGCCGGGGTCTTGGAAGAGAACGTGATAGACGATTTGGTAAGATTGATGGACTGTCCTGAGGCCTTTTCGTATTTGCTCAAAATTTGAGTAAGAGTCTCGCAACATGCCACACTGGATTTACAAAAGAACATAGTGTCGTCGGCAAAAAGAAGGTGATTGACCGGAGGGTTCGCTCTGCTGACTTTGATACCAGGCAATAGTCCTTGTGATTGAGCCTTTGAGCATAATCCAGAAAGCACCTCAGCACACAGTATAAAGAGATAAGGGGAAAGAGGGTCCCCTTGTCTCAGTCCCCGAGTAGGCTTAACTTGACCCTGAGGGTTTCCATTGATGAGGAAAGCGTAAGAGACTGAATCTAAGCAAGTAGAGATCCAGGAGATCCATTTTGCATCGAACTAATGTTATTCATGAAATAAAAAATCTCTGTAAACTATTGTAGTACACCATATTTTTAGATATGGGGGCCCTAAAATTCATTTATATTTGGGGAGGGGGTGTGCGGATTGAGACAAACGCCTCTTTTTTTGCCCATAAGCACGGTTCTGCACAAGATACATGAACATTAATCTATGTATGCCAACTGCCAAGCCTATTTTTATACGTAGCACTAGATGATAATTTACGTAAATTTTGATTTATTAGTTACAAAATAATAGTTGCTTTATTTGATTTATTCTATATATTTTATCATTTATAAATTTAATTCATCCGGTTTTGATTATAGTCGGTACAATAAACTTAACGACTTACCATTATTAAGTTTTGGGTATACACCGATTTACTAGTTGTAGCGGTATTGAGTCAACGTAAAAAATAAATTAAGGTGCATGTAAGTTATATGAGTGGGATGTAGAATGAGGTATAACAAAATATATTGGTTACTAAAACTCATCGAGCATAGTGCAAAATCATAAAATTTGAATATTTATAAGTATCAACCAAGTTAACCCGTAAAATTTATATATATGTTTTGAATAGTGTGACATGACAATATATTATCTCTCTTATGATAGAGAATTTAGTGGATTTCTTAATTATTTTATTATTTTAAATTATATATATCAAATCCTCTTCATTATTTAAAAAAGGAAAAAATCAGTTTATATCATGATTTAAGCCTCTTCATTATTTAAAATTTAAACAATTCTTAATAGATTATATAAATTATTGTTGAAAAATAAAAATAAAACAATTAAAAAAGCAACTACATTAATCTGTAGAACCCGCATGTATAAAAATCTGAGTATATCTTGATTGAAGAATATTTCATTCTAGAAAGTTAGCAAATGGAAATGTATAGATAGTTACCCGTGCTATACATCTTATAATCTTTTACATCTAATTTACTTAGACCATCTCCAATGGTTTTCCCTATTTTTTCTTCTATAACAGAGGATCTCGATAATAGAGATGAGTTTTACTCCAATAGTTTTCTCTATTTATTCCTCTATGAAATAATATTCTAAATAGATACTAATTTTATTTTACAATTAACACCTTTTATTTATAAAATTACAAACTAACCCATTTTATTTTAAACTTTGTAACACTTTTATAAAATTATCTTTTGCAAATGGTAGTCTCAATATTTTAGAATAAATATTTATACTTAAATTTATATTATTAGTTCTTAAAAATACTTATTTTATTTATTTTGGTCATAAATAAAAGAAGTTAAAGATTAAGAGGACTACTTTGTAAATAAAATAGTTCACCTCTATTTATAGAGGAAAAATAGAGTATCATTGGAACAAAAATTACTCTATAATAGAGTATAGAGGCAAAAATAGAGGACCATTGGAGATGCCCTTAGTTTCATACTCTGATTTTAACCCGTCTTTGCTATATATTACAATGTTCAAATCCGTGAATCATAAATTTGGTAAAATCTGAAAAACAAAACAAAACCTGTATTGAAGCAATCATGTTTAGAAATCGAGATTTTACTTTTTGATTTATTTTTTAGTTATATATATTATATATAAAATAAAATAAAATATTTATGATTTTTTAGATTTTAATAAAATGTCACTGCGTTAATGTGCAGTACAAGCAAATATTTAATAAATTAGATATAATATTTTATATTTTTAAAATAGAAGCAATATTGTATCTTTAGTTTTAAAATATATATGTCATTATTAAACAATTTAGGTATGCATATATTTAATCTTAGTTTTATAATTGTTCTAAATAGTTTATTATTGTTTCATAAGATTTCTGAAACAATAGATGGAATCTGTTAAAATAATTTTGATTAAATAATTTCAAAAATATTGGGCTATAAAAAACAAAATTGGTTTATAAGATTTATTATTGTTCTAAAATATTGTTGAAAAAAATTATAAAATATTTATGGTCATCAATCCCCGTATTTGTTGAAAAACTAAGATTTTTTCTGATTTTTTAAGTTGATTTTTTTTAAAAAACAATTAATAAACACTAAAAAAATAACTGTATTAATCTATAGATTTGGCATATTTAAAAAATCTGAGCATCTCTTGGTGATATCTTTTTTAGCTGGAATATTTTTTGTATAACAATTTGTATAATTTTATTTTTGATTCTCAAATATGTATTTATTCAATGACTATTTTTTTGGGTAACTATTTTCTGGTTACAAAAAATTAATAATAAGATTTTGTTATTATATTTTATAATTAAATACAGTGGTATTTTGTGTAATATACCACATGGGAGTAGGGTTAATTGTTTAGAACATTGCTTAAATAATACTCCATCCGTTTCATAATATAGGATGTTTAGAGAATTATTTTTGTTTCATAATATATGATGTTTCCAACTTTCTATGTAACTTTAGTATTAAATTTATATTTTCTATTATGCAGACTTGTTTATTATTGGTTAAACTTTTTAAAAGTAACTATTTATTAATTTGCGTGTTTCCACTAAAACATCCTATATTTTAAAACGGAGGGAGTATAATAGAGATTATGTTTGATTAAAAAACATTTTTATTGGGTCTTTATTATGTTTTTTATTAGGCTTTTAAATTCTCAGTATTTTACATTTTTACCTTGAAAAAACAAATACATATACACAATTAAAATTTCATATCATAATTAAAGGCCCAATAAAAATGTTTTTTTTTATCAAACATAAAGATGGTTGGCTGGTTGTGGAGGTTGGGGCCCATGAGAGAGAGAGAGTCTGATCAAATTAAACACTTCACAGGTTTGTATATGCTTTCTTCACTTGCCCGGTGGGTTCAAGACAACACAACACGTTCCTTTATAAAACAAAGGAACTCATTTCCTCATTCCTCAAAGCTCAATCACATAACACCATGGCTCATCTTCAACCTCCTAACATCATCGAGACCACTCAAATCTGAAACCATAAAAGTGTTGGTCAGATAAATCTCAAATCGATCTTCACCGAGAAGACAAGATAAGGGTGAATACAGGCTAGGAGATGATATGAATGTAAGAAAATCACCTCGAGGCTACTGGATTCAGGTGGATGATGATATTTAGATGATAGAGTAAAGAGAGAGATTTTAGAAAATGTGTTCTTAGATTAATTATTCCAGAAATGGCAAAATGCCTTACATATACGGCGCATCACATCATAACCCTAGTGGGTTGATGTCATTGTAATTGTACCAAACTTAACCGGAATTATTACTTAACTGGAAATTATAAAAGTAAACCAAGATTCTTATTTGTTCCTGTAGCAATACTCCCCGCTTGAAAGCGTCCTTGTCCTCAAGGATGGAATGTCGGATGCTTGGCGATGAAGTCTTGATAGAACTCCCAAGTAGCTTGTTCTGGAGTTTGACCCTTCCACTGAACCAAAACCTTAGTAACAGCTCTGTTCTATCGCTTAACCATTTTCTTATCGAGGATGGCTTCCGGATCTTTAGTTGTGCCAGTTTCAGCCAAGTATTGAGGTAGTGTAGCGGGTGTTGAAGGGGGGTTCGGGCATAGCTTTAGTTGGCTCACGTGAAACACATTGTGTACTGCGGCTCCATCAGGTAAGGCTAGCTTGTATGCGACAGTGCCAACACGATCCAGAATGCAAAAGGGGCCATAAAAACGAGGTGAGAGTTTGTGAGGTACCTTTTTGCCTTTGAGGGAGTTCTGTCTGTAAGGTTGGAGCTTAAGATAGACGAAATCACCAAGTTTGAATTCTCGAGTTGATCTGTGAGAGTCAGCGTACTGTTTCATCCTGTTCTGGGCTCGAAGGATATGAAACTTCAGCATGTTAATAACCTCTTCTCTCGCTTGTAGGCTTCGATCCACCGTAGCAGAGGGGCTTTCTCCCGGAAGGTAAGGTAAATGGATAGGAGGAGGCTGACCATAGACGATCTCGTAGGGAGTACTTTTGATGGCCGTATGGAAGGTAGTATTATACCACCACTCGGCTAATGGTAGCCACTTACTCCATGTTTGAGGAGCATCAGAGGTCATGCAGCGGAGGTAAGTTTCTAGAGTTTTGTTGGTTACCTCTGTTTGCCCGTCGCTTTGAAGATGATAGGCGGTGGAGAATCTTAGATCGACGCCGTGAACTCTGAACAACTCTTTCCAGACCTCACTCAAGAAGGTAGGGTCTCTATCGCTCACTATATCCTTGGGCATCCCATGAAGCTTGAAAATATTATCAAGGTACAGTTGAGCTACCTCGAGAGCCGTATAGGGGTGAGATAGTGCAAGGAAGTGTGCATTCTTGCTCAGCCTGTCAATTACCACGAGAATGCAATGTTTACCGTCCGACGGAGGTAGACCTTCAATAAAGTCCATGCTAATGGATTCCCACACACCATTAGGCACAGGTAGAGGTTGAAGTAGACCTGGCTTGGCAGCTAAATCATTCTTACTCCGCTGACATATTGAACAGTTCCTGACATAATTCTATACCTCCAAACTCATTTTAGGCCAGTAGAAAAGGGATTTGATACGATGGAGTGTGGCATCCCTTCCTGAGTGACCGCCAACAGCTGAATCATGGAGCCATTTGAGGATGTGTAGTTTGACCTCCGGATCAGTCCCCACAACCAGTTTCCCTTTGCGACGCAACTCACCATCTACGAATGAGAAAGCGGGGTGAGAGCTGGGGTTAGATTGGATGTCCGAGATGATCTTCTGCAAATGTTTGTCGGTTAGCCATAGCAGTTTCAGAGAGTCGAGTAATCCCTCATGTGCTTGTGACAGTGATATGTGCAAAAGCTGGGAGCCCGTGACTCTTGATAGAGCATCAGCCGCGTGGTTTTCCTTGCCTTGTTTGTACTGGATCTCATACGTATACCCCATCAGTTTTGAAAGCCACATGTGTTGAAAAGGGGTGGTTACCTTTTGGTTCAGTAGATACTTGAGGCTTTCCTGGTCGGTTTTGATGATGAATGGTCTGTGAGTGAGGTAGGAGCTCCAGGTCTGAACAGCATGTACTACTGCCAACAACTCTTTCTCGTAGACCGAAAGACTTTGATGCTTTGGACCGAGGGCTCTGCTGATGTAACAGATACGGTGCCCATCTTGCATCAAAACAGCTCCGATCCCTGTATTGGAAGCGTCAGTCTCAATGATGAAATCCTTGTTGAAGTCAGGAAGGGCAAGAACTGGTGCCATCGTAAGAGCATGTTTCAGTTGGTTAAACGCATCATCTGCTTCTGGACCCCAACCAAAGTTATCCTTCTTCAGCAGGTTTGAAAGTGGCCGAGCAATGACACTGTAACCTCGGATGAAGTGTCTGTAATAATTAGCTAAGCCCAGGAAGCTGCGAAGTTGCTTTTGTGACACTGGTGTAGGCCACTCCTTCATTGCGGTAATCTTGGCCGGATCAGTGCTCACTCCTTCTGCAGAGATGAAATGGCCTAGGTATTCGATTACCGTCGCTCCAAAAGTACATTTGGAGGGTTTTAGGTAAAGCTGTTGACTCCTAAGGACTGAGAAAACTTCCTCCAAATGCGTCAAATGTATTTCCCAGTTAAGGCTGTATACCAATATATCGTCGAAGAATACCAGTAGGAACTTGCGAGCGATATGTTGGAATATGTGGTTCATCAGGCCCTGAAATGTACATGGAGCGTTAGTCAAGCCAATTGGCATAACCAGGTATTCGTAATGGCCCGCATGAGTTTTGAAAGCGGTTTTGTACACATCCGGCGGGGACATTCGCAGTTGATGGAACCCTGCCCTGAGATCGAGTTTAGAGAAATACGCTGAGCCCCCCAACTCATCTAACAGGTCTTCCAACAGTGGGATAGGGTACTTGTCCTTCACCGTTTGCTTGTTCAACCCCCTGTAGTCTACACATAAACGCCAGAAACCGTCTTTCTTCTTCACCAAGACAATAGGCGATGCGTAGGGGCTAGAGCTATATTGAATTATCCCCTGATCCAACATCTCCTTCACCATTTTATCAATAACATCCTTCTGGAGAGAGTTGTACCTGTAGGGACGTTGATTGATAGGGTTGGCGCCTGTTATGAGGGGAATCTGATGGTCAAAACCTTCTCTGAAAGGAGGTAGCTCAGTAGGTTCCATGAAGATGTCCGCAAATGAGCTCAACAGAACTTGGAGGTCCGAATCATTGGAGTACTCAAAGCCGCTTACAGAGATGTGGGATAACATGGAGAGCTCTGCTGACTGTGGTTCTTCCGGTAAAGCTTGGAGGAACGCTACTTGGGGACCTTGAGCTAGTAGTTTGTTAAGATTGTTGCCTTTGATCACCTTACACCCTGATTTGGTTATTCCTCGAAGCAGATGCTTAATCTTTCCCAGCGTGAACTCCATTTTGAGGTTGAGGAAATCCTAGAGGATCGGCCCAAGTGTAACGAGCCATTGTACCCCCAATATCAGGTCGTAACAATCCAAGGGCAGGGTTCTAAACTCTGCGGTGAACTCATAACCCTGCACTCTCCACTTCAGCTCTCTGCATTTGTAGTTGGAAATGAGCGTCCCATTAGCTGCTTCTACCGACATCACTTTGATTGGTTCTAACGAACAACCCATTTCTTTCGCCATTCTCAAATCTATCCAGTTGTGAGTGCTACCTGGATCGACCAAGATGTGTAGCTTCTTCTTCCCAGAATGACCAATCAACCTCATGCAGTTGAAGGTAGTCGAACCATTTAGGGCGTGGATTGACACAACAGGTTTCTTCTCGTCAATCTCAGGGGTATCTTTCATCACCAACACCTCCATAGGTTCCTCGTACTCCTCAAACTCATCATCCTCGTGGTCAAGCATGTATATCTGGGCCTTCTTGTGTTTTAACTGATGACCAGGGGTAAATGGTTCATCGCAAAACATGCATAAGCCTCTACTCTTCCTTTCTTGCATCTCCTCATAGGTAAACTTTCTCGGGGTTTTATCAGTGTTGGTCTTAGGTATGTAGGTGGGTTTTGTGGATGGTGTTTTTGGGGTATTTGGTGTGGTTATGATTGGGTTAGAGTTCGAGGTTTTGTACTGTATTTGAGGTAACTGTTTGGGGTTGGGACTGAAGGGAGCTCTTTGATATTTGTGGGGTGTGAGTTGTAGAGCAGATTCGTGTAGTCTGGCTATGCGCGCGGCAGAGGGGATGGAAGTGACATTGAACTGGCGAGTATGCAGCGCTAAGTGGGGATCCATGTTGGCCAGGAAGATACTCAACGCGTGTGTCTCTGGGAGCGACATCCGAGTCAAAGCATCCTCAAACCTTTTGAGATAGTCTTCCACGGGGTCTCCCGCTTGCTTAAGGTTGACCAGCTCAGCCAAAGGATCATTTACTAACTCTCCAAACCTAGCTGAAAGATCTACCACGTATTGGGTCCAGGAGGGTAAGCGACCAAACCTGTCATGGACATAGTTGTGATGCCACTGCAACGCCTTCCCTTCTAGGTATATGGATGCCATACGAACCTTCTTGTTTGCCGGTGTGTTATCTAGAGCGAAGAACTGCTCGCGTCTGTAGACCCACTCGTTTAACCGGAAACCATTGAACGTTGGAAAACCCACCTTTGTCAGCCTTGAGGACAGACCGTTAGGGAGACTTTCGTCATCTTCTTCCTCTTGAGTGACCTGGATCTTAGATCCTTGGTTAAACCTCTGGGTATCCGGTGGATCTGGTGGATTAGGCGTCGACAGAATGGGTGTCTGGGAGACGTTTGACGGTTGTGAAGCTGACGGTGAGGGGCTCACGGGAATCGGTTGCTTGAAAGCTCCCTTGAGGATACCCATCAACTCTGTCTTCATCTCCGAGAACTTTTCTCCGATGTCCTCCCGCAGCTCTGTTTGTTTCAGACGCATCTCGTCGAGCTGTTGGGTCATCTCGATGAGTGTCATTTGTCGCGTGTGTGCTCCGTCGGCCATAGTTCCTCAGGAAATCTGCTCTGATACCAATGAAACCGTAAAAGTGTTGGTCAGATAAATCCCAAATCGATCTTCACCGAGAAGACAAGATAAGGGTGAATACAGGCTAGTAGATGATATGAATGTAAGAAAATCACCTCGAGGCTACTGGATTCAGGTGGATGATGATATTTAGATGATAGAGTAAAGAGAGAGATTTTAGGAAATGTGTTCTTAGATTAATTATTCCAGAAATGGCAAAATGCCTTACATATACGGCGCATCACATCATAACCCTAGTGGGTTGATGTCATTGTAATTGTACCAAACTTAACCGGAAATTATAAAAGTAAACCAAGATTCTTATTTGTTCCTGTAGCAAAATCTCTTCCCCAAAAGGTCCACTTTTGATTAGGTCCAAAACATCCCAAAAACTCTTCTAAAGACTGTGAGAACGATACCGATGGCCATGGGAAGGGTTTCGAAGACACGTTTCACACTGTTTGGTTTGAATCGGCAGCTTTCGAAATCTCTTCCATGGCTTTAAAAACAGACTTCTTAAGCTCCACTAACACCTAATCAAAGGAAGCTTCGAAACAATTAATCTTCACTTCATCCCACTTTGAGCTTACGGGTTTTAGGGTTTTGTCTGAGAAATCGATAACTAGGAGCTGAAAAGAAATAGCAAGTGGAAGAACAGAGTCTGAATCCATTTCTTGATTTTGTGAATTAATTTTGGGGTTTCTTTTGTTTTTGTAATACCAAAAAAATCTTTGGTGGAATCGAATTCTACTGGCACTGTAGTATGTGATGACAGATATTAGCTGACTAGCAACTATTATGCAAAAATATAATAAATAACCCTTGTTCTAAAAATCGGTATACCAGTGTTATCATTGGCTCTCTCTAGCTCCCTCAATCTCAGTATCCAATTCATCAGTATAAGCATGTAATAAGCATTACAAAAGAGGTTTGGTTAGTTCTTATTGCACGTACCTACCTACGATAAGCCGTCACATGGCCCACATCAAACAACTCAAACATGTACAATGTCAAAAGCACATCACGAATTAAATGCACAATATAGTCACGGCTAGTTTTTGTGATGACTTCGGCCGAGCCCTTATTATAATCGAGATGGTGAATGGGAAAAATGTTCCCATCACACTGGAAGAAATCCATGAGAACATATACACTTTTAACACAGAGCACCACCCTCACGGCTAACAACACGATTCGGTACAATCAACAGCTATCTCGCCAGATTTCTTAGAAAGGTGTTCCTGCTGTATAATAGCGCCAATATTCTATATATTTTAATCTAAAAATTCTATTAGAAGAAAAATGTCATGGAAGATAATCATTAATTAATTTTTTTTTTCCATTTTAGATTAAGAGCTAGAGTTCCTTACAATTTACCAAAAGAAAAAAAATACAGTTAAAAGAGTTCATCTCTCGTATTTATAAATTTATAATATAACCATTTTTTTTTTACGTTGTAATAATATGTTGTGATAAATTTTGATAGATTGCGGAAGTTGATTGATTCATCTTCCTATTTGTTGTTGTTGTTGTTGTTGTTGTTGTTGTTCAACTTCGAAGTTGATTCATCATCGGAAAAGGTATAAAAGGACGTTGCATATCATCTATTTATCTTCCACTTCCTATCTCTCTTGAATTATTCTCCAGAAACATTTCGACGTGTAGGCTTATAAACAACATATTAGTTTGGACATGTACAGAGCCCATATATAAATCTAAAACATATAAAAAATTGTCCTTTCCAACTTTTTTGCATGGGTCATCTTCATCATTGCTGTTGCTCTCCAATTCTCACGTGGTTATTTATATTGCTGACTGGTGGTGAGAGACTCGTTCACATGCTCCAATTAACTAAAATGATTTAAACTTATGCATAAAGGATTCACCAACTTTCCTTCTTCTCTGCCTACTACAATAAACTTTTTATAAAGTAATAATGTCTACACCATACTCTGAGTCATTGATTTAACAACAATGATACTGATACATGTTGAGCAGATTAACTATTTTTACTTTTTAGAAGAAGTACTTAATTATGACTGTATTATCTTGTATTTTAATTAAACTTAAGAGTACGAGATTATGACACCTTTAAATATATGTGAATGTAAGCGTTGATAATTTTTATACCGCTTTACTAGAAAAAAAAATTATGCGGCTAATCATTGTCTTAGATTCAATGTTTTCTAACGTTTTTAAAGGAAGAACTTATTGGAAATCCAAGATACATATTGTTGTTTTTAGGACGACGCACTAGTACTTAATTAGCAAGTTTCGATGTAGTCTTACCACATTGCATTTGCATACAGAAATGGAAAAAAAAAAAAAACAAAGCTCATATGAGCAACAAAATGCTAGTTTATGTTACTTCCTCAAACGAGTGGCCGACATTAAAGATATTATTTATTTTCAGACGAGCTAATAAGCTTGCACGTACGGAATGCGTGTAAATTTGCATTATGTTATTATGTATGTCAAAACTGGCTCATTACTTTGATTTAACTGAAGAAACACTTAAGAAAACAATTATCATGTTGAAAAAATCTTTACAACTACTTTCTTGTCAACAAATTTTATAATTGAAATGGTTAAAAAACTCTAACTAGAGGTACGTAATATACATAGTTAATATCTTACGTGTATAATCGTTCATTACGTGTGTACAAATTTAAGATCTTCACAACTTTTGTTGCAATTCGAGACGGTTACATCACAAATTTTTGATGCAATAATAGATCATCTAATAAAATATTGCAATTAAAAAAAAAAACTAAAATCATATTTCGCTATATTATTCTAGTTTTGATTTAATAATTTCATATAATTATTAGTTATGATATATATATATATATATATACGTTAATGGAATCATATATTTATATATCTAGAGTTTCTTAAATTATGAATTTACAATCTTATCAGACTTTTTCAGTTTGTAATTTCTTTTTCTAATTCAAAACCAAAATATTTGTTAGTTTACACTGTTAATTAATTTATCAAATTTTAAATTTCGTTTTTAATTATATATATATAGTTAAAGTTTAAATTCACAAAAAATCTCTAAATTAAGGAAAGAGCAAAAGAAACTGAAAAGCAAAGACACAACTCACGGGTAAAAGTGACTACATTTCTCTATAAATGTGACCCTTCATCATTCTTTTTTCAGCACGGAAGAAAAATACATTTAAAAAAAAAAAACCAACTGAATTGTTCCAAAGGTAAGTTTCTTATGAGGTTTTGATTGTTTTTTTTTTCTTTGTATCTATTGCTAAATCTAACATCTGCAATATATTTCGTTTGCACCAAAAAAAGAAAGAAGAAAATGAATTCATGCAGTCCTAAACTTCCAGTCATCTGTCTCTCGGACCTGCAAACCCTAAAACCAGGAAGCTCAAAGAGGGTTAAAGTGAGGAGTGATGTGCGTAAAGCTCTAGAAGAATACGGTTGTTTCGAAGCACAATGTGATCAAGTGTCAATGGAGCATCAGGAGTCGCTTTTAGAGGCCATGGAAGAGCTTTTCGCATTGCCAACAGAAACAAAACAAAGAAATGTGGGGACGAAACCTTTTGTTGGATATTTAACTCATAATGATCTCTCCGAGAGTTTCGGGATCAAGGATGCTAATATTTTGGAGAGTGCTTACGAATTTACTCTACAACTATGGCCAAAGGGTAACATGAGTATCAGGTATATATATGTGAAAACTCTACTTTTAAAAATACATTGGTCGTATAATCTACTAATAATTAGTTTTTAAAAAACATACAGTTCTTGAGTTCTTGCTAATGAGCATGCTATTTTTTAAGCTCAAATTCAGCATTGTTTTGGTGGCTTGGACCCTCTATTTCTATTTTTGTACATAAAATCAAACGACAACTTACATTGTTTTTCTAGCTTGGACATGTGACTCTATTTCTACATTTGTGTACAAATAATTAAAGAAGATAACTTACATTTAATTATTAATTGTTCGAAAGCGTTATTTCACTCATATCGTATAAATCCAATCAACTATGGCAGGTATGCATTTTTATATCGTTTCCATCATTTTTATTTGAGAGTTCTTACAAGTTTTTTTTTTTTGGGGTTACAAATAGTAAGAAGGTCCAATCGTTTGCTGAGAAATTAGCAGAATTGGATGTGATGGTGAGAAGATTGGTGATGGAAAGCTATGGGATAGAAAAACACATTGATGAACATTTAGATTCAACGAATTATCGTCTGCGACTGATGAAGTATATAGCACCACCTGAAGATGGTGGTAATGCTACTGTTGGTGCCAATAAGGATGATGGGGCTAAAGATAATGCAGATGGTGATGCTAATGCTAAGGCTGATGGTACTAGTATTGGTGTTAATGTCGATGTTGTTCATGATGTTCATGACAATGCTAGTGATCATAATGTTGATGTTGGTGTTAGTGTCGATTTAATTGTTGCTGCCACTGATGGTATTAAAATTAATGGTGATGCTAATATTGATGCCAGTGATGGTGTTAATGCTAACGTTGATGCTGGTGTTGTTGTTGATGGTGATGTTGACGCTAATACTGGTATTGGTATAAGTGATGGTGTTGACAAGAATGTTGATGCTGAGGAGGCGAAGTTAGGCTTACCTTGTCATACTGATAAAAGCCTTCTCACAATACTTTACCAGCATCAAATTGAAGGTTTGGAGGTGAAGACCAAAGATGATAAGTGGATTAGAGTCAAACCAGCTCCTGATACTCTCATTGTTATGGCGGGAGATTCTCTATGTGTAAGTTTTAATTTTTCTTTATTTTACTTGGCAAGTAAAAATATTTACACTCTTTCTTATTCATAATTCAGTACTATAGTATAATCTGACCATGTGGCTCTGCAGACGTATGGTCCTGAAAAGTAGATCCGAGGGTATAACTTATGTGGATCTATATCTTAAACAGTACTTTAGTCCTTTTATGCCCTAATAATAAATCAAATAAAAAACAAATTAAATATTATTTTTCTTACCTTTATATTTCAAAGAAAGCAATAATAGGTCTTCTGAATTATTATATGATTTTTAAGAAATCAATCCATGCAGTATTTAAATATATAGTTATGAACTAATGATATTCAGTTTCTAACTATCATACTACTTGTAACCTTTACAAAGGTTTTAAGGTCGTAATATGGTTAAGTATGTTTACATAATTTTTTACTAAAAATAGTGAAATGATCTAGGAAACTGATAGAATATTTAAAAGTAAAACTACGTTTAAAAAACATAAATAGATTTAAAATAGAAGAAAACAAGTGAGAATAATAAAAATAGTAAGTATGTTCAATTAAACTAGAAAATTTAACTCACTAAGACCACCTCCATTGGTATGTTATGAATGTCTTTAATATTTTTATTTTACATAAATTTGAGACCCTCTTGATAAGAAAAAAATGTCTAGAGGAAAACATTCAAGACATCTCTAAAGACACTCTTTACGTACATGCCACTTTTCTATTGGTTTTAGTAATTTTTAATTTAGCTTAAGACATTTCATCTCTATCACCAACCAAAGTCTATTTCAATCATTTTAATGCTTTTTCTATCTTGAAACCAAACCTTAAAAATTATTTATGATTTAATTTGCAACAATCATTTTCAATGTTCCCCATCCCCGGCCCACTTCACTTATAAGGTTTCTTTTTCTTCTATCATGATTGGAACAGAGCCATATCAATAACATTATCCTAAATTATTAGATTAAAAAAGAAAAAAGAAAAAAGAATATCTTCATGGTCCTGGTGATGTTGCAGGCACTTATGAATGGTAGAATCCATTCTCCATATCACCGAGTTAGGGTAACAGAGAAAAAGAAGACGAGATACACAGCAGGATTGTTCGGGATTCCAAAAGAAGGTTATACCATAGATACACCAAAAGAACTTGTTGACTAGAAGCATCCACGAGTCTACAAACCCTTTGAGTATATCGACTTTAAGAGCTTCTATCTCTCAGAAGCTGGTCGTAAAGCTCAATCTACTCTTCAGGCTTTTTGTGCCGTCTCTGGGGAATAAATGCGTCCGCTTATAAAAAATGCTTGGTGTGATCATTTCGTGTTTTCAACTGGGATCAAAAACTATGTAATATACGAAATAAGGCTTTTTGATTAGTTGAGTTTATGTTTGTATAATAAGGTGTGTGTGTGTATGTTTTCAGGGATTATCATTGTATGTATGATTAATCATGAAAGCGTGAAAATGTAAAATAATGTAATAAATAAGTTCGGTCACAGTCTTCGTCGTGATCTTCATCGTCCTTGTCTTTCCTCTAAACCTCAACCACACGAAGATAATGTATGGACGAGCTAGAAAGTATTTTGTCCATACGCTAAAATCACAATTATTGAGAGGGGCCTTTTCGAGATAAAAAGAGAATCTATGATTCTATGTTGTTACAATAACAATAGAAGTGATGTGGATCGGATAATTCAAGAACCGAAGTAAATCTGCTTTAGAATAAAAAATACCAATGAACTTCTCTTAAATGTTCTCACGGGATTAATTCAGCCAATAATTGTCTTGATCGTGGTATAAGATGGTTTGAACAGTAGTAAATTCTCGTCATCGACGAGTTCTTTAGGTGAATTTAATATTTGACCTACTTTCGGGACTTAAAACAATTAGTGCTGCTGAGTATGTTGCGTCCTATCAGGTTAACATGACTCCATGACATGGAGGAGGCAATCAACCATTCAAAAGGGCATGGGAACATGTTGACCGATGCTCATTTAAGTGGTCAAACCACTAAAGGGATTCGAAGAAGCAAAAAAAAATAACAAGTTCTTGGAAGCTAATTAGGAAGTTGGTGGTAACTATAGTTTAGTCACTTTTGCTTAACTTGTGAAAATTAGACAATAAATTAGAGCTAATTATGGTTTTAGCTCTCTTGTGGTAAAATAGAAGGATGTTTAATCAGTTTTAGCATGGAAAATGAAGTAAGCTTTATTTTTATTATGCTCTCTCTAAACACTCAAAATCAAGTTCTAAACCGATAGTCAATCACACAAAACAGATCTTGAATAAGATCATGACCTGCATTTCAATTAAAGATCTCAACACAACATCAACAAAGTACATGATCATTTTATAATTAAGATTTATTGTAACCAGAAAACTGAAAGAACTAAACTGTAAACTGGATTATCCATCTCCATATTGTATAAAGATGTTACGGACGGATCGGACTTGATTTAAAATCATGAAAAAATCTAGGTCTATGCCAAAATAGTTCATGCATATAAGACTAATTATATTAATAGAAAAATGATGGAAGTAGATCCGGCCAAATATGTTTTTTTTTTGCTGGTTAACCGGATCGGTTTTTCTGGTATACAGGTTGAATTAGAAATCTTGATCTATTTTGCCGTGCGCTCTTTATAAAAATGCCATAGTAAAACCTGAATGAAACTTGATCTATATATTAAGTCAATAGAAAATATTTGCAATAATCCCTATGCTTGTGTGACTCTGTCTATTGCCAAATTAATCAAGTAAAAGGGGATTACTCACATATAAACCAAAAGGATGAAAAAGAATCCTAAGATTTTTTTTTTTTTTTGGTAGGAAAAAGAATCCTAAGAGATGGCTTTTGACTCTTCACTTCTCGCCTCTCGTAACTTTTGGTATGATGCTGATAAAAGTATTGTGATGTACGATGTTGTTATTGGTATGACGTAGACCCAACTTCAAGTCCAAGACTGCGTTCATTTCACCAATTAGATCATTCTATAGTTATCGTATGAGAAAAATTGTTAACTTACCACCAATTTTGCACCCGATATAAAAACCTACAGCCAAAAGGACTTTAATTTATTACGTAGAAAAGCCCAACTTAGGCCCATTAATCACATTCGACCAGATTATGATATTCAATCATTCAAAATGTTAAATACATTTCGAACTGTTGAATTAACGCATTTTCGAAGTTGAATAAATGAGCTTTCCAATTCATTTAATTAATTACAAATCTTTGCATTGACGTTTTAACTATTAGAGTAATTATTACAGTAATTGTTTGTAATTAACTTCTCTATATTTTAACCAATCACACAAATCCACGTGGAATAATAAATAATAGAAAAGTAAACAAAGACAAGAGAGAGAGAGAGAGAGAGAGAGAGAGAGAGAGAGAGAGAGAGAGAGAGAGAGAGAGAGAGAGAGAGAGAGATCCTTCAAACTTGAAAATTAAAATCAGATTTGCTTTTTTTTTTTTTTTTCTTCCTCAGCCGAAGAAGAAGAATCAGAATTCAGTCTTTTTACTCATTTCCGATGATGATGATTCTGTCTCACTCATCATTGAATCGATCATTCCATTAACAAATCTCGCCGGAGTTTCTTCTCCAACCATGCCTCTACCTATATTCTCGTCACGGTTACAGTGTTCGTCGTCGTCGTCTTCGTTTCCTCGGCCTAAGCGTCGTATTGATCCTAGCTTGACTTTGATTCCAGGCTTATCAAACGACGTCGCGAGGCTGATCCTCTCCTTCGTCCCTTACCCTCACATCTCTCGTCTCAAATCCACTTGTAAATCATGGTACGCTTTCCTCTCTTCCAAAACCCTAATTTCACTCCGCCATAGCCGCCGAGACAACACAGACGGCGAAAACAACAACAATCTCTCGCATCTCCTCTGTATCTTCCCTCAAGATCCTTCGATTTCGCCTCCGTTTCTCTTCGATCCCGTCACTCTTTCATGGAAACCGCTTCCTCTCTTGCCTTGTAACCCTCACGTTTACGGTCTCTGCAATTTCGTAGCCGTCGCGATTGGTCCCTGCGTTTACGTTCTCGGCGGCTCTGCTTTCGATACTAGGTCTTATCCTCTCGATGTGCCTTTGCCTACTTCGACTGTGTTCCGTTACAGTTTCGTGAAATCGATTTGGGAACGTCTCTCTCCGATGTTGTCTCCAAGAGGAAGCTTCGCTTGTGCTGCGGTGACTGGTTTGTCTAATAATCGGATCATTGTGGCGGGAGGAGGATCACGGCACACGTTGTTTGGTGCTGCGGGAAGTAGAATGAGTTCGGTTGAGATGTATGATGTTGAGAAAGATGAGTGGAGAGAGATGGATGAGTTGCCTAGGTTTAGAGCAGGATGTGTTGGTTTCTTGGTTGGGAATGAGAAGGAGAAGGAGAAAGAGAGAGAGTTTTGGGTGATGGGTGGATATGGCAGATCAAGGACTGTTTCTGGGATTCTCCCTGTTGATGAGTACTATAGAGACGCTGCAGTGATGGATCTGAGTGGTGAGAAATGGAGGCTTGTTGGAGATATGTGGGGAGAAGAAGAGAGACCTAAGCTAGGGAAGATTGTTGCTGTTGATTGTGGTATTAAGCCGGTGTTTTTCATGTTGGATAAGGATCGGATTCTTAGGTATGAGATTGGTTCGAATCGGTGGAGAAGAGAGTCAAGTGTGCCTAAGAAAGCTCTTTATGACGAACCAGTTGGTTTCGTTGCGCTCAACGGTGAACTACATGTTATGATTCTTTTGGATGGGTATAACTTGATGGACACAAGGGGTGGTACTAGACAACACAGGAATGCTGGTTCGTTGATGATTCATATCTATGATCCTAAGAAGAAAACTTGGAGATCAGTTGTCACAAAGCCACCGTTTAATCATCAACTCGATTTAAGGACCACGGTTATGTGCACCATCCGATTGTAGTAGGTGTTATAAAAAAACTCTCATCACATCGTCTAGAATAAAATTTGTTTGTTCATGGTGTGAGCTCTGATGATGTTTAGTATCGTGTCTGTTTCTTTTGCCGTATGCATACATATCCTTCCCACATTATCTGTGTACAGGTTGAAAAAAAAAAAAAAAGATGTTTGGGTATTCTCTGTTATATTGTAAATACAAACTATAATATGGCTTTGTATAAAATTGCTCTAGCTGCAAAACAATGCAACATTTGCAGGTTCTCTTTTTCTACTCTCTCAGTTCAAGTTAAGTTTTCCCATATACTATCCAAATCCAAGACTTTTGGAATCTCTTTTTGACTGTGAATCTTAACAACAGATTCTGCAATAACTTCACTATTCTTTTATATAAAGATTTGGTTATAATAAAAGACAGTTTCCGACCGTAAGCAAGTGTGATCATAGAACCAGACAAGACAGTCTCTTACCATTTGATCACCGAAACATTGATGTGTTTGTTTGTATTATACAGACCACACATTGAAGCTAGAAGTAGTATGTAATGTGTCATTGTAGCATTTGCATACTTGTTCACAGAATTGAGTGGTACCACATATATTGTGGCCATGTGATGAGGTGTAAATCATTTTTCCATTGGTGGTTAACTGTATTAAAACATTTAAGATGAGATTTTGAAGGTTGATCAAACAAGATACACTAAAAAATAGGAGTATTATACTCAATGATTAAGGAAGTGACCACACTACTAACCCAATGTAGTACAAAGTCAAACGTGGCAACACAGCTTTGCACGCTTCATTTACACACACGTCGACGAAGAAACCATATCCGCTCATCAAAGTTTTTATTGAAAAAGGCGAAAAGTTTTTTCGACAAATTCAACATTTTTGCGTAGTACGGGGTAATCAGCTTAAAAACCTGACCTTTTTTTTTTTTTGTTAGCTGTGCAAATTCGCGATCCGATTTAGGGTCAAAGCTCTCAAATTGGGGGGAGTGATACTGTTTCTGGGCTCTTTCGATCGTTCCATGTCTCTGGTGATTTCAACTTTTGTATGCATTTCTAATTCGATGCTTGAACAATTAGGGTTGATGCTGTTTCAGATAAAGACGATGACTTTGATTCTTTTTTTGAATTGGGTTTTTTGTTATTTCCGATATTTTGATTGTTAAATTGATGATTGATGAAGTTGTAGTAGTATCGTGATCTTCAGATTGTTTTTCTTTGATTTAGTTATTTTGCATAACTGGGTTTAAATGGCAAAGAGGGGTTTAGTGTGTGAATGTGTTTATTGATGAAACTTGAACATTTTGCAGGCAAGCTATGGTTCAAGGTGACTGTGAATGAAACTGTGGTTTGAAGAGAATATCAATGGTAGTTATCTTCTATAATGTATTTTGGACCAAGTGAGATTGATGCTGATGAAATGGGTTATGCAATGAGTAGACTTGAGATAGAAGCCGATTTTTGTGATGCTGGGAAAGACTTTTGTGGAGTTGGTAGTAGTAGTGGTAGTCAAAGATCAAGTGAACATCTGCCAGATTTAGACCATGAAATCAGTCAGGTTACTAAATTGAGATCTAGTCCTCATCAACGGTTTAGCCGTGAAGTCCCTGGGAGACATCAGTTACCTGTGTCTACTGTGAGGATGTTGGCTGGTCGAGAAAGTAATTTCTCTGGAAGAGGAAGGTTCTCCGCCGCTGATTGTTGCCATATGCTTAGCAGATATTTGCCTGTAAAAGGTCCTTGGCTTGTTGATCAAATGAACAGCAGAGCATATGTCTCTCAGTTTTCAACTGATGGTTCTCTCTTTATTGCGGGGTTTCAGGTTAATCCTTCATCCTTGTAATTATTGTTTGTTAGTTTAGGGTACAGGAACAGATGATACGTCTCTAGAGTCTAGGCATGTCCCTTTTTTTTTCCATTTCCTGAGTCGAGAAGCTGGATGAATCAATCTGCATACCTTGCATTAATCAAATCATATTTTTCAGGGAAGCCATATTCGGATTTATAATGTAGAGAAGGGATGGAAAGTTCAAAAGGATATTCTTGCGAAAAGTTTGCGTTGGACCGTTACTGATACTTCTCTATCTCCTGATCAACGAAATCTGGCAAGTTTTTGTATCTTTCAACTACAAGTTTTTGTATCTTTCAACTACAACTTGCTCATGTTTGATTAAATTTTCCCATATGATTTAAATGAAAAGTTTGACCTCGATTCAGACCATATCTTTTATAGTGGTACAGAGTAAGTTGGTTTGTTTAATCTTTATATGGTCTCTTGTTTAGATCAAAACTCTATGCTTATCTGCCAAAATAAAGAATAATGAATTGTTTCGATATTGCAGGTTTACGCAAGCATGTCACCTATTGTTCACATTGTTGATGTTGGGTCTGGCACAACCGAGTCTCATGCAAATGTTACGGTATGGAACCACAGGAAGTGTTTAGATAGGGGAAATGTTTTTATTATGGGATCAGATCCCTGCTTGATATTGTTTCACATGTTTAGTTTCTGTTTTCAACATCTTATCAATGTGGTTAATTTAATTTTGAGGGCCATGTCTTTTGCAGGAGATCCATGATGGATTAGACTTCTCTTCTGATGAAGATGGAGGGTACTCTTTTGGAATATTCTCTGTGAAATTTTCGACTGATGGACGAGAACTTGTTGCTGGGAGCAGTGATGATTCCATCTATGTTTATGATCTCGAAGCAAATCGAGTTTCACTCCGGACAGTTGCACACACGGTAAAATTTCTTTATCGGTTGGGTCAATTTCTCCTAAGATTTGTACCTGTGTATTAGTAGTGGTGATGTTATAGTTTTAGCACTGATAGCATTTTCTCCATTTATGCAGTCTGATGTAAATACTGTGTGCTTTGCTGATGAAAGTGGACACCTGATTTTATCTGGAAGTGATGATAATCTCTGCAAGGTGATTGTTTTTGTTGCTGCAATAGTACAATAAGTTTCTGGCCTTTATTAGCAAAGTTGTAACAGGATCTTGTTCATAATTCATTACACGAATAGGTGTGGGATAGGCGTTGTTTCATTGGGAGAGATAAGCCAGCTGGTGTTTTAGTGGGTCACCTCGAAGGTGTTACCTTTATCGATAGCCGTGGAGATGGTCGTTATTTCATATCAAATGGCAAAGACCAAACCATCAAACTGTGGGATATCAGAAAAATGTCCTCAGGTGTACCTGCAAGGTAACAATTTTCGTCATAAAACTGTATACAGCCTGTAGCATTTGTTGGTCGCATCTTGTTTTTTTGGTGTTTCACAAGGAATTCGTTGATGGAACTGATTGTTCTTTTTTTTCAGGCATGAGGTGCTAAGAAACTATGAATGGGATTACAGATGGATGGATTATCCTACTGAAGCAAGAGATCTAAAGCATCCATCTGATCAGTCAGTGTCGACATATAAAGGTCACTCAGTGTTGCGTACTCTCATCCGTTGCTACTTCTCTCCAGCGCATAGGTCAGTCTCTTTGTAGTTCCATAATATCCCAAGCCTGAGAAAGGATAAGTCTCTTCACATATTTCTCTAATTCTTGTTTTGGCTTTTTTTTTTACAGTACTGGCCAAAAGTACATCTACACAGGATCCAACGACAGTTCTGTCTACATATACGACTTGGTAAACCATAAATCCTCATAAACACATTTTAGAGACAATAACATGAAAAGTGTAGCACCCTATGGTTTATGTTTGATACTAATTGGTGTGTGCTGAGTCTCTATCAACTCTATTTTGACCAAACTTGGATTCATTATCTGGTCTTAGGTAAGTGGAGATAAAGTGGCAGTGCTAAAGCACCATACCTCACCTGTAAGAGACTGTAATTGGCATCCGCATTACCCAACGCTTATAAGCTCTTCGTGGGACGGAGATCTTGTGAGATGGGAATTTCCGGGAAGTGGTGAGGCACCGATCATGAGTAAGAAGAGGGTTCGGAGGAGACATTTCTACTACTGATGCATCTATATCTACACATACACATCGTCTCTGTAAGTCATATATATAAAACTGTAGAGAAGAAGATGATGATAAACAATATAAACACAAAGTAAGAATCATCAAATAAGGCTTTTAAGTTAGAAAAAAAAGGCTTTGGTGTGCGTGTGGACAGTGTCTTGTTGTGTGTGACAAACACCATTCTCTTCTCCAACCATTTTTAAAAGGTTATATATGTGTTTCGAATGGTATGCAAATGTAGTAATAATTATATACACTTTTGTCATGGTTTGGTTACATACATTACTTTATAGAGTTAAAATTATGTATTTTTTATTCATTACATTATAAGGCATTATTACACTTCCCAACTAAAATAATTAGTTTTAGCCACCCAACAAAAATATAATGCATGCATGATAATATAGGCGTTACTCATTTTATTCGAACCATCATCATTATCATTTACGCCACATTCACAAAGTCACCAACGAATAAACAAATCGTTTTTTTTTTTTGCGACGACCGAAACTCGAAAAGAGTTATAACAAAATAACCGGAGAGAAAAGAACCGAAGATAAATAAATGCCTAAATTACGTTTCTACCCTCGCCACTCGTTGCATTGCGTTGTGGGTCTGGTTTTCTGCGAACCGGCCTTAACCGGACACGGCGTCTGTACCGGTAGCACCATACAGTTGTATTGCAGACACAGCGAGCTGCTCACCGGAATATCCGCCGCCGGACTAATCTGTATCCCCGTGAAGAAGTTGTGTTGGAGGTAGAGTGTTTGTATATTCGCTGCCAATAACCGATCCACGAAGCTAACCGGGACTTGACCGGTGAACCGGTTATTGTTCAGGTATAGGTTCTGTACGTTGGAGAGAAGCGGCGAAAGCTCGCCGGAGAATCTGTTGTAGCTTAAATCGACGTTCGGAATCGTTACCTCATTCGCCGGTTGAATCGCGCCGTAGAAGTAATTGCGTTGTAATTGGAGGTTGGTTATCGGGAAGGTGAAGATCTGACCGGGGATTGCGCCGGTGAACCGGTTTAAGCTGAGATCGAGGTAATTGAGCTGGTTTAATCTGAGTAAAACCCGGTCTACTCTTCCGGTTAGCTGGTTCCAAGCGAGTGAGAGGTATTGCATCGACGGAGGAAGAGACGTCGGAGAAATAACGCCGGTGAGATTGTTCCGTTTGAGATCGATTCGGGTCAACGTTTGCGAGAGGAACTGAGGAATCGATCCGTTCAAGTGGTTGTGACATAGAATCAGATTGGATAGCTCCGGTAAGGATCCGATTGACGGAGGGATCGACCCGGTTAGCTGATTATAACTCAGATCGAGTGTTTTGAGTCCCGTAAGCTCGCCGAGACTCGCCGGAATCTCGCCGGAGAGAAAATTCCGACTGATAGCGAGGAACCGTAGATTCTTCGACTGGGAGATCGTGTGCGGTAGCGAGCCCATGATCCGACCCGGTACGATTGAGAGCTCAGTTAAAGCAGAGAGTTTTCCAATAGCCGGATCAATCCGACCAGATAAACCGGGTGAACCGGCTTTTTGATCGCCGAGGTTAAGCGCGGTTACTTTATCACCGTCGCAGAAAACACCGGCGAAGCTGCAAGGGTCTGAGGTGAAATCCCAAGAATCGAAGAAATTAGAACCTGGTAAATCATCTAACGACTTACGAATCGCTTGAAGAGCCAAGAAATCAACTGGGACGATGATCGCATCAACGATTAAACCGAATCGAAGAAGAAGAAACAGAACATAAAACAGAGTAGCAAATCTCATAGTAGCCGTTACAGCTTTATTATTAAAAAAAAAAAACAGAAACTTTTTTATAAACAAAAAAAAAAACGCAACAAAGCTTCCAAATGGGTAGTGAGAGTGAGTTAGAAAGAAGAAGGTAATGTGGTTGAAACTAAGAGCTTCAATGGAGGATTTTGATACTAGTGGTGACGATCAAATGACTTGAAAAAAAGAGGGAAATTTTAAGGAATATATATATAAAGAAGTGAAGGTATCTTTGAAGAGAAGTGAGAGAGACAAAAAGAGGTAATCAAAATGGCTTAAGAAGGAAGCGAAATCAAGAGCGCTGGAATAAAACTTTCTTCTTCTTCTTCTTCTTCGTCTTACTTTTTGTTTCTGAGATTACTTTTTTTTTGGGTGGGTTTGTGAAGAAAGAAGAAAAGAGTCATAAATGAATGCTACAACAAGAGTGAGAGAAGTGGGTTTTTACATTTTGTGATTCGTTTTTGTGTCAGTCAGAAAATAAAAGAAAATGTAATTTTATGTCGGGAATATGCAACAGGTAAAACGGCTGTCCGAGCCTTTAGCTTTGGAGTGACAGATCAGCAGCTTCGGAAGTAAGAGGAGCCTAAAGTGGTTCTGTTGACTCCTGGTGATGGGTTCGTAACTCACATGACATGTGTGTACTTTAGGCTTTTTGTCCGTTGACACGTCCGTTTTTTTTTTTGTTTTTTTTTTCCAACCACAAGTTAATTACTTAACAGTAATAAGTTAAATTTAATTTCCATATGCTATTGTATCGTATTAGATCATTTCGATTATAGGTGGATCTCTAATTCTATAAGAGGAAGCCAAGAGAGATAATTCCAAGTGATCAAAGCCAAAGAAGAAATTGTTATAAGCTCTTCCAAAATTATGGTCCCATAACTTCCACCGAAACAGAATTTGCACACCTGTTGGAATGTGTGTTTTGTTGTATTTTTGTATCCCTCTCAGTGGTCATGATCACATTTGCACCGATGTGCTCACCAAAGTTGTCAAAAAAAAAAATGTTTTTATAACTAATAGATCTTTGACGTTGGTGTTGTTTGTCTTGTTGATAATGATGGTGGTGATAGAGATGAATGTTTTAGTGATGCTCTATCACTAGTCATTTTCACTCCATCTGCTTGTTCATTTCTTTATATGCTCCATAGTTATACATAACCAAAAAAAAAAACTACGGCTTCTAATGATTAGCTATACAATGAGTGCAAATTTGACCTATAGGTATTAGTTGTTATTATTATCACAACGATATAGTTAAAATGATTAATTCTTGAATTGGAGTAAATTTTCAGCTTAGAATACATATTATTCATGAAATCCTATATTTCATCATGGTTGTACCATTTAATTCAATGGCTAATCATATGCCTACGAGGCTAATGAACCCATGCATTAAAATTTAACCATTTGTGTATTTTGACAAAGGAAAAATTATTAAAAAGGTTGATTCATCCACACGTAGTGATGATAAAAAGCGTCACATACGTCTCTTATAATAATGTAATTTTATGTCGTGAATAATGCGTTTTGCCTGCTTTTCGGCCAAACACACAAAGAAAGAGTACTATCGAACTCTAAAATGAGTGTATAGAAGTCATTGCCATTGGAAAAATCATTAATCAAAAATCATATCTTAAAGCACCGATGGATAATTAATTGGTCATATAAAATGTCATAGTGGCTAAAACTCAAAGAGTATACTGTATACTTGTTGCTAAAATGTAAGTTTAAAGGTATATAGATAAATAAAAGATACGTTAATACCATAATCATTAGTGTATTGATCGTATTCAACAATACATATCAAATAAAAAAATAAAAAAGTTGAAATTAAACATAATCCCTATTATATTTACGAGGTGTTTGGTGGTTTCCATGGAAGAATAATAAGAGAACCCTCAAAATTTTCTTAAGTCAAGAAAAGATGAGGAATGAAACACATTTTTCTAGTGTCGTCGGATAGTAATGTATAAATAAGAGGATAATTAAATAATGTGGGAGAAGTAGTTGAATCATGTAAAATTAGTTTTGTACTTGGTAGTGGTTGGACGGTGCAAAATCTGTAAATGTTTTCAAGTGGATTTAACATGAGTGATGCATGGCTGATTATGATTTTTCTACAAATTGAGATTTTTACAAAATATAGCCATAAGATATACTGTATATGAATATGATGATAATACTAGCATACAAAATACAAAAAGATATACTTAATAAATTTGGAGGATTATGTTTCACGAAATCCATATATATCGTGGTGGGAATTGTAAAAAAGAATCACAAAGAGATTAGTAAAAGGAACGTACGAGACTAAAGTTTTGTTTTAAATCAAAGTCGGTCTAGGATCTGAAAAACAGTTATAAAAGAGCTTCTTGTCTTAAACCTTTCTTGTTTTACACGATAACCAAAAAAAACAAAAAAAACACACTGAAATCTGAATTAAGGAGATCAATCAATCAACCAGAAAAGTGTCCTTTGTGAAATTTGTAAGGAAGGATGTCCAGTTACGCCGGTCGGCCGCACAATAAAAGGCAGAAGAAGGAGACGTCTCTGTCTCTGTCTCTGTCTAGGTTATCGTTGCTACCACACGATGTTGCTCTGAACTGCTTGTCCCGCCTCTCGAGATTTGACAGAGCGGTCTTGTCTATGACCTCCAAGAGCCTCCGCTCTCTCGTGGTTTCGCCTGATCTCTACCGCACGCGTCAGCTGATGGGTTTTAGTTCCGACGAGTACTGGTATGTTTGCTTAAGCATACCTCCTTACTCAACTCCACGCTGGTTCATCCTCCGCCGCCGTACTCGTGGAGATGATGACACCAACAAGTCTGTGAGTCGTAGGCTAAGACCGATCCCATCCTACCCTTATCAGCCTCCGGAATCATCCTCTTTCGTGGTGCTGGATTATGGGATCTATGTAATCGGTGGAATCATACACGGAAACCCCACTTCTGATGTCTTGCTCCTCAATTGTCTCTCTCACTCGTGGCGCCGCATCCGGTCCATGAGAGTAGCTCGCGCTTCCCCAGCGGCGAACGTGGTAGACGGTAAGATTTACGTGTTCGGAGGCTGCGAGGAAGTTGATTCCTCCAAATGGGCAGAGGTTTTTGATCCAAAGACTCAAACTTGGGACACTTTGCCGTTACCTGAGGATCCGGAGATACTCAGGAACACAAGTAGGATGGACAAAAGTGTGGTCATGGAAGACAAAGTTTATGCGGTGGACGAGGATGACCAAACCATCTATTACCTGCCGCGTGAAGGTATATGGAGAAGAGGTAATCGGGATTCGAAGCGGGGAAACAGAAGAGACTGGTGTGCCCTAGGGGGGCTCTTGTACTGTACAGGTACTCGCGGGAGTTTAATGTGGTGTGAGCCAGATGAGTTGGATTGGAAGAAGGTAATGGGTTTGGATGTTTATCACTGGTGTAAATTTGGTTTAAATGGCAAATTGTGTGTTGAGAACGTTAATACCGCGTGGAAGCTTTACTGGACCGATTTTGGTTTCAGCAGAGTGACCAGCAACTCTCGTGGGAACATTGTGGTCTTCTGGAAGGTGTATCTCCCTAGAATCGAAGAGAACAGATTTCCTAGTCATCACAAGTTTCTTATCACTGGTACTAAGAGGTTGGAGCTTTGGTGCGCTGAGATTTCCTTAAAGAGAAACCCTGAAGGCGAGGTTTGGGGGACAATTGAGTGGGCCCATCTTGTCTCCAAACTTGATCCTCACTCATACACCGTTAAGGTTTTGTGTTCTGTTTCTCTCAATATCTGAAAACTTATATGCTTCCAATTAAGTTTCTTATATCATCTCATCTCATGTTGATCTCATTGCATGATGTATAATTTCTTTTCAGGTTTTCTTTTGGTCCATCTTCTCATTGCATGTATATCTTAATTAGGTTTTCACATTTACTCACCCAAACTTCTCAATAAAATCCAACAACCAACGCTACAGTTCAATCTACCAATCGGCTCTGGCTCAGCTTCGGTGCATGGTACGCTTTTTTTTTTCCTAGTCTTTTTTTTTGCTTGTTAATGGGATCTTTAAAATCTCCATTTCTCATTAACCTGAAACTGAGTCTACTGGGATCATAGTATCATACATAACTCACCAAAACCAGGATTTGCTGGATATTTTGATTCATTCCCTTATAAAGATGTCCATATTGGAATCGAGCCTCTTCACCTATTATATCTCCGATGCACAAGCCTTTAGGATTAGAGAGTCTTTGACTGATGATGAAGAAGTTGTGTAATCTTAGTCTGCTGTATTTTTATGTCACGAGGAAGACCAAAGTTTAGGAGTAAATCTAATCTCTTTTGACCTTATTAATGTTGGAATTTTTTTCATTGCACATCTAATACAGAGCTATCTCTATAATACACACGCCTGTCATCTCAAACGGCCAAGACTTCACAAGTGAACCAAAATCTCTTTTGACGTTATAAATACTAGCACTATCTAAGCTACAATTGTATCCTAAAAAAAAGAGACCAACGCATCAAAACTTACCAAAGATCGATTGAAGCGTCGGCGGGAGTAGAGAATTGAAGGGTCGCTGGCTCAGTGGAAATAGAAAAAGACTATGACGTTGCGGGAAAAGGAATCTCCAAAGATCTTGGTTTCAATTTTTTTTTTTGTTCAGAGAGGCTTTAGAGGAGGATTTGCATTGTAGATCAATGAAAAAAAAAGGAAGATTACAAATTCAATAAGGTATATTATGACGACCAAGAAACACAACTAAAAGGTGGTGAGAACTGAGAAGAGGGAGACGCAATGGTTCACGAAAGGATGCCGACAAAAAGTCAAAGTCTTATAATCAAAGCAAATTCAGAGAAACATGTGTTAGGTGGTTTATGAAAATTTCAGACGATTAATAATCAACGATGTTGATAGAGAAGAAAGTTGGAAGAGCTTCCTCCATTTATTCTTGAGGGATATATAGAAAATGAGCAAATTGTGAAGTCACTCTTTACAAGATGTGTATAACTTGGATGTAAAATAGAGCAGTCCAAAGATAAAACAAAACCAAAACAAAACCTTCATTGCCATATGGATTAAAAACCAGAGCGGAGAAAAAGCTTTTTACCCGCGAGCAAAACGAGCCTGGATCCTCCTCTGGATTTTGGCCCGACAAGACGGACAGTCTTCCATGGCTTCCTTCTCATGAAGCTGGTTACATTTAGAGCAAAGAACCTGATGGGCACAAGGCAAGAATATCACACTCATCTCTTCACACAAACACATCACACATTCCCTCTCTCTTTTGATTTTCGACTCTTCCCCGTGATTATTCTCCCATACTTTTGCTCCTGCCATCGTGTTGGCCTTTGTTGTTGTCGTATGATTCATTCCGCTCTTGTTACCGTCTATGCCTTTTTTCAATGCAGCTATCTTCAAGCCGTCTGACTTGAGTTCCAGCTTTGAGATCTCACTCCCAAGTCTTTTGATGTTCTCAATGTAGTATTTCACGTCGTTCTCTGCTTTTGTTTTGATCCGCTCTTCTTCTGCTTTTCCGAATTCTTCCAGTTTCACTCTCTCTTTCTTTAATGCAGCCGCTTGAGCAGCGAGTTTCCCCTTCGCTGCCTTTTCTTGTTTCCAAGTAGCCTGCAATTGAGTTTTCATTAGTTTTCTTCATCAATACTTCCATACAATCTTTTTTCATACCGACTACATTGTTAATCAGAAACATAGTATCTACTACAATACCAAGGTTAATTCTTGATTTAAAGAACACGGCACAAGATGTATGTAAAAGACAAAATCTCGGATGTGAACATATTATTCCTCCAATTTCTCTTAATTCCTTTGAAACAATGAAAACCATTGGGAAAACCCCAAAATGTGAATATTCCAGCCAAAAGAATGAAATGGTTACCTGAAAAAATTAATTGTAGAGGAAAGGATATGATCAGTTACCATACAATAAATTACAGCTCCGAAGACGAGAAGACCTAAAACGTGCAAAGGCTTTTTTGTCTACACAAGGAGCTAACCTCAATTTGGTTTTGGCGGGTTTTTGCCTTGGCAACTTCTTGCTGCAGCTCTGCCACCTTGTTTCTCTGACTCTTGAGCTCTTCCTGCAACAAAACCTTTTGCCCTTCCCACGACTGAGCATTTTTCAACGATCTTTGCACTCTCTCCTTTGCTTCTCTACAGCTCTCAGCGGACTCGGCAGCTCTTATATTAGCAGCATCCCTCTCTCTCTTTAACAGAGATTGTTCCAGCTCGAGCCTGCGAACTGCGTTGTTAGCTCTTTCAATCTGGTTGGTCGCGTTATTCAAGGCCAACTCCATTTCAGACCTCCTTTTCATAGTGTTTTCTTCCAGTAATTGCTTCTCTTTCCTGAACTCTTCTGCCTCTTCTTTCTCTTTTCTTAGTGCCTTAAGCTCTGGTTGGTCCTTAAGAAGTCTAACAGTAGCCTGCTTTACTTTCTGATTAGCCCAGTCAGTCCAGTCCTGCAATTCTTTCTGCAGATCTTTCATTCGGGGAACTAGCTTTAGAATCAATTCATCTCTTTTATTTCGGGGAACATATATTCCCAGAGATGCATCATACGGGATCGCAGCATAGTAATCTGGTGCTGGCTTTGTAGATACAGAAGCTTTTTCTTCAGGCTGAGAACTGGACTTCTTTTCTGAAGCTACTATTGCTGGAGCATTATTAGCAGGTAATGCAGTAACATACTCCTTCACATCTAATGCAGGCGTATCTGACTTAGTACTGTTACTAGTTGAGAGAGTGCTGCTACCACTACTCTCAGCTAAAGGAATTTTCACAACCTCTGTTGTTGTAATCTTTGATGAAGAATTTCTTGCTTGTGCGGACAGTAAATCAGAAGCTGCTTTGCTTCTCTTCTCCACAAGGAAACCACCAAACTTTGCCGTCTTATAGCCACCACCTTTGCTATAAGTTCTAATCTTCTCCACGCATGATTTCTGCCGGAGCATGGCCAATTCTTTTTTGGTGCGGCCTTTTCGACAAGATACTAATTTTTCATCAGAAACAGAAGTCAGGGATGCACTTTTAGTGCCTTCAGCAGAAGCAGTGGTAACAGAAAATACCTCTTTTCCAGGTGTTGCTCCTCCACTAGCATGAGGATTTTTGGAGTTGTTTACATTTGGGAAGTTCCCAAATTTGACTGGATCACTGTGACTGCACTGAGTATTGGACACTGGGGACTTTGAGTTATCTGAGTCAGTAGATTTTGGAGGAATACCCTCGGCACCTTGAGTTTCCGATGTTTTATTCGCATTGGAACCTGAAGAGCCCTCAAATCCTTCTCCTTCCACTTCAAATGCTTGCAAAACATTCAAGTCACACATCAACAGCCTCCACATAGCTTCAACTGTTGAAAGCGATGGCCTAACTTCCCTAACAAGACTAATCTTCTCAACCAACGTATACGCAACAAGCTGTTGTAAATCCTCAAACACATAGTCTCTCGAACCAGCAACTTTTTTCCCACTCTTTAGAAAACTCAATGTATCATTAACAATGTTTGACACGAGATCATTTCCTCCACAGTAGAGCCTACTGCTTGAAATAGCTTTGAGAACAACATCCTCACTATACCCACAGTCCATAATCTGATTCATTGCATTACGGAAAAGGTTATGCAAATTCGATGATAAAAGCTGTTCGAGCTGACAAGCAAACGGATCATCCCATCCTAAAGACTCAGACTCTTCAACTTTCAGCTGCCCGTTGGAGTCGTTTTCACATAAAGAGTTTTGAGACTTGAGTGAATGTAACTCATAACGAGGGAACTCAGTTAAGGAACCAGCAGTTTGTTGTGGAGAAGGATCAGCTAACTTTCTCTTGTTCTTCCTTCCTTTCTCTTGTGGTGGTGACGACACTGAAGACGTCACCACTTTGCCACCATTGAGAACACCACACTCATTCATTTCTTCTTCTTGCTTCTCAACAACCACCATTAAGCAATAAGATCCTGAGATTATAACAAAAACGATTAGTGTTCATACACCATATCCTTTGTGACAGATTCAATAAAACAATCAAGGAAGCTTTGTGATAATGCAAAGGCACAGAGACGATTATTCCCAAATTACAATACAATCGTTCCAAATTCCCCAGAACAAATCAACCCAATTCCCCCCACGGAGACTGATAAGATTTGATCAAACATAGCAGCTCAATCGGAATGCAATCGAATCTGGATTAATACTAAAACCATTTGATCATTCAACAAAAAAAAAAACAAAATCACGGAGTCGTGAACTGACCGGAAACGGTGGAAGGCGAAACCGCGGGAAAAAAAGACGATCGGAAGAGGATCAAAGAGAGAGAGAAGGATCGATGAATATAAATAATAAATAAATATAAGAGTGTTGCAGAGAGCGAGAGGGCACTGTGAAGGAAGGAGGAAGAAGAAGAAGAAGAAGTGCGTGGCTAGAAGATGAAGGAGCTCACCAAAATTGATCGTGAGTTTTTTTTTACAAAAAGGGTTGGTGTTGAAAAGACTCAATATTACTGATTTGCCCCTGAGGGTAATTTCGTCATTACATCTTCTGGTCCATTTTGTTCTGCTATCTATCATCATCATCAACTAAACATGATCAAAAATGAATCAATCAATACAAAAGTATACAGATGATATAATAATATTCCTTCAATCCGGTTTTACGCAAACTCCTCGTCGTCATCATCTTCTTCTTCTTCGTCGTACTCGGAATCAGAATCAGGTTCCTCTCTTTCAGGTTGCATCAATGTACTCATGTCAAAAGAAGAAGAAGAAGATGGATCAGATTCCACCTCTTCTATATCTATTGTGTCGTAGCTCATTCTCTGTTCGAACTTGTCGTCTGAACAGTTAAGCATCCAAGCCAATGAACATTTTATGCCCTTCTTGATGATCTTCTTGTGCCTCGGCTTTACAGTAGACTCAAGTCCATAGGTAAAGAACGCGGGGAAATCCACCAGATCTTGAAGTGGTCTTCTCATTTCCTTTTTGAAGTATTCAAAGCTCAGTTTCATTATCCCGAGGTTCAAAGCCAGAACCTGAGGACACCCGACTACCATTTCCCTCGTTTGGTCGTTTGAAAACCCACACTTGGTAAGGAAATCAATGTGCTTTAACATTGGAGACTCGCTGAGACTAACAAACTGCGGCATTCTCTCGATCAAAGAGCCGATATCCTCCGGGTTTAGATCAATGGCTGAACAAAGTAGCTTCTTTTGCGTCTCAAGCTTAGGTTTCAGGTCGATTCCTATGATTTCAGGATACTGTGCAATTATAGAAGGAAGACATGTTTCCCTAACATTGAAATCTTGCAAGATTTGCACGTTTGGTTTCACCGTATCAGCTAACTCAAACCCAAGAATGTGAGGCCGCTTCTCAATCAACCTAGCTACAGCTAGTTTTGGAATACCAAGACCCTCGAGATACTCCACGAGAGGCTTAATTATCCGAGCTACCCTCATTCCCAAGATCTCAGGGTACCGAGTTAAAACACCGCCAATCTCCCTCCTAGCTACACCTATACCAACCAAATAAGCGACTGATGTGCTCATAGTCCCTTCCAGCTTAAAGCCTAAAACTTCAGGATACCTCTCAAGCACCCTAGGTACATCAGTCGGTTTAATATCCAGTCCTTGAAGATACTTAACCACCGGTGCAAGATCTATAACAACACTAGCGTGAAGAACCTGCGGGTATCTTCTAAGAAACTCAGTGAACGTCGATTTCCTCACACCTAGTTTCCCGAGATAATCTAAAACCGGAACCATGTTCTTCTTCACGCTACAACCAAGAACAAGAGGGTAATTGTTGATATCTTCAATAGTAAGTCCCAACTTGTGAAGAAACTCCACACGCTCTTTCATTACATCAGCTGTAACAGGGAGTTCAAGACCATCAAGCTCATCAGGAACAATCCCAATCCCACGCAAGAACTCATAAACCTTAGCACGGTTAGCAGCTTTATCTTTATTCATATCTAACAAACTAGGACGACTATACAAAGACTGAGAACCTCTTCCCTTATCCTTATCCTTATTATCCCTATCCCTTCCCGAAGAACGAGACGACCTTTCTCTTCTCGGTGAATCTACAGAACGTGAAGAGAATCTCCGATTCGCAATAGCGCATTGAACTGTTAGACCAATTCCAATTCCAGGTCTCTTCTTGTGGTTACATAAGTTTCCAAAAGTGGAATCAGAGAGCGAACGAGATCTAACGGGAAAAAACGACGGTGGCTCAAAATGAACTAGCAAAAACCCAGGTTTTGTGAAGCCGCTACAGAACCTAATCTTCATCCTTCACCTACAAAAAAACGGAAGAACACACTAAATCATACCAATTCGTACTAACCCAGAAACCTGAACAGGATCAATTCAAACAATTCAGGAGTAGTTAACATCAACGAACCAAAAACACATAAAACCTAATTAGAAGCAAGCAACATAAACTATATCAATCGAGAGAAGAAGAAGAAGAATTGGAGTAACGTACGATTGAAATTGACAGTGAAGTCTCACCGGAGACGAGGGTTTTAGAGGAGCGGGTAAGGTTTTTTTTTTTTTTCACAGGAGAAATAAAAGATTCCTCATCACTCTCCATTGAAATGATTTATCCGAATTATAGACACTCTAAGCCCCTTATTTTCTAATAGTTCCCATTATATCCCCGAATTATCTGAAATGTTCTCATTAACCCATACGTCCGCGATCAATTATGATACTTTTAATAGTTTTGGGGGTTTCTAAAGACAAAATACAAAGATGCGGGACTATTTCGAAGTATCTCAATTCATTTTAGCAGTTGTGAGGCTTCGTTGGATGAAGCATCGAGAAAATGATCGTACTTTCGTTTGGTTCCGCTTCGTCATCTTCGATCGCCGCCGTATTCTCCGCCGCGCTTCTTCTGTTCTACTTCTCTGATACTACTCTAGGAGCTCCTTGTCCCATCAATGGTAAGTTTCGCGGTTTTTTCTCCTCTACTCGTCATAAAATTGCTTCTAGTACTTATCACGACCTATATTGGAAATTGCAATTTCATCGATCTGTAGCTTTTAGACACTTAGAAATTCTGATGTTTTCTTATTCACTGTTGAGTGGTGAACTGAATCCTCTATGATATTGGTTCTTGACTGTTGAATGGTGGAATCTAGGCTTGCCAATCTTGAGGAACATTAGTGACCTTCCTCAGGATAGCTATGGAAGACCTGGTCTTTCTCACATGACTATTGCTGGTTCCGTATTACATGGAATGAAAGAGGTAATGAATGATCAAAGCCATTGCTGTTTTTTTAAACTATGTCCGTTAGTATCCACTCCTGTTTCCGTTTTGTTGTTTTTTTTTCCATTGTTGGAAACAGTAACACTGAATCGCGCAACTGATTTACAGGTGGAGATATGGCTTCAAACATTTGCACCAGGTTCAGAGACGCCAATTCACAGGCACTCCTGTGAAGAGGTTTTTCTTGTCCTGAAGGGTAATGGTACTCTGTATCTCGCTGAAACACATGGAAATTTCCCTGGGAAACCAATTGAATTTCCTATCTTTGCTAACAGTACTCTTCATATTCCCATTAATGATGCTCATCAGGTATGTCTTTCCACCTCCCACACATCATTTCAGATGATTTGGCTCTTTCCTTGAGTCTTAGACTTTGATATCCTAGTTTGTTTGACCTTTAATAGTCCACTGTCGAATGCACAGATGTTAACTTAACATAACATTTGATCAAATAAAAGCAACTCATTGTAATTTCCCTAAGACGGTTCAAGTGTATTAGATGTGCTGAATGTCTTATGTCACTATTAGAAGAACACCTTTGTCACAGACGAATATAGATCAGAGAAAGGTGGCTTTTTCTTATGCTAGAAACTCTATTAGGTTTATCATAGGGAAACTAGCTCACAATCATCTACTACGGTTCTTACAGGTCAAGAACACGGGTCACGAGGACCTGCAAGTGTTGGTTATTATATCTCGGCCGCCTATTAAAGTGTATGTAACATCTCCCAAAATTGGCTTATAGATAAATATTTTATGTTACTGTCCTTTTACTAATCATATGGACACTCGATTTTTTAAACAGCTTCACCTATGATGACTGGTTTATGCCACACACTGCTGCGAGGTTGAAGTTCCCTTACTATTGGGATGAGCAATGCCTTCAAGAATCGCAAAAAGACGAGCTTTAAAGCTATGATGTCCGAGGCCAAAACTTAGCACAATCTTTAGATAGTAAGATCATAGTTAAGGTTTTGTGACACTACACGTTGATGCTGGTAAATTGACAAGAAATTTACATGAATGATGTTACCAGCAAGTAATTGAATGTTCAGTCTTTGATATTCTCGAGTCAAGTGAGTCTTATTGGTCATGAAAATATGTAATTGTGCTCATCTTGATTGCGGTTGAAAAAAAAAAAAGAGTTTCACTTTTACATTTTCTTTCTAAATCCAATTGGCCAAATATGTAAACGCCTTGAAGCATTACATCTTGGTTATTGTTTGTAATTTTCGGAGTAATAATGATTTCACCAATCACATTGTGATTAACACAAAGGTATCACCCAAAAGATGGAAGTTGAAGACCTAACTTGGGACATGGAAGACGACTAGAGATCGAAATCATGTAAAGCTTTATGTGTCTTGATATATACACCTCTTCAAATAAATTGGTGATTCAACCGTTTGTTTTGTTTTGTCCCTTGTACTCTGTGATGACTGATGAGACTCCATGTGTGAAAGTTATCAGTGCCACTCTAGTAGTGGCAGAATTGGTTCAAATACTTGTTTTAAAGTCTCATTACTTCAATTTCACTATTGGGCCTTTTTATTAGGCTTTGGCCTACACAAATGATAAATTCATGAATCTAAACTAATGTAAGAGTCTTTTGTCCCACATCGGTCACTCTAAACATTTTGTGTTTGTTTATATATGACACAAAATGAAGTGTATACCGTCGAGCTAAGTAACGAGAGCTTGTAACCCAAGTGGGGACTATAAGATGGTGGAACACTGGTTCGGTTCCTCAGGTCGGTTCTGGTGTCGGCATGTTTCTGAGCTGCCCAGTCCAAGCTGTGAGTAGTCCGTGTGGGTTGAGCGAAGGCTTGGCTCAGGCGGGTTCTAAAGTCGGAGGGCAATGCGTGAGGCTGGCTTCACAGAGCAGCGATTACTTCTCGCTTACAGCAGTGGACGGATTACAGCTCAGCGCCGCCCAGAGCCACTATGACCTCGTGGTTCGACCTCAGCTGAACCACCATTTTTTATTCCCCTCTTTTGTAATTTACATCGTTTTTAGCCTAGTCACATAAAAACTAAGCTTTTTGTTTTGAGCTTGTCTAGGGATCATGCGTTAAGAGGGATTTGAGGGAACACACAAACTCAGTTTGTGCAATGACCAAAGCTATGAAACAGACACCAAATCAAGAGACTTTAAGAAAGAGGAGACTGCAGAGAGCTGAACCTTCAATAGGTTATACAATGTACCATATCCATTTTTTCTATGTATGGAAATACAATTTTTGCCACCCCAAGAATTGTGAATTAAGAGTCAAGGTTAAAAGAGCCACGAGTAAGATGTGTAGGGAGGATCTGAATTGTATCTTCGTGATCAACACCAACCACCCAGAATGAGAGATTCTCGTTCAATACTCTGTTTTTGTGTATAAGAAAATAACCTTCTTCCGGCAGAATCAACTCACCCCTCTCTTCAATCTTAATCAACTCGTTCCTCAGTTCTTTCACGTCATCGTTCATCTTCACACTCACAGCCACCGGAATCTCCTTGGCAGCTTTACTCTCACCTGAATACGGCGAAACGTATACAACAATCCTCTTGTTCCGGATCCTCTCCTTCACAGACGAATCTTGAATGTTAGTGATCATCTCTTCGACTGAGTTTGACGATGGAGATTGCTCGGTTTGAGGCACTTGAGTCGGCACAGTCGAATCTTGATAAGGGTCGATGACATTTTCTGTTGTGTTTGGCAGTGGAGATTGATCGTTTTGAACCGTCACAGTCGTTAAATCTTGATCATGACCGTCGATGATCTGTTCTTCTGTTGAGTTTGACGGTGGAGGAGATTGCTCGGTTTGGTTGTGGTCAGGAGAAACGAAGAGTTGGAGACGAGATTCGTGGACGATCTGGCATTGTTCGATGTCAAGATCGTCTTGAAGAACCATGCCGTCGAAGAGAAGGGTTTGTTTGGAAACAAGGATACGTTGAGACTTCTCGATCTTTTGTTTGACCTCTGACAGTGTATCTTTGTGATCCACTTCAATCTCGAACAATGAGCCACTCTGAGTCTCAACGAACAGCTTCATAACTATATCAATGGTGTCAAATCAATGAAGGAGACTGTTGAAGAAGAGAAATAGAGAAAGAAACTGATGACTTGTAAAGAAAGTTTCCTCAGGAATCGGTTTTTATATTCACGAGTATCATCAAATCGATGAGAATCTTAACCGTTGATAGCTATCTTTTTACCAATTTACTAAAATGATCCAACGGTATCAAATTAAATCACAATACTTAATTCAGTTTTGGTACTCCTAAACAAGTTTATGAATCAAGACTAGGATTTTACTGTGTGATGAGATTTCTAATCTTGATCTGGGTAAATACTAGAGAATAACTAGTTTTTATGGTTTAGGTCATAGATGGGAAGTTACAGTGGAACATATAGAGAAGGTGAAATGGTATGCTCCTCGGATTCGCCATTTTGTAGCCGATGTGAGATGCAGATGATGATGATGAGGACAAGAGTGCAAAGAGACTTCCCATTGTATTGTTTAACTTGTATGATCTCAACTGTGATAATTAGTTTTTCACCATTTGAGAACATTGACTTGCTCTGTACCAATCCAGAAAAAGTTAGACGAGTTTTATATTATTGGTTTCCAAACTCAGTAGGAAGTTTGTTTTTTTATCAAATAGTTTACATGTCTGTTTTGAGTGATTCTGATACACATGGACCATAACGTAAAACTTGTCAAGCTCACTACAGAGAATCCAAAACTAGTCTATGTCAATAACATCTGCAGTATAATAACATAGTTGATGTCAAAATACATGGTAGAAGGTGTTGTAAGCTTGCAATAACTTGAGGATAAAGCCAAAGTATATTTAGGAGAATCTAAATATACATGAGATAAGGATTGATATGTTTTGGGAGAATCTAAAATATATTTGGTTGTACTAATCCTATTGGGTTTTGGGTTTTAGTGTTTTTCTTCTATATAAGGAGGTGCTAGTGTGTAGCACAACTTATGAGTTTTTGAGCTTAAGGTTTTGAGCTATTTTCCTTAAGATTAATAAGAGAGTAATTCTTATTAAAGCACTTGTGTTCTGTTCTTGGTTCTACACGTGGTATCAGAGCAAGAAACAATGGCGGGAGAAGATGTGAAATCGTTGACAGAAGGTGGAGAAGATAAGACTTTGGTAACAAGAAAAGATGACAACCTCGGTTCATCTGAAGGAGGAGGATCCTCGTCGATCAAGTGCCCTATGCTGAGCTCAAGCAATTACACAGTATGGGCTATGAAGATGAAGATTTGTCTCAGAGTTCACAAATCTTGGGAAGTTATTGAGAAGGGAAACATTGATGAGACTAAAAACGATTTAGCTATTGCTTTGATTGTTCAGTCTATTCCCGACTCTCTTACCCTCCAGATTGGTGCTCAGGAAACAGCAAAGGAGATGTGGGAAGCTATACGATCAAGACACATAGGAGCTGATATGGTGAAAGAAGCGAGGCTACAGACGCTGATGGCAGAGTTTGATCGTCTAAGGATGAGAGAAACTGAGAAGATCGACGAGTTTGTTGAAAAACATTCTGCAATTTCAACAAAATCTGCAGCTTTAGGCAAGGAGTTAGCAGAACCCGTGCTTGTTAAGAAGTTTATGTCGAGTCTCCCTCGAAAGAAGTTCATCTACATAGTGGCTTCTCTTGAGCAAGTGCTCGACTTAAACAAGACAAGTTTCGAGAACATAGTAGGACGCCTAAAAGCCTATGAAGAAAGGATTGGAGAAGAGGAAGCAGACCATGATGATGATCAGGGCAAACTTATGTTTGTCAATACAAACCCGTTTGGAGGATACAGAGGAAGGGGACGAGGAGGTCGTTCTTCCAGAGGTAGAGGACGCGGCAGGTTCGGTTTTCAACAGAAGGACAAAGAACAAGATCTGTCTCATATTACTTGCTTTCGCTGTGATAAGCAAGGTCATTATGCCTTGGATTGTCCAGATAGGCTACTCAAGCTTCAAGAGATAGTGGAGAAAAAGGATGAAGAAACTCATATAGCTGATGAGTTGATGATGAATGAAGTAGTCTATTTGCAGGAAGACAAGGTGAAACCGAGTAATTTTGAAGCTGCTATTGATACTGACAATATATAGTACCTTGACAATGGAGCAAGTAACCACATGAGTGGAAACATAAGGTTTTTCTATGAGCTCAGTGAGGATGTTACAGGAAAAGTTCGGTTCGGAGATGATTCTCGGGTTGACATTAAAGGTAAGGGATCCATAAGGTTCTTGCTTGAGAATGGTGAGAAGAAAGCTTTGCATAACATATACTACATACCCGATTTGAGAAGCAATATAGTGAGTCTAGGCCAAGCCACTGAAGCAGGTTGTGAGGTGCGAATGTTGGATGATAAGTTGATGCTCTATGATCGAACAGGTAAGCTTATTGTAAGAACAACAAGGTCCAAGAATCGACTTTACAAAGTGGTGATGGAAGTTGAGAGTGTTGAATGTCTTCATCTGGTTTCAGTAAACTCACCATCGAGTACATGGCATGCTCGATTGGGTCATATCAACACAGACACGATGAAGCTGATGATCAACAGAGAGTTAGTTACTGGCATACCGAATATTAAAGTTGACAGACAAACATGTATGTCATGTCTACTCGGTAAGCAAGCAAGGGATCCTTTCCCGAAGGCATCTTCGTATAGAGCTAAGCAGACTCTGGAACTCATACATGGTGACCTCTGTGGGCCTATCACACCATGTACGCTAGCTCAGAAAAGGTATATCTTCGTGTTAATAGATGACTATTCACGCTACATGTGGACAGTTCTGTTGAAAGAGAAGAGCGAAGCATTGGATAAGTTCAAGAAATTCAAAAGAATAGCAGAACAAGAGACTAAATGTGTGATCAAGGCGTTCAGAACCGATAGGGGTGGTGAGTTCACATCAACTGAGTTCAACTCTTTTTGTGAGCAAAACGGAATTATTCGGCAATTGACAGCTCCGTATTCACCTCAACAAAACGGAGTTGTTGAGAGGAGAAACATAACTCTCTTAAGGATGTCAAGAAGTGTTTTGAAACATATGAACTTACCAAATTATCTGTGGGGAGAAGCTGTAAGGCACTCAACTTACCTCATCAACAGAATTGCCACCAGGTCATTGATAGATAAGACCCCGTATGAGATGCTGAAAGGCGTGAAACCAAATCTTGATCACTTAAGAACCTTTGGTTGCATCGTGTTTGCAAAAACAGAGTCAGTGGGAAGAAGAAAGCTGGACGACAGGTCGAGAATGTTGGTAAATCTGGGAACTGAACCAGGCTCAAAAGCCTACCGTTTACTTGATCCGTCAAGTAAGAGGATCATTGTGAGCAGGGACGTACGTTTTGATGAAAGCAAAGGTTGGGACTGGACAAAAGCTGAAACAGAGAAACATGAGGATTCTGCAGAACTCTTTGTTAAGTTCGGTGAATATGGGAACAGAGGAGTTCGATTTTTAGATCAAGCTAGCGAAGAAGAAGATGGTAAGAATGATCAAACATTCGCAGAAACAGAACAGTCTCATGATCTTGATGAAGACGACCATAGCGATGAATCGAATGATGAGGACAATGTTCAACTGTAGTCGAACACGAAGCAAGGAAGACCTTCAAGAATTAAGTCACAGCCGAGGTATTTGTCTGATTATGTCACGCATGATGAAGAACTTGATCGTCTTCTTCTGTCCATTAATGAAGAGCCCTGGGACTTCGCAGAAGCCTCTGTTTCAGATGTTTGGATAAAAGCGTGTGAGGATGAACTCAGGTCGATTGAGAAGAACAATACCTGGAACCTAGTTGAGCTACCTTCTGGAGTAAAACCTATTGGACTAAAATAGGTTTTCAAGATAAAGAGGAACTCCGATGGCAGCATAAACAAGTATAAAGCAAGATTAGTTGCTAAGGGGTATGTTCAAAAACATGGAATTGACTATGATGAAGTCTTCGCTCCTGTGGCTCGAATGGAAACAATCAGGTTCATCATTGCTTACTCAGCCTCAAACGGATGGAAGATACATCATTTAGATGTAAAGACGGCGTTCTTGTATGGTGATCTTAAGGAGCGAGTGTTTGTTCATCAACCGGAAGGTTTTGTGATCAAGGGAAGTGAAAGAAAGGTTTACAGGTTGCATAAAGCTCTCTATGGCCTGAAACAAGCACCAAGAGCATGGAATGATAAGCTGAACAAAACTCTGATTGAAATGAGGTTCCAGAGATGCTCTAAGGAGCCTTCTTTGTACTATAAGAAGATGAAAGATGAGCTTCTGTTGGTTGCAGTATATGTGGATGACCTGCTTGTCACTGGTTCTTCTCAAGCATCGATTCTCGAGTTTAAGAAAGCAATGGCTGAGAAATTCGAAATGAGTGATCTCGGATTGCTTACATTTTATCTAGGGATTGAAGTAAGACAGCTTGAAGAAGGAATTGTTTTAAAGCAAGAGAGATATGCTCGTAGGATTTTGGAGGAAACTGGAATGGGAGAGTGCAATCCTACTCATATACCGATGGATATGAACTTGAAGCTGTCTAAATCACAAGGAGAACTAGCTATTGAAGAACAAAAATATCGAAGAAGCATAGGCTGTTTGCGATATCTGATTCACACACGACCGGATCTTGCCTACAGTGTTGGTGTTCTGAGTAAGTATATGCAGGAGCCTAAGGTTTCGCATGGAGCAAGCTTGAAACAGGTTCTTAGGTATCTTCAAGGAACAAGCTCTTTTGGTCTGTTTTACAAACGCACTAATGAGGTACGGCTTGTGGGTTACAGTGATAGTTCTTATAATGTTGATGTTGATGATGGAAAGAGCACCACAGGTCATATGTTTTATCTTGGTGAGTCACCTATTACCTGGTGTTCACAAAAGCAAGAGATTGTTGCCTTGTCCTCTTGTGAAGCAGAATTTATGGCAGCTACGGAAGCAGCCAAACAAGCAATCTGGCTTCAAGAACTACTCGATGAGGTAACTGGACATAGAAGTGAGAAAGTGGTCATTCGGGTCGACAACAAATCAACTATTGCACTTACCAAGAACCCTGTGTTTCACGGCCGCAGCAAGCACATACACACTCGGTTCCACTTCATACGAGAATGTGTCGAGAATGAGCAGGTCAGTGTTGAGCATGTTCCTGGCAGTCTACAGAGAGCGGACGTTCTGACCAAAGCTTTAGGAAGGATGAAGTTTAAAGAGATGAGAGCACTTATGGGAGTGTATGAGTTGAGTGAAGATGATGATTCCAAGCTTAGGGGGGAAAATGTTGTAAGCTTGCAATAACTTGAGGATAAAGCCAAAGTATATTTAGGAGAATCTAAATATACATGAGATAAAGATTGATATGTTTTGGGAGAATCTAAAATATATTTGGTTGTACTAATCCTATTGGGTTTTGGGTTTTAGTGTTTTTCTTCTATATAAGGAGGTGCTAGTGTGTAGCACAACTTATGAGTTTTTGAGCTTAAGGTTTTGAAATATTTTCCTTAAGATTAATAAGAGAGTAATTCTTATTAAAGCACTTGTGTTCTGTTCTTGGTTCTACAGAAGGATGATCCTTGATCAACAATAAACAACACAAAGAGGAAGAGAAAAAAACAGAATTTTAAGAACACCAAGCAACCTTCTTAGTCTGGAACCGGAATCAGACTTGGAACGAACACATAGCTACAAATAAACGGGTCACGGTAGTGAGATCCATGTCGTCCTGTCTCGATTTGTTTTCTGATCCCACCTTGATCAATTTGGTAAAAAGTGATGCAAGCAAACCACTTATCATCATCTTCCTTGGCATATCCTTCGCACCATACCATGATAATATTGTGATTTCCAATGGAGTATCCCGGACAAGCCATATCAGTATGGTACTGTAACAACGGAAGCTGAGGGATAGTGACATTAAAATATTTGGTAAACGAAACAACTCCATCACTCAACTTGTTTGTCACCCACACCTCAATCTCAGTTGATACTTCTTCGTCACCATGTTGTACATCTTGTAGAAATAAAGAGAGCCTATCTCCACTGAAACAGCCTAATCGTTTAGTCTCCCGGGTACGAGGACAAACACATACGTTCTTGAACGTTTCCATGGTGAAATCAAAACTTAGAATAAACTCTTGCTTTTGATTATATGCAGGATCAGTAACCCAATACATATTACCCTTCACTGGCACACCTTTGCACGTAGGATCAACACACCAATCGAACTTAGCATCAAGAGTTCTCCACGAATCAGACTTGAATTCATATATCTCACACTCCTCTGGATCATCAAAAGACACAGGACCAGAAAACCTCAAGATCTTGTAGTTGTGGCGACACGTATTGTCGTATCCAATCCCAAAGTAATCAGTTTCAGAGTAACAGACCAACGGTTCGATCCATTTGATATTCCTCGTTACCGGATTCCAAACTGCGAGATTGGCGTCTGTTTCTCGTGCGTAACTCGAGTCACTACACAAACACAGCATGAGTCCATCACAGTGAACCATAGAATCAAACGAATATGGAAAGCGAAACACGTCTGGGACTGGTGAATCTTTATGGATTCCGGTCACCGGATCCATGATTTGAACCGTCTGACCATCATCGATCCTTAAGAAACGTTCGGGAGAGCGATCCAAGTGATTGTACATGAATCTCTTGTCGGTGATGAGATCGTACCATTGCTTGCACGTCGACTTGAATCGGTTCAAAGACTCAGCAGGAGTCCTGACTAGTATTTCTTCTATTAGCTCAAATGGCAAAAACCGCAACAAACGCTTCGAAGAAGCCATGGTTTCTTGAATTGAAACAGAGAGATGTGGTTTCTTGATTGATAAGGTTTCTTAGTTAGGTTTAAAATGTTGAGCGGTTCAGATTTAATAAAAAATATTTTGATATGTATAAAGAAATTTTGACAAAAGAAGGAAACTATATAATATTAAGTAATCAAATGTGTACCGGTTTAGAAACATCTCATACTCACCAATCCCAGACGTGTTTTCATGATCCATATCTGAGTGCTTCTATGGTTCATTAATATTGTGATGGACTCATGCTTTGTATCTCATACTCACCAATCCCAGACTTGTTTCTCGGGAAAACGAGTCATAACACATACAAAGCATGTACAAAGCAACATCTTATATAATATGAGAAGGTTTTTCTCAACTTTTGCTAAGGAGATGACATTTGGCATATTATTTATCTAACACCTGTCTTATTTTGTTGTTTGAACCTAATTAACTAAACTCATTTGTACTTTGGATCTAAATAACTATTGGCCCATAAAACAAACAAAAAAAAATTCAACATTTCTTTTTTCCCTTCTTCAATAAGAACCAATTGTAGGCCCTTTCTGATCTAAAACCACAATTTATCAATTTCTGGTTTCATCCTAGGAAAGAACTGATGATAGTTTATTTTGAAGTGATAAATATGAGTTTCAATCTTATTTATGATTCAGGGGCAACAACAGATTCTAAATTATGCATAAATTTTACTTCTGGATTTCAATCTTATAAAGGATTCATAGGCAAGAAAGAATTCTAGATCATGTTAGATTGTGGGATGTTTAAGTGTTCTCAAAATTCTCTTATCAATTCATAAATTTTTGGCTCAAAGTTTAAATTTTGGGTTTCCATTCTTGCTTAGTTTATGCCTTTAATCTTATACAATCTAATGGTGGGATGTTTCGTAAGTAATTTGATAATTACCTACTTATTTATTCCTCATTAGATCTTACCAATTCTTTTTCCATAAAATTAGAATTCATTCCGTTTTCCATAAATTAGAATTCAATCCCTAATTACTCTTTTTGTAACACAAATTTTCAGTCACTATTATTTAATTTCAGTCATTAGGTTCTTATGTAGAATTCTATTATTTTTATATATTTTTCCAAATTTTAATAGGTATTCTTCAGTAGTTTGAATTTTTTTTTTGCAGGTTATCATGTTTCTTATTCGCATTAATACTACAAAAAAAAAATTATGTGAAAATGTTTGACAAATGTATTTATTGATCAGAGTGTTTATGTATGTTTGAAAATGTTTGACAATTTTGGATGCCATACGTCAATGTTTTTAAAAAAAATCTTTTTTATTATTGTAAGTAAAATTATAAAAAATATAATTAGTAAAATTGAAACCAAAAAAATATAGATAACCATTGGAAATGGTGTAAGCTTCTTTCAGCATAATGACGGATGGAGTAAGGGTTACAGGAAAATAGACATGAGGTATGATTGGTAACTCAAACAATACCAATGCGATATAAAAGTAGTTTTGCTTTTGTACAAAACATAAACTTAGAAATATATTGTAGCTGAAGATCAGAGGACTTAAGAGGAGAAATCTAAGGGACTTACAACTATGTTATTATGAGTGAATGTTCAAAGCCAAAGAGATTGTGCTTTAGGAATCAAGCATTAGGCTCATCTTCATCACTTAAGACTTCCAACTATAGTTTGAAAGTTAAAAAAACTACATTACAAAACAATGCAAAAACCTTAAATCATGACTATCATAAAACATAATCCTTTGAAAGAGGCTAATAAATATTGACAAGACTCTAATACAAAAAAAAAAAAAACATTGACATGGCTTTTTAAACGATTTCTTCAAATAGTCATAGATAAATTAATATGTTAATCATCATACTGCAAGACATCATGTTTTTTTAAAAAAACTTCATAAGAAAAAATGAAATAAAAAATACCATGGGAAATGATGGGAAAAGAAAGACATATGGTGAGTGATTGTTTTCTTCGTTATTAGTCATGTGAGCATTGAATCTTATATAATACACTAAACATTGTTTGGAGTTTGTAAGGAATTCCATTGACATATTATTCTGAGTAATCACATTCATGGCAATAAATACAGTTATAAAACATAGTAATTGTAATTAATTTGTTCATATGCATTATTGCAAAATGTGAACAAAAGAAAACGTCAACCGATAATGTCATAAAGGTAACTCATTGAGAGAAGTAAATGTAATCTAAATAAATTGAACAAATGAAATATCCCAAATTAAAAAATGTGTGTAGACAGTTTTAGTTAGATTAGCAATAATGTGTCTTTTTATTTAATTAAAATTGATAAAAATGACACATGTTAAAAAAATAGAGTGGTGCCAAATGACAATTTCTCACAACTCTACTTTATTATAGTTTAATATATAGTAAATATTGACATGTGAAACCGATAAAAATAGTTAAGTAATAAAGTTACGGTTGTGATAAAAAATAAGTGAAAATTTTAGAAATTGTAAAAACAAAATAGAATTAATATATTTTGTAAAATAGATCACTTTTTTTTAACAAAAATAAACTATAGAGATTTTTACTATAAAATAACACTAAATTAAAAACAAAAAAATGATTAAAGATTTGGTAGACAAAAAGTAAAGAAATTTAAAAGGAACATTAGTGAGGAATTTACAAATCGTATAAATTAAATCAGACGAAATATATTCTTGTAAAACATTTTTTTTACTAAAATAAACTATATAGATTCTTGCTATGAAATAATATTAAAAGATCAAAAATAATTAAAGATTTGGTAGATGAAGATAAAAGAAATAAAAACTTTTCTAAATAAATAAATTTAACAGATCAAACTTCAATTTAATGTAAAGTTCATGTATCGCAAAAATAGAAAGCCAAATGTCGCATCGATAGGCAAAGTTGGAAAAAACCTTGTCATATTATATAAGATTTTGGGTTTCCATTCTTGCTTAGTTTATGCCTTTAATCTTATACAATCTAATGGTGGGATGTTTCGTAAGTAATTTGATAATTACCTACTTATTTATTCCTCATTAGATCTTACCAATTCTTTTTCCATAAAATTAGAATTCATTCCGTTTTCCATAAATTAGAATTCAATCCCTAATTACTCTTTTTGTAACACAAATTTTCAGTCACTATTATTTAATTTCAGTCATTAGGTTCTTATGTAGAATTCTATTATTTTTATATATTTTTCCAAATTTTAATAGGTATTCTTCAGTAGTTTGAATTTTTTTTTTGCAGGTTATCATGTTTCTTATTCGCATTAATACTACAAAAAAAAAATTATGTGAAAATGTTTGACAAATGTATTTATTGATCAGAGTGTTTATGTATGTTTGAAAATGTTTGACAATTTTGGATGCCATACGTCAATGTTTTTAAAAAAAATCTTTTTTATTATTGTAAGTAAAATTATAAAAATAGTAATATAAAAAAATTATTTTCATTATTTCCATATTGTAGTTTGTTTTGCTTGCTCACATTTTTCTATGTCTTTTTAATGTTTTCATTTTTATTTAAACATTTATAAAAAAAAAATATTATACTGCCTAATAACTCATTATTGTTTTCAAACTTTTCGAATATGGAATTTTTTTTATTAGAGTTTCACATTTTTTTTTCTAAGTTAAATTTCACTTTAAATCTCAATAACAACAAGTTTAATTAACATTAATCTAATGCTCATTCTCCAACAATTCAAAAGATGAAATAGGTTTTCACATAAACCTAATAAAATTTCATACGTAAGTTGGATATATCTACATGAATAGTATACTGTTTTCTTATACAAAATTGAAGTTCTAAATTTGTCGAAATTATTAAAAAAGACTAATAACTGAACTTATAATTTATTTTATCCTACATAGAAGACCTAAAACTTTTAACCTAAAATATGCACCAGAAAAATTGATACCCTAATCCTTGGCTTCACTTGCTTGGACTATAGGTCGGACCTTGAACCATGTTTTATTTTTACTTCAAATTGTCGTGTTTGTTGGTTGTGTTACTATTACTACATCATGAAAAAAATGAACTATCATGATTTAGTATGTTGAGCATGTTAGTTTTGTTCCTTTCTTATATTTTAGAATCTCTATTTTTTTTTCTTTTGGGCATTCATGTGGTAAAGCAGGCTTAAACTTTTTCGTATTGGATGATGCATATGAGTCTCTCCATTGTAAATTTAGTTTCTTATTAGTCTTCATCTTTAAGAAAAAAACGTATTTTAAACTATTATAAAAAAAAGAAAATTGTATGTTACTAAAAACCCATGTTGTTAAGCTTGTGATGCCTTTTTAGCTCATGGTACGATATGAGTTGCATATTTCTATACTATATATGATTAATTTGACTTCTATAGTTTTGAGTAGTATATACTCATGGTATATTGGTATCATATATTTTTAGGAATCTTAATATCAAATAGCACATTTTCAAAAAACCCCTTTTCTTATGTCACTTTTCAATAATACACTTTCATGTTGTTCATTTTTTAAAATACATATTTTCTATGTATAAAATGACTAAATTCTAAATTATAAACTCCAAATACTAAACCCTACTCCATTAAAATTGTATCCTAAATGTAAAATAGAGAATCCTAATCTAAAAAAAAAAATCTTAAAATTAATTTAACATATTGTAATCTTTGTAAAAGAGGACAAAAATAAAAATGTTGAAAAAATATATTTTTAAAAAACAGTATCTCAAAAATGGCATTTCTAACAAATTCTCATATTAGAAAGAAGCTCCTAAATTTCTCTATATTAAAACAATAATATTATATGATGAGAAACTCAATGGGTCTTTCAGAATGCACATGCTCTAATATGTATTGAAAATCAAAAGGGTGAAAAAACCATAAACACTCTACTATGCGTTAAAGTACTCTAATAGTATTATATATAAAAGGAAAATTCATGTAACATCAAACAAATGAACCCAAAAAAATTAATATGATCAGTATATTTTTAAAATCACAAAAATAACCATTACTGAATAAACAAATAAAAACTAATAATATTCAAATTACTAAAATTGAACAACAATGTAAGCTAAATCCGTTGACAAAAAAAAATGTAAGCTAAATCCGTGCGTAGCACGGAATGACTTCTAGTAATACATAATACACGTTTTTTTTTTTTTTTTGGTAGGGGATAATACATGCTTTATGTATTATGTTGCTTTGTCTGTGTTATGGATCATGCAACATAATACATAATACATGATTTATGTATTATGTATTATGTTGCTTTGTATGTGTTATGGATCATGCAACATAATACGTAATACATGCTTTATGTATCTCATGCTCTATCTCATACATGCACTCTTGTCCTTGTCAACATCATCATCTGCATCTCACATCGGCTACCATTTCACCTATATGTTCCACTGTAACAATTCCCATCTATGACCCAAACCATGAGAACCCAAAAATATATGTCCCAGATATTCTCTAGTATTTACCCAAATCAAGATTAGAAATCTCATCACGCAGTAAAATCCTAGTCTTGATTCAGAAACTGGTTTAGGAGTACCAAAACTAGTCTTTATCTTGTTTTGGACATCTCTCGGCTGGGTATTTTAAGCAATTAAGTATTGTGATTTTTTTGGTTTTAGTTTTTGAATAAAAGTAAGAAAATTTACTGTCTTTTTGTAATGCCAGATCATTAACTAATATCAAAACAACAAAAAAATGTCAATTAACAGACCATCCGAATGCACAAGAGCCTAAAGTGAAGCTTGATAGCTGATTTCGACAAGATGTAACTCTACAAGGACTAGTTTCTATTCTTTCACCTCATCATATTTTTTGTAATTTACATGCCATACCATATTGCAGAAAGCTGTAAACTTTGGACGAAGAAAGACAAATTAAAGGCTATAAGAAAAGAGGAGACCATGCACCACAAGGAGATCATGGTTAAACAGCTGTGCGGGAAATCTCAATTGTATCGCCCTCAGCAACACCGTACCAGAAGAATGTCATAGTTTCGGCCAATGGTTTCTGTTTGTGAACAAAGAAATACCCTTGGCGAGGCAGATCTAACTCACCCCTATTTTGCATCCCAACCAGCTCTTTCCTCAGTTCTTTAATTCTATCATTTGCGTTAACCTCCATTCGAATCTTTCTGGTCTCTTCAAATGGCTGCACGAATACTGTCAGCTTTATCGACGGGAACGGGATGATCTTGATCTTCTTCTTCACAGGAGAATCTGTAATGTTAATGATCTCCTTGACTGAGTCTGACGTTGAAGATTGCACAGGCGGCAAAGTATCTTGAACGCCAAGTAACTCTTCCATTTCACGTAACGATAGTGGTTCATTGTTGTTTTTCTTTAGGGTTATCTTAGACCAATCTTGACCAAGGAGCTCTTCAACTGAATCTGATGTCACTGGAGATTTCTCGGTTCGAACAGCTTCATTCCTGTTTCTGCTGCTCCCAACCGTCACAGGCGGCAAAACATCTTGACTACCAAGTAACTCTCCACTCAGATTTGACGGCAGTGATGATTCATTGGTGTCGCTCCTCACCATCACCGGCCAATCTTGATGACCGTGAATGATCTGTTGGGTTAAGTTTGACGGTGCTGGAGATTGCTGGGTTTGACGAAGAACTTGATCGTTGTTGTTGTGATTAGGGTTATAACGGTAAGAAGAGGAGAATAGTTCGAGACTAGATTTGTTGACGATCTTACATTGTGCAGCATTAAGGTGGTCTTGAAGAAGAAGCTTGCCTTTAAAGAAAAGGGTTTGTTTGGAAACAGGAATACCTAAATTCCTCTCTATCTTCTCTTTGATAGCTAACACTGTATCAAAGTTAAACACTTCGATAACGCAGACTTCATTACCATGATTCTTGACGGTCACCTTCATACTTGTATCAATGGTGTTTCAAGATCAATGCGTGAAGAAGAAAGTGAAGAGAGATAGAGAGAGAGAGAGAGAGAGAGAGTGTGCTGATTTGTAACGAAAACTTCTCCTCACAATTTGGTTTAGATATCATTTGATTCACGTATCAAATGGGTCAGGTTTGGGCCTGGCACAATTTCAACCTTGTTGGTTACTTGTTGTTTAAGTTAATCAAAGGCCTCGTTTTGAACAAAGTTGTTCTTATTTACAGAGAGCTGTGAGACGAAAAAGACAATTTCAATAAAAGCAAGGAACTTCAAGAAAGACTCAACGTTATAAGGAAGGAGGAGATTGCAGAGAGTTAAGCTCGGTTCAAGCATCATCAGCTAAAAATACTGTATAATGTTTCTTTGTCTATTTAAATTACGGATTTAGCTATAACATCTGATTTCGTATGCACACAAAAGCAACGCATAGTATTTTCCTTAAAATTGCTTACATGTCTTATGTATTAACATGATATCAATAGACTGTTTGCTTACATGTCTTATGTATTAACATGATATCAATAGACTGTTCCTCCTATCCATACACTGCTGCAATGCGTCCAATAATCCCTAGAAGACAGAGCTTTAAATCAAAACCCGAGGCCAAAACAGAGCAAAAACAGAGTGAATCATGGCTCTGGCTTATATAACTTGTCAAGTATCGGCAGCAGCAGTTATAGTTATTGTTCGCCTTTTATCTATAAGAAGACAATTTTGGTACAAGGCTGCAAGAAAGACTAAGGGAGCTATACAAAGTAAGAGGAGGCTGCAAAGAGTTTAAGCTCAATTGTATCGCCGTCAGCAACATGGTTCCACATGAATGACTTAGTTTCCAACAGTATTCGCCCTCTGAGTATAAAGTAATACCATTCGAGAGGCAGATTTAACTCACCCCTCTCTTTCATCTTAACCAGCTCTTTCATCAGTTCTTCAACGTCATCACCTGCGTTAACCTCCACTGGAATCATCCTGGTCTCTTCAAATGGCTTCACAAATACTGTCAGCTTTATCGATGGGATGGTCTTGCTCCTCACAGGCGAATCTGGAATGTTGATGACCTCTTTGACTGAGTCTGACGATGAACATTGCTCGGGTTGAACCACTTCTTGATACCTGTTTCTTGTGCTACCAACAGTCACAGGCGGCAAATCTTGAGGGGCAAGTAACTCATCAAGTGAATACGACGGTCGTGATGATCCGTTGTCGATCCTCCTCGCCATGACCTTTTGGATTCTCCCAGGCACTTGATATTTGTTGCTCATCATCACAGGGAAATCTTGATTGTGAACGAACCCATGAATTGGATTTGGTGGAGATTGCTCGGTTTGAGGCACTAGATCGTTGCTGTTCAGATTAGGGTTGTGGAAAGGAGAGATGGAGAGAAAGAGACGAGAGTTTTCTGGGATACGGCATTCAAAGTAATGAAGAGGGTCTTGAAGAACCTTGCCTTGGAAGAAAAGGGTTTGTATGCAAACAGGGATCCCTTGAGACTCCTCGATCTTCTCTTTCATCCTTAACACTGTATCCAAGAAATGAACATCAATGAAGAATGATGAGCCACTTTGAGTATCTATGAGCAACTTCATAATCGTATCAATGGTGTTTCAAGATCCGTGGAGACTGGTGAAGAAGATATGATTTGTGACGAAAGTTTTTATTCCTAAGTTGTTGGTTCAAATATCGGTAAAATTAAAAAGCCTATGGTCGAAGAATCTTAACCGTCGGTTGCTCTCCTTACTCATATGATCCAACGGTTAGATCAAACATTTTTGAAATGGGTTGAAAACGCAACGTCTGGACTAAAAATAATAGATCCGGCACATTAACTTGCTCCATTTAAACACCTTGATCATTTATTTTTAATAACATTTAAGAGAGAGTTATTGGTTTTATGATTTTAATAGATTTGGAAATCTAAACCAAATCATGTGTTATTCAATTATTAATTTTAAAATAAAATTATGTGTTATTGGTTCTATGATTTACAAATACTTGTTAAAATCTCATATTAATTATTTAATGATTTATTTTTAGATTTCAAAAATCCACTTCATATATTAAATGGATTTGAATGGATTTAAAAGTGTAAAATAAAAAGATTCAAGTCCAAAGATGAAAAATGTTATTTCAAAATTCATGTGTTTTGATTTTCATGATTTACAATTTTATATAGATTTAGAAATTACTTCTCCAATAAACAGCCCCTTAGTTTCTTTTACCTAAAAAAACTAAATTGTTTTCTATATGTAGTTTTTTAAATGTTTCACTTTCCAAATTAAATATACTTTTAGTTCATCTTCTTATTTTTCATATTATCCTTTTTTAAAAATCCAAATGTATAGTATATTGTGGAGATTGATTAGTGGTTTGTGTTTATATTGACTTTAAAAAAAAAGATTAATATACAATTTAAGAACTTTTTTTTTAATAAAAAGGTAGTACAAGAAAATAAAAGTTGAGCCATTTTGGGAAAAAATGGAAAAAATGATTACATGGGGTGCAAAGTTGTTATTATTATAAATAGGTAATTACATGTCTTATATCTTCTTAAGTATATACTAGGTTCGGACCCGCACATATGTGGAGGTTATTTTTGCATAATTTTAATAATAAAAATAAAAAAATTTCATGTAAACCTGCATAAATGATATATATAAGAAAAAATCAAGATATAATTTAGATACGTGATATTACGTCTATATTATTCTAAATGTAATCCAAATATTTCCAACTGTTTGTTTAAGTATGTTAAATCAAGTTTGATTCAGTTTCAGTTTCATTTATTTCACGTTTTTAACCTAGATGTATATATTTTAGAATGAGATACTCGTCTTGTTCTGTATACGTCATGCTAAATATATTAAAACTAAGTTTGAACCCGCGGTACACCACGGGACAAAAATTTATAGATTATATTTTTTGTTTTTCATGTTCTTTACTTAAGAGTTTGTTTATTAATTTTGATACCATTTATGTGATTTTAATAATATGTTACGATTTTAATACTATTATTAGTGGATATTGTTTAAAAATTATATATGTTAGTTACTTATATTTACTCATTATTTTAGTTACAAATTAATAAATTGATTGGAACCCGTAGTACACCGCATGATAAATTTATTTTATTGCAATAATAATTTTTAGTTTATTCATTTTTAAAATTTACAATATAATTTTGTAATCAGTTTATTTCACATTATTATTCATATAGTTTAAAATTATAGACATGTTTTTTAGTGGTTGTATTTGCTTAGCAAATGTGTGAATTTATATTAATGTATTAAAATGATTTTAGTGTACCTGTTATCCGTATTTAACCATTTTGAAGAATAATAATACTAATAAATGTATAAATACTATATTCATTTACTCATGGTAAAAACCTAGCATCGGGGATTGATTTTTTACTATATGGCTCGTTACTCGACCCGTTACACCCAAATTATTACCCGTTACATTTCCAACTGTTTGTTTAAGTATGTTAAATCAAGTTTGGATTCAGTTTCAGTTTCATTTATTTCATGTTTTTAACCTAGATGTATATATTTTAGAATGAGATACTCGTCTTGTTCTGTATACGTCATGCTAAATATATTAAAACTAAGTTTGAACCCGCGGTACACCATGGGACAAAAATTTATAGATTATATTTTTTGTTTTTCATGTTCTTTACTTAAGAGTTTGTTTATTAATTTTGATACCATTTATGTGATTTTAATAATATGTTACGATTTTAATACTATTATTAGTGGATATTGTTTAAAAATTATATATGTTAGTTACTTATATTTACTCATTATTTTAGTTACAAATTAATAAATTGATTGGAACCCGTAGTACACCGCATGATAAATTTATTTTATTGCAATAATAATTTTTAGTTTATTCATTTTTAAAATTTACAATATAATTTTGTAATCAGTTTATTTCACATTATTATTCATATAGTTTAAAATTATAGACATGTTTTTTAGTGGTTGTATTTGCTTAGCAAATGTGTGAATTTATATTAATGTATTAAAATGATTTTAGTGTACCTGTTATCGGTATTTAACCATTTTGAAGAATAATAATACTAATAAATGTATAAATACTATATTCATTTACTTGTGGTAAAAACCTAGCATCGGGGATTGATTTTTTACTATATGGCTCGTTACTCGACCCGTTACACCCAAATTATTACCCGTTACATTTCCAACTGTTTGTTTAAGTATGTTAAATCAAGTTTGGATTCAGTTTCAGTTTCATTTATTTCATGTTTTTAACCTAGATGTATATATTTTAGAATGAGATACTCACACAAAATTCTCGTCCTGTATTTTGCCATACATGAATATACCCACACAAAATTCTTATAACATGATTATTATGGAACTAATTTGAAGGATATCCTAAAATATAATAAATCTGTTGTTTAATCTTCTTCTTAATATGTAAATTGGATCATTTTGGCAGCATGGATATTTGATATAATTTTTTTTAACTCTTAAGTGTATTCCCCAATTAATAGTATAGATTTCTTTCAAATATTGAATGAAATATTCATTAGTTATACTAATGAAAATTTAATATAAATCCCCTATATATTTAATGATTTTCGATTACTTCACCATTAGAGCTTTATAAAATTATTAGAAAGGTATTATTATTTCACCTTAGTTATATATTTTTTTACATCTCATAATATAATTATATTATTATATTACAATACACAATAAAATTAATGTAATTTTGAAAATATGTAAGAGATAATATTTATCAATTTCTGAACAATATTTGCCAGTTTATATGAGCAAAATATTGTGTATATAAATAAATTGAATATCAGTGGCAGTTGACAAAAGAAATATACATAGCAGTCACAGTTTTATTTATGGAATACTAAGGGTAAACAATAAATTGGCTACGGAGTTCTCTGGCGATGACATGTCAGCTTTTTCTCCAAAATGTTTCTCTTTTAATATATAGAAGATGTTTTTGAAAAGAGCAAGAAATGATTAATAAAAAGTGGTAGCTATAAGGCCTTCTCCAATGGTGGAAATGGGAAGATTTCTTTAAAAAAAAAGAAAAGTAAAAATATTTTAATTATATAACAATATTTTCATTTTTTATTAAAATTAGACCACTAATAAACGGCCACCTGTACAAATAATGTAGGAACCGTTTCTCAATCAAGGATTTACATAATGCTTTTACATTCTCTTTCTTACTTTTTTAATATATTTCTTTTTTTATTTATTAGAAATTTGTTCAGCAACTCCCAGTCCTAAGAGCACCATTAGTGGTGGTTTTCTTAGAGATTCTCTTAATTAAAAACTTAAAAATAATAATAAAAAGGAAAAAAACTAAGTAACGTTGCTTCCCATGGAAATGAAGAATCGTTACTCTGGACAGATGGCAGCATTTAATAAGTTAATTTTTTTTTTTTAGATTTCTTATTTAAATATATAATAATATTAAAATATATTATGTTGCGCAACGATACAACGATTCATCGTTGCTGGGATGCGGATGGTCTAAGGAAGTAAAAGATTGGAGAGAGTTGAGCCCTCCGTATGAGATATTAATGAACAAAAGTATTTTATTGAGGAGACTGCAAAGGGTTTTTTTATTTATATCTACTTATTTAGTGAAGATGTGGAAATTTCTACTTACAGATTACAGCATTTCCATAATATTTATTTTTCTCCTAGAAAAGTAAAAGATGCATCCTCTTTTGATGCCACATAGACATCCAATGTGTTTGGAATGTGAGTTCTCTTGCTTGGCATGAACAGGTTTATGTATTTTTATGCAACAAAATTTTGACATTTGATCTTATATACGCACATCTTCTTATATAAGATCAATCAAGGATAATGAAGGCGTTTCAAATTTTTTTATTTTGATAATCTTAATCTTATTGTAATTAAAGCTTTGTGGAGAATAGAGAGAGAGCTTGAACTGAAGAAGTTTGATTGATTGCTCTTTTCGTCATGAGGTAAGTCAGTAACACACAATTTTTTTTCTGGATTTGGCCCACATTAACTCACAAGTCATATAATTAAAACGAAATGTAGGTCTTTTGTCCCACATCGGTCACTCTACTCATTTTGTGTTTGTTTATATATGACACCAAATGGAGTGCATACCGTCGAGCTAAGTAACGAGAGCTTGTAACCCAAGTGGGGACTATAAGATGGTGGGACACTAGTTCGGTTCCTCAGGTCGGTCCTGGTGTTGGCATGTTTCTGAGCTGCCCAGTCCAAGCTGTGAGTAGTCCGTGTGGGTTGAGCGAAGGCTTGGCTCAGGCGGGTTCTAAAGTTGGAGGGCAATGCGTGAGGCTGGCTTCACAGAGCAGCGATTACTTCCCGCTTACAGCAGTGGACGGATTACAGCTCAGCGCCGCCCAGAACCACTATGGCCTGCTGGTTCGACCTCAGCTGAACCACCATTTTTTTTCCCCCTCTTTTAAATTTACATCGTTTTAAGCCATTCACAATTATGCTTTTTGTTTTGGGATTGGTTAGGGTTTATGCGTTAAGAGAGAACACATACAATGACCAAAAGCTATGAAACAGATAGCAAACTTTGAACAAAGCAAAAGATTATAAGAAAGAGAAGACTGCAGAGAGTTGAACCCTAATGAGAACTTGTCAAGTATCCGCAGCACCAGTTTGATACAACATCTTAATAAGAACTTTTTGTTCATACCTTAATACACACTCAGTGTTTACTCTTTGCAGAGTGATCTTAATCAATTACTGAGATAGTAAGAGGAGGCTACAAAGAGTTTGAGCTGAATTGTATCGCCGTCAGCAACAAGGTTCCACATGAATGTCTCAGTTTCAATCATTGTTCGCCCTCTGAGTATAAAGTAATACCCTTCCTGAGGCAGATTCAACTCACCCTTGTCTTGCAAGTTACCCAGCTCTTTCCTCAGTTCTTCAACTTTATCATTTGCGTTAACCTCCACCGGAATCATCCTGGTCTCGTCAATTGTCTTCACAAATACTGTCATCTTTATCGACGGTATGATCTTTCTCTTCTTCCTCAAAGGCCAATCTGGAGTAATGTTGATGACGGCCTCTTTGACTGAGTCTGACGATGAACATATCTTGGTTTGAACCACTTCTTGATTCCTGTTTCTTGTGCTGCTTCCAGTTTCAACCGTCACAGGAGGCAAATCTTGAGGGGCAAGTAACTCAACAAGTGAATAAGACGGTCGTGATGATCCGTCGTCGATTCTCGTCGCCGTGATCTTTTGGAATGGTTTGTTAACGAACCCATGAATAGGCTTTGATGGAGATTGCTTGGTTTGATCGTTGTTCTTCTGATTAGGCTTCTCGTCAGGAGAGACGTCGAGAAAGAGAAGAGAGTTGTCTCCGATATGGCGTAATCGTATCTCAGATTGGTCATGAAGATACTTGCCTTCGAAGAAAAGGTTTTGTTTGCGAACAGGGATACCTTGAGACGTCTCGATCTTCTGTTTCACCATTAACACTGTATCCAAGAAACCAACAAAAATGGAGAACGGTGAGCCACTTTTAGTTTCGATAGTCAACTTCATAATCGTATCAACGTTGTTGTTTCAAGATCAATGGAGCAAAGAAGAGAGATACAGAGAATGATGATTTGTGACGAGAGTGTTTAACCGTAAAGTTGAGTTTTTATATACAGAGTTGACGAATCTTAACCGTCGATTGCTCTCCTTCCTGATATGATCCAACGGTTAGATTAACCACTGGATTAAAAACGCGGCGTTTTTTGATTAAAAATATCATTTGAAGAGCTTGATATATATATATTGTAAAAACATTTAAGTTTTTTCACCTAAAACGAAACTACATTGTTTTTTTTTTCAACATCAGAATGGTAACATAGTTGCAAATAAACCATAAAAATTTTAAAACCAAATAATCAAACTATATTGTTTTCTATATGCAGTTTTTAAAATTCTTCACTATCTAAAAAAAAATATATTTTTAGTTCATCATTCTTGTTTTCACTTGTATTAAGTACGTTTTATTATCAACTTTTTATTAAAAAAAAATGTATATTATACCGTGGGTATTGATTAGTGGTTGTGTTTATCTATACTTTTTTTTCTTAGCCATTTTGAAAGAAAAAAAATGAACTAAAAATAGTAAATAGTTAAGATTACATGAAAAAATGATTATGCATTTCATGGGGTCAAAGGCATAGATCGATTATATAATATTTGGGTCATTATCATTATGAAATCTTTAAGCACTCTTTTTGTCATGAGGTCAGTCAAATAACACACAAGCTTCTCTTCTTAGCTCAAAAAATATACTTTTAGATTTTAGTTAATCATTCTAATTTGCAGTTGTGTGAAGTACTTTTTATTCTCAACTGATTTCGTGTGCACAAATGTTCCTTAATAGGACAAAAAGAGTGCTAATAATTGTGTGCACAAATGTTCCAAAATCATTACTTTTAGATTTTAGTTAATCATTCTATAATATCTTCCATAATTATGTCACATCTACAAACAATTATTAGACGACCGACCTTTTTCACAAACGTTGTACGTATATCCATAGAAACCTGAGAAAGATTGCTATTTTATCTTCTGCTAAAAACTATTTTGGGTGGTTATCATATAAAACTAGCTCATATATATAATCACCGACCATGAGGACCTGCACATGTTGGTTATTTATCATATCGGCCGCCTATAAAAGTGTATGTAAACATCTTTGTTCAAGAATTGCTTGCTGATATTATAAACATCTCTGTTCATCCACAAACTACTGCAATGCATGCGTCCAAGAATCGCAAAAAGACAGAGCTTTTAAAATCATATCCCGAGGAACAGAGCAAAAACAGAATCAAATCATAGGTACGTACGTTTTTGCTATATAGCTTCAGTTCTTTCACAAAAAGTCATATACACATATATCCATGAGGAGAACTCATTTAAGGATAGCATTTCACTTGCTATTTGGCTTGGAAACCTTTGATAGACTTAAAACTCACATGAACGTGCATCGTAGTCTTCATGGCTCTGGAAACATCCTAACAAATGAGAACTTTTGAACCCATAACTTCAAGAAAAATACTGAAAGCTGTAACAAAAATGTGGTATAATAGGTTTCAACAAAGTACCATATAGTGTTATTGTTCTATGTATAAGAAGACAATATTGGCAGTTTGGTACAAGGGCTTCAAGAAAGACTAAGAGCTACAAGGAAACAGAGGAGACTGCCAAAGAGTTTAAGCCTGATTAATACGGATTATCTCAATGATATCGCCGTCAACAACAAGGTTCCACATGAATGACTCAGTTTCGGTCAATGTTAGCTCTCTGATTACAAAGTAATACCCTTCCTGAGGCAGATTTAACTCACCCTTCTCTTGCAACTTAACCAGCTCTTTCCTCAGTTCTTCAACTTTATCATTTGCGTTAACCACCACTGGAATCATCCTGGTCTCTTGAAATGGCTGCACAAATACTGTCAGGTTCCTCGGGATGGTCTTGATCTTCTTCGTCACAGGAGAATCTAAAATTCTAAGGAACTCTTTTACTGAGTCTGACGGTGAATATATCTCGGTTTGAACCACCTGATTCATGTTTCTTCTGCTTCCAACCTGCACAGGCACCAAATCTTGAGGTCCAAGTAACTCATCAAGTGAATATGACTGTAGTGATGATCCACTGTCGATTCTCCTCGCCATGATCCTTTGGACTGTCACAGGCCGATCATGTTGCTTCGTCTTACAGACCTGTTCCATCGTCAAATCTCGATCCCCACCGTAACTGGTCTCTTCAAATGAGTTTGATGAAGCACTTGATTGCCCTGTTTGATGAAGCACTTGATTGTTTTTGCCCTGCGACGAATCTTGAATCCCAAGGAACCCTTTCATTGAGTCTTTGTTGCTCATCACAGGAAAATCTTTATGGTTAACGAACCCATGAATCGGATTTGATGGAGTTTGAGGCACTCGATCGTCGTTGACGTTCTGATTAGGGTTGTCGTCCGGAGATATGTAGAGAAAGAGACGAGAGTTTTCTATGATATGGCATAATCGTATCTTAAATTCGTCTTGAAGAGCATTGCCTTGGAAAAAAAGGGTTTGTTTGCAAACAGGGATACCTTGAGCCTTCTCGATCTTCTGTTTTATGACTAACAGTGTATCCAAGAAATCAACATCAATGGAGAACGATGAGTCACTTTCAGTATCGATGAGCAACTTCATAATCGTATCAATGGTGTTTCAAGATCAGTAGAGATTGGTGAAGAAGAGAAGATCAAAGAGATTAGAAAGTGATGATTTGTGACCAAAGTGGTTTATTCGTAAGTTCGTTACTTCGTTTCAATGTCACTTAAAATCCTCTAGTCAATTAACCTCAACCGTCGATTAATCTCCTTACTGATATGATCTAACGGTTAGTTTAAGCATTCTTGAAATCGGTTTAAAATCAGCGTTTTGATTAAAAATATTAGTTTCCGCCCATGTAGTTGCTCCATTTGAAGGTACGGACGTCTTGAATGTTAGTACATTCTACAATAGTTTTTTTTTTTTCAAAGACCTAATTTTTCTCCATTGATTTTAAACTAAATAGATTTTCTAAATTAAAAATAGGAAAACTAGTTTTTAGGTTTTCTTAAAAATTCTTAATAGAAACCAAAATCCACTATAACTTTTGTAAGAGATCATGCAATGTTGTTCCTCATCTTTTGGCTAAATTTGGATGTATTCATTGTATTTTTTATTTTGAATGCTTTAGACCACCTGCTTGGCTACTGCAACAATTGTATTCAGACTATATTAATTCGTCAATATAATTCACTTTTCGACGAAAAAAAAAAAAAAAAAAAAAACCAAAATCCACTTATTTTGAGATTTTACGAAAATACTGACTATTCTTCTCTATTTCTTTGTTTCTTTTATAAATAGAAACAAAAAATCAAAAACTAATATCTATTGTAAAAACTAAAAACCAAAAAATCAAAAAACCAAAATCATAATCTAAAAACTATTTAAAAACCAACAACCATGGCCTTAGTTTTAGTTCATCTATTTAACCTTTTCAATATTTTATAATCTTTATTTATGAAAAATGTATAGTATAACTTGATTAGTGGCTGTGTTTCAACTTGACTTTAAATATATATATATATATATATATATATATATATGTAAGAACAATTTTTTAAAATAAATGTAACCAAGAAAATAATACATGATATGCCTAAAAGAAGGGAAAAAAATCAATATGTAAGAAGATGTGGCACATATATTTTAGCCATTTTGAAAGAAAAAATTGATGTAAAAACGGGAAGAAGTTACGATTAAACGAGATAATGATAATGCATGCAATAATAGAATATTTGGATCATTACAGAATCTTTAAACGCTCTTTTCGTCATGAAAAATGAAAGCTATATTAAGAGCCACCGGAAATACTTCCGTTATAAACTACCCACATGCAAAAGAGAACAGGTCTCTGCAAGAAGAACATTATCGGCCTGTGAAAATCCAAAGGATCATGGCAAGGAAAATCGATAATGGATCATCACGACCGTCGTATTCACTTGATGAGTTACTTGGCCCTCAAGATTTGCCGCCTGTGACGTTTGTTGGAATCAAGAAGTGGTTCAAACCGAGCAAACGTCAGACTCAGCCAAAGAGGTCATCAACATTCAACTGCCATGTGAAGAAGAGGATCAAGACCAGCCCAATGAAGCTAACATTGACTTAAAATACTTTCAACTTTAGATATATATAGATGCCAATGTCACCTGACTCGATGATGGGTGCATCTATCTATATATAATAGAAAATGGCCGAGAGGATTTCAAACAATATTACACTTGCGTTTTTGTTACCATTTTTATTATACGGCTAGTCTTTTTTTGTTTCTCCCATTTTTGGAAAATTTTAAGCTGTTTATATTGTCAGCATAAAACATGTTAGGAAGTTGGATAGGGCTATATTGAAGACATATCTTTTGGTGGCCGAATCTTTCGATTTCAGCTTGGAATAGCAAAATCATGACACGTTGTGGGAGTGGAAGTTGATGGGCTGCTTCTACGTTACGAGAAAAGTACAAAATTTTACGCATTAATATGGTATTGATCACAATGATCACGTTTTCTTTCTCCTGTTTTTTTTTCCGCAGCCTTGTTGCTAGGGTTTGAGATATACAGTACATTATTATTTATGTGTAACAAATATGTATTTTAAATATTATAAGTTTAAAGGTTTAAAAATGTTATATTACAGTATATTTATGTAAATCTTGAGCTAAGAGCATCATTAGTGGAGAACCGTCCACCATTGCTCAAAAAAAAAAAATTAATATGTAATTAATAACAGATTGACACGTGTAGAAAAAGAGAGAGAAACGTTACTTCCCCTAGTAACTTGAGAAAAGTTTCTCTTCCTTTCTCTCTCTTTTTTGTATTTTTTATTACTTTTTAATAAAATAATTTTGGGAAGTAACCCCCACTAATCATATAAGTATGTCCAACCACACTAGGAAGCTTTGGTTAAATGAAAGCAATGGGAAATTATGATTGGTTCATAATCTTTTCGGTTCATTTACTCAACCGATCTTTTCTGAAACAAACAAATTACCTTGAATGGTTATATATATATATATGCTTTCACACAAAACATTACAAAATACAACAAAAATTAAAGGTACAACTACAAAGCATCAAGCAGCGGTATGAGTAACTAACCAAACCAAAAGACACAAGAATAGTGAAACAACTCATTACAACAATAATATAATAAAAGATACATCAATCACATGGAGTGATAATTCAAGGACTCGATGTAGTTGTAGAAGGCGGAGGGGAGAAGAATGGAATATTAATGGATGGGATATTAGTTGGAAGAGAAGGAATTACTGTCGGAAATGAAGGTAAAGTTGGCATTGGAGGCATTGCAGTGGGAATTGTGGGAAAGTTTGGTTGTGGCAAACTTGATGGCATTGTGGGAAGAGTTGGTACTAGTGTTGGTTGTGGCAATGTTGACGGCAATGGAGGTAGTCCCATTGTCGGGAGAGGCAGATTTGGAATTTGAGGAAGAGGTTGTTGCTGGAGAAGCTTTCGCGAGGCCGAGCAAGTGTTGATCGTATTAAAGAAAAAGAGACTCACTAAAAAAGCAATGAGAAAGAACTTGTATGATACCATTTTGGGTGTGTTAATGAACTCTCTGATTATGGCTAAATGCTTCACTTGTATTGCTTTGTGCTGATGAGAAATTTAAAGATGTGCGATTGAGTTTATATAGTGGCAGGATTACAAATATATGGTTTTTGGTAGGTGTATTTTATGGTTTCTGTATGGTTGGCTTGAGCTTTTGTTAGTTCAACTTATTGTTATTTTTAAAGATTATATTGTCAATCCATGGATTTTTATTAAGGTTAGTTCAACAATCAAAACCCTCCGACTCTAGTACACGTTGCTACCTAATAACCAAACTTTAAACTATCCTTTTGAGCTTAATGCACAGTCATACACTACATCAACAGATGAAAGATTCTAGACAACAAAAAAAAAAGAAAAAAAAAAAGAGAGAAGTAACATATAAGAAAATACCTGTTACGTAGCATATTTTTAACGGGAAAATTACCAAAAAATTTCAACGTTCAACATAATCAAAATTGGTAATTTCATCTTCCAGCTTCTTTTATCCAAAACATATCCACAAATACAAAAGCTTTATTGACATACGTTTTAATTGTTTAACCAATTTTATCATAATTCCATAGACATATGTAATTATATGGTACGTCACTATTCTTCATGTGACGGAATGGCTCGTGAAAAGTAATGGTGCTTTTGTTTGGTAATTGTATCGTTGTGATCAACAAAGTGCCACCAGAAAGACTGATCATATATCATCCAGAAGAAATAGCCACCTTGAAGGAGATTAACAATATACACGATTAATAGCTCCTAATTCTATGCGTGAATTGAATATGAGATGACTAATATATACACTTTCTATATTCCTATAATATTAAACAAAGTACCATAGTTACAGATGCCTATTGTTATTGATATTGCAAGAGGATTATATTTATTTTTCTTCTATAAAAAAAAAGTAAAAGATGCATCCTCCTTTGATGCCACATAGAGACGCCCAAATCTTGGTAGGTGGCATAAACAAGTTTTTGCATTTTTTATGCAACAAAAAATTGACATGTGATTGAAGACAATTAGATCTTATGTACATCTTCTTATATATATGCCAGATTATCAAAACGTTTCAATTTTCATTTTCATTAGAAAGTGGAAACCTTTGAGGAGAATATAGAAAGCTTGAAATTAAGTTTGTTTCATTTGCTCTTTTCATCACTTCAATTTCACTATTGGGCCTTTTTATTAGGCTTTGGGCCTACCAAAAATGATGAGTCATGAATCAATACTATTATACTAATGTAAGTCTTTTGTCCCACATCGGTCACTCTACTCATTTTGTGTTTGTTTATATATGACACGAAATGGAGTATGTTTCGTCGAGCTAAGTAACGAGAGCTTGTAACCCAAGTGGGGACTATAAGATGGTGGGACACTGATTCGTTTCCTCTGGTCGGTTCTGGTGTTGGCATGTTTCTGAGCTGCCCAGTCCAAGCTGTGAGTAGTCCGTGTGGGTTGAGCGAAGGCTTGGCTCAGGCGGGTTATAAAGTCGGAGGGCAATGCGTGAGGCTGGTTTCACAGAGCAGCGACTACTCCCCGCTTACAGCAGTGGATGGATCACAGCTCGCGCCGCCCAGAATCACTATGGCCACTTGGTTCGACCTCAGCTGAACCACCATTTTTTTGTCCCCCTCTTTTTAATTTACAGCTTTTAATGCTTTAAGAGGATCAAACTTCGAAGAAAGCAAAATGACTGTAGAAATAGAGGAGACTGCAGAGAGCAATGTGTTAGGGCATCTTTATAGGGGGAACTATTTTGGGTGTTCTTAGAGTAAATATATTATGAAAATAATGTAAGATCAGTAGTTAAGATCTTTTGTTAAAAAGTTAGTTATTGGGGGAACATGTTTAAGATCATAAGATTTAATAATATAATAATGTTAAACATATTATAATTATAAAAACTTATAAAATAACATTTAAATTGCAAACTTATAAAACTTTTACTAAAATTCAGAATACAATACCAAAATTTTATGAAACAAAAAAACATTAAAAAAAACAAACATATTACTTAATTAAAGCACACAAACATTTTATTTAATTAATATATAGTTTAATGTCTAAATTTATTCTATATATTCTCAATCAAATCCTCTTTTAATTTGTGAAGAATTGTTTACAAAAAATAGTATTCATTCACAGCTTGCCACATCAGCTTAGAACTGAACCAAGAACAGTTCTACATTAAGAACTGATCTTGATGTTCTTATGCCACTATTCATTATTTTTCTAATTTTTTTGGACTAAGAACACCCTTGGTGTTATGCCTATAAAGATGGCCTTATAGCCCAAGTTGCAGAGTGTTTTGGGTTTTAGTTTATAAGTAAAGCGAGAAACTTTACTGTCTTTTGCCCTGTTTTGTCAACAAAGAATCAACATCTGATCTTTAAACTTGTTTCTGTAATGCATAGATCTTTAAAGTATCAGACCATTCGAATGCACAGAGCTTAAACTAACTCAACAAGGACTAGTTTCTCTTCTTGGTAATTACATACATGTCTTAGCATATTTGCAGAAAGCTGTAAACTTTGAACGAAGCAAGAAAACATTAAAGCTATAAGAAAAGTAGGAAACTGCAGCAGAGAGTTTAAGCTCCATTAATGATCAAAGAGAAAGAGGTCAAGAATAAACAACTGAGCGAGAAATCTCAATTGTATCGCCCTCAGCAACACCGTACCAGAAGAATGTCCTAGTTTCGGCCAATGGTTTCTGTTTGTGAACAAAGAAATACCCTTGAGGCAGATCTAACTCACCCCTATTTTGCATCTCAGCCAGCTCTTTCCTCAGTTCTTTAATTCTATCATTTGCGTTAACCTCCATTCGAATTTTTCTGGTTTCCTCATATGGTAGCTGCACCATCACTGTTAGCTTCATTGGGCTGGTCTTGATCATCTTCTTCACAGGCACTTGAATGTTCATGACCTCTTTGACTGAGTCTGACGTTGAAGATTGCTCGGTTTGAACCACTTCTTGATTCCTGTTTCTTTTGCTTCCAACAAACGTCACAGGCGGCAAATCTTGAGGGGCAAGTAACTCATCAAGTGAATACGACGGTCGTGATGATCCGTTATCGATTCTCCTTGCCATGATCCTTTGGACAGGGCGATCATGTTGGCTCTTCTTGCAGACCTGTTCCCTAGGCGGCAAAGCTCTATCCCCACCGTAACTGCTCTCTCCAAATGAGTTTGACGGTAATCGAGATTGCTCTGTCTGATGGAACAGTTGGTTGTTCTTACCCTGCGGCGAATCTTGAATCCCAAGGAACCCTTTCATTGAGTCTTTGTTGCTCACAACAGGCAAATCTTGATTGTTAACGTATCCATGAATTGGATGTGATGGAGATTGCTCGGTTTGATCGTGGTTGTTCTGATTAGGGTTGTCGTCCGGAGAGATGTAGAGAAAGAGACGAGAGTTTCCTAGGATATGGCAAATTCGTATCTTAAAGTGTTCTTGAAGAACATCGCCTTGGAAGAAAAGGGTTTGTTTGCAAACAGGGATACCTTGAGCCTTCTCGATCTTCTGTTTTATGACTAACAGTGTATCCACCAAATCAACATCAATGGAGAACGATGAGTCACTTTCAGTATCGATGAGCAACTTCATAATCGTATCAATGGTGTTTCAAGATCAGTGGAGATTGGTGAAGAAGAGAAGAAGATACTGAGAGATCAGAAAGTGATGATTTGTGACCAAAGTGTTTACTCGTTAAGTTGGTTTAAATATCACTTACTGAGTTGATCTTAACCGTCAATTTCTCTCCTTACTAATTTGATCCAACGGTTACATTAAGCATTCTTGAAACGGGTTGAAAACGCAGCGTTTTAGTCCATTTGAAGACCCTGAACCTGATCACATTAAGAAAAAAGAATTATCTAAAATATTTTTCCCTTTAGTAGTAGCTTTTAAGATCTTCCGAAGTGTATAATTTGTGTTAAGCAAGAAACTTCAATAAAGACATTGCAGAGAGTTAAAAGAAGGTATGATGCTTTTGTGTCCCTTAGATTAAGATTTTAGCTTACTTGGAGATTGGTCTTGAACAGGTTTGTTTATTAGATTTGAACAATAATGTACCATAGGTTCTTTTTTTCTAAATTATGTGAAATTAGGAATAAAATTAGCCAAAAAAAAAAATCTTAATCCAAAAAATTAAGAGCCACCGGAAACACTTCCATTGAAAATCTCAATTGTATCGCCGTGATCAACACGGTGCCACCGGAAAGACCGGTCATCATCCATTACATTCTGTTTGTATATAAAGAAATAGTCATCTTGAGGCAGATTTAACTGAAACCTCTGTTGAATCTTAGCCAGCTCTTTCCTCAGCTCTCCAACGTTATCACCTGCGTTCACCTCCACTGGAATCTTCCTAGTCCCGCATTTAGGCAGCACCATTACTCTCAGCTTCTTCAGGGGATTGTTGCTGTTGTTGTTACTCCCCGACATCATTAGCATTGTCGAATCTTGAGGATGACCGTTATTGATCTGTTCTGTTGAGTTTGATGGTGGAGAATCTTGCTCGGTTTGGAACACCTGATTGTTACGGTTCTGATTGCGCATTTGGTCGTTGTTGTTACCGGGAGAGGAGAGGAAGAGTTGGAGACGAGAGTTGTTGAGGATCTGACATTGTTCGATATCAAGATCATCTTGAAGAACCTTGCCTTGGAAGAAAAGGGTTTGTTTCGAGATAGGGATACGTTGATACTTCTCGATCTTCTTTTTGATCTCTAAAACTGTATCGAAGTAACCCACTTCAATGGAGAATGGTGAGCCTCTTTGAGTCTCTACGTACACATCCATATGTGAATCAATGGAGACTGATGAAGAGTGAATATAGATATGTCAACTTGGGACTTGTTGCAACCAAAGTTTCCTCATAATGCGTTAACCAAATGACCTATTTCCATGGATTCTTCTTGATTGTTATGATTTTGCTCTCTTTTTCTTTTTCTTTATTTCAAACTCGATTTACTATTTTTGAAAGAGATTTTTACAATCTTTAGTATTTTTCAGTTTTGCAATATAACCAATGCAAAATTTGGGTTCTGGTACTGTATTATAAATGTGATAATATGAACTAACAATTTGTACTCTAATCTCTTTTTTTTTTAAATGGCAAAGAAATGTAACATTTTGAGAAATATACTGATAATAAAAATCGTACACAAAATAGAAAACACATGCCTCTGGGGATGTAACAAACTTAATTCTTCTATCTATAAACCCTGAGTTAACCTAAACTGAATTTGGAAAAAGAAAAAAAGAAACAGGAACAAAAGAGACTCAAGAGAGAAGACAGAAACAGAGCACGCCTTAGACACGGACCAGATGATCAAAGCTTGTATTGCTGAAGAAGTCGAAAGGATTATGATCAATTTACACTGATCACAGGCTCAGAGGTGGATCCTCCAGCTGGAGAAGAAGAAGCAGCAGGAGGAAGCGGTAGTAATCGCTTCTTCTGCGCGCGAGGAGGCAAATGCTTCACATGTTTTCTTGAGCTATTAACAGAAGCCCATGGTAAGAAGACGCCTGTACCACCAGTTCCCATCACATTTGGACTTGGTAATACCATTGGTTGAATTGGTGGTGGTGCCATCATGACCATTGGAGGACGTAGGACTCCAAGTTTTGGCATCATGTCAACTGAGTGATCATAACCATTGAGGAATGGAGTTGGTGCCATTTGGTAGGGTTGCCACATTGTCATTACACCGTCGTTGTGAGGACTTGTGGGTCGTGAATGGTTATGATATGTTTCAGGTCGAATACGAAAGAACGTGATGCTTACTCTTTTGGTTTGTGATGGGCACATTACATGTCTTGCCATGTCTGCACTGTTCCCTCTCATCACCAACATAGACCTATAAAGATCAGAACCGAGGGACGTTAATAAAGAGACATCAACATTGTCTCAGAGTTAAGGGAAAAGGTTATGATGTTATATACCCTTGTTTGAGAGACAGAGTTAAAGGTCCTCTGAAGTTGCCTTCGTTGTCACTTGAGAGAATACGTCCAAAGGCCATGGTTGATTCAGAGAGGACAAGAGTGGAGATTGGTTGTTCTAAGTGTGGTGGTTTGAGGAAAGGCTGTGAGTATTCACCCTGCAAAAGAGAGGTAATCTTGAAGGTTAAAAGAAAAGCGTAAACGTAAAGGAATGGTGACTCATGGAAATGTACATACCTCTTCGAAGAAGTTGATGACACAACCGTTTGGTCTCTTGTATTCTGGGATGAGTCTCCATGTGACAAAGTGATCAATGACACTCTCAAGAAGTGGTGGAATTGGCTCGATGTTAACTACAAACCAATAAAGTCTCCCGGTCAAAGCCATCCACATGCATCAAACCATTTAGACTGAATCCTGGCGGATCAGAGCGATTCCTTACCAGAGTTGTTGCTGTCGTTCGAGTCATCTGCCTTAACATGGCCAAAGATGGGGACACCAAGCTGGATCAGCTCTCTCTTGTTCCCTTTAATCTGCTTGTTGAACAGTATAAAGGTCTCACCTGCATTCATCTTGTGTAAGCACCGGAAAACACTCTTAAAGCCCTATGATGTGTGTTTAGCGTAAGAAAAAATAGTCACCTGCAAGCTTCCCGTTTATGCCAGCTTCTCGAAGTTCTGCCACAAAGTCTATCAATTTAGATATCTCATCTTCTTTAAGTAATTCTTCATACAGCTTTAGTCCTTTCACAACATTAACCTAACATCACAACATTAAATTTATAAGTAATAAAATCATATATGCATATGCGTCCCTCAAAATCCAACACATTACTCACAGTGTGGCCTTTCACTTGCTCTTTGGCTTGGAAACCTTTGATAGGTTTGATCTCAGATGAACGTGCATCGCAATCTTCATGGCTCTGACATATAATCTGATGTGCAGTATCCGCAGCAGCAGTTTGGTGAACATCCTGATGAGAACCTATTAAAAACCCATTAAAATCATAATGTTTAAAATTGGCCATATACTTGCATTACACACAATATTAGTTGTAAAGTGTTTTTTTTTAAAATAAAAATCAACTAATTAATGTGAGATTCGATTCTTTGGGTTTAGAGAGAAACACATCGATTCATTAAAGTAATGGCAATTCAATGTGATCTTTGATTTGATTCTCATGGACCATTCTAAAGAGGTTAAAGAACCTATAGTTTCCTTGTAAAATGTATCAGAGAAAGTCAGAGAGACTTTCAATGTTAGAAGACAAGACTACAACAAAGTCTAATGTCTTCGTCCACGTGTCTCTACCTAATACTTGGACTTTTATTAACACAAGTGAATTAACTTACACACACATCAAGACTATCCTTCACAAAAAAAGTTTACTAGTAATCTTTATAGACTTCTGACTCATTTTATGGCCGTGAACAAAAAGCTAAAAAGTTATTTAAAAAAAAAAATGTGCTCGTGAGGCGTGAGGGATTCGAACATTCGGGACGAGAAGAAAAGAAAAAAAAAATAAAGGGCGGCACGGCAAAAATCGTGGGGGACCATGATTGATGACGACTAGGTTTCTGGTTAAATCCAACGGCTGCTGTGAGCTCACCCACCATTCTTTTAAACAAGAGAAAGAGAATTGCAATAAAAAAATATCATCACACGCGAATCAATGTGAGATTGTGATACCACCACCCCATTTTGATGCGTTTTACAACTCGTTACATCATCAACTAAAGCACAAGGCAACAAAACTTGTTGCTAAAATAGTAGTAACACACACCCAACTCTCTCTACATTGAGAAATGGAATCCCCCTATATCTTGTAATCTAAACGACGTCGTCGTGACGTTTCTGGTCTTTTCAGTTTTTTTTTTTTTAACCTTGTTAGAGAAAGAGTCAGAGTGACTTTTTCTGATCGTGCTTTTTACAACACAACTACAAGAGATTTTGTACTTATGTACGATTTTCATGAAAGTTTGTGTTAATATTTTGTTTTTGTTTTTTTGTTTTTAGTAAATAATAAGGTCTTGAACACTGGGTTAGGTAGTACGATTTTTTATTTTTAATGTATCCTTGCAAAACTCATGTAATAGTTTACGATAAAATTAATTTTTTCAAAAGTTACTTTACTACTACTATAGTTAACAAAAAAAAAAGTATACTTTATTCATATTATTATAAAAAACCACTAAATAGCCGGCAATAAAAAAAGTATTTCTAGTATAGTATAATATTCTCTTTCAAACACGTTAAAAGTAACCCAAAATAAATTAAACTATACTGAATGCTTAGCTTTCAGTTGAATATTCGTCTTAAACTAAATATTAATTTTCTATTACAAAAGATATAATTAATAATGTTTCAAAAATGAAAATAAATCAGGACGTGAGAGTGATTAAGTTTATAGAACCAAAAAAAAAAAGATTTATTTCTTAAGAAAGAGAATCTGGTTATTTTTAGTAAATTTGTTTTTAAAAATCGAATCTGTGACATAATGATACAATAAAAATATATATATATATTAAAAAAAAGGAAAAAAAAAATTTACAAATTAAGAATGCAAAAGTCAAAATTGTTTAAGAATACATCTCGGATCCAGTAGAGGGAAACACGTACTTAAATCTTGAAACTTGAATTAGTCTGTAATCTGTATATTAGTATTTCTTACTATACTAAATATTTTTTTTTCCCTCTTTGAAAAACAAATATTTTTAAAAAAAAATCGTTGTCATTTTTTTTTTTCTTTTCTTTTTTGGGTATCGTCACCAACCACAGAGAGCCAGTTTACACAGTGAACAGAGAGAGAATCAAATGACCAAACTTCAACGAATATGCTTAACTATTAAAAAGTTTCAACCAAAAAAAAAAAAACCAATAATGTTAACAAAAAAAAAAAACAAATTATGAAAAAAATCGATATTATGAAAAAATTCTGGATCCAAGAAAATAAATTATATATTTTAAAATTTGTAGTTTTTTGAAAATTACGTAAAGTATGTGTTACTTACCTGAATCAGTGATATCACTAGTCGGAGAATCATCTTCAACGTCTTCAACATCTCCGTTAATCTCATTTTCCGTTACTTTCTCGCCGTCAATACAATCATCCTTCTTCTCCTCCTTCTCCTCCGCCGCCGCTTCTTTCAGATCTTGCTCAACCTCCTCTGTTTTCTTCAGTTTGAGATCCTCCGTTTTCTTAGCCGCAACTTTCTGGAGCTCGATCGCGACCTCAGCGATGGAATGATACTTCTGCATCTGGAGAACAGGGATCCAGTTCAGACGCCGGCGATGGATCGCGGCGAAAACAGCTTCGTATTCCGATCCGGAGGAAACTGCTTCTTCGGTTGTTACTCTTAGATGCGAGCACATGGCGTCGATTATAGCGTTCGCCGCCGCGAACTCGCCTCTGAACCACGAGATCAACGCATCTTTCCCTAAGCCTTCGGAAACAACAGTCCCCGGCGGAACCTGAACGGGAACGGTCACCACCGCCTTCGCCGTCGTCGTAGCGAAACCAGTGGCTGCTGATCGATCTGTCTGGCGTGCTGGCGCTGACGCAATCGTCATCGGCGTTAAAACTCCGGCGAAGATTCAGTCACTCGAGATCGGTGTGTGTTTCTACGATTTAACGACGGCGGCTAAAAACAGAGGAAAAAAAAGGCAAAAACGGGTTGAGAAATATGGGTCGGGTCGGGTTTGGGGACGGGTCAGCAGCACATGCAGGTGTAATGAGAGAAGGTTTTTGTTAGAGGTTTGGTTTTTGGTTCCTTCTCCTCTCTCCCAAATTATATATATTGGGGGCAGCCGTGGGGAGGAGGATCCGTACAGGTGGGAGAGACTTATGGAGATGACGTGGCTCTTTCTTGTGGCTGACGTGGCTTAACTTCTGGCCCTCTTTTGCCCGTTTCTTACTATTCCACCTTTTTTTTTTTTGGACAAAACAAAAAAAAAAGGGTTTAATTATGTGATTTTGTTGTGATGGTACTATTTCAAATTTATCTGAAATTAGTACTCCCTCCGTTCTAATTTAGTTGTCGTTTTAGGATTTAATTTTTGTTTCATATTAGTTGTCGTTTTAGATTTTCAATGCAGATGTTTGATGAATATTCCAATCATCTTATCCTTGTTGTATTAAAGTTTCAACCAATGAAAAATTATAAAATATATTAATGAAGGGTAAAACATAAAATTTAATAGTTTTCTTAATTTGTGTGCAAAAATCTTAAACGACAGTTAAACTAGAACGGAGGGAGTACAATGTTACTAGTAAATGTATGTTGCATGAAACTTTTTTTGAGGTTTGTTTCCCATTTCCGAAAAATTTCGGAAACGGAAACTTGTATAAACATGGAAACAATGCACATAAACACGATTCCAAGAAATTTTGTTTGGAAATACGATAGAAACTCCGTATTTGTTTTGGAAACACGACATAAACTTTTTTTTAGGTTGGAAAGTTAATAAATTGATAATTTAGGAATTTAAAATTTTATTATACATATAAATGTATAATATTAATAGTGTTTTAGTTCAACTATTTAATATTTATTTTTAAAATTTTTGTTGTTACAAATATTATTTTTAATATGTTTTTTATGTTTGGTGTATATATATATATGTATCCAAAACGATTCTATTTCCTAATTTCTAAAAAAACTTGTTTCCCATTTCTGAAACGTTTCGCTTATGTGTATCTGTTTCCATTTCCATGTAATCTAGGTAGTAATGTATTTTTTTTGTTCAAAATATGATGTTTGTTATTTCATTATATAAAGAACATATGATATTGATATTGTTATTGAATGAAAACACATGACAACTATAATTAAAAGAAAAAACTATATAATTATAAATTACTTTTATGCAACACGTTGAATAGTTAAAAATATAAATAAACCACTAAAACTTTATATTTTATGTAGAGAGAAGACAGAATCCGACGGGATATGTTTTACATTTGTTCAAAGCATGAATTAGCAGTGCAATTAAGTGTTTTGTTATAAAGCTCTGTTATATTCACTTCGTTTTAAGTATAGGTCAGTTTTTTTTAGCCCTTTCAAAAAGTTGTGATATGGTCTACTTTTTTTTGGGTTGATGTTACGCACAATAGTTCCTTCGGACAACAAAAGGACGGCGCTGAACAAAAGAGAGAGTTATCTTGCCGTATTGCATAAAATGACCTTCTAGTTATGTATCTATTCTGATTTTGAAAGGTTCTATAGTATTGTTTTCTATATATGTGTAACCAAATGATTCTAAAGTAAGATGAATTCAATCTAACCCTTAGTATATTACGTTGGATTGAAAATACGGTGGGACTGATTTGAACAATAGCTCCAAACATTTCAAACACTAAACGCCCATAAATTAGTTGCATACCTAAACTTTTTCAACGAATCTTTATGTGTATAAAGACTCTGATGTTTAACCATTAATCTAAAATTTTAATGAGGTCATTTATGAATAAAATATACAGTACTTTTTCAAAATTTGCTATTAAATAGAAAAAGGGAAATTAATATATACTGTACTAATATTTGTTGTTTATACTATTCCTCGTTCTTTCTTTCCATATTAAGAATTAACTTATATACACCATATTATTATCCATTTTGGATCGCATTCCATATATATTTTTGTTATGCAGTACTTTTTCAAAATTGCTATTAAATAGAAAAGGTAATATATACTACTGTACTAATATTTGTTGTTTATACTATGCCTCGTTCTTTCTTTCCATATTAAGAATTAACTTATATACACCATATTATTATCCATTTTGGATCGCATTCCATATATTTTTTGTTTTGCTATTATTATTCTCGTCATTATTGGTATATGCAGCTAATATATTTTATTCCGTTTACTATTTAGTAACTGTTATTATACGTAGAAATGTATGTAATTAATAAATTGATTGTATTTTTTTCTGTTTGAACTTTACACCAACCAAACTCATGAGTCATGATGTCAATGTCCATATCCATGAGGCCCGTGGAAGATGATCTAAGAGATGACGTGTAAAAATAAAAATAACAATCAAATTTGTATCTCGAAGATATTAATTAGTCTAAGACCTTCTAATATTGTCGTTGTTCTCATTTGACTTCTCCTTTTGTTTACAAGTCAATCGACTAATAGTTAAAAGGATCCCTTCTATGTTAATAATTAAAACATTTAGTTATGACAGTTACAAGATATAAAAAGAGAGACGATGCTCATACATGATTAGTAGGTTTTGATCCAAGTGTTGTTTTGCATGCATGATTTTTTCTTTTTGTTGAAAACTTTCGACAAAACTTGAATATTTAGTGATAAATCCAAAAATATATGTATTCTCATATTAATTAGCGTTGAAAAAAAACTTGAACAAGATGGTGTTGACCATTTTTTTTCTTTTTTGAATTTATGGTGTGACTCTAATTATCACAAATCCATAAAGAGCAAAAGGTTATGTAGCCTTGTCAAAAAAGAGGTTAGAACAAATGAATGATAGGTTAGACCGACGAAATGTAAAATTGTGGAACCCGATTGAAAAGTCTACAAAATGGTGGGGTGAGGTGAAATTAGGGCCTACATCGGCCAGATTTGTGGGTCGCAGGAACACCTCCACCCTCTAACATCAGTAGATTCCCTTTTCCACTACCTATGGCACACACACAAAAGAGGCATGGGGTTAACTCACGAACCCTTAGTAGTGACCCATAAAAGTGTCGCTCATTGTTTTTCGTGATCATAAGAAAGGTTCTAATCATGATCTATGAAGAAATGCTAACTAACGTTTTGTTATTCGGATCTTATATGTAGATAGATATGAACTTTATGCTGGTAAATTATCAGTTTATCACGCAAGTTCACGAACTAAATTTGTATATCTATATATACATTTTACAAGTACATTTAGCAAATAAATCCTGAAGTTACTACCTATTTACAAGACTGCCATTAGCATTAAATATTTATATTTTATAATTTACAATTTATTAAATTATAATAAGATTTTCAATTTTTGTAAACAATATTTCTCCCATAATCCCAACTTTCCAAAAAATCGGAACTACTACTATTTGCATTAAATACTAATTTGATAATTAATTAAATAAATATAATTTTCCTTAAATTTTTTTTAAAAAATCTTCTTAATCAATGTAATAATATTTTTGCGGATTAAAATCATTAAATCTGTTGCGGGTCAGATCTCACATGCCGGGTTAACACATATTATCACATTTTCACCATTAAAACAAAACTAGAAGAATTGAATTAGTAAAATGTTCACATATCCTAATCCTATAAACTCAAGCGGGACATATGGGTGCAGACTATATACTCCCATGGGGCCATGGATTTTGCAGAATATTTTTTTGCGGGTTAAAGTAAAAAAATATGTTCCAGAACTGACCTGATATTACGGGTTTGAACTAACACTAAAAATATTAATTTATTTCATATATTATAGATTTTTAACTCACAAAATAATTAACTATCCTACGAAACCCGCGAAAGTATATACATGTCCGCAACCGTTTTAGTATATACATTTTATTAATTTTTAATGGTATAAATCTTTTAACTTATAAAATATTTAAAGAAAAAAATAACTAATATTATTGATAATTATTTCAAAAATAAATGTACATATATTTACTAAAATATTTAAATGTTTTAGAAACAGAATAAAAACAAAAATAGTCGCGCAGTGTACTGCGGGTTCAAATCTAGTGTAGCTACAAAAAAGCATTCGCTGCTATATTTTTCTTTTCTCTTTTTGAGTATTTGTCCAAATTAGTGCATCATTAACTGTGTCTGTATTATTACCCTCTGAACATTAGAATTTAATTTTAAAATATATTTTTTTCATTTTCTATTTTTCTCACGGCAGAAAATTGACAAGTTTTTTTCCCCTCTTTTAATTTATAATTTCCATTTGTTTACTATTATAATTGTTTTTAATTCTTTCTATCTTCACAATACTATAATTTTAAATGATCGTATTCATTATAAATAATGTTATCAAGTGAAGCTTTAGAAGCATTCAATTTGTAATGTACAAAATGAAAAAGAAATGGGAAATTGTGTGTGTGAGTGTATGTGTATGTGTATGTTGTGACTTTTAACTTCTTTGTAGTGAATTAGTCGAGTTGGTGTAAGTGGGCAAAAGATTCAATTGTTGGGACAGCGACAAATACACACAAATGAATGATAAATTGTCTTACAATATCCCCATACAGAATTGTTTAATTTATCGATATAATATAGTCAAATTTTGGTAATTTTTAATAAAAATAAGATATATAACTATCTAACCAACATTTTCTAACTTGTATAACGATTTGTTATTTTCTTTTCCGTGATTTTTTGTTGACAGTTTCCTGAATTTTTCAAAATTTAGGTCGTTTGAATTTGTTGGACATGTATTTTTATTTTGTTCTAATAAAATTTACAACGCTATGAGGAATACGATCAGCACATATACGTACGTCTAAGAAAATGAAACATTCACTTTTTAGGAAATAAAGTTCTTTTTCTAAGAGAATATTGTTACATGGTTTGGACTTGTAATGACGTTTTAGGAGATAGCTATCTAAACGAAGTAAGTCTTTAAAGTAGCCTTTTTCCCCCATTAATATATTATTGCTACATATAATATAAATATTTTAAACATGTCGAATATGTAAATGTAAATACCGCATTATTCGTGTATAGAATATCGATATATAGAGATACTCCTTCCATGTGAGAAAATGGTCCAACCAAGTAAAAAAGCTAGCTTATATATTTGTTTATTATGAACCTTTACATACATACACAATAATTCATATTATGAATCATTAAGTATTGATTGGCGTAAAGCTTATAATTATATATTATTCATGGAATATGAGCCATCGGCTCTACAAGAAGAAAATATAGAAGAATAGTTAGTTTCTCGCTTTTTGTAAATTGGCTAAGAATACTTTATCTCGAGAATGAGGAATAAAAACCAATGACTTTATAAATTATGTATCGAGCTTTTCTACAGCATATAACTATAGATATTTATTATAAACTCTACACACTAACCTTTGTGGTGCAAAGAAACATTAATTTGTGATTTATAATTTATTATGTAAACTTTTTTGTATATCTTGAGTGCAAATGTATTTGGAATGTGTTGCATATTTGAGTACGATCATGTATAATCTCTTGTAGTTATAGATCGGACAACAGTTAACTTCATATATTATGCATGTTAAATAATTGTTTATAAATTTAGGTGTTTTTTAATTTCTTTCCTTTTTTGGGTGTGAAAAGTTTTATAATTTTTAGATTCTATGATAAATATAATTTGTTGTATCCTGCAGAACCCATTTTAACCATATATATAACTGATATACATAGTTTAACGTACGATGATATTACTGGATATAATCCTCCAAAATTCGGCTTTTAGTCACAAAACTTCAGTTATAGCAAAATTAATTAAAAAACATGCATTTAGCGATATAATGATATGTAATAAACCAATTAAAGTTGAAAAAGTTATATTCTTTGCCGTCAAAAGGTACGATAAATGGAAAATATGCTCTCGTCTTCTGAGCCTCAAAGCCTTAAGAAGATTCTAACATATCTTACATGTCAAAGTAAGGAGATAGTTGGTAACACATTCCCATGTGGTCCGGAAAACAAAAGTTCCCTTTATTTTTTTTTTTGGAATATTTATCAGCAACTGTGTAGTATTCTCTATGTTGCAAACGTACGTAAACATATAAATACCGTATATAGTCAAATAGATTATGAAAAATAGATTGAAAGTGTCTATAGTTTTAGTCCATTGATGGTACTTGTAAGTTGTAATAATCTCGAACTTCTATATACCCTGTGACGGGTTAACACTCAAATTCTGTACTATGTATGTTCATAAACATAGTTAGAGAAAACATCTCACATACACATATCAAATCAAATACTATACATTAATCGTTTATCCTCAACTTACTATTTATAGTATTTTTGTCAAAAAACTTACTATTTATAGTATTTTTGTCAAAAAACTTACTATTTATAGTCATGTTTTTTTTTTTTTTAACAATTTTTAGTGATCATAATTTGTTTCGTGCTTTCGAAGGTTAAGTTTTCATGTATTTAAAACATCAAACAAAAAAGCCCAAAAATCATAGAATGTTTATCTCGATTGCCTAATATTTTTTGTTGGTCAGTTGGTCACATCAATATTTAGTGCTCTTAATATTTTAGTTGAGTCACGGAATGGTAAACTAAAATCGTTGAAGTTGTATTCAATACAGTATATACAATTCATTTTGGTCAAGTAAGTTTTTCAATACTAACATTGCTAAAACAAGCATTTTCCGTTAAAAAATTTTTACAAGAAATTGACATAGATCATTATAAAAAGTTATTATGTATCTATGAAACAGATTTGTGAGTGACTAATGCACCGGAATTTTATATAGTATGATTTTATTAATTACATTTCATATATTTAAAATCACGGGTTATATGTTCATAAATTTACTAATCTAAATTATATGAGTTTTAAGTGAATTCATATTTTGTTAGTCAAATGATCAAACTTTTGGTTTCAGAACTTGAGTTTCAGAGCAAAACTTTATTCTCGAGACGTAAAAGCTTTCATGCTTTGCTGATGATATTTTGATAAGCCGGTGGAGAATCGTGATCTTCAAAACTTTCATGTAAAAAGGCTTCATCATCGTTAATGGCATCTTGTGTTACTCTTGGCTGAAATATTAAAAATAAATAAATAAATATTGTCAAGAAAATAATAGGATTGATATAGACTATATATATATCAAGAAATAAAGCAAGACGGTCCACGGCAACGCATGTGATTATAGGAACCACTATCATGCAACGACGTGGATCAGTGGGAACCGTTACTTCCGAAAGCATAAGACTATAAGAGAGACATCAATTAAATTACAAAGAAATTGTGTAACACACATTAATATATCTGTGACATTTTAGATGGTTTTGACAAAGATTTATAACTTCTCTCCCGACATAAATGTCTATCAAGACAACGCAAGTTAATCATATTTTGGACCTCTTTCAATCTATATAGTTGTAGACAACTTGTACACTCTATATTACTTAATAAAAAGTAGAATCTCTTAGGGAGTTCTACACTTTTTGATATAAAAATTTTCAGAATCATAATTTCAATACATATTTTCTTCAAAATGTAGTTGTCTTCGGTATTAGAGCCAGTATTACCAAACAATCAAAGCATTAATTTAAAATTGATTGAGCTAATCAGATCTTGATGTTACACTAGTTTATTTTAAATTTAACTAGAGAAAATAATCTTCTAAAAAAATTAGATGAGCATATATATAAAAAGAACCATAACTTATAATATAACTGTTCATAATAGTGCCGCCATTGTGTCACCACTCGTACTCATATATGCATGATACATGTCATTGACAAAATTTGTATATTTTAGTAAAAAAAGTTAGATTATAGATCTATGGTCAGTTAAAATACCATCTAGATTATTTGTATATTATTAATTGTAGTTTGGATCCCATTATATTTACTCTTAAAAACACTTATGAAGCAATTTGATGAAGAAGGTGGGCTTTACTGAACTAAGGCCCAATAATAGCAAAATACTAAATGGGCTTACTCCGGGTCGGGTCGGGTTAAAAAATGAGGGTCGAGGTTTACAACAGAAACCCTTACTGATTCAGCTCAGGCGACTAAAACCCCAAATCTCATTTTCGCCATCTCTCTCTCTCTCTCTCTCTTGTGCAAGTCAAAATGGCGTCCGTTGTTCTTCGAAACCCTAACTCGAAGCGCCTTGTTCCTTTCACTTCCCAGATCTACTCTCGTTGCGGTGCTTCCATTTCTTCCTCTTACTCGATCTCTCATTCAATCGGTGGTGATGATCTCTCTTCCTCTACTAGCTTCGGTACCTCCTTCTGGAGATCCATGGCCACTTTTACTCGAAAGTTAGTTTTTTTTTTCTTCCCCTTTCTTTAATCTATCGCTCTTCAGATCGGAAAATTGAAAAATTTGTTTGGTGAATGTGACTGATTTCTGATTCTATGCTTACCTTAATAGTATGTTGTTGCTCTTTGTGGCAGTAAACCTCATGTAAATGTTGGAACAATTGGGCATGTTGATCATGGGAAGACCACTCTCACTGCTGCTATCACAAAGGTGCTTCCTTTTTTTTTGTATTTTTGGTCACATGAAACTTCCAAAATTGTTGTTAAAGAACCTGTTTTTTAAAGTTGATATTTTTTTTGTGATCCTACTTATGTTTAGGTTCTTGCTGAGGAGGGCAAAGCTAAAGCTATTGCCTTTGATGAAATCGATAAAGCTCCTGAAGAGAAAAAGAGAGGAATTACTATTGCCACGGTTTGTGTTATCTTCTTCGTATCATACCTACTTAGTAGGTTTCCAAGTCAATATTTTTTTTACTAGTCTTTTTACTTTACCGTGTTCTTCTCTTGTAGGCTCATGTGGAGTATGAGACTGCCAAGCGTCACTATGCTCATGTTGATTGCCCTGGGCACGCTGATTATGTTAAAGTAAGATGCCAACATTCTTTTTATTTGATATGGTATAGCCGTATAGGTGTTGCTAACAGTATAGTAGTATGCTCCTTGGTATATTACATCTTAACGCTGCAGACATTACTTAGTTACACATTTGCATGACTCTGACCCCAATTGCATTACACATTTGCATGTTGATCAGACATTACTTATTTGATCACGGTTTTGAACTATTATTACTAGAAGGATTATTCTCTAGAAATGCATCATACTCTAGTATATACTCTAGTACATATGCATGGAGTAACATGCATCAGTATACGGATTTCCTTAGAAATACTTTGATAAACCGTTGAGCCTCACTGCTGGAGTCACTAACTTTCAGAATATGATTACTGGAGCTGCACAAATGGATGGTGGAATTCTTGTGGTTTCAGGTCCAGATGGACCCATGCCACAGACAAAGGAACATATTCTACTTGCACGCCAGGTTCGTATTATGACAATATGAACACTTGAAGCTACTTAGTTGAGTAAGGTTATCTGCTACAATTTGAACTATGTGATGTACCACAGGTTGGCGTTCCATCACTTGTGTGCTTCTTGAACAAAGTTGATGTGGTGGATGACCCTGAGCTATTGGAGCTTGTCGAGATGGAACTACGTGGTTTGTACATTTTTAATGTCACAAAAATTCTTTCTTTCAGCATATGAAATATGTACAAGCTTTCTGACATCAGCTCTTGTCTCCATCCAGAACTTCTCAGCTTCTACAAGTTTCCTGGGGATGATATTCCCATCATCCGGGGATCTGCTCTGTCTGCATTGCAGGGCACCAACGATGAAATTGGAAGGCAAGCTATATTAAAGCTAATGGATGCTGTTGATGAATACATACCTGACCCTGTTCGTGTGCTTGACAAAGCTTTCTTGATGCCAATTGAAGATGTTTTCTCAATTCAAGTATACTACTCTACATCTTTGTTGTTATTTTTGTTAAGTCAATATTTGTATTATTTGGAGAATCAGTTATAATACTTTTCCTTTTTCTTAAAGGGACGTGGAACAGTGGCAACCGGTCGTATTGAACAGGGAGTCATTAAAGTGGGAGAAGAAGTTGAGATATTGGGTTTAAAAGATGTAAGTGTGCATAAAAATTGTGTTTGTACTGCCAACATGGTGATTACTGAGGGCTATTATTATTAAGCATTTTCTAAACCATAATCTGCGGATTTGATTTTTAGGGACCTCCAATGAAATCGACTGTAACTGGGGTTGAGATGTTCAAGAAGATTTTGGATAATGGACAGGTAAAGCCAATATCGAGAGATTACAAAGACAAGTTCTGGTCATGTGAGAGACTGATTAAACCCAACCCATGGCTTCTATTTTGCTAGGCTGGTGATAATGTAGGACTTCTGTTGCGTGGGCTGAAGAGAGAAGACATTCAGCGTGGAATGGTAAGCTTAGGCATCCTTATGACTACTGGATGATTGAATAATAACACCAAAAACCAACTTTACTGAAGTTAACTCCTCTACGGTTATGTATTAGGTGATTGCTAAGCCTGGTTCATGCAAGACGTATAAGAAGTTTGAAGCAGAGATTTACGTGCTCACAAAGGACGAAGGAGGACGTCACACTGCTTTTTTCTCTAACTATAGGCCTCAGTTTTACTTGAGGACTGCTGATATCACTGGCAAAGTAGAGTTACCCGAAAACGTGAAGATGGTTATGCCTGGTGACAATGTCACAGCTGTTTTCGAGCTAATCATGCCTGTCCCACTCGAAACAGGTAAAAACAATCTTAGAGACACTCTCTTTTGGTACTTATAACAACTTCTTTCCGATTTTTCTTCACATTATTTTTTTAATATTGTGAAACAGGTCAAAGATTTGCCTTAAGGGAAGGAGGTAGAACAGTTGGAGCTGGTGTTGTATCAAAAGTGATGAGCTAAATTACTCAAAAATCACATTCTTCTCTTTTGTTCAAGCTTTTTTCTCTAGGAATCCATCATGCTTCTTTTTTTTTACTGCTTTGAGATTTCGGGTAGATCAAATAACAATGTTTTTGGCTCAAAACTTGGTTCTTGCAATAAATATATTGAACCTTTATTTTAACTCTCAAGCATGTGCTGCAACTGGAACAGTAGTGGAATCTCTGAAGCTCATAGAGAAAGGCTTTGCTTTTTTTTTTTTTTTATCATATAAATGAAAGAGTTTATGATTTACATATTGATTACCTAAAGCTTAGTTCCTTGGCGAAAAAAAGAGAAAAGACAAGGAAGTAACAGATGATACAAACAGACACCTTCAACGCATCCAAAGGATCATAAGGTCCTTAAATTTTCTTGGACGCCTTCTTGCGTGAATTGAGTTAAGGATGTGGCGATCGATGATCTTGAATATAGTCTCCGGAGGAGTCAGCTGAGAGTTGCGAAACACATTATTCCTTTGCTTCCAAGTTTGGTAAATGACTTCCTGCGACACAAGTTTCCGTAGAGCAGATGGCGCGGTACAAGAGGACCCCCTAATCCAAGATAAGAGGTCGTCCCAATTGTGGAACACATTATAACAAGTTCTTTCCGATTTTGAATGTCCCAATCTTACAGACACTCTCTTTTGGTACTTATAACAAGTTCTTTCCGATTTTTCTTCACATTATTTTTTTAATCTTGTGAAACAGGTCAAAGATTTGCCCTAAGGGAAGGAGGTAGAACAGTTGGAGCTGGTGTTGTATCAAAAGTGACAGCTAAATTACTCAAAAAGCACATTCTACTCCTTTGTTCAACCTTTTTTCTCTAGGAATGATAAGATGTTTTTTTTTTTTTTTTAATGTTTTCACTTCTTTGAAATTTCGGGTAGATCAAATAACAGTGTTTTTGGGTCAAGACTTGGTCCTTGCAAAATTAATAAATATATTGAATTTTTATTAATATTGAGAAGACTTGGTACTTCTCAAAATTTTATACACAATTTTTTTTTATTAATTTAACAATTTATGATTATTTGAATTATGCAATATATTTTTCTATTTGTTGAAGTTTTATAAATGACAAAATATTTATTGTTTATCACTCTTTGTGCTTTAATCCAAAACTTTTATAAAATGGGACAGAGGAAATACAATTTAAATATCTATACCATCATAATAAACCATATTTTAAGTTTTACATCTTAATGCATAGAACTAAATATTTTATACCAAACACAATTAATACATCATATCAAATCTATATCATTGTTAAAATTGAAAATAAAAATAAAAATTAACAAAACATATTTAGCAAAAAATGAATCAACATTATTTAAAATAAAAACATATATAAAGATATAGAGACATTCTCATAAAAAAAATGAAGATTTATTCTTATTAAAATATAATTTATGTTTTGACGTATGCATTACAAAAATACATGTATTGAAATTTATAAAATCAAATATAAAAATTATTAATATTTTTAAATGATTTTACTAATAAATTTCATTGTTAGATATTCAATTTGATAATCACATTTAACTATCTATTTCATCGTAAAATCGTATTTTAATTCAATTCTTCATGGATTAGAGTTAAAATTTAATAAAAAAAATAATATGAGCATCATATGAGATGATATGTATATTGTTTAGTATTTTTAATTTAACAATAGAAAAATAATCAGTAAAAAAATCAATTAACACATCCACAAAATTTTTGGAAATCCAAGAATATCCAAAATATTATTTTTCTATATGTTGTCATTTCATAAGTAATATTTATGTCAATTTTCATGAATTAACCAAAAAATCATTCCTACAAACTAATTTTTCTATTTTTTTTCTCATATTACTACATTCATTAAAATAAAACACGTAGAACTATACTAATACACATCACAAATTGCTATCTTTTTTAAAGTTCATTATTCTTTTAAGGTTTTGTGTACTTACTTACAATAAGAAAATATTATATTACAACAATAAATACAATTCATATCTAATGAAAACTATGTTAAAATAATTTATTTATTCTTTTTAACTTTGTTTTAATGTATGTCCATCTTGCTTCAAGCAAAAATATCTTTTAAAACACGTTAGAGAGGAATATCCATATGTGCACAGATCTGGTACACAGCAAGAAATGCAAGATCTTGCATGCCTCAATCTCTCCAGATCATATACTTTTACTAGGAGCTTTCTAAAGTGAGTTTTCTTATCATCTATATAGTTTCAGCTGTTCCCTCTTAATAGAAGTTTCTAATTCTTTTTTGCTTTTTTTTTTTTTTTTTTTTTTCTGGCTGTGGGCTATCTTGTTAGTGGAGAACTGATTAGCCAAATCCAACTTCAAGTGTTGATACTTGATGGGTGTGAGAACCTATTGGACAAACAGATCGATAGGGCACTTATAAAAGACGTGTTAGATGTCTATGTTCAGATTGGGATGGGAAAGATGGACAGATACAGACAGGATTTTGAGCGCTCCTTCCTTCAGCGTACCGAACTTTACTATTCTGAAAAGGCAAGAAGCTGGAGTCCATCTTTACTGAGCTAAAAAAGATGGACTCAACCACAACATCACTTGGGGAAAAGGATTATCTCAATATGGAGTCCATCTTTACTGAGCTAAAAAAGATTGTTGATGGAGATCCTCAACCACAACATCACTTGGAACAGCATCTGAGTCTCTACACGTAAGTTTTTTTTATATAGTATTGATTGTTTTACAACATTTCTGTACAAAATACTTGTGGTTCTTATGTGATTTACAGGAGTATCTACAATATGTGCAACCAAGATCCTCCTAATGATTACTCACAGGAGCTGTATGACTGGTACTGCAAAGCAATGAAAGATCATTGTACCAAAACGGTCAGTTATTAGATTTTTTCAACAATTGTCAATGTTTTGCGTTTGGCCTTATTCTTCAAGGACTCATGTTCACTCTGGTTAGGTGTTGCCCTCTGTAATTGAGAAAGAGGGTGAAAATCTCCTGAAAGACCTTGTTCTGAAGTGGTCTACTCACAAAGTTAAGGTTAACGGGTTATACCGTTTCCTCTCCTATTTGGACCAGCACTGTATTGCAAGGAAACCCCTTCCAAGGGTGAGGGAAGTTGGCATGGCATCCTTCCGTGACCGGGTTTGTTGTCATGCATCTCTGCAGCTCTTTGTTTTGCATTGCCTCAAAGTATTTTATAACAGTCCCTGCAATTATTTTTTGCTTCAGGTTTACGATAAGATACAGAAAAAGGCTACAAAAGCTGTACTAACTCTTGTAAGTGTATGGTATCTGTGATGCAATTAATTGAATAACTCTGGTTCTACCAGATTCAGTTTCTATCTAACACAATTTGTATCATCAGATTCGTAAAGAACGCGAGGACAAACAGATGGACAGGGCACTTCTGAAAGACGGGTTAGATGTGAGATTGGGATGGGAAAGATGGACAGATATAGACAGGATTTTGAGCGCTTCTTCCTTCAGCGTACTGCTATTCTGAAAAGGCGAGAAGCTGGATCAAAGACCAGGAACATTCTTTCCCTAATTACATGCTAAAGGCAAGTCTCCAGGATTGTGTTTTCATTTGATGTCAGGAAAGTATGTTTTTATTAATGTGAGTAATTTTATAATGCAGACTGAGGAGTGCCTTAAGAAGGAGAGCGAGAGAGCCATTCACTACCTTCATTTTAGCACTGTGCCCAAGCTAGTTCAGGTTAGTTATAATACGTTATCTACAATGTTTGCTGAAAATTTCAGCCTTTTAACTTAGAATATATGTTTATTTTCTGACAGTACTTTGAACGGGATACAAGCGTATTTCATAATTAGCACTGATAGTGATTGGCTTGCTTGTTTATTTCTGAATGATGCAGGTACTACTAAATCAATTGTTGGTTATGGCTCCGAAAGAGCTTCAAGAAGAAGAGCACTCAGGGTGTCTTGCATTGCTAAAAAATAACAAGGAAAGCCAGTTTTTGTGTGTTATAAGTATATTGTTAACCGATTATTATCTCAAATTCCCTTTTCAACGGATCATTGCTATATACTTTCAGGTGGATGATCTCTCCAGATTGTACAATCTTTATCATGAAATTCCAGACCGGCTGGAAGCTTTTTCAGACATATTCTCGCAGGTTTTTATTACTAGTTAATTTTCTTCATGACATAAATTTTGGTTCTCATTTTTACTTTGCTACATGACAGCATATGACTGCAGAAGGCAATGCCCTTATAAAACAAGTCCAAGACGCAGCAGCTAATCAGGTTCATATTATTTTACTTGTTACATTCAGATAACTCTTCTGTTTTTGTCTGCCTCACTTGTGAGTGCTGAGATCTTTTTTATTCCACAGGCTGCAAATACTACTAGCGTCCAAAAACAGGTAAAACTAGAAACTGATAAAGTAGTTTAGATATTTGGGAATTTGGTCGTTCATTTTTTTGTTTTTGGAGGGGGATAAAACTGTTTACTATCACTTATCTTCTCACTGTATCCAGGAGGTTCTCATCAGAAAAGTGATTGAACTTCATGATAAATACATGGTCTATGTCACCGAGTGTTTCCAGAGCCATACCCTCTTCGATGAGGTCTGATGTAGTTTCTATGTATCTGTCTATCTTATTCAAGTTTATGTTGTGTAATTAACCAAGGTTTTGGAAACATATTATAGGCTTTGAGAGAGGCATTTGAGATTTTCTGTAACAAAACAGTCGCTGAAGGTTCAAGTGCTAAATTACTTGCAACATTTTGCCACAATATTCTCAAGAAGGGGGGAAGTGAAAAGCTGAGTGATGAAGCTATTGAAGATACGCTTGAGAAGGTATACCTTGTGTCAAACTGTTTTTGCTAATCTATTTTCTGCTCCCCTGAAATCGGTCCTGAATTTTATTATGTTGTTACAGGTTGTCAAATTGCTCGCTTATATAAGTGACAAGGATATTTTTGCCGAGTTCTACAGGTTTATCTCCCATTCCAGTCTTGATTGATCTGTAAATCCGGCTTTTTGGCTTCTGATCTTTGTTTTGCAAATTTTTTTTGTTTATACTACGTTTTTGTGGAAATGCCTACCAACAACATAGTATTAGATTGACATAAAGTTGGATTACTGAATTGCAAGCTGTTTTATTAATGGTTGATTGCAGGAAGATGCTATCCCGTAGACTCTTGTCTGATCGCAGTGCTACTAGTGATCACGAGAGAAGTATCCTTACAAAACTTAAGCAACAATATGGTGGAAAGTTTACTTCTAAGATGGAGGGCATGGTTAGTTTCCCTGTGTTTCTTAGCTAAGTTGTACTTGCTCTGATTGTTTATGCTTTCTATATTATTTAATCTGTTGGTTACAGGTTACGGATTTGACATTGGCAAGAGAAGACCAAAACAGTTTCGAGGAATATCTAGGCAAAAACCCTGCTGCAAACCCAGGGATTGACTTGACCGTCACTGTTCTTAAGACTTGTTTATGGCCAATTAAAAAATCACTCCACATAAAACTACCTAGTGAAATGGTAAATGCTCTATTGTTTTTCTTATTTTCTTGGAAATGAAAAAGGACGTTGCTCCAGATAGATCTAAATTCGTTTATTCTTTGTTTCAGATCAAGTGTGTTGAAGTCTGTTATGAACCAACTATTTGCTTGTGAATTAAGGAAGATATGAAAGCTTAGCTCCCTCTTAACCCTAATTCTCTCTTAGAGATTAAGGTTAATTCTTGGGGCTTCGTTTCTCATTAATCAATAAATACCATTATATAGGTCTTGATACAACTTAATCAAAACCCTAATGCATAAATGGAAAATACTTAAACCATACGCTAATCTACCTAACCATACGCTAATCTACCTAACCATGATCACGTATCAAAGTCTTCAAAGGGTTTTATCAAACGAAAACAGAACGCAGGAAGCTTACCTGGATCCATTCACTAGGAACTTGTCACATCAACGGGATGTTTGATGAGAAGCCCATCGAGTTAATTATGTCTACTTACCAGGTGCCGTTTGTTTCTCAGAAATGCTGGTGATTATTTTATTTAAATCTTTAATTGGCTTCTGATGCCACATTCTCTATCTTTTTTAGGCTGCTGTGCTTCTACTCTTCAACGCAACTGACAAATTGAGTTACACCGAAATCTTGACTCAACTGGACCAAAGGCATGGAGATTTAGAAAGGTTGCTTCATTCTTTGTCATGTGATAAGTACAAGATTCTCCTCAAGGAGCCAAGCACCAAGACTATCTCCCACAGTGATGTCGTCGAGTTCAACTCCAAATTCACCGATAGAATGTGCAGAATCAGGGTTTGTGACATTAATGTTATTACGCAAATCTCTTGTCAATCCACATCTCTTCTTTTACATATTTGTTAATCACTAACATCAACTTCGGTGTTTTGCATCACAGATCCCTCCTCCTCCACCAGTTGATGAGAAGAAAGTCGCTGAATTTATCCAGAAACACAGAAGCCGTGAAATTGAAGTTGCCATTGTCAGAATCATGAAGAGCAGGGAAGTATTGGGATATCAACAACTTATTTCTGAGTGCGTTGAGGAAACTAAACGAAGCTTCAAGGTAAATTAAGTACATACACATTTGAGGATGCTTGTAGTGATTGAGGTTATGAAACCAATTGTGGATTCTTATGATTTTGTTGCAGCCTGATAATAAAGCGATCAAGAAAGGTATGGAGAGATTAATAGAAAATGGTTATTTGGAGAGGGACATGGAGAATCCTGAGACGTTAAGGTACTTGGCTTAGGGCAAAAACAACTGTGGAAGTGGTTGGCTTAGAATATCTTTTGAAGAACGTATTTTCATTTGGTTTAGTTTCTAAACCATTTGCTTCTATTTTTATTTAATAACTGAGAAGTTTTAAGATTCATTCATATATATATATACTAGAAAATCGTCCATGCGATGCATGGATTATGCATGCAATATTAATTTTGAATATATAATTATATATGAAATGTACATACAATTGGTAATAAATTTTTTGAAAACAATTTAAGTTATTTGTTTACATGATTATAAATTATGAAAGGTGAGAAAGACTCTTGAAAATTAAAAGTTCTCAATGCACTTTACAATTTATAATATATTTTAGATATATGTATATACTTTTTCTTAAATATGCACAAACCTTTATTTTGTCTAGATATATATCAAATACTATTTTCTCGAAATAATTTATGAACCTCTATATTTCACTGATAAAAATAGCCTCAGGGTTTCAATTTGTTTGATATAAGTAAATAAGTTTATATATTAAAATCTGGAATTATTTTAAAAAGAAAAGATTCCAATAAAAATTATTTCCAAGTACTAAGAACAACTAATTTTTTCATATATAATTAATAATAAAATTAGGATTCATCATATTTAATTGTTTGCACAATTTTGTTAAACACCATCATCTTTAATTGTTTGCACATTCTTGTTAAACATCATCTATTTAACTGTTAAGCCTGTTTTAATGTGTATATAATGTTGAAAATGTAACAGAATATAAATAATTTGTGGTCATGATTAAATTCAATAAAAAAGAATATCAACTTGTACCAAATGATAAATTTTCATTCTCATCAAACATAATTTTGTTTAGTTTTTTTAGAAGTTTTCATTTTCAAAGTCAGTCAATTCACATTAATGGATATTTTACGGTTTTTATTCTTCAATTTCATTTGTTTGGTTTTTTTAAACTTAGTGTGTAAAATGTAAAATGTGTATTAAATGGATAAAATTTCACGACGGAACTGATTAATTCATTAGCATATTTAATTGTTAAGACAGTTTTGATGTGTATATAATGTTAAAAATGTTAATGAATAGAAATAATTTGTGGTACTGATTAAATTTAATACAAATAGAATATCAAGTTGTACCAAATGAAAAAATTTCATTCTCACCAGCCTCACTCATCAAACATAATTTTGTTTAGTTTTTCTAGAAGTTTTCATTTTCAAAGTCAGTCAATTTACATCAATGGATCTTTTATGTTTTTTTTTTCTTTAATTTCAATGGTTTTGATTTTAGAAAATGGATGATGTTTTCGGTAAAAGAACTTACATAAAAAATTAGATTTAAAAATACATGTCAAATGTACCAGCATTAGTGTTTTTGGTCATGATTAAATTCAATAAAAAAGAATATCAACTTGTACCAAATGATAAATTTTCATTCTCATCAAACATAATTTTGTTTAGTTTTTTTAGAAGTTTTCATTTTCAAAGTCAGTCAATTCACATTAATGGATATTTTACGGTTTTTATTCTTCAATTTCATTTGTTTGGTTTTTTTAAACTTAGTGTGTAAAATGTAAAATGTGTATTAAATGGATAAAATTTCACGACGGAACTGATTAATTCATTAGCATATTTAATTGTTAAGACAGTTTTGATGTGTATATAATGTTAAAAATGTTAATGAATAGAAATAATTTGTGGTACTGATTAAATTTAATACAAATAGAATATCAAGTTGTACCAAATGAAAAAATTTCATTCTCACCAGCCTCACTCATCAAACATAATTTTGTTTAGTTTTTCTAGAAGTTTTCATTTTCAAAGTCAGTCAATTTACATCAATGGATCTTTTATGTTTTTTTTTTCTTTAATTTCAATGGTTTTGATTTTAGAAAATGGATGATGTTTTCGGTAAAAGAACTTACATAAAAAATTAGATTTAAAAATACATGTCAAATGTACCAGCATTAGTGTTTTTGGAATGAATATTTAGCATAATTTTGTAAAACTTATGGATTAAAAAAAAAAAATACTGTTTAAAACAAATGAGTTAAGTTACTAAGAGTTTAGTGCATGATATTATTTCATAATTAATATTTTATTAATTTCTTAAATTAAAAAGATTTTAATGGAGCTGACTAATTGAATTATCTGCTCAATTAATGAAAGGAAAGGTTCTATGATTTACAGATGTGTTAAAATTAATGTTTATAAAAATTACAAAACTTTTTGATGTTTTAAATGTTAATTAGATGTATCAATTATGTGATAGTAAATTTTATTATAAAATAGTCAGATAATTTTGTAACTTTATATAATGAAAAGCAAATCAAATACAATGTAGAAAAATTGTGCGGAATTTTTTATATCAATTATGCAATACTAAATGGATAATATTTTCGGTAAAAAGAACTTATATAGAAAATTAGATTTAAAATAACATGTCAAATGTACCAAAATTAGTGTTTTTGGAATTAATATTAACATAATTTTGTAAAACTTATGCATTGAAAAAAAAAAAACCTAAATGAAAATAAATGAGAACATGTGTCACCAAAAGAGAGTGCCAAATGTCGCAATGTAAGTCAAAGTAAAAAAAAAACCTTCTCATATTATATAAGATTGTCTAAACGAAGAGCAGGGAAGTATTGGGATATCAACAACTTATTTCTGAGTGCGTTGAGGAAACTAAACGAAGCTTCAAGGTAAATTAAGTACATACACATTTGAGGATGCTTGTAGTGATTGAGGTTATGAAACCAATTGTGGATTCTTATGATTTTGTTGCAGCCTGATAATAAAGCGATCAAGAAAGGTATGGAGAGATTAATAGAAAATGGTTATTTGGAGAGGGACATGGAGAATCCTGAGACGTTAAGGTACTTGGCTTAGGGCAAAAACAACTGTGGAAGTGGTTGGCTTAGAATATCTTTTGAAGAACGTATTTTCATTTGGTTTAGTTTCTAAACCATTTGCTTCTATTTTTATTTAATAACTGAGAAGTTTTAAGATTCATTCATATATATATATATACTAGAAAATCGTCCATGCGATGCATGGATTATGCATGCAATATTAATTTTGAATATATAATTATATATGAAATGTACATACAATTGGTAATAAATTTTTTGAAAACAATTTAAGTTATTTGTTTACATGATTATAAATTATGAAAGGTGAGAAAGACTCTTGAAAATTAAAAGTTCTCAATGCACTTTACAATTTATAATATATTTTAGATATATGTATATACTTTTTCTTAAATATGCACAAACCTTTATTTTGTCTAGATATATATCAAATACTATTTTCTCGAAATAATTTATGAACCTCTATATTTCACTGATAAAAATAGCCTCAGGGTTTCAATTTGTTTGATATAAGTAAATAAGTTTATATATTAAAATCTGGAATTATTTTAAAAAGAAAAGATTCCAATAAAAATTATTTCCAAGTACTAAGAACAACTAATTTTTTCATATATAATTAATAATAAAATTAGGATTCATCATATTTAATTGTTTGCACAATTTTGTTAAACACCATCATCTTTAATTGTTTGCACATTCTTGTTAAACATCATCTATTTAACTGTTAAGCCTGTTTTAATGTGTATATAATGTTGAAAATGTAACAGAATATAAATAATTTGTGGTCATGATTAAATTCAATAAAAAAGAATATCAACTTGTACCAAATGATAAATTTTCATTCTCATCAAACATAATTTTGTTTAGTTTTTTTAGAAGTTTTCATTTTCAAAGTCAGTCAATTCACATTAATGGATATTTTACGGTTTTTATTCTTCAATTTCATTTGTTTGGTTTTTTTAAACTTAGTGTGTAAAATGTAAAATGTGTATTAAATGGATAAAATTTCACGACGGAACTGATTAATTCATTAGCATATTTAATTGTTAAGACAGTTTTGATGTGTATATAATGTTAAAAATGTTAATGAATAGAAATAATTTGTGGTACTGATTAAATTTAATACAAATAGAATATCAAGTTGTACCAAATGAAAAAATTTCATTCTCACCAGCCTCACTCATCAAACATAATTTTGTTTAGTTTTTCTAGAAGTTTTCATTTTCAAAGTCAGTCAATTTACATCAATGGATCTTTTATGTTTTTTTTTTCTTTAATTTCAATGGTTTTGATTTTAGAAAATGGATGATGTTTTCGGTAAAAGAACTTACATAAAAAATTAGATTTAAAAATACATGTCAAATGTACCAGCATTAGTGTTTTTGGTCATGATTAAATTCAATAAAAAAGAATATCAACTTGTACCAAATGATAAATTTTCATTCTCATCAAACATAATTTTGTTTAGTTTTTTTAGAAGTTTTCATTTTCAAAGTCAGTCAATTCACATTAATGGATATTTTACGGTTTTTATTCTTCAATTTCATTTGTTTGGTTTTTTTAAACTTAGTGTGTAAAATGTAAAATGTGTATTAAATGGATAAAATTTCACGACGGAACTGATTAATTCATTAGCATATTTAATTGTTAAGACAGTTTTGATGTGTATATAATGTTAAAAATGTTAATGAATAGAAATAATTTGTGGTACTGATTAAATTTAATACAAATAGAATATCAAGTTGTACCAAATGAAAAAATTTCATTCTCACCAGCCTCACTCATCAAACATAATTTTGTTTAGTTTTTCTAGAAGTTTTCATTTTCAAAGTCAGTCAATTTACATCAATGGATCTTTTATGTTTTTTTTTTCTTTAATTTCAATGGTTTTGATTTTAGAAAATGGATGATGTTTTCGGTAAAAGAACTTACATAAAAAATTAGATTTAAAAATACATGTCAAATGTACCAGCATTAGTGTTTTTGGAATGAATATTTAGCATAATTTTGTAAAACTTATGGATTAAAAAAAAAAATACTGTTTAAAACAAATGAGTTAAGTTACTAAGAGTTTAGTGCATGATATTATTTCATAATTAATATTTTATTAATTTCTTAAATTAAAAAGATTTTAATGGAGCTGACTAATTGAATTATCTGCTCAATTAATGAAAGGAAAGGTTCTATGATTTACAGATGTGTTAAAATTAATGTTTATAAAAATTACAAAACTTTTTGATGTTTTAAATGTTAATTAGATGTATCAATTATGTGATAGTAAATTTTATTATAAAATAGTCAGATAATTTTGTAACTTTATATAATGAAAAGCAAATCAAATACAATGTAGAAAAATTGTGCGGAATTTTTTATATCAATTATGCAATACTAAATGGATAATATTTTCGGTAAAAAGAACTTATATAGAAAATTAGATTTAAAATAACATGTCAAATGTACCAAAATTAGTGTTTTTGGAATTAATATTAACATAATTTTGTAAAACTTATGCATTGAAAAAAAAAAAATCTAAATGAAAATAAATGAGAACATGTGTCACCAAAAGAGAGTGCCAAATGTCGCAATGTAAGTCAAAGTAAAAAAAAAAACCTTCTCATATTATATAAGATTGTCTTACCTGATTCCTTAATTTATATAATCTGAGACGTAGAGAAATATTGCTCATTCTCCATTTTTGCTTAGAAAACACCTCTTTTCGATGCCTTCTCATCTGTTCTGTATCCTAGATAATTACGATGTCTCTCCTATGTCCTACATAAGATAAGCCAAAAAAAGAAAAAGCAAAATGTTTATTGCAATGGCGAGAAGATGAATATTATCAACTTAAAATGCAAGAATAAAGGAGATATATCTGTGTACCCAATAGTTTGTTTGAGGAGCTTATATATTGCAGTCTAAAATGGAAATGCAACATGTCCATTTTTCAGTTGAATTTAGGATGATGTGGCTTGGAAAGGGGATGACCTGTCTGGCCAGAAGAGAGCCCCTTCTCCTTTTATATAGTATAGTATAGATTCTCATCGATCTGATAAATGCGTGAAATCAAATGATATAAAAATAATCAAAACCGATTTGTGAGGAACCTTTCTTTCCAAGTCATCAGTTTCTCTCTTCTTCAACAGTCTTTCATTGATCTTGAAGCACCATTGATACAATTATGAAGTTGTTTGCGAACGTTGGTTGAGATTACGGAATGAGCAATGGCGCATTGTGACAAGTTTTGATAGTTGGTGGTGTCCGGTGTAACGAGCACTCGCTATAATTATGGGTGACATGATGAGGATTGAGGACTATATATGTATGTGCTCTGAACGTGACGGTAAGATATTTGCAACGGATGACCGCTACTGTATCCACAATGGAGCCATGATTGCTTACTCGGGTCTACTCGTGTTTGTTAACTAACGGTATTGAAACGCTGATCCAAGGCTCTACCTTTACCCTTCGGCCGGTTTCGCACAGACGAGGTTCACACGCATTATGGCGAGAAAAGGAGGATTTTGTGCGTGGGGCTAAACCTAGTTATGATTAAATGTGTTTTATTTGTCATTTATTGAATCAGAATTCTGATTTTCTGATTAGTGAATCACTTAAACCTTTCAGAATATGACTACTGGAGCCTATGCAAAAGCTCTCCTGATTAGTTTTAATTGTTGAATCGGAATCCGTCAAGGCAGATTATCAAACACATTCTTGCAGAACATTTATTCTCTTCAAAACTCGTGACCTCTTACTTAAATCTTAGGTTCTACAACACAATATCATCTTCACATTTACAGCTCGGTACTAACACAAGTTTTAGTCATTTACAAACGACCTTTTAAGCTTCCCATGGAAGTAGTAAATCAAGATTTTAACCTCTCATCGTGAGTTTTTCAACATGCAAACCTAAGCGCAAACACAGCGATTACCGTGGCAGCTCTGAAGTAAACCTCCTTGATGCTTTTCTCCACACTGTTTATGATTTCGTCATCTTTCAAACTTGAACAGGGCTTGTTTGCTTTCCTGTTGGCACGAACAATCACCTCCCTGAGTCTATTCACAGCCCATGCTAGTATTACCAAACTGAAACCAAGCCCAGTGTCGAAAAACTTGTTTGCGCAAAAGGGTACACGCCTTGAAGCAAGGCTACATGCGACAGAGAAGAGCACAGCGATTCCAGTCCCAGCAACACTGATTGAAAACTGAGTCAGAAGTTCTGAGAGCTCTCCGCATGATTTCTGTAAAGAGACTACTGTTGCGTGTTTGTGCTGATGATCATTGCCTATCATTAATGACAGAAGGCTCTCGTAAGCGTGGAGATGGTTTCTTTTGTACAGGTCCCTCTCTTTAGCATTTCGCTTCGTGTTGTGTTTCCTTGGTGACTTGAGCCTAGTTTTCTCAGGACTTGTTCGAACCAAAACAAAAAGAATACGAATATGAGAACACTAACAACACAAAAGTGAAGTAGTTATAGAAGCAAGTAAAGATGAGATTAGGTTACCTCTTCAAAGGTGCTAGCACTGTAACTGCTTTCAGCTTAGCCGGTGCTAATACTTCACTTTCAAACCTGCTTAAAAGAAATAGGGAAAGCATGTAACACCAAGAAATGAAAACACACACAAATGAACGTAGAGTCTGTACGATAGATCTTACCTCTGAAAGTGTGGGATGAGCGGTGAGAGCTGTCTCCATCTTGTTGAATTCCTTGACAAATTGAACTCGGAAGCAATAGAAAGTAGATCATTCAACTCAGGATTGCTATTCGAAGAGAACAGAACGTGACCATTCGACCGCACAGAGAACTCTGGATTATCAACCATATCCCTAACAAGATCCAAAACCGGTTTCCCTAACTCTTGATTCAAGTAAAGAACAGAGGAAGTATCATACGGTCGTAGCTGAGAACAGGATCTCATAGCATCTAACTCCATCAATTCGTTAAGCAAAGACATGTCGAATCCTTTTTCTTTAAACTCCTCTGACCGAGACAGAAGAAACTCCATCACCTTTTCTTGTCTTGCAAACTTGTCAGCGATTCCAAAGCTTAAAACCAGAGATTCTGGTGCCGTCTCTGCATCAACCATAAAACAAAGTTCATGTAAATTTGATGACAGTAAAGTCCATTAACCACCAACTTGAAATAAATCAGAAGCAATAGAGCTTACCATGAACATCCATGAGCAAAGGTCTCATCATGGCAGAGTCAATCTCCACGAATTGGCTAAATGAAGAAGAAGCCGGTTTCCATGGTTCCAAGGGTTCTGGATTCAGCTTGAAGGAGCTTCCAGGTATGATCTCTTGTCTTGCTCCGGGATTCACAAGCTAAGACCTGCTATTCTGCTTTATTCAATCACAATAACATAATCAAAACCAGGGTCATCGAAGATGCAGACACCAAAAGCGAATCAAAGATGCTAACTTAACATGAACCCAGATAAACTGAAGCATACAAATCATCAAATCCACCAAGATGTAGACGAAAGACACAATTTTTACACGAACCCACATCAAATTAACACGAACCCAGATAAACTGAAGCAACCAACTTATCAAATCAAATACGAAATTCAAATGATGACTTGTGAAGAATGAAAATTAGTTTACCTTGATGATTTCGGTGTTACAGAGCTCATGAGGAAGACCAAGGCCAGGGATTGAGTAGCCATGAGAATTCATAAAGCAAAGCTTGATCATTGTTGTTGTTGTTGGTTGGTTGCAGATGAAGTGAAGAGAAAGAAACAAAAGTTTAATCCTTTCGAAGGAAACTTGGGTCCTTCTCTTCTCTTCTCTTCTTCGTCAGAAAGCCATTGATGGGGGTATGGGTAAGTAATGTAATGAAGATACAAAAAAGCTTATCGCTAAGACTTCACCTACGCCGCAGAAACGAGATTTAAGAATCTTCTGGATTTTTGGCAGGGACCAAAGAAGAAGACAGCTGAGAATTCTTAAGATTTTTTGTGAGGCTTAGATTTATTCCAATTAGGCACTTAACAAATAACTTATACCCGACGACTCTATGTCGACCCAAAGAAACAAATACCAAAACTACTTTGACGCCCTTTATTATGTCGACTCAAAAATATATCAAAAATAAATTATACCCCCAAGTATTTCGTATTTATCTACACTTAAATGTGTTCTTTTTAAAAAATTGAAATATTATATTAATTTCTGAAAATGACAACTAAGTTTCTAAAAATATCTTATCTCATGAAAAAGTGTTAGTTTCCATTTTTTTTTTTTGAAAATTACTAACAGATATATTATATGTCGACTAAACAAATATCAAAAATAAATTATACCCCCAAGTATTTATCTACACTAAAATGTATTCTTTTAAAAAAAAATTGAAAATCTTATTATTTTTTGAAAATATATCATTGACAACTAAAAGTTTTTAAAAATATCTTATCTCTTGAAAAAGTATTAGTTTCCAATTTTTTTTTTTGAAAATTATAACAGATATATTATATATGGTGTAATTGTTTTTTTTTTACAAGAATCACTTTTTTTTGTAAAGGTTTGCAAAATAATACGCTAACTAGGTGATACATAACGAGATGACACATATTGTAATTAATATATTTATATTTTGAATGCATCAAATATTTTGATTTATGTATTTTTTATAATTTTAAAATTTTAAATAGTGTTGAATAATATATTTGGTTTACTTACATGGTAAATGTAAAAATATATTTAGATAAGTACATTTTTTAGACATCGTTAATCTTTTGTACGCTAATAGATATAAAATGATCGTTTTGCAGTTTTTAAACGATAGTCGTATGCTTAAAGATACTAAATGCAAATATCAGATTTTAATTTAGTTTTAGTTTGGACAATTGCACATATTAAACCAACGCGTAACTATTTTAGAATGACAAAGATATCTCGTCCCTTAAGTGGTATTACCAGTCATTCTGGAGGAGCAGTTGATTTAGCCATTTTTAGAAAAAAATTTATGTCCCATAATTATTCTCTTGTATATAATTAACAATTAGATAATTTTTATCGTCTAAAAATTGTGGATAAAACTAAAATTTGTGCTTTTCTCACATTTTTAATATAATTTATTTCTTTCTGCAATAAAAAATTTGTTCATAGTATATAATCTAAAAAATTACTTATTAATATTCAATTTTGCATAAATATATAATAATATAATATAGTCAACCAATTGTAATTACTGAATTTTAGAGTTTTAAATACTTATTTATGTTAACTACTATTTAGAAATGCAAATATAAATTAAAAAAATTTTGCTTCTTTTTTGTACATTAACATTTTTACGCTAATGTACTTTGCTTAAGTTGAGTAGCTCTATATATTTTCTTTTGACTTCTTAACTAATTAAAGTTTTCTTTTTCTTCGTTTTGAATCTACTGTATACAAGATTATCTGATAAAACGTCGACGTATTTGTGTATATTAAGCTCTGAAACTGTACACACGAGAAGCACAAGTCTTGAGAGTTTGTTTAATCAAATATGTATAAAACAACAATTACATTTCCGAAGGAACCAATTTTTTCCCCCAACATCTACAACAATGAAGCTTTCTATCTTTTCTAACATCATATAACAAAAATGTCTGAACCGTTACAACAGTGAAAAGAGCCGAAGCACAGCTCGCTACATTGACCCGGGAGAGCCAGTGTGCTTGTTGGCTACTGGAGTGGCTGTATTAGAGCTACTAGCTTCTGAGTTGTATCGGCTTGTAACTTGAGAAGTCCTCCTCGTTGGTACTAGAGGATTGCTTTCTTCCTCATCAACTACTCGTGGTCGGTCAAAGTCCTTGCCTTTAAAAACCGGATGCACGTAAGCATCTTTCAGATATTCCTTTAGGTTTAGGTTTGGTTCCGTTGCTTTTTCTAGTGTATCCTTCACCATTGCTTCCTGTTAATGCAGCCAGGTCCCAAAAGTCAGTTAAAACAGTTATATGAAAATGGTCTCCTTTTTCAAGAGTTTTTGACTTAATCACCTGTAAGGGAAATTTTGAGAAGGCCGATTCAAACCGTCCTGCGCAGTATCTGTTAAACCAAAAGGTTAAGATAGGCTGAGGGAGAAGCAGAGCTGTTACTTTTGCCAGCTTCTTTGTGCTGAGCAAACCCATCATCAGAAGCTGTGATATTATTAGACATATGATCAAACGTCTATGCACATCTGGCCAGTATCTAGCCCCGCTCTCATATTTCTGGTCGTAGACGTTTATAACCTTGCACCAGAAGATAAGACATAATGACATATATTGTAGGTATGCTTTACAAGAAGAATACTATAATACTTTTAAGGTACCTGATGCCGGAAAACAACGTAGGAGAAAGCAAAGAAAACGATAATGAATGGAAGAAGAATGGGCGCAACCGCAGCGTATACAAGGCCTAGCAAGAAGTAGAACTGAATCCGTGGTTCAGATGTTGCAAAGTCAAGATGACCTGGATCCATTGCTTGCTGCCTGTCTTGTTCTGTCTTTACCAAAAACGTGTTTTTCAAATGAAAAACGACTAATGGAACCACTCTGAGTATCTCAGCTGCAATGCCAGCCCAACCATCGACCATGATATAAGTGATGAAAAATGTGGCCTTCATTGGGATTGACACACCAACTGTTTTTGGAATCCTAAGTAAAGAAAAGTGGAGATCAGTCGTTGTTGTGTTTATCAGGTTGGAAATTTGACACAATGGGAACATCTCACCAAAGTACTTACTCTGTTGGTGGTTGCTCAAGGAAAGATTTAAGCTGCTGAAACGCTGTCCCGGTAATGATGCTTCCAAGAAAGACATTGACAATAATGAACCAGAAATACTTTTCAGCTGATCTTCTATCTAAATAGGAAACCGATGTATATCCTTCTATTTGTGACATTGTCATCAGTATAGTCGGAAGTATGATGAGAAAAATCTTTAACGCTATTCCTGGAAGAAACCCTTGGATTACAGACTTCACAGTCTTCCTGCATATATTAAGCAGTCAATAAATGAATGGCATGAGAGATCAAAGTTCCAAGGCAACGGTCAAGAACAAAGAAATGGGGACTAACATTTCTATAACGGGCTTCAAGAAAGGGAGAACTTTTTGGATCCCTTCAAGGTTGGCAAGAGACTGAACAAATGCTATAGGAATCATGAAGCAGAAAATAAGAAAAAACAGTGCAACTGTTGTGAGCAATCTTCTTATAGAGAGCTCAACGTATGGAATAGCGAGGTTATCCCAGAAAACATCTCGTGGTTCGGGAGCCCATTCCGTCAACCATATTGTTGGATTGTGGCATTGCTGCGTTTGAGCACAAACAGCTGTTCCCCACCGTGATTTGAAGGAAACAAATGCTGCTGGCATGATAGCCTTTGGATCGTTCATGATCTTTTCTCTTTCTGCAGCTTCCTGTGTGTATGTAAAAGATTTACGAATGCACTTCTAGTAAAGATGTAAATGGTATGAAGAGTACTTCTAAAGGTGTGAGAGTACATACTTTCTCAGCCAGAACCTCCATCTTTGAAGTATAGAAGTCAATTGCATCAACTGTTGTTCCCCAAAAACCTCCATAACCTGTCTATATAATACATTAAATAACTACCGACGAGAATTCAAATCATGAAATTCAAAAGAGTCATTTTGCTGAAACGTTACACCATAGCTATGTGTTCAAAGGTTAAAAATAGTCTTGCAACAGAGGTACCTTTGTTGTTGGTCTATTTGTTGGCTTCCTCTCGTATTTATTCTCGTAGTAAGTCAACCAATTTTGCAAAGCTTTTCTCTGTGCGACTAGTTTTGCAAGGTCATTTGCATTGTACACTACCTGGGAACATCAAATAAGAAAACGCATGACATACTCAAGGGAAGAAACCATATAGTTTTTTTAATTGGTTTTCGACTTATTGTTGATGACTTTACCATTCATGCCAGCTAAAGAAACGTACCTGATGACAAAGATAATGATCTGGATGATTTACACAAAAGAAGTGCTCCACATGCTCGTTTACTGATTCATCAGGATCTGGAGGAACATTTCTCACGAGTACCTGCAAAAGCGTAGATGGCAATACTTCAAAGAACAAACAGGAGTAGCAAAAAGCAGGTCCTATGGGGTATGTAAAACGCTGGCCCTAGCTGTTAATGTTAAGAACACTAAGAACCATTTTCCATAAAGCATACATAGAAGACATTATGCTTTATATAATATGTTTTCAAGATCTTTGTTCAAAGCTGTATTTGAGGAGTGGTGAAGCTAGCAAGGAAAAGAGAAGTAAGTTTCTACAGAACAGTAAAGATAAGTGCAATAGATAGAATAACTCACCGTGAGTTGATCAGGGCGACGACTTTCTGCTGCTAGATGTCTCAGTCTCATAATAGCCACAGCCTTATACTCCATATATAATGTGTAGCAAGTCCAGAGTGTAAACACGTATGTCATAGTTATATGTGCCCAAAACCTGGAACCAAGAAACTTCCAGGCGTCTTAGTTGATACCATCACACACTTTGTAAAAAAGAAAGCATTATTGTCAACACTTCGATGAAAAATAAACACTTTTTAGATGAAAACAGTCCACTTGATATAAACTTGGTAAGGTGCTAACATATATATGCCCTGAGCTGAAAGGAAGCACTACTGAAATATGTGAAAACATGTCACTTAAATACCTCGGTGATCCTGGTGGAACATTCGATATTGACAGCTTGTCGACGTTACTGAATGTCAAATCATCGATATTTTCTAGCGTTTCTCCTGTCCAATTGACAGGAACCAAAACTCCAAAAGCAAGTAGTGTTATTGGGACGAACATTTTCAAACTGCATTGCAACACAAGAACAAAATATTAGCGTGAAGCACGATTCAAAACATGCTTGTGCCTCACGAGAACGTGTTCAAGATCAATGGCATACATACCCAAGAAGATAAATGCGGATATAGACAGCAGAATCAAGCCCTGCATGTTCGATAAGCTCGGGTTCAGGCATCTGAAGCGCAGCAGGCATCCAATTAAGAAACTTTACATAAGTAGTCCAATCCAAATTCACAAATCTGTTCATGATTCCTCTAGAACGAGTTGGACTTCCTCGTATCCCTTTGAGGTACCATTTCGGGAAGTAAACTCTATCGTTAACAGGCTGAAGCCTCAGCATAGCAAAGGCAAACAAGAAAGCAAATGCAGACATGAGATTGATAGCTGCAGAGAGTCCAATATCTTGTATAGAAGCCATCTTCTGTTAAACGTTCTCAATCCTGTTGTTAACGAGATAACAAAAAAAAAGTAAAAAAATTTAATCTTTCTTTTTCAATTTTGTAGCATTACATTCAAAAGAAGATGAAATCTCAGGGAAAGCTACCTGAGAGAGGGAGAAAAAGATTTGTTTTTTCTTTTTTTTTTGGTTCTGACAGTTTCCAGGGAAAATGGAATTGGCGATTGACTGTGAGAAACTGAAATTTTCCGAGAAAAGAGGAGAAGACGAGAGAATATGGCGCCTTGAAGGTTTCTGTGAACGAACTCATATCACTGAATCAACCAACGGTCTCGAGAAAGAAGAAGAAGAAGAAGAAGAATACAATAGGACATTCTTGTCATTCTTCTTCTTCTCCTTCTCCTTCTCCAACGACATTTTCATCTTATTCTCCGAATTTTTCTGCTTCTCTCTCGAAATAGAAAAGAAGAGTGTATGTATATTGTCTATCAAGTCATTAAGTCAGTCAGATAATAAGATTGTGAACCTGAATACTACTAGTACTGATAAAGTCTCAAAATTCTATGACAAAACTTTTGAGTTTGGAGTATTAGAGAGAGTTCAAGAAAACACCAAAAGCAAACTGTACACTGAGAAGAGTTTAAAAGAAAGCTCAATAGATGTTTAGACTACTGCTAGGTTAAGCTCAAAGATCCAAGCTTTACTCTATATAGAAGACAATAGACGCAGAATCCAAAAGCTCTTTCATATCTCTTTTATTCTTAACACCGATTTTTTTTATTTCTATAAAGAGATTGAATCTTCTCTAGAGACAAGACATTTAGAGTTCTAGCTCTTTGTCAAAGATGTCCCAGCCATCTTCCAGCAGCTCCTTACGTTCGTCTTTCTTATCATCATCAACCAAAGCTTTTAGCCTCTCGTCGTCGCTGATCGAGGCTTCGGGTGTTTCATAAGATGCCTCCAATGGCTTCTCCAGTAATAAGCTTCTCATGGATGATGCGGAAGAAGCCAGTTTACAGCTAGTCTGGCTTGAGGAGATTGATTGGCTCAATGGCACTCGGTTGTCGAACTTCTCTTTCAAGTGTCTGATGTCTTGACAGATCACTGAGATTTCTCCTCTGTTCAAGCAAAGTACAAAGAGATTAAAGAATAGTTAAAATCATTTAACCAGACAAGATTCACCATGAGGTTATGAACATTTAAACAGCAAATATATAACAGATTCCAAACGATGTGCCTTATTGGTCAGGAAAACAGACTTACTGTAAGGAATCAACAATCCGACCATGCTCCATAAGGAACTCCCGCAGCTGCAGAAATAGATCAAGATAAGTTAATAACATTGTGACTTCAAATTCAGAACCATGAACCTCAAGGCAGTGATGTTACCTTTGAATTTTCCTCTGCCTCCTGCTGCAGAAGCTTTGATTCTTGAACAACTTTCTCCATGATCGCTTCTTGTTCAGCAAATGCCTTGCGTGCAGAACCTTCTTTTTCCTGTTTTTCTTGCTCAGCAGCATTTTTTATCTCCAGCGCTGTCGCTAGTCTTGTTTCAAGTTCTCCACGCATCTAAAAGTACCCCAAATAATAAGACAATCAGCAAAATCTTACAGTATGAAACAACGGATGTTAACAGTGTATTGTTAAGAAGGATTGATGGAATTGCAAATTAACAAAATAGAAATACTGAGTAAATCAAGTTGGATCTAAATCGTGTGACGAGCATGTACCTCATCAAGAACAGAAAGAGACTTGTCACGTTCTTCTGACAAGTTGAGCAGGCGATTTTCAAGCTCATTAACTTCAGTGGTCAAAATCGACCTCTCCCCATAAACTTCTCCAGCATCCTGTGACATAAAGATGATTAGTTCGCTATTAAAAATCTGAGCACATTAACAAGCACGTATCAGTACAATATAAGTAACACAAAGTCACCATGTCATTTGCCTCCTTCGCACGTTCCAGCATTTTCTTCAGCTCCTCAACCTTGTCAAGAGTATCAAAGCCTCCTCTAGCAGCATCTTCCTTCGCCTTTTCTGCCTCCTTTTCTTGAAGTTCAACTTCTCTCATCAGGTTCATAATCGACTCCATCACAGTGAACAGGGTTCTCTACATCATCACAAAATCAAAAAGAAAAGCATGATACTAAAATATCGCAAAAGCAAACACCCCCACAGCAAATATAACCTCATAATAATCTATTTCCCTGAAATTATAAAATGTCCAAAATACACAATAGCATACCTTGTTACTTTTGGCATCTTCAATGATCTGCTCAAGGTGGGCAATGTTGCATCCGTGAGTTGATCTGCTAACAACAGAGCTAAAAGAACCCCCCAGCTCTAGCTCACCATTTCCGACTGCCAAAGCGCCCTTTGATGTCTCGTCCACGAGATTTGAACCACTCAACTCTGCATCACTATTTTCAACAGCCAATGAACCACTTGATGCCTCGTTCAAGTCAAGTGAACTCCCAGTTCTACTTTGAAAACGAGGTGATTGTGTCATCTCCAAAATCAGCTTATGCATAGTATCGTCTGCATCCCGGCTTGTGCTAGCTTCTGCTTGATTACCTGTAAGGTGAAACTCAACACCTTGGCAACCATCGCTAGTCAATTTGTCTCCCACCTGAACAAAGGCAGGGGTTTCTGAAGGAACCACTCTAGGCTCAACCGATCCGCTCAACCCGATCCTTGCTTTGCTATGAAAATCAAGATCACCAATTGGAAACACACTTTCTAACTGGTTCCTACTAGAATAAAATTCAGTGACTGATGCCCTTGTTTCATGGTCACAATGAACAGCCAGAGAAATGGTTCCTGAAGACGAAGCACCAGACTCTGAAACAGTCACCGCACCATTTTGCATATCACGTTCTACTGCATTAACAGCAGCCACTTCATCAGCACATCAAACAACGAATGTACAAAAAGTCCAAATAACAGAACAGGAAAAATCTGATTGATCATATCAAAGAACAAGTACCTTTGTTGGGGACATGAGCGGGTGAATTGTTGTCAGGTGGTGTAGAAGTATCATCAGCCAAATTAGGGTAAAAGAGAGGAACAATCTCAGAAACAACAACAGCTGCAGCTTCATCAGCATCCTTTGGGTGTTCAATAGCAACAGCTTTTAAAAGCCTTGCATCAATCTGTAGAAAAATCAGATTTTAGATAAAGATACAAGTTGGTTCCAAAACAAAACTACCGAGTAAAAAGAGTACTTGATCAATCATGGCATAACAAAACAAAACAAAACAACTGGTGTCTTAACTTTATAAAACACAATTGCTTATTAATGAAAATATCATAACCAAAAATCACAAACCACGAGTCAAATTGAGAGTGAGAGGAGATAAAGATAAGAGCTTTAACCTGTGGAAACAATTCCGCAAGAGCTGAATAAACCTCTTTGTAACCCATCACTGAACAAGATCAATTAAATCTGCAAAAAAAAAGCAAAAAAAAAAACAAACAAACGATTATGCCTCCTGCGTTATAATGGCACAACAGCTACTGGGTTGTCTTACGTTAATACAGAAAGAAAAAGGAAAAAGACAATAACTTTTAAGAGAAGTATCATCACACAACACTAATGCCAAAAAAAAAAACCCCAAAAGGATTACTTGGAGACACTAGAGAATATTGATTGCATATTTTGCATCAAAGAATCAATTTTGCGTTTTTTAGGATTTAACAATGACACTAAAACCCTAATTTTGATCCAGAGATATATATACACACACGACACCATAAGAATCACGTGAAAAAGATTTGGGAATCGAAACATAACAACACAGAACAGAACAGAACAGAACAGAACAAGAAAGAAGAAGAGGTTTTTTTGATCAAAATTAACCTCGAGGGTGTCAGTGATGGGTTTGTTTTTCTCAAATCTTAAGAATCGAAAAGAAGGAATAAAAGATCAGAGAAGAACGAACGAACGAACCTTTCAGAGATTTTTACGTTTTTGACAGAGCAAAAGGTAGCGGAAAAGTCGCAAATTCGGATTGAGAGATATTTTTTCGTTTTCGGGAATTGTGAGAGTTTGTTTCTTTGGAGAGAGAGAGAGAGAGGACCCAAACCAAAAACCAATATAATAAAGAAAGCAGAGCAACAAGACGGAAACTTACGATGCTAAGTAACAATAAGGGTACTTTCGGTATTTTCGTAGAAGGCAATTTTTTTGTTTATTCAGTTTAGACCGACGTTTATTTGGATTATTAGGCCCATATTTTTGGGTTTAAAATATGGGCCTAATTTATAAATGGGCCTTATTAAAAATAATAAATTACAGATACAGCATATGACTTGTTGTTAAGAATTGATTTTGAGAAAGGAAAAAAACTCTACGGGTCTCTTCTGAAAATAACATGGGGAAGAAGAAGAAAGCTGTCAAGTACTTCGTGGTACTTACTTTATTATTCTCTTCTCAATTCTCCAATTTTGTATTTTTTTTTTTCAGATTCTTCTTCACTTCACTGATGAAAGAACTGTTTTTTTTTTCTTATACAAAATAAAAAAAATAAAGGTGGATGCTTTCACTGATTTGGCTTTCAAAGGGAACCCAGCTGCGGTTTGTTTCCTCGACGACAACAACGAGAGAGACGACACGTGGCTTCAGTCTCTCGCTGCCGAGTTCAACATCTCCGAAACTTGTTTTCTTACTCCCATCACCACCACTCGCTTCAGTCTCCGCTGGTTTACCCCTTTAGCCGAGGTTGACCTTTTCAAAGTTTTAATTTTTTTAATAACTTCAGATTGCTCACTCAATGTTTGAGAGACCCTTTTGATTTGTGTCTATCTTGATTCTTCTAATTGTGATGATTACAAAGGCTTATTTTATCAGTTGCTGTTTTTTTTTTTAATTTTAGGTGGATCTTTGTGGTCATGCTACTTTGGCATCTGCTCATTGTCTCTTCTCCGATGGTTTAGTTGACACAGACAAGGTTGAGTTTGTCACAAGATCAGGGATTCTTACTGCTAAGCGTATTTTGGATGATACTACTTCAGAGCTCAGTGATTGTGAAGTGAAAGGAGGATCCTTTTTCATCGAGTTGAACTTCCCTGTGGTTCCAACTTGTGATGTCAATCTCAGTGATGTCTCCTCTTCCATGATCACTAAGGCCTTGAACGGTGCTACCATTGTTGATATAAAACTTACTGCAACTAACAACCTCCTCGTAAGCTTTCCCTATTCTACTTCGAGCATTGCGTTGTAATATCTGTGTATGACTTTTTGATTTACTCTTTTATGCAACTTGCTTGCAGGTTGTGCTTCCATCTATGGAATCTGTAACTGATTTGCAACCAAGAATGGATGATATATTGAAATGCCCCTGTGATGGCATAATTGTTACAGCTGCTGGTTCTGCAGGATCGGCCTATGATTTTTACAGTCGATACTTTGCTCCCAAGTTCGGAGTTGATGAGGTGAAAGAGTAGCTGCATCGTACGAGTAAACAAAACACCAAAGGATATGATTTCGTTTGTGACTGAACTGTGTTGAATGTTGTACAGGACCCTGTTTGTGGAAGTGCACATTGTGCATTGGCACATTACTGGAGCCTCAAGATGGACAAGTGTGATTTCTTAGCCTACCAAGTAATCTCTCTTATCTCTTTAAATTTTTGTGTAGCGTTTAGTAGTGCTTCCTTGTGAATGATTTTGAGTTTTTGGAAATTTTGCTTTAGGCTTCGCGTAGGAGTGGAACAGTTAGGATTCATCTAGACAAGGAGAAGCAGAGGGTTCTCCTTAGAGGCAAATCCGTGACTGTGATGGAAGGTCATGTCTTGGTCTGATCTGAGATTATCTAATGTGTTGAAACTTGCCAATTAATTTGTGGACGCTTTCATATTTGTACTTGTAATTCTGCTTAATCATGTCAGTCTTGTAAATCTGTAAGCTGTATTATAATAGCCTGTGAATGTTGACCAATCAATGGAAAAAATATCACTTCCTTTTTTCTACAGGTGGATTTATGTTATCTGCAAGTCTGCAACATTGGTATTGGCACATTAGAGCCTCAATTAGGATTAGTGAGGTAAGAGTATAAATGCATCTTAACGGACAAAACCGATTTACCCAATGATCTAACCGTTCTCTGGTGCCGCGTCTTTGTCTTGACCACCTCTCATAGACAAGACATTTGCTGTTGATGAGTTGACAAAGGAGAAAGGTATGGGTATATTAAGCTTTAAGAGAATAGGCTCCCGTGTGCTAGCCTTTTTAGTTAGGCTATCCACATGGACATTATAACAACTTGGAATAAAAGAAGAGGTATAGATGTACGTTAATGTAGGATTTATCACCATCCGGTTGCATTCATCGATTCATCCTTCAAGGGGAAACCTGCAGTAGTGTTCTTTCTTGATGATGAAAGTAAGAAAGACGCCGCCTGACTTCAGTCCCTTGCGCTGCCGAGTTCAACCTTACCATGACTTGTTTTCTCGTTACGATCACCAGCTCCAATACTCTCTATTTCCCGTGGTTCATACTTGCTTCATCGAGGTCTTGCATCATTCTTTAATACTTCAATTGCTCTCCTCATCATTCAATGGAAAAAATATCACTTCTTTTTTTGTAGGTGGATTGATGTGATCTGCAACATTGTGCATTGGCACATCACTAGAGCCTAGATTAAGATAAATGAGGTAAGAGTACAACTGCATCTTAACGCAAAAAGGTCAAAAACCGATGTATCCAATGATCTAACCGTTCTCTGGTGCCGCGTCTTTGCCTTGACCACCTCTCATAGACAAGACATTTGTTGTTGATGAGTTGACAAAGGAGAAAGGTATGGGTATATTGAAAGAAAAAGTTGTATTCCCACATTATTTTTACCAATCAATTATTTTTACCTTTTCGGTCTCCAACTCCTTTTGGAATAGATTCTGTAGATGGGACGTGGAACACATGAACCATGAGTAATGAGTGGTAAGCTTGGCATCTAGTAGCGTCACATAATTTTCAGCTTTCATTTCTTTTTGTAGTTGTTGACAACAACTTAAGTCTATTTGCCTATATCTAATATAACAATTAGCATAAGAATAATGAAATAAACCATCAACATGCCATACTTAAGTGCTCTTATTTTTTAGTGTAGTCACTTTATTAGTGATCTGTCTTTTCCTCATTATAAAATTGAAGTTTTGAAATTATGCAGATTTCCATAATGATCGAGTCCAATTCAACTGTTAGCCAAGATATGTAACAGTAATTAAACAGAAAAAAAGTTTAATGATTTCGCTTTTCCAAGATTTTGTTTACTCCAAAATGATAAAGTGACATTAGGAATTTGTAACCTTTAAAAATGTTATAAATTTGTAGCTTTGGTCGTACAAAAACATCAATGGGAAAAACAGACACAAAAACATCAATGGCAATGAATTTGCCTGTGAAGTACTTTGTGGTATTTGTATCTTTCTTCCTTCTTTGTGTTATCAATGAATGTTCTTTTGGTAACTTTATTAGTGAATATTGCTAAACACAGGTCGATGCATTCACTGAGTTAGCCTTCAAGGGGAACCAAGCCGCAGTGTGTTTTCTTGAAGAGGAGCATGAGAAAGACGATGCATGGCTTCAGTCTCTGGCTGCTGAGTTTGACCTTCCCTTGACTTGTTTTCTTACTTCGATCATCGGCTCCAGTCCACCACGCTTTCTTCTCCGGTGGTTCACTTCTGTAGCTGAGGTATGTCTTGCATATTATTACACTACTCCTCCCTCTGTTTCATATTATAAGATGTTTTATTTTTACTTTATTTGATTTTTTACAGATGGATATATGTGGTCATGCAACATTAGCATCTGCTCACAGTATCTTCTCAAACAGTTTGGCTAGTTCTTCTAATACGGTCGAGTTTTCGACCCACGCGGGGATTCTAACTGCTAAAAGGCTCTCTGATTGTGATGCAAGAAGATCTTTCTTGATCGAAGTGAACTTCCCTGTGATCACAACTTTTGAGTACAGCTCCAGTGATGTCTCCATCTTCTCTAAAGTCTTGGACGGAGCTACCATCGTCGATGTTCGAGACACTAAAACAGATAAACTCACATTTAAACCCTTGAAAGGAGCTTCCAAAACAACTTCAACAGATCAAATCATGGTATGCATTTCATATTTTATTTTTACTTTTTTGAACTTTATATTATATGCTTGTTCTTTATAGAATCTGATTACAGGTTGTGCTTTCATCTTGGGAATCTGTCATTGAGTTGAAGCCAAGAGTGGATGATTTAATGAAATGCCCTGGCAAAGTGATGATTGTTACCGCTGCTGCTCCCCAAGGATCTCCGTTTGATTTCTGCAGTCGACTCTTTGCTCCAAAATTAGGACTCAATGAGGTTAAGAAACTAATCTGCTATTTCATGAGATCAACTCTCCTTGTCGTAGCCGCAGACATAACACCAACGTCTTAAACTTATACCTCTTTTGCTGTGGTGCTTATGTTCCTCCAGGACTCTGTATGTGGAAGTGCACACTGTTCATTAGCACATTACTGGAGCATCAAGATGAACAAGTGTGATTTCGTAGCTTATGCGGTAATTCCTCTAACTCTGAAAGTACCTAATATTTTGAAGTGAAGAAGCAACACATATTTTACTGAATCAACAAATTTGTTTTTTAGGCTTCAAGAAGAAGTGGAACACTTAAGGTTCATTATGATAAGGAGAAGCAGAGAGTCTCGCTCACCGGGAAAGCTGTGACTGTCATGAAAGGCTCTATCTTAGTTTAACCTTTGGCTGTTTGATTTCTCGAACTCCCTAAGTGTTGTAATAAAGTGATGATGAGAGTCAATAATAAAACGAACTGAGTGCTGTAAGTTTGGCAATAACGTATCAAATCTCAAAATCATGAAAACTTTGGAGATAGCAAGAAACTGTCTTCATGACACCACATCTCACTACAAGATAGATCTTTTACAATCCTGATGTTACAAAAAAAAAAAAGAAGACCCAGCTTTTGGTAACTGCAAAATGCTCAACGACCACCAGGTCCACCACGGCCACGTCCACGACCTCTTCCACGCCCACGTCCTCGACCAGCTGGGATCTTCCCTGATACCAAAGCGAACAATAAAATATATGAGAGTCTATAGGCAAAAGAAAACACATGCATATAGTTTAGAGACAGAAATGTTTTGCTACCTGCAGTTGGCTTTTTGGGTTTGATTCTTGGAGTGTCTTCAACCAGCAAAGTCTCGAGATTCAAACTGTCTGGAAGAATATAATAGCGAATGTTGTTTCCCCTGACACTTAAGTGGTCTAATGTAACTGGATTCTTCCCTTTCAAAGTGAGTTTCACAGCCTTTAAATGAGTGTTCATACTAACATCAACACCTGCATTAAATCATCACAAGTAGATATAACACCGGTTAGTGGTGACTGATAATTGCATTCTATACAAAATGATGGCAGAGAAGGATACGAAAAAAACAATTAACACGACATAACACTTGTATTGGACAAGGAAATCAACCAGTTGATGAGACTAAATGAGAAGATGAAAAAAGCCAGAGCATAACTGTTTTGGAAAGATTCCGAGACAATTTTACAAGGAAAGAAAAAAAGAAGAGGGCCTCTCAAGTGCTAAAACTCCTTCCCATCGACTTTGATATATCTTAAGTTTACACATTGATCATGTTTCTTCTGGGATAAAGCTGCTTAGGAGTGACCATAGTTTCAGACGAACCAAGCATTTTCATACACCTAAACTATAAAAGCAGCATCTAATGTATCATCTGCAACTCACTAGACCAGTATCATTCAGTTCTTGCAAACAAGAGAGTCAACACCCACAGTGCATCTCCAGGTCAAAAATCAAGACTCGGCGTAACTCAAATTCGTCAGGCATTATCACTAATAACAGAACAACACCTCAGAATTTGTAAATTCGTGAACTCCAGTAGTTAAAACCATCAAAGGAGAAACTAAAATAGCTCATGGGTAATCAAAGTTTGAAGAAGAACTAAAACAAAAGTCATAAACCTCAACTCCAAAGGAAGATCTAGTGTATTCATCTGCATCTGACTCAACCAAGTCTCACTCCGGTTAACACCAACAAATCATAACTAGGGCACAAACACTCTGGCTAAACTCAAAATTACACCTCAGAAGTTGTGAATAAAGGTCCATGTTACAAGAAGCAAAATCGCAGATTTTTCTAAGCAAAACCCTAAATAGAGCTATGGGAGTAAAGAAGAAACGTACCTGTAATGGTACCATGAACAATGGTTCCGTTCTTAAGCTCAATAGAAACTGTTTCGTTGTTCAATTTCATCAAAAACCTGCGAAAAAACAAAAACCCCCCGATACCAAAATCAAACAGCGAAGGAAACAAAGGAAACACTCAAAAGTTTCGAAGCAAAAGTCAAATCAAAACCGAAGAAAGAGAGAATCACAGAGTAAAGAAGGAGGAATCGTACCTGACGAGCTTCATGGTGAGAGTAGAACGATGAAGAGACGCAAATTAGGGCTTTGAGGAAAAGAGCAATGGCGAAAAGAAGCGAGAGAGCGGGAGGAAGAGAAAGCAAGGAATTGGGGATTTTTTTTTATGTTTTAACTAAAATTACTAATTATTATAGAGATTATTCTTTTAACACCGACGGTCTCTTATTTCTCAAAATGTTTGGTTACACCCCCGGTTCTTTTTAAATTAACGAAAACATCCTTCTCAACTTTTTTATTCAACAAAAACAACCCTAAAGAGAAGAAAAACTTTTTTTTCACCTCTTAATAACTTGAATAATTTGATTTGAAATCTTAGCATCACTTTTTTTTTTAACAATCACATTTTTTGAATAATGTCAATCTAAAATTTTTTAGTATTCCTCTTTGTTTTTGTCAAACAAATTGTTTTGTATTCAACTCCATTAGAAATTGTGTGTGACTAACTAAATTGTGCAAGTTTATTAAGGGTAAATAGAAGGGAGGATATGCACAGTAACAAAACGGGTTGATCTTATTTGGATATTATCACTAATCCAATGGTAACAAAGCATACAGCACACTGCACATAATAATCCAATGATATTTATTCATTTTGTTTTGTTTGATTCTACTTTGTTCACATTAGTAAGTAAAGTTGGTCAATGGCACACCACGCTAGGCTCGATTGGTTCGGGTCATCAATAAATCCATTCATCCGGTAGAAGTTTCTCCGGCGAGTCAATCGGAGTTTCAACTTCAATTTTCATAGGCATTACCAACATTTCCCTCTTCTTCTTCAAATTATTTTCTCGAATATCTACTACATTCAAACAACAAGAGAACAAATTGTTACAATTTCAACAGATAATGCATTTCAAAACTATAAGGTTATATGGCATTGAGGAAAAAAGTAAAAAAAAAAAAAAGTTAATGGTCAGTAGAAAAAACCTGAATGAGGAGGAGAGATATGGATGCCATTGTTGTGAATGTTGAGGTTGAGTGCTTGAACTACACGCGTCGGGAGAAGCACAGGCGAACAAGCTGTGACCATTTCATTTTTATTGTCAATATTACTCAAAATTTTGTAACACCAAATCATGTTTTAATGAGTTTAAATCAAAAAAAATGTTGAAGACCTCGGGATGGTAAAATTTTTTAATACTCTTGGAAAACAATATGCACTATTTTGTTCATAGATAATTACTGTTGATTAATTAATAAATAACCTGATTTCTTTTTTGTAGGGGGATGAGAAGCAGTGGCCGGAAGAAAAACTCCGGTACCGGAAGTTGTACGGCCAGGGGAAACCAAGAAAAATGCTTGCATACGGTCCTCTCCTTTGCTCCTTTGCCAATTACTTTGTTGCTTTTGTCTTGAGTTATAGTTCTTCAAACACACACACAAAATATTTACACATTATTTTAGTTCTAAATTTTCAATAATGATATTTCTCCAAATCGCTTGGGAAAAAAAAAAATCCAAAAAAATTACCTTAGAAAAGGTTTCTCTAAGAGGAGGTGCGCCGGGCAGGCGGAATCCACCGTTACCGTGGTTGTGGTTGTGGTAGTGGTGATGGTTCTTGACAGATTTGTGCAACTATATGAAAATGTTACCATCAACTTTCATATATACAAATGAGAACAAAAGTTAACATGATAATAATCCATTAGAGGATATATATACAAACCTGATGTTTGTTGGAATGATCAAATAAAGGATCTTGAAGAACATGAGAGGGTGACCATATTTGCCTATCCTTGTGACCGATGATTTCACCCATTTGAAATTGTCGAATATACTAATCACTTTGAATCAATCTTAGAAGAAGAAGAAGATTAAGGAAGAGTCTCAATGGAAAAGTTTTCTTTGTTGAGAAAGAAAAAAAAAAAGAAAAAAGAAGAGAAGAGGTTTTGATTTTTTCCCCCAACTTCTGACCTGAATCTTAACTATAAATATTACTCACTACGGGGTTAGCAAAGTAGAGGAACAGACGATGATGACGAATTGGTTGCAATGCTAATTATTTTATAATAAGAAAGATCATTTTAATGCCGCCATTTCAATTTTTCTTATTTATAGAAAACTAATTATTACGTTGACATCACAAAGACGAAATTGTTTGAATTTGGGTTTCATCATTACTACGACGAGGTTTAAAACGAGAGTTACACACACGCTTTCGTTTCAAATTTTCAAACCAAAACAAATTTATCATTATCGGTTTCCTACTTTGGATTGGAAAGCCCTTTTTTTGGGTCGATTATTCACATAAATCGCGTTGTAACCGTGGGGTAACACGTTAGCATTAATAGATAATTACTAGATTACAAAATATTTATTACTATTAATTATTTAATTTCCATTTAGAGTTAACTTTTAAAACCGAGCGCATAAGTAATTTATATTAGTATTTGTTATATTGTTAAATTATTATATAGTTTCTAAGAAAGATTGAGGAGGTCATGTCGGGGAGTGGGTTGAGTTGTATTAAGTAAACGCCTACCCTCGATTTTTAATGTTTAATGATCTAATTCAAACTGTTCCTTAATAAACAAGGGTTTTACTTAAACTACAAACTAATATATTTATCATTTCTTTGTGATTTTTTGTTTCGCATTACTTGTTCTTGTACATCTCATCATCGCCTTATTTATAGGCGCCCATTTACAGATTTACTTTCCATTTTTTTTCTTTTGTTAAGAAACCTAAACCACAAGATTGAAGCCAATTTTATGCGTTAAATTTTGTATTTAAAGAGCTCAGAGCAAACTATAGTATGTTATAAAAATGGGCAGAAGAAAAAGTAATGACTTTTTTTTTTTTTATCATTTATAAGTCATCTACTATCCCATAATCCATATCTTTATATAATGAAAAGTTAGGAAAATCAAATGACCAACGGCGCCACTTCTTCTTAACAACCTTCACCAACCATCCCAAGTTCTTCGAATTTCTTTTACGATGATCTTTTACCTCAAGTGGGCTCTATATCAAGATTAGTCGTGAGACTACATGACTAATCTTGGAGATAAGTTTAAGTAATTATTAATTCTGCTAGCTCTAACCTGCCAATCATAGTTTTACAATTAACCATGTACTTCAATTAAAAATAAACAGAGGAATCAGATTCAAACACATCCCAAGTCTAAGGTTTTATGGGTACACAAATGTAGTTTACCTACCAGCTTAATAAATGCTAGAGTCCTATACTAATCATATTTAGGTAGAAGATCAAAATTTAGAAAAAAAATATTAAGATTTGTAGCTCCTACTTGCAACTATATGGATATGGGTTTATGGTTAAAATAGTTGACTAACTGTTTGGAGCTGAACAAATCCACTTTGGACACAAGTCTTTGAAGCTTACACAAGTCATAACTACCCAACAAGACGAGTTGAAGTAGGTTTTTCAGTTAGTCAACCTCTCAAAGATCATTTGACATCATCACTACTTTAGAGAACCAAGAATATAAAATTGGCACAATACAAAATAGTTTTTAGTCATATTAAATTGAGAAAACATAATACAAAAAACAAAGGAATAACTCACAGTGACCTTTGCAAGCAACTTCATTCATTTGCAGCTTTTGGGCAGATTACTCTCTTCAAGCTATAATTCTCCGAGCAAGTGGAATATTACTGCTTCAAGCCAAGTATCTAGATTGGTCAGGACTTGAGAGAACGTTATTCTTCAAACAGATCAGCTCTCCTCTCTCAATACTGCCAAAAGAACAACATGGATCACTCCAGATATGTTTTCTGTATTCCTCGGTTTGTGGAAATTGCAGACCGAAACTAACTCTGCAGCGTTTAGGCTAGGAAATGGTGGAGGAGATGTCAGTCACACGCATTTGACTGGTTAGTCTTATGAGCTCCTTAGTCTCTTCATCTAATTCTACATTATCCTTTGCCATACGCTCTTCAACTATGAGTGCCATTTCGCCTGCTTTAGCGTAAGTACGTAATAAAGAATTGTAGAGCTGAGTGTTCACATGACCAGCCTTTCGGAGTATAGTCATTAGCTTACTCTGTTGGCATGATGAGAGCCAGTTGTGTTGGGCCTAGTCTCGGCCCACTTTTAAATATAGAACCCAATTACGTTTACAAGAAATAAAATAAAATTGACATCAGCAAAAAAGAGTTTGAACTTTGAATTTTGAAAATTGAAAATGTTCCTAGAGCAATCAATTTATATATGTTACTAGATTTTAACCCGCGGTACACCGCGGGACAATATTTACAACAAAAAAAAAGTTAAATTTTAAAAAATTGTATTTGTTTGTTAATTTTGTTTATTTTGTTTAGTGTTTAAGATTGTATAATTGTATTTTAACTGTTAATTATAAAATTTGATCAGTTGTATACCGCAAACACGCGACAATTAATTAGTTTTATTTATACTAGTGTTACATTTGTACCGTATCGAATTTCTTATGGTTATAAATATATAAATTTTTACTGCTTTTTAGATTTAACCCGTGAAAAAATTATTCTTATATTAATATATTTTTAATTTTTTAGTGTTTTTAAATTTAATCCGTAAGTTTGAAGTTATTTAGATTTAACCCGTGAAAGAATTATATCCATAAAAGTTATTATGCAGTATACCACATATTAATTTATATTATAAATACTCTAATTTATTAGATTTAACTCGTGAAATAATAATTTTTGCATTTTTTATCAGCATATTAATAACCATTAAAGTTTTAATTGTTCATATGAAACAATATAGTTATTACTGAATATTAGAGTTTTTAAAATAAGAAAATATTGTATAGATATTTTTGGCATATGTTATTAAGTGTAATAAATTTCTTAATATATAAATTATTTTAGGAAGTTATAAACCAAATTTGTAGAGACATTTTAGGAATCTAATTGATTCTGTTTGTATGTGCAATTTTTAAGGATTAACTTTGTAAATAAGTATAACTTAAAGAAACACCACGGGATAATTATTTAGTTTTATTTATTTTAATGTGAGAAATATGAGGAATCAACCCCTAAGTACCTCAAATCAAATAATGTAGATAATTAAATCTACATTTTACAATCAAAATATGTAAAGCAAAAATTTATATAGAAAGTCTATACAAACAAAATCTCTAAAGATAGTTTTGGTGATTTTATGGGATTAAAACTTCCATGGGTAGAGTTGTTTTTGGAAAAATCGGAATGTATAAATATTGTTAAGATTTTATGGCAATAAAGGTAACAAATGTTGGTCAATTTAAGAAAGTTTAGTATTTGAGTTTCTCTGCAATGTTATTTGTGGAATTTTTTTAGGGGTTAATGTTGTAAAGAAAAATTAAAATAAGCAACGTAACACAAAATATACTTCAAAAATGTTAATATAGATTTGATTGGTGAAAAAAATATGAGACAATCTATTTTTTTTACGTTTTCTTTTCAACAATATTTTTCTTTGTGTAAAGGTGAGTATTTACATTTGTTTAGAAACAGTAATTAATTGTATAATTTTCACAATCATTTTTTTCTTATATAAAAAGTAATATTATTTCTTGTAAAATTAGCAACTTAAAATTAAAATAAGTAAAAAATATTATACTTTCGAATTTTATGATATATATATATATATATATAATTTCCTTATAATGGTTTTATTCTAAATGTTAAAACTGTTTACATATTTTAAATAAAGTTGGGTTTTCTTTTCTATTTTACTTTTATATAAAATATTTTTATGGTAGGTTTTGAATTTTAACATTTTTATTTTTTATAATTTTAATAAATTTAAAATTGACATGTGTCAACATCTGAATGATACAATTGACACATATCACAATCTTGTTAATTAGTAATTTTGACATCAAACTTTATATAATAAAACTTCACTTTACTAATCATACACAGAAAATTATTTCATGTATTTACAAAAAGTATATAAATTTTTTTAGATAGCAAACGACACTGTTTGGAAAACAAAAGATAAATTGATAAAATGATATTTAAGATCACAAATCATACATATATAAATGAAATTAATTTCATATTGTCACTAATTAGTATTTCAATACAAATATATAATATCATAATTTTCGAACATATATATATATATATATATATGAATGATTGATATGTATATATATATACCAAAAAGGATGGGTACATGAAGAGATTTCCTAAAGATCTCGGTCAATAATAAGCGGAGTCAAGTGGATCATATGTAGAGAATCCTCATCATCTATTCGTTTTGCAGAGAGAACAAAGTGAGTGTATGGCTCTTCAGATTTGTAAGATTGGACACTATACTTCGTATTGTTGTCTGCTTCTCATTGGCTCAATCATATACTTGCAATCTATTTTGATATCATTCCGAGATTTATAATAGTACGAATTTGGTCGAGGACAGAGGGGAAGAATATCGTGAAATTAGTATAGAGATATCTATCGTGTACAAATTAAAGGACATACAAAGTTTTTTTGTTCCTATTACTTTTATGCACACGTGACAAAGATTTTGGTCTGCAATAATAGTGTAAAGCTTACTCGTACTCATACTCAATATTTAGTTCTTCTTTAAAATAATTTGACATTGTCATGGACTCATGGTTGAATAAATGTATTGATCTAACATATTGAATCGTTAAATAAAAACCCCTAGGTTTCAGATTTAAAATTCGTTTTATGATAAGGGCTGGACTCCATTTTCGTTTTAACAGAGTAATTAAGTTATATAATTGGTTCACTTTATCATTGTTTCTTTTTCTTTTTGGTTTTTATCACTTTATTCTTCTAGTTAGTTTGACTACTATTTTAAAATGGAATGGTTTCTTATGATAATTAAGTGAGTATATATGGCGGGTTGGAAGCATTGTTAATCATAGGCATTGTTGATTCTAACACGATTGCCGGATTCGTTTGCTCCGGCTCTGTTGTTCATTGTCAAAGGTGAAGCCACAAAGGTCATGTTCAATAGCTTTGGTGGTCGTGCAGGTTGGAATTTGTCGCCTATATACATCAAAGTCTTTTTAATTATTATGAATGTATAATATTGGATATTTATTGTAGTTCCTGAGAAGAATGTTCAAATACAAATTATGATTATGTATTATAGTTACTTCTGTTTGGTTGCACTATATTACTGATCTGTCATAGAGTCTCTAAAATCGGACCTCACTTTTCAGATTTTATAAAAACAGAATTTAACGAGTTAGTCAATGAATGTTTTTGCATATTACCAGATTCAAAAAAAGCAGTTATGTATTATGTGTATGTAAGTATTGGTGTGTGTAAACAATCTTCGCATAAGTTTGTACTAGAAATATGAATCGAAGGTTTAAATATACCTATGTTTATGCAATAAGTCACGCTTTCGTTTATAAATATAATTAGAAGCCGTAGTCATACAATGGGACTAAGAAAACACTTCTCTGCCATAACATAAATAAAATAAAAAAAAAAAAAAAAAAAAAAAAAGCCAGAATACTAATTATTATTGTCTTAGAAATAAATTTATTTGGTGAGTCGTCGAGTTTGCCCATTATTAAGTGGTCACCCAAAATTGGTTCGGCTTCCAGTTAAGCATCGTTGTTGGCTCACATCCATTCTCATGGCATCTCCTTTTTGGCCTTCTACTAAACTTTTTCTTTCCAGTTTTAACCTCAAAGTTGTCATTATTCCCCATAATGCCCTCCTCTTCCTCTTGCTCTTCTTCTTCATCCTCTGCATAGTCTTCTTCTCCTTTCTCTTCATCTTCATCTTCTTCATGAGCTTCGATGTCAGATTCATTTTCTTCAAACTGATCTTCATCTCCATCATGGCTAAGTGATGAATTCTCTGATAAACAGAGACGTAGCCTTCCTTCACAACGTTCAGATACAAAGCAACGAGGTGGTGGACAAACCCTAATCGCTTGAACAACAAGACGACCGTCTTCTTTATATGACCTCACCATACGCCTATTGTTGAATCCGTTGACGGACTTTAAAGGTGGAGGAAAACTGTTTTCACGGGTCACTATAAGGTTGGTTTCTTTCTGAGGCTTCGCAGTATGAGGACTCATTATTGAAGTATTGGTGCCTTCAAATGCAAGTAACGAGATCTCATCTCCACTATCACTCCCATTCTCTGTCCCAAGGCTCTCTGTGCACATCTCAAGGCTCAGTTTAGCTACGGAACGCTTCTCGATTGGGTGGACGTAAGCTGTTTTCTTTGTGACGTCGTCTTCTCTGTTTTGGAAAATGCCTTTGGTTTCAGAGAGACATTGTAGGAAACTCCATCCACCAGAGTCAGCATTTTGGCTTACTTGCTTCTTGGGGAGATGTTGGTAAGCTTGGCCAAATATTGCGGACATTTTTGTGTTATGTATAGAGAACAAAAAGAAGAGTGAGTACTGAGAGAAGAAGAGAGAGGAAGAGAACGATGGGATGAATATGATGAAGGGGAGCTAGAAAGGATGAGTAGGGTGTGTATTTATACTGCGAGTCTAGTTTCAACTTGAGTGGAGGTACAGTAACACACCTCTACAAACAACTAAAAGTTTGGTCATCCAAACAAGTACTGTTAAAATATATATATTTAAGTGCTCTATTATAGTGAGTTTAGACTTTAGAGCATGACTACCCTAATGTAATCGTGTCGACCGGTTGATCCGTTGGTTCAAAAAAAAAAAATTTAAGAAAAAGAACTTGTTATGTCAACGAATTATTAATATTTAATATTGGTTAATTAGAACAAAAAGTAAAGGTAGGGACGAATATTCGTCTAATTAGCAATATAGCACCGTGGACTAATAATACTCTGTTTTCCAAATTATCCTTTACTTTTTTTTGGTCCAATCAAAAGCTCCACACCAAATAAAACATAAACTTTGAACCACAATCTAACTTATTTTGCTATAGATCAATTGATCAAAAGGATTCTTCTTTTGTTAATTTGTCTTTCTCTCATGATCATTCTCATAAGTCCTAACCACATATTTTATATATTACGCATATATATATATATATATCCAATTTTTGGAAAGATGAATGTGAAGAACTACCCTCTTATTCATTCTTAATTAACATACAAATCAAATATATATATATATATATATATATATCAAAATAAATAAATAAATGAATTAATTAAAAGTGGTAGTCAACGATATGTTAAATAAATAGTTGAATAATAGAATATGCTATTATAAGAAAAACACAAGAAAAAAAATGTTAACTAGTATTGTAGTGGCTCACATGAATAAAATATAAAAAGAAAGCACTTTCTCATTGTCTATAATTAGAATAACTTTCTATATAAGGAAAATAAACAAGAACCAGCCAATAATGTTCTTGGTAGATGCCAGACTAAAAAAAAAGTAGTTCATGCATCGACGTCTTTGAAGTTTAACACTCGCCGGACGTAGATTGGATTTTGGTTCTATTTAAACCATATATAGAAGAAATTGTCCCTTTATTCTTTTTAAAAAGTTACAAATAATTTTTGAGTATGCTGTATATAAGATGAAAAAAATGTTTTTCAAGAGATCCTTACTCACAAGTCACAATTACAAATAATGGTTTATTAAGTTATTAAAGAATATATTTACAAGTTTATTTGGTTGTATAGATTCAAATACAATATCTATCTAATTTCTTTGAGTACATTAAGAAAGAAGATGTTGTATCTAGCTAGCTAGCTGGAGTCAGGGAGAAATGAAATGAACAACCACACAATTGACCCTGATCACATTTTCAAAATTAGTTAAACTTTTATATATATAAAAAATTGACCGCTGCCTGATAAAAAAATTGACGCCTGTAATTATTTTTTTTTATTTTTATTTTGACCCCATAACATAGCTGGACTCCAAAAAAATGTTCTGGTAATACGTAAATTAGTAAATATTTATCTTATAATTGATCAAGTCAAGATACCACAAGAGTTCAAAGTCCACAAATTTCATGGAATGATCAGATCGATACTTTCAAGTCTCATATTCGATCAAGGACAAGAATTGTGAGCATAAAAGATCGCGTATATATTATTCTTTATTGGATATACATGAGAATTTTTACAGCCTTTAATTTGTTTCGTGAGAGTTGAGTCATACAAGAATTAAACAAACCTCTATACATCGAAGAAAGACTTTGAACAACGACGAGTCCAAACAATTTAAAACTTCGATATGTTTTTTTTGGGTTTTGTAAGTACATCAAATTTGTGAGATGAAGACTACAATTAGTTAATCAATAATTTCAAACACGAAAACAAAAAAGCTGGGGCAGAACGTTTTTTTTTCCTTTTTGATTTTTTTTTAATGATTATATATACTCCCTCCGTTCTAATTTAGTTGTCGTTCTAGGATTTAATTTTTGTTTCATATTAGTTGTCGTTTTAGATTTTCAATGCAGATGTTTGATGAATATTTCAATCTTACACTACAAGAAAAATCAATATTCATAGCACATGATAAATGCTATCGTATGTGTTTAATAGCGTTTTCATAAATACTATGTTATCGGCAACTATCTTAGGTATCACCTTTATTATAGCGTTTTTGACATGTGCTATTATATGTCATTCTTTTATAGCACTAATCAAATGATATAATATAGTTTTCCGTAACACATATTTTGTACCATTTTATATTATGTCATAGCATTTTTATTTTGCTATATGGAGAAATTTTAATTTTAATTTGATTTTTATAATTTATATATTTGACCCCAGTTTTGCAGACTTATTTAAATGGATTGATATAAAAAAAAATTATTTCATAAATATCATCAACATACATAACATTAATTTAAACAAATCTTACATATCATACAAGTCTTGTACTATGCTGCCAAGTTTTATCCAAAAAAACTAACATTAAAACTTATAAGGATTGAGACAAACTTGCGATATCTTCTGTCTCTTCTCCTCTATCTATTTCGCCTTCCCATCAAAAGCAGTACACATGTCTGAAGAACTGTTCCGGTTAGCATTCCCATCCATATTCCCTGTAATCATGTGTATCCACAAAACTAAGGTGCTTTTGTGGTAAAGTAAAGAAAGATATTCACGAATCCAAAACATTGACAGATAGTATAAAGACATTTTAGCTCAAACTCAAATATGAGAGACTTATGGATGAGTAGAATCAACATTAAGGTTTTCTATAAAACAAGTAGAGAATCAGATAAACAAAGCATTCACCATTCTGATAATCAAAACAAAGCATTCACCCTTCTTAAACAGCTATCACAGCTTATCCATACAATGGTGCAAATAAGAATGATAATAGATGGGGTAACATCCAACTAAACATGCAACATCCACTAATGGAAAGGTAATAAGATATATATAATTACCTCTGTATGGGCTTCTCACCAGATTCAGGCTATTCCACAATCTTTGCAGGAGGGTTCTACTGAAAATAATTTCTTATGTTACCTCTGCTCAGGCGCCAGACTCTTTATTCATGTTGGAAACTCCAAACAGTCACACACTACAGAAACAAGAAAGATTATAAGTGTTTATAAGCAAGCTCTCACACAAAGCACATAAGTTGAAGTCTAAAAGTAAGGATATAACTTTATCATCTGTTTTTCAGCCTATAACCAAAACACAAATGAATAAGAGAATGAGACACTATAACAGATTTCAAGAGACAAGAATCACACGAAGTGAAAAAAAAACATATAGTTTAAGAACTAGATCATAGAGGCAAAGAGAGAAAGACTCACAGAGAAAACTAGTAATGGACAGAAAAAAGACAAGACACTAGATGAATTGCTAGTCATGAAAGTATTTTAGAAACTTGCACATTCAAGTAAATGTCAGACCAAATGCAGCAATACAAATTGGTAGGAAGTGGACTCTGTAACCAAAAGTGTCAAGGTCTTGTTTAGTAACAGTAACACAATATAACAGCGAAAAATCTAACCTTGTGGCCTAGAATTTCTGGCTGACTGGCTCTCTTATCTCCTTTCTATACAAAAAAAATGAGAATAAAAACAATAGCTCAACGAAAACAAAGTTTGAGCAAGGGAGATCGAAAGAAGGGACAACAAAACTTGTCATTGGTTGTAATGGTCTTGTGAACAGCCTTCTTCTTTCTTATATGAGATTCAAAATGTTTAGAGAACATCCAAACATGAAAATGATAAACAAAAAATTCACAAAAAGACTTAGTTCTCAAACCTTCTTATTATCTCCTTACGCTTCATGACTGCAAGAACATCTCCCTCTTTTGTCTTTACTTCAATCGTAGTAGAACCAATCTGCAACCAACTCATCAAAAATACCTCAGGGTTTTATGGATACACAATCTAATAGTTACCCCCAACATAGCACAGTAACAGGAGAACGGATTAGGAAAACCAAATTTCAAAGTTTCAAAGTCCTCTTCAAAAGAACTAAATAGAAAAGAAGAATTGAAGAACAGAACAACCTTCATTTCAAACTAGCATCCAACCTTCAATTTAGACTAACATCCAAGCTCGATTAATAACCAAAAGAACAAAACAATCTTAAATTCAGACAAACATCCAAAGCTAAGAAATTTTTAAGCTCGATTAATTAAAATTTTAAATTGTGAGTAAGAAATAAAAGCAAACACCTGGCGGGTGCACTTGGACGAATAAGAAGAACATAAAACTCTTGATTGTTTCACAAAATCCGAACCTACGCATTCACGCTCACGGTCTCTCTCTCTCTCTCTGTCTCTATTCCTATCGCAATCTCGATCTCACCCCTATCATTCTCCCAGTCGCGGTCACGTACTCGGTCCCCATCTCAATCTCAGTCTCGATCTTTGTCCCAATTGGTGTTGTCTCCATTGGCGTCTTCAGTCTTAGGCTCGGAGTTGATATAATGGATGCGAAATGAGGCCGGCGACGAGCTTCACGGTGGAGTCTGTGGTGGAGTCGAGAAGACTGAAGACCTAGATTTCAGTTTGGGGATTTTTTTTTCTTGTTCATCGTATAGAGAAGGGAAAAGAATATAGGGGTAATTAAAACTTTTAGATACGAACAAGGCTCAAGTGAAGTTTTTCTTTTTAGTATAGACAAAATAAATGATTTTAGGTTTACATTTTAATGAATTTTTATCATAGCTTTTTCCTAGTGCTATTAATACTAACCAAAATCAAAAATCTATCATTTATAGCAGTTACGAAAATAGTGCTATCCTAATGTGCTATTAATAAGCATTTTTTTTGTAGTGTTATCCCTGCTGTTTTAAAGTTTCAACCAATGAAAAAATTATAAAATATATTAATGAAGAGCAAAACATAAAATTTAATAATTTTCTTAATTTGTGTGCAAAAACCTTAAATGACAGTTAAACTAGAACGGAGGGAGTATGTTTTATTTTTTAAGAACAATTAGAACGTAAGTTACATTGATAATCTAGTGTTAAGCACTAAGTAAGACTTTATTCTGCAAAGTCTGGCTTATATATGTAACAACAATTAAAAATAAAATTGTACACTAGTATTAGATATTGAACCAACGCCTATTAAAACACTTAATGCATTTATGAGAAAGTATATATTATAGTAATGATCATGTCGACGTAACTAGTTGGATTTAATAAGAAACTATATTATGGCAAAAGAAGTTTCTAATTTAAGTGAAGAAAACTTTTGAAAGACTATGTGTTACACAAACAGCGGTTTTAGTATATATTAATGGTTTTAAAAGCTGAGTAAATGGATTAATAGATATGCTAAGTAAGTATAAAAATAAAAGCTAAGAAGAATATATACCATTCTCTTCCTCTCTCCAATGAGCCATAAACCGTTGGAATGTCGCATTCGCCAATCTCTACTTTTAAATCTTTTTGTTTCTATTGGTGTTTTATAGATTTGTCCAACCCAATCAGAGAAAAGAAGAGGAGGATTCTTTTGCATCATCAACATTCCACTGCTGACCTGAAAAATTATAATGCAAAGGAGAAATCAAAAGCTAAGATCCTTCAGAAAATTTTGTGTTATTTTCTTAAGTCTTTATTCAGCTTTAATAACCTTTTAGTACAAACAAAGTAAGGAGGAATCGCTAACATGTTTACACAAACATGTCAACTGAGAATATTCTTTTCTCTAACTTTTGACTATCTCTCATCCGTATGTTTTAACAACACTAAAGATTGGGTCATCAAGGAGACATGTCAATTAGCTGAAAGTTGTGAATTCAATTAGAAAAACTAATCACGGTCGTTATATTGATAATCTAATGGTAAGCACTAAGTAAGACTTTATTCTGCAAATTCTGGATTAGAGAACTATTCTTTTTAGGAAATAAAGTCGTATATGGTTTTTCTTTAGATTAAAGAAACCTATTATATCTTTAATGTCAAATTAAGGGAGTAAAGGGACATCTCGGATTAGTAACAAAAACATAAGTTGTTCACGTATAATGTCCAAAAACAAGCACAAAGCAGTTGTTAGGAGCAGTACTAGTTAGTCTCAGTAACCAGCTAAGAGGATCAAAAGCATATTAAGCCTGTTTGATTTACTTCATACCTGACCAAATTGTTACAACAAGCTGTGGGGGAATGTGGGATGTTTACAATTTTATATCTTAGAGACTATGAAACTGCATGTATTTAACTTAAGACTATGAAACTGCATGTATTCAAGCTCCAAACCGCGGCCTCGTCTTTCAGATTCGTGAAACTGGTGCCTGGTGGTAGCTTAAGCCTTAAGCGAATCGTCAAGTTCCTTTAGCGATTTTATCCACCATTAGCGATTTTATCTAACGTAATATGTGACCAAATTATTACAACAAACAGTGGGGTGTTACAACTTTATGCCTTAGAGACCAAGAGACTAGTCAAAACGAAACACACAAAACCTAATCATCAATTATGGAAAAATTTAGAACGAAACACAGAAAATCTAAAAACTTGTCTTGATCAATGTTGTTCTTCTTCTTCTTCTTCTGTTTTCTCAAAGCTTTCGTTGAGAGCTTTCGAGACATGATGAGATCTTGATTCATCCTCTTCTTCTTCATCATCATCGAATTGAGGAACAGGGGATGAGAAATCTAAGCATAAACCTTGAACGACTTGTTCATATGAAGGAGATAGATCTTGAGATGTGATCTGATGGTACTCAACCATCTGGTTAAGACACTGATTTTCTCTAACCAGATTCGCGTTTTCACTCGCTAGTCTAGCTTTCTCCGTAAGCAACACCTCCAATTGTAGCCTCACCTGTTTCTCATAAAATCAAAATTCATAAGATAGAGAACAGAGCATAACAGAGCAGAAACAGAACAGTTTTTGAGTATTGAACATACCAAATCATCTTCTTCAGGTCTAACACCTTTCACAAACCCATCTCTGAGTCTCTTGTTCTCTTCTTCAAGCAAACCACAACGTTCTTGGATAAAACTCAGGTCAGATTTTATGGATTTAAGCTCTCTTGCAAGTGAATTCGCTTTCGCTGCCATGGATATCGCAATCTGCAAGAAATAAAGATTGAAACTTTATGACAGATTCAAACATAAAAGTAGAAAAAAACAAAGACTTTAAAGACACATACGTTCTTAGCCCTCTTCATGATTTTCCTATCTTTTGGTCTCTTCTCTTCTTCATTCGAAGAATCATCTTTTTCTTCAACGTCAGATTCGTGTTTCCTCTTCGTCCCTTTACTCTCTTCTTCTTCTTCTTCTTCTTCTTCTTCTTTCTGTTGTCGTTGTATCTGATCAGCTTGAAGATTCGAGTGGAGTATCTCAGATAACGTAGGTGGTTTAGCTAATTCTCTTACTCCCTGATTTTACAATAAACACTTTTGTATCATCAACCATGAAGGATGGACAAAACCTAATTTTCAGATCAGAATTTAGATTTTTTTTGTTTACCTGAAGGGCATTGTCGAGGTTACTAGAAAGCAGAGAAAGAGTATGAGAAACCGAATCAAACCCTTTAAGCAGAAGCATCGAATCGTTCTTAAACCTCTTTGATCTCTCTGATTCTCCCGTAGTAATCGAATTGGCGATGGGTTTGTGATCTCTGCTCTTTTCTTCGAGAAGAACATCTATCCTGTTACGAAGATTACTCCATAAACGCTTGTCTGAAGATGGACTAACAATCGATGGAGAAGAACCAAAACAAGTTGCAGAAACCATGTTCAAGCTTGTTCCTTCCTATTTAAAAGAAAAGAAAAAAAAAAACAGTTTCAACGAAATTTTCAACTTTGAATCGAACCGAACCCAATCGGAATAGAAGAAGAAGAAGAAGTTACCTGGTTAGTATGATTAGGTGATTGAGTTTCAACAGAAGCAGCCATTGATGAAGGTTTAGAGAAAGAAAGAGAGAGAGAGACGGAGAGAGAGAGAGAGAGATGTGTAACGGCTAGTTTATTAAAGATGAGAGATTTATGGAAAGAAGGAGACTTTTAAATAGGATTGTGAAACTCTCTGGCCCAACGTTCTGATTTCTCTATAACTCGTCTTGTCTATTTTTTTTTTTTGATCAAATTAAAAAAGAGACAAAAGTGTAGATCTAGAAGTGGGACTTTGGTCCGACGACTTCTTCACTGCATCCCAAAAAGTATCTCTACAGTTTCTAGGGATGGATGGATCACTAGGTCCCACTTTCTCTTATCCAACGGTCGTTTCTCAAAAACTCTTACTATAATAATCTCTCCAGTTTTAGTAAACATATGGAAACAAATGTGACTTAAAAGGATTGTCAAAAAAAATGTGACTTAAAAGATTCAACAAATCGTGAGATATCAAAACACTATCCATTCTTAGGTGGTTTAATGCACTAATCTGATAATCAAAACTATCCGTTGATTCTCTAACAAGAGTGGAATGTCAATACATTTTACTTTTATAAGATTTGCAACAACAACAAAGCTGACATCTTAATATAATTAGAAGCTTTTTGAATATACAGACAAAAAAATTAAACTCGTATTTTTACATAAACGAATATATTTCATACATTTGGGCCAAAGAGCACAATGGTTAGCGAGAGCTCGAGACTGACACTGATGTTGTTGTAGGATTTTAATCCGGTTTCTCTATATCTAGGATTTAACATGTCCTCTCTACGCACCCAACGAAATACACAAATATGCATACATGATGATACATATTAATTAACACATGTTTATGGTAGTCTCTTACTGAGTTTATCAGAGTGGAGGTCTCTCCAACGAGTAATACCCGAATTTACCTTTGCGAAAATCCGTCAGTATTCTAAATGCAGCTTGATGACTATCTCCACCAAACAAGTTAAGCCCAAGCGTCTTCACAAATCTGCCAAAGGGATAGAGAGAGACCAGAGATTTCAATAACAATCCATGAAGTAACAGTGGTGTTTGCCCAAAGAAATGAGTGGTTGCAAAATAAAAATCATTACTTTTTACCGCAGCTTCCTTCTAGCTGGATCTTGTATCTGTTGTAAAGAGCCTTTGCGCCTATTTGTTCAAGACGAAAAGCAAAGACGAGAATGTTGAGTTTTTCATCTTTGACTAGAAAAGCACAGAAAAGTATATAGAAAAAAACTGGTAATATTCAGAAACTGACCTACTTCTGGAATCCGTGCTAACATCTGCACAAGGATTCCAGCAACATCAGTGAAGTCATAAGCTTTCTCTCCAATGTCATCACAAATTGCAAGCTTTATAGCAGCTGCTTGATCATCGATACGCATAGGAAGCATTCCAGGTGAATCTAAAAGATCAAGATCTTTCCCAAGCTTGACCCATCTGTTTCCAGTAAGACAAGAAAAATGACCAGTGACAGAGATTAGGATAAGGATCTTGAATGTGTCTGGAAAACTGAGTCTCACAAGCTTTTTAAAAGACATTCTTACTTCATTTCTCTAGTTACACCTGGTCTAGGAGCTGCTGCGCAAATTTTGCGCTTCAATAGACGATTAATCAAAGATGATTTTCCAACATTAGGGTATCCAATAATTCCAGCTCTAACCTGCATCATTTGATATATAAACTTTAAATTGAAATCATAAATGTTGCAACAGAGAAAAACGGATCATGATACACTTTACTCACTGATCTAGGGAGAAGTCCCTTTTCTCGACGTTTCCCATTTACATCACCTGCTAAACTTTTTGCCAACCGACCTAGCTTCATAGCTCCCTGTAACCATCACTCAGAGATTATGTAACCAACAGTGCCAAGAAAAAAAAATGATCAATCCCAATCCCAAAGCAAAGATTAAACTTATAGAAACCATACCATCCCAAGTTTGCCATTTGTGAAAATGACCTTTATTCCTTGCCTTGCAAAGTATCTCGCCCAATCATTTCGATCATCGTTCGATATCATATCTTCTCTATTTAATACCAATATCCGCTTCCTATTCCCAAGCCACGCATCCATCTACAAAATATAACCCCAAAAGTAGGCACACAAATGTTTAGTCACAGACTTAACTTGCTCCTATAAAACACTATTCCAATGAAAGCTTCTCGTAGGGAGACACAAAATTCTTTTACTTCCGCTCTTAAGAAAACACTCAAGTATCCGCTTCTCTCCACTACTGAAACACTCAAGAAAACAATGCTTAACCAATATAAGTGTACATGTTCTAGCTTTCCCACCACAAGAAGCAAGATAACTAGCAAAACAAACATACTCTAAAAAGTAAAAACCGGATCGAAGACACTAACCTTTGGATGAGTGGTAGATAAAGGAATCCTAGCATCTCGAACTTCAATCACAACATCCATAAGCTTAAGCTGTTCCCTAAGTTCCTTTTCAGTTTTCATTATGTGTCCTGGATACCACTGTTAAAATCAACAGCCACACACACACACACACAGAGTAAACAACAACAATCCAACGAATTCACACTTCCAAAAAGAACAAAACTTTTCGATATAATAATAATACCTGAACAGGACGTAATGCTCTAGTCCATAGACGAATATCAGATTCTAGATTCAACCAATCAATTTCATCCTCATTTGCTTCTAATTTGAACCCAGATGAATCATCCTTTCTTGTAACATCCAAATTCGAATCTTTTCCTCCAACAATCTGTAAACCAAAGTTTCCAAATTTTCTCAATTTCATTTCAGATAAGGAAGAAGAGAGCACGAAGGTACAATTGAATTGGAGTATGTTTTTTTGCCTGAATTGGTGGTGGACGAGAAGAATTTGCAGTGGGAAGAGAAGCGGAGACGGCGTAAGTACATTTCCGGAAGCTTCGACCTTGAACGAAGTGGCTTAGGTTCGCCGGAGAAGGAGACGGCGATGGCGCTAACTGTGCAAACATCACTGATGAACTCTCCGATACAGAAACAAAAAGTTAAATTACGAAATTAAAAATTCTAAAACCCCTTATCCCCTTTTTAGATATCTATCTGTAGCTATTACGATGACATCTCATGGGCTTTAATAGACTCTTAGGGCCCAATAATCTAAAAGGCTTAGACCGAATTTTAAAAACTTCGACAAAATTATCAGAAGTAAATAAACGAAAGATTTTTAAAGATGGCTAGAGAGTATTTTATAGTTTGAGTAATTTAAATAATTTCTGTATTTTTGTAATACTTTTTATGACTTTATTTTGTAGAAAAAAATATATAAAATCATGAACTAATAATATAATAATTGAATTCATTAATAATCTTAGATTATTTTATTTTAACTGAATAACACAAAACTCTTATTGACTTTATAAAAGTCTGAATCCAATAACCCAAAATTGTTTAGATTTTAAATGAATTTTTACAAATCACAAACTAATAACACAAAATTTTGATTTAATAACAACAGATTTTACATAACATTTGAAGTTTTTAATATTCTATTAAAATCACAAACCAATAATCCCTGCTAAAAAGTTTTCGCAATTTTACAAAGAGAGTTGTCGATTTTTTTCATTTTTAAACTGTAAATGCATGAAGTTAATAAGTGTAGCCGAATCAGATGGTTACTTTTATGATACTTTATCAATTCGCAAATGGTGTTTGAAAAGGTTGAAACATTTACAAACGTTATATTTACCTGTTTTTTACTGCTATTTGCCATGCTTATATATAGTTATATGTCAAAAATCTTATGCAAGATAGTATACATATACAGTAGTATTATATTTTATGAACATACGGTACTAAATTATTATTCATTATTATTAGACATGTTCGTTACGCACCAAACTAAAATAATAAGTTTCATTACATTTAAATATTAATATAAGTTGTTGTTTTCTCAAAGACAAATTATAAGATGTTAGAATTTAGATACGTGTTAATTATGTTCATATTAGACATGATCTATTTCTACCTATTTTATCTTAATAATATATAATATCCCTACTGTTTATGGATAAAAATATAGTTATATTGTAGAAAAATATTAATTAAATATATTAAGTAAAATGTGATAGAATCTATCACTAAGTATATTCTAAATATATTAAGTAAAATGTGATAGAATCTATCACTAAGTATATTCTAAATATATTAAGTAAAATGTGATAGAATCTATCACTAAGTATATTCTAAAATGTTCATCATCAGTGTTATAAAGAATATTCTAGGTTACTAACCAAGATTAGTAAATTAATTTGTGATAAGTTTAATTACATTTAAATATTAATATAAGTTGTTGTTTTCTCAAAAACAAATTATAAGATGTTAGAATTTAGATACGTGTTAATTATGTTCATATTAGACATGATCTATTTCTACCTATTTTATCTTGATAATATATAACACCCCCTACTGTTTATGGATAAAAATATAGTTATATTCTAGAAGAATATAAACATATTAAGTAAAATGTGATAGAATCTATCACTAAGTATATATTCTAAAATGTTCATCAGTGTTATGAAGAATATTCTAGGTTACTAACCAAGACTGATAAATTAAATTAGTAATTTAGTTATGTATATCAGTATAGTTTAATGATTAGTATGACTATTATCTTGGTTATCTATTGTTGTTTTCAAAATTTGATGAAAGTAATGAAAGTTAAACATATGTAGCAAATGTAAATCTTACGTGTCACGTAACCGAGAATATTCTATCTGAATATTGTTGATCAAAATTCAAATAGAGGGAAATTGTTGCTCTTATCAACATTTTTATCCTATAAATGATAAACAAGTAAGGAATATTTGAAAAAAATGTAGAGAGAAAATAGAATCTTAAGATGTGAAAAAAGGAAAAAAAAAAATCGTGAGATTAAGGGTACTTGAAACGTAGGTAACTTGAACTTGACAAAAATAGGAAACTACAAATAAGATTAACACCGTTCGACACGAGTGAGATAAGTACCAAAGCTTCTCTTTTTATTATCCTTGACACCGAGACAAATACCATTTTTTTTGTTTGTTATTATCAAGATAATTACCATTTATAAAACATTATATCTGTCATACGAAAAATATACTCAGCTTTTTCTTGCAAATAGAAACTTATATTGTTACTTAAAAAATATAATTTGTGTGATATGATATGATTGACAAGCACTTCGTATGTGTACTTTGGAAGATGTCGACCTATAATAATACCATTTTAAAAGAAGAAAAAAAAAGTATATACTGATATACATACAATACAAGAGAATGGGATCTAAAAGAAAAAAGCCAAGTTTGCCCTTCAAGGCCATAGATATGGAAAGATTATCCCACAAAAACACATTCCATGCATTAGAGCATTTTCATTGGTAATACTGTAATATGTGTCCTAAACTATAATTAATATTTGGTAATACTCTATCTTCTCTTTTTTTTTTTTCTCTTTTTTTGGACAAAATCTCTCTCTTCTCTTTCTCAAGACTTTAAAAATCAAACACAATCTCTGATGGGAAGTCGGTTCTGTCCCTATATATATATAACCCAATCAAGACTTCCTTCTCTCTCACCAATATACTACAATAATCTTTTTTTTTCTTCTCTCTAGTAGTATCTCAATTTCTTCTTTTCATCTATATCACTTAAGTTTTCTCTTCTTCTTCTTCTTCATCACTAAGTCTGTTGAGAGAAACAGAGGGAAGAGTATGTCGTCTCTTCATCAGTATCATGCTCTTAACTCTCTTCCAAGTAACACAACAACAATATCTTCTACTTGGTCTTCGCTCTCTTCTTGTTTCCTTAAGATCTCAGGTGAGTCATCTCTCTCTCTCTCTCTCTCTCTTGTCAGTAGTAGTCACGTACGATCATCACACACGCACAAAAACAGAGTTTTCTTTTTCGTTTTTATATATGTTATCTATCATCCAAGTCTCAAACTTTTGTTATCTACTGATGAGTTTAGTAATCAAAATTTTCACTTGTGGGTTTAATCATGATCCGTTCTTTGACTGAGTTTTCGATAAAACAAAAAAAAAGTTTTGATTTCGGGCCTTTTTTTTTTGGTTTTCCCTAGAGAACAAAACAAATATAGAGAGAGTGATGACTCTGTTTTTATGTTCTGTCTTAGTACACACGCGTGAGGTATGTCTCATCATCATCATCATCATCATCATCAATGAACTCTCCTCTTCTCTCTTTTCTCTTTCTCCAAAGCATTATAGAATCATTAACTACTCTCCAAAATTCTCTCTGTTTTTTTTTTCTTTGTTTCCCAAAAATTCGATTTGTTTTTTTTCTTCGAAATTTGGGGTTCTTTGACTCAAATACGAAAATGGGGCCTTTTCTCTGTTTTTACAAAAAATAAGTAAATCTTTTACAAAAACAAAACAATATCATTTTGGTTTTTTCGAAAGAATGTACAATTTTCCTATTTATGTGTGTTACTCTGTTTTATATTATATGATGATGATATAAGAAGCTTTTCAATATGAATTAATTTACTATTATACTATAAAGAACGTACGTTTAGAGAATCTAGTAGTACTCATTAGCGAATGGATTGACCTCGTATCTTATTATTTATTATTATAGCCAACACATACACACAAAGATCTCCTTTGGAAGCCTAAATAAACTAATGTTTTCACGACCAAACTAGTTATATATATATATATATTTTTTTTTTAACATAGTAGTAGTAAGCAAATTATTTTATTAATTAATACTTTTTTTTTTCTTTCTGACCTCCTGACTTTGAACAGGGTCTCCTCTCAATGTCGCTAGAAACAAAACCAGAAGCGGTTCTATATATTCTTCAACTTCAAACCTTCGAACTCAAGGTCTACTTTTTATAAAATCTCAAGTTTTTTTTAATACTAGTCTTTTTATATAAGAAACTTAAAACTATATGTTTTTTTTTTTTTTTGTATGTGTGTCTAGAATACGTTCATTATCAGGAGGTTCAACATGATCTACCTCTAATACAGTGGCAAGAGATTCAAGAAGGAGATGCTCCTCAGGTAATATCATTTTTCTTTTGCTATAGTGTTCTTGTCACTAATAATTACAAACAACCACATTAATGAATTTTGCTAAATTCTTAATTATCTATTCATTTTTACCTTGATTTATACATTTTACCCCGAGTTATGGCTTTATATTCCATCAAAAAATAGTTCTTATGTTTTCACCGACAAACTATATATATATACACGCATGAAATTATTCATATTATGGTTTGAATTCAAAGACTGTCATGATATATAGTATGCGCTGATTACTTCTTTTTTCTTTCTTTCTTGAATTTGAAATTGTAGATTATTATTGGAAGTAAGAATAATGCAATCGAAGAAACAGTGAAGAGTGTGAAATCTATTTTGAGAAACTTAAATGACGGTGAAATTACGATATCGGCTTATGATACAGCTTGGGTTGCATTAATAGACGCCGGAGATAAAACTCCGGCATTTCCCTCTGCCGTGAAATGGATCGCCGGTAACCAACTCTCTGATGGATCTTGGGGTGATCCTTATCTCTTCTCTTATCATGATCGTCTCATCAATACACTTGCATGCGTCGTTGCTCTAAGATCATGGAATCTCTTTCCTCGTCAATGCCACAAAGGTTAAATTTTTTTTTTTTTTTCGAAATACAAGAAACACACAAAAAAAAAGAAGATAAAAAATCTTCACTTTATGCAAAAATCAAACTTTTTTGTAGTGGCCTAAAAAGAAAGTATACGTTGTTGTTTAAATAGCTATAAGTTAAGTCGAGTTATAACATCAATCTTTTGTTGAAAGGTTTTTTTTTCTTTTTCCTTTAAACTTTCAAAAATATTAGGTTGCAACTTATTTGACATTTTTTTTTATATTAACTATGCATGGTTTTGATGTATATATAATCAATGGCTAGTTCAGGAATCACGTTTTTTCGGGATAATATCGGGAAGCTCGAAGAAGAAGACGATGAGCATATGCCTATCGGATTCGAAGTAGCATTCCCATCGTTACTTGAGATAGCTCGAGAATTAGACATTGATGTACCGTACGATTCTCCCGTCTTAAAAGATATATACGCCAAGAAAGAGCTAAAGCTAACAAGGTTCGTGTGTTACCCCAAAAATATATATGAATTATTATCAAAAAAAATATATATGAATTGAACATTCTATTTTTTTATGAATATATTTGAGAGTATATTATATATGGGTCCAATGTACTTCACTCAACGCCAAAAAGGAATTATACGATAATATATTTGTATACGTAATATATATATATATATATATATATATATATATATGGATATGAATTGATTTTGGACATACGTGTGAGATCTTTTTGTAGGATACCAAAAGAGATAATGCACAAGATACCAACAACATTGTTGCATAGTTTGGAGGGTATGTGTGACTTAGATTGGGAGAAGCTCTTAAAACTTCAATCTCAAGACGGGTCTTTCCTCTTCTCTCCTTCTTCTACGGCTTTCGCATTCATGCAGACCCGAGACAGTAACTGCCTCGGGTATTTACGAAATGCCGTCAAACGTTTCAATGGAGGAGGTTTGTTAACTAGTCCTATTATTATCTATGAAGTTATCTACTTTACAGTAGTATGTCGTGCGCGCATGGTACAGCATAATGTAAACTTTTTTATTACTACTTATATTTAAATTATTCTTTTATTTTGTTCAGTTCCCAATGTCTTCCCCGTGGATCTTTTCGAGCACATATGGATAGTGGATCGGCTACAACGGTTAGGGATATCGAGATACTTTGAAGAAGAGATTAAAGAGTGTCTTGACTATGTTCACAGGTTTTAAAAACGTTATTCGTATAAATATATATAACTTCATTTGTATACCAAACTATTTAACTCTAATGATGATGATTATTAAAATATCAGATATTGGACAGACGAAGGCATATGTTGGGCTAGATGTTCCCATGTCCAAGACATCGACGATACAGCCATGGCATTTAGGCTCTTAAGACTTCATGGATACCAAGTTTCCGCAGGTAAAAACTCATATTTTTTAATTGGTTATTTATTCTTAACCAAGACAAATTAACGTTATTTCATAATGTGAAATTCCTGACAAAAGTTGAATTTTAGATGTATTCAAGAACTTCGAGAAAGAAGGAGAGTTTTTCTGCTTTGTGGGGCAATCAAACCAAGCGGTGACCGGTATGTTCAATCTGTACCGGGCATCGCAATTGGCGTTTCCAAGGGATGAGATATTGAAAAACGCCAAAGAATTCTCTTATAATTATCTACAAGATAAACGAGAGAGAGACGAGTTGCTTGATAAGTGGATTATAATGAAAGACCTACCAGGCGAGGTACGTACATGTAATATAAGACCAAAACACACATTATATTACTAATGATTCCAAAAAACATTAATATTAACACATACGCACTGCATGCCGTTTTGGGTTCGTCTGATGGAGACGCAATACGACAAAGCGTGTTTGGCCTTTTTTGCTTATTTGGTTTTCTTATCTTGATATTTTTTCTTTTTCTTTTGCCTGATAGATTGGGCTTGCCTTAGAGATTCCATGGTACGCAAGCTTGCCTCGAGTAGAGACGAGATTCTATATTGATCAATATGGTGGAGAAAACGACGTTTGGATTGGCAAGACCCTCTATAGGTACAGTACTTCTTATTTTTAGATTTTGGAAAAACTAAATAATTTTGCATATATGGACCATATGAATCCAAAACAAAATGCATTGCACAGTTGCACTAAATGTTAAAATGCATGCATGAGCTGACCATGTATATTTTTGGGACATAAGGGTATTCTGGTCATCTGCTTTTTTAAAAGACCTAGGTGAGTTTAATCTGGATATGAAGCAAATCAATTGCAAATATCTAACTTACATGTTGGTGTGTTTTTTCTGTATTTAACAAAAAAAATTCGGTAGTTGTAATCTTTATTTTGTTTCTTATTTAACTATGAGCTAGATACATTAATCTAATCAATAACGATGGTGGACAATGTAGGATGCCATACGTGAACAATAATGAATATCTGGAATTAGCAAAACAAGATTACAACAATTGCCAAGCTCTGCATCAGCTCGAATGGGACACATTCCAAAAGTAATACCATCTTCACTCTTCATTTTTTTCTGATAAGTATGGCTCTAAATGGTTGTTGGATATATTGTTAATTAGTTTGTTAATTTTTTTTGTTTTTTGCTAAGTATTACGTTAATAAATTGGAACAACAATGCACACTGATTTGCCTGATACTGCAATATTTTTTTATAAAATGTCAATTTGAATAGTGGCTGAAAACACGTAAACGTATCTTCAATAGAAACCACACACATTTATATTATTTTTCATCTTCATATATATATATATATATATATAATATAGTGTAAATTTGTACGCAGGTGGTATGAAGATAATATGTTAAATGAGTGTGGGGTGAGCAGGAGTGAGCTTCTCGAGTGTTACTACTTAGCGGCTGCAACTATCTTTGAATCAGAAAGGTCACATGAGAGAATGATTTGGGCTAAGTCAAGTGTATTGGTTAAAGCCATTTCTTCTTCTTTTGGAAAATCCTCCGACTCCAGAAGAAGCTTCTCCGACCAGTTTCATAAATATATTGCCAATGCTCGACGAAGTGATCATCACTTCAATGACAGGTACGTAAATTACATATTTTCTCTTACTTAATTATTTTTAATAATATAGCTTAGCTAGGATCACACACACACACATATATATATATATATATATATATATATATATATCAATGTGAATAAAAAAAATTTGTAGTAGCGTAAAACCACTGAGCAGCTATTGCAAATTTTTAACTCTAGTGGTTTTACGTTTAACCCTATTCGTTAGGTTACTGTTTGTTTTGCGGCAGAAAAAACCAAGCTGTGGAACAAAAAAAAAACAATCGTCAGTTAATTATTATTTAAAAAAAAAAGATAAGTTCATTTAACCTAATTTAGAAGAAATAAAACTGTCAGTTTCATCGCACTGGTGATGTGCAGACAATTTTTTTCAGTATATATGGCATTTTCTGCCAAATAGATATATAACTTCACTAGAATATATTTATTTTTTATTGGTTAGGATTAAAGATATCAATTCTCTCATTCGATAAGGATCAAAATAGGTGACGTGTATAACAACAAAACAAAAAACATCTGGAGGCCGAAAGGCTCGAAACTGTAAGATTTGAAAGTTCCAATACCACGAACGAAAAAGTAAAATTGAGATTTATGTGTGTAGAATATAATATTTTCCTTTTAGCAAAAAAAAAATAGATATCTTTCAAAAAAATTAAAATTGAAGGGAAGTTTAGAGAAGAAAGAAAGCTCTGGTAGAAACAGCTGATTGACTAATTTGTCTATATTATAAATGGATGTAAAATCAGGAGCATGAGATTGGACCGACCAGGAAGGGTTCATGCGAGTCGACTTGTCGTCGGAATCTTAATCGGAACTTTGAATCAAATGTCTTTTGATCTTTTCATGTCTCATGGCCGTGACGCTAGCAATCTCCTTTATCAATCGGTACGTCTCGCTCTCTTTTTTTTTCTCTCATATTTTAGGTTAGTGTATTTTTAAAATAAAATATATAAAAAATTAAGCAAATAGAAGAGTATATCTAGGGCCTAGGGTATATCATTATGACAAAAAAAAAATGTTCGATATTTATGCATCTATAAATATTAAGTGTATGATTAATTTATCAGTTAACTTACTATGTATAGTGGGGAGAGTGGATGGAGAAATGGAAAATAAATGGAGATGAAGGAGAAGTAGGAGAGCTCATGGTGAAGATGGTAATTCTAATGAACAGCAATGACCAAACTAGCTTCTTCTCTCATCCTCACTTCGTTCGTCTCGCGGAAATCATCAATCGTATCTGTCTTCCTCGCCAATACTTTAAGGTTAGTAATGGTTATGTTAGTAATTTAACTTTAAACTTCAAACATATAAGTTATTTGAAATAATTGTGATAGTAAAATGTTTACTCATTTTATATATTTTAATTCCTTTAATTGATTACTTTCGGTTTTTTTTTTTCTTCTAAAATTCGGTCGAATAATTAAATAGAATAATACACATCCACAACTTTCTGTTTCCTTGTGCGGTGGACCGGACCAACAAATTATCAATTGGAAGGATTGGTCTACTCGATGTTACTGGTTCATTATTGATGATCCATTCGATGTTATCGGTTAGAGTCTAATCAATTATTAATTGTCTTAATGCAGTCAAGGGGAAACGATGAGAAGGAGAAGACAATAATAAAGAGTATGGAGAAGGAGATGGAGCAAATGGTTGAGTTAGCATTGTCGGAGAGTGACACATTCCGTGACGTCGGCATCACGTTTCTTGATGTAGCAAAAGCATTTTACTACTCTGCTACCTGTGGCGATCATCTCCAAACTCACATCTCCAAAGTCTTGTTTCAAAAAGTCTTGTAACATCATCATCATCATCTATTCACTAATTTAATCAGTGGATTAGTGTATTCATAGATGCATGAAAACTGAGTTATATTCATGTAGAGAAGGAGGAAAAAATTAGATCATATGTACAGTACAAATGAAACCTTGGAGTACCTATTCGGCTCCATTTTTTTATACATATATGAATTAATAGCCCAACCTCTTCTTTTATATATTGTGTTACTTAATATAGACTCTAAGATGCAACGTATGATCTAAAGTCTGACTTCTTCATTTTGCTTTGATCAGTTTCAGACTTTTATATATAGTTTAAATACTAGTTTAGAGTGGTCCAACGTTTTATAAGTCTTGGGCAAGATTGAAAAGAATGCACCATCTATATTTTTTTATAGTAAAAAAAAGTTATAAATTAAAGATTCACCAGAATTTGACCTATGAATATGAGCTCAAAAGTTATGATTTCCTTTGTAGTGGTATATATGTAATCTTATTTCTTGTTATAAAAGTATTGGAATTTTTTGTAACTCTAGAGAAATAGTTATATATGAGTGGCCATAATCTAAATTAATGTGATTTAATTTGCTGAAGAAACATAGGAAGTGATTATAGTGGGGTTTGTTAATAAGAGCCAAAGACTCATGCACTTGTCATGTCAAAAAGACCTCTCACTTTTCTAGAGATTAATTAATTTACTTTTGTTTTTGGTTGTGTGTGTGTGTGTTTTTTTTCGTTTGTCGTGGCTTGCATGCCTTTGAAAAGGAATTTTAGTGTGGCAGAGACAAGCTCCACTTTAGAACACATGATCTTGATCATGACTAGGTTTTGTTCTCTTTTCTTTGGACATCAAACACTCAACTTATTAAGACACTGTGATATCTATGTAGATAGATTCTCTCGTTGGGCTGAAATAATATATAATCACTTTGGGGAGGGGACTACTAATTTTGTGGGAAGGATATTGAGCTTAAAAGTAACGAATGAGAGTCTTGATGTTGGACTAAAGTAATTTTGCCTTTAGACAACTATGAAAAAAAAAAAACATTATGCCTGCTTATAAACAGTATTAGCGTAAGAAAGAAACAAAATGTTTGACTTAACATTGAAACCAAAATAAAATAAAAATCAGGAGAAAAAATTTCTTCAACTGGTAAAAATATAAGCAGAATCCAAAATGGTGTTAAGGTAAAGTAAGATTGATTTATTTAGTTAAATTTGAATCGAACACCCCCTGCCCTAATAACCTGTATATATTTTTTTCTGAACAATTTGTGATAACGGATAAATTAGTAATCATAAATAAATTCCAAACCGAATTACTCGACATAGTGCGATTGACATGTTTGGTTTGAATTGGGACCCCAAGAGACAAAGCTAAAAAAAGTTAGGTAATAGGCAAAGAGTGTAAAGCAATTTGGAGTTGATGGTCAAATATAGCAAAAGTATGGGCCAATACATAAATGGAGAGACATTACACACATAATTTTTACATTTCGAAATTATATCAGTTTTGGACTTTTTTGTTTTTGTTTTTCTTTGAAACTGATGAAGTAGTTTTGGACTTTATCTTCTCAGCCATTATTCATTTATTTCGCGTATAATAACGTACGTTTTTTTTTCCTAGGTCACCATGAAATGTTTTGTATTTAATTGGAATTATGAAAGTAACTATAATAAATTAAGTTTTTGATTTTTGATCTTCATCTAAGTAAGAATATTACATGTGGGATCAAAAATGTTTTTTGAGCCACATCGCACAGATAACATGTTTTTTCCCTGACCAAACAATGTTTTTTAAAAATCTTTCATGAAAAGTACTATTATACTCGTCATCCTGCTGCACCCATGATATATGCAAATATAATGTGATTTGGCCATATACACCTAATACCTTAAACTTTAAACCCTATTAACGTACGGCCATACACCAAATACTCGACACTAAAGAGTAGAGTACTTTAACTATTTGTGTAAAAAGTTGGTGAAGCAGAGTGTTTAAGGCTTGCAAGACGTCATAATAATGGTGGCTAGTTAATTTGAGACTGCAAGAAAAAAACGAATTAGCGATATTGAAAGTTAAGTGTTTTGAGAGAGAGACTCCATCAAATAAATGCTTTCAATCATTACATTTCGAAATAAGTAAAAATTAGGTCGATTTAGGTGTTGTAGAAGAAAGAAGACACCAAATTTAAATGAAAAATATTTACGGTTGAATAATTTTGCTTAGTTTGAATTAATCAAAATCAACATAATGCAGCATTATCTGATGCAGTGATGCTTAGGGAGCAAATTCCGAGTCTAGCATTGTCTCGTCAAGGTCGTCAAGATGATGGAATCTAAGCAAAATATATCTAAACACGTTCCCAATCATGAACTGATGTTCCATACAGAACACTAAATCCAGATTAATACATCAGTTTCATCCATTTCACATTCTTGAACAATTCACATGTAGGTCCTTCCCATTGCAGTTTCAACAATATACTTTGTTTGCCTAACAATTACCATGTATACTGCCTTTCTTGCTCCACAAGTTAACTCTTTAAAAGGTTTAGTTAGGATCTAGTTCATTTTTTTATATTCATTCATTACTTAACGCCTCAGCCCATTATTAACCACTTAACTAAAGCATATAGACATATAGTCTTAGTCAAATAACTAGAATGGAGAAATACTTCGAAAAAGATATGCAAAACCACATACTTCTTTATTAGTACTTAAACAATCTTAGGACTTGTTTAATCATATTATTACACGACGACGTCAAAACTTGATTGACACTCAACAATTCCTAATCTACGCAAAATGCACAGATCAGGTCACACAAACTGTTCAACATTCAAAAATCTTAGAATCTTGAATTCCCTATTTCCTGATTCGAAAATGGTTAATCCTGAAGTAAAAAACAAAATGAATCGTTTCAACCGTAAATGTGAAGGATACGTGAATCAATTGTAGAAACAAGGACAGAACACAAGTGCTATAATAAGAATTACTCTCTTATTAATCTTAAGGAAAATAGTTCAAAACCTTAAGCTCAAAAACTCATAAATTGTGCTACAAACTAGCACCTCCTTATATAGAGGAAAACACAAAACCAAAACCCAATAGGATAGTACAACCAAAATATATTTTAGATTCTCCCAAAACATATTAATCCTTATCTCATGTATATTTAGATTCTCCTAAATATACTTGGCTTTATCCTCAAGTTATTGCAAGCTTACAACAACATTTTCCCCCCTAAGCTTGGAATCATCATCTTCACTTACTTGGCTTTATCCTCAAGTTATTGCAAGCTTACAACAATATTTTCCCCCCTAAGCTTGGAATTATCATCTTCACTTACTTCATACACTCCCATAAGTGCTCTCATCTCTTTAAACTTCATCCTTCCAAGAGCCTTGGTCAGAACGTCCGCCCTTTGTTGACTGCCAGGAACATGCTCAACACTAACCTGCTCATTATTGACACACTCTCGTATGAAGTGGAACCGAGTGTATATGTGTTTGCTGCGGCCGTGAAACACATGGTTCTTGGTGAGCGCAATAGTTGACTTGTTGTCGACCCGAATGACCACTTTCTCGCTTCTTTGTCCAGTTACCTCATCGAGTAGTTCTTGAAGCCAAATTGCTTGTTTGGCTGCTTCAGTAGCTACCATAAATTCTGCTTCACAAGAGGACAAGGCAACAATCTCTTGCTTTTGTGAACACCAAGTAATCGGTGACTCACCAAGATAAAACATATGACCCGTGGTGCTTTTCCCATCATCAACATCAACATTATAAGAGCTATCACTGTAACCCACAAGCCGTACCTCATTCGTGCGTTTGTAAAACAGACCAAAAGAGCTTGTTCCTTGAAGATACCTAAGAACCTGTTTCAAACTTGCTCCATGTGAAACCTTAGGCTCCTGCATATACTTACTCAAAACACCAACACTGTAGGCAAGATCCGGTCGTGTGTGAATCAGATATCGTAGACAGCCTATGCTTCTTCGATACTTTTGTTCGTCAATGGCAAGTTCTCCTTGCGACTTAGACAGTTTCAAATTCATATCCATCGGTATATGAGTAGGATTGCACTCTCCCATTCCAGTCTCCTCCAAAATCCTAAGAGCATATCTCTCTTGCTTCAGAACAATTCCCTCTTCAAGCTGTCTCACTTCAATTCCTAGATAGTACGTAAGCAATCCAAGATCACTCATTTCGAATTTCTCAGCCATTGCTTTCTTAAACTCGAGAATCGAAGCTTGAGAAGAACCAGTGACTAGCAGGTCATCCACATATACTGCTACCAACAAAAGTTCATATTGTACCTTCTTATAGTACAAGGAAGGCTCCTTAGAGCATCTCATTTCGATCAGAGTTTTGTTCAGCTTATCATTCCACACTCTTGGTGCTTTTTTTAGGCCATAGAGAGCTTTATGCAACTTATAAACCTTTCTTTCACTTCCCTTGACCACAAACCTTCCAGTTGATGAACAAATACTCGCTCCTTAAGATCACCATACAAGAACGCCGTCTTTACATCTAAATGATGTATCTTCCATCCGTTTGAAGCTGAGTAAGCAATGATGAACCTGATTGTTTCCATTCGAGCCACATGAGCGAAGACTTCATCATAGTCAATCCCATGTTTTTGAACATATCCCTTAGCCACTAATCTTGCTTTGTACTTGTTTATGCTTCCATTGGAGTTTCTCTTTATCTTGAAAACCCATTTTAGTCCAATAGGCTTTACTCCAGAAGGTAGCTCAACTAGGTTCCATGTATTGTTCTTCTCAATTGACGTGAGTTCATCTTCACACGCTTTTATCCAAACATCCGAAACAAAGGCTTCTACGAAGTCCCAGGGCTCTTCGTTAATGGACAGAAGAAGACGATCAAGGTCTTCATCATGTGTGACATAATCAGATAAGTACTTCGGATGTGACTTAATTCTTGAAGGTCTTCCTTGCGTCGAATTCGACTGCAGTTGAACATTGTCCTCATCATTCGACTCATCGCTATCTTTGTCTGCATCAAGATCTTGACACTGTTCTGTTTCTGTGAACTTTTGATCATCATTACCATCAACTTCGTCTTCGCTAGCTTGGTCTAAGAACCGAACTCCTCTGTTCCCATATTCACCGAACTTAACAGAGATGTCTGTAGAGTCCTCATGTTTCTCTTTTTTGACTTTTGTCCAATCCCAACCTTTGCTTTCATAAAACCGCACGTCCCTACTCACAATGATTCTCTTACTTGACGGATCGAGTAAACGATAGGCTTTTGAGCCTGGTTCAGTTCCCAGATTTACCAGAAGTCTCGACCTGTCATCCAGCTTTCTTCTTCCCACAGACTCTGTTTTTGCAAACACGATGCAACCAAAAGTTCTTAAGTGATCAAGGTTTGGTTTCACGCCTTTCAGCATCTCATACGGGGTCTTATCTACCAATGACCTTGTCGCAATTCTGTTGATCAGGTAAGTTGAGTGCCTTACGGTTTCTCCCCACAGATAATTTGGTAAGTCCATATGTTTCAAAATACTTCTTGACATCCCTAAGAGCGTTCTGTTTCTCCTCTCAACAACTCCGTTTTGTTGAGGTGAATACGGAGCTGTCAACTGCCGAATGATTCCATTTTGCTCACAAAACGAGTTGAACTCAGTTGAGGTGAACTCACCACCCCTATCGGTTCTGAACGCCTTGATCACACACTTAGTCTCTTGTTTTGCTATTCTTTTAAATTTCTTGAACTTATCCAATGCTTCACTCTTCTCTTTCAACATAACTGTCCACATGTAGCGTGAATAATCATCTATTTACACGAAGATATACCTTTTCTGAGCTAGCGTACACAGTGTGATAGGCCCACAGAGGTCACCGTGTATGAGCTCCAGAGTCTGCTTAGCTCTATACGAAGATGCCTTCGGGAAAGGATCCCTCACTTGCTTACCGAGTAAACATGACATACATGTCTGTCTTTCAACTTTAATATTCAGTATGCCAGTAACTAAATCTCTGTTTATCATTAGCTTCATCGTGTGTGTGTTGATATGTCGAAACCAATTGTAGACATTCGACACTCTCGACTTCCATCACTACTTTGTAAAGTCGGTTTTTGGACCTTGTTGTTCTTACAATAAGTCTACCTGTTCGATCATAAAGCATCAACTTATCATCTAACATTCGTACCTCACAACCTGCTTCAGTGGCTTGGCCTAGACTCACTATATTGCTTTTTAGATCTGATATATAGTATATGTTATGCAAAGCTTTCTTCTCACCATTCTCAAGCAAGAACCTTATGGACCCCTTACCCTTTATGTCAACCCGAGAATCATCTCCAAACCGAACCTTTCCTGTAACATCCTCACTGAGCTCATAGAAAAACCTTCTGTTTCCACTCATGTGGTTACTTGCTCCATTATCAAGGTACCATATATTGTCGGTATCAATATCAGTTTCAAAATTACTCGGCTTCACCTTGTCTTCCTGCAGATAGACTACTTCATTCATCATTTTTCTCCACTATCTCTTGAAGCTTGAGTAGCCTATCTGGACAGTCCGAGGCATAATGACCTTGCTTGTCACAGCGAAAACAAGTGATATGAGACAGATCCTGTTCTTTATCCTTCTGCTGAAAACCGAACCTGCCACATCCTCTACCTCTGAAAGAACGACCTCCTCGTCCCCTTCCTCTGTATCCTCCAAACGAGTTTGTATTGACAAACATGAGTTTGCCTTGGTCATCATCTTGGTCTGCTTCCTCTTCTCCAATTCTTTCTTCATAGGCTTTTAGGCGTCCTACTATGTTCTCGAAACTTGTCTTGTTTAAATTGAGCACTTGCTCAAGAGAAGCCACTATATGGATGAACTTCTTTCGAGGGAGACTCGACATAAACTTCTTAACAAGTACAGGTTCTGCTAACTCCTTGCCTAAAGCTGCAGATTTTGTCGAAATTCCAGAAAGTTTTTCGACAAACTCATCAATCTTCTCAGTTTCTCTCATCCTTAGACGATCAAACTCTGCCATCAGTGTCTGTAGTCTCACCTCTTTCACCATATCAGCTCCTACATGTCTTGACTGTATAGCTTCCCACATCTCCTTTGCTAAATCATTCTTAGTCTCATCGATGTTTCCTTTCTCAATAACTTCCCAAGATTTGTGAACTCTGAGACAGATCTTCATCTTCATAGCCCATACTGTGTAATTGCTTGAGTTTAGCATAGGGCACTTGATAGACGAAGATCCTCCTCCTTCAGATGAACCGAGGTTGTCATCCTTTCTTGTTATCAAAGTCTTGTCTTCTCCACCTTCTGTCAACGCTTTCACATCTTCTCCCGCCATTGTTTCTTGCTCTGATACCACGTGTAGAAACAAGGACAGAACACAAGTGCTATAATAAGAATTACTCTTTTATTAATCTTAAGGAAAATAGCTCAAAACTTTAAGCTCAAAAACTCATAAGTTGTGCTACAAACTAGCACCTCCTTATATAGAGAAAAACACAAAACGAAAACCCAATAGGATTAGTACAACTAAAATATATTTTAGATTCTCCCAAAATATATTAATCCTTATCTCATGTATATTTAGATTCTCCTAATAAATATATTTATCTTTATCCTTAAGTTATTGCAAGCTTACAACAACATCAATACGATTGAGATTTGAAGATATCAACAAACAATATATGAAAATTGAAGTTCTAATAAATTGCCCATAACGTTAATGAGCAGCCTTTTTTTTTCTTTTTTCATTTTTGCTACAAGATGTTAGTATACGAGAGAAATTCAAATACCTCTATATCATGTACTTCCTGAAACAAGTCTTATAACAAGATGAGCCCAAATTTCCAGTTATGTAAGCCCATGGCCCAACACATATAAATGGTCAATGATGTGTCGGATTAGCTTCAGGGCTTTGAATTAAAATTGACCCAAACAAAAAAGAAAAAGGAAAAACAAGAAGTCTAAAGAATCTGGTGCGACACCTCCACCAGTAGTATACTACTAGTACCTTTGTTAGAAGAAATCTAAAGGTGACAAAACGACGTCAGATAGGCTGAGAATAAAGATGGGTAAGAGAAAAATCTAAAGGTTGAATCCTATTGGTTACCTTATCCACTTAATCCAACAAACTCTAGCTTCTCATTTCACAATATTATCTCTTTACTTCTCATCCAACACATACCATTAACCCAAATTTGCTCATTAGACACAACAAAGAACACAAAAAAAACATGGCAACTCAAGCCGCCGGGATCTTCAACTCCGCCATAACAACCGCCGCAACCTCCGGCGCCAAGAAACTCCACTTTTTCTCGACGACAACCCACCGTCCCAAATCCCTCTCCTTCACCAAAACCTCGATCCGCGCCGAGAAAAAAGATTCCTCCGCCGCCGCCCCCGCCGCCGCTGCAGCCACCCCCGCCGTGAAAGAAGCTCCCGTGGGATTCACGCCACCGGAGCTAGACCCAAACACACCGTCTCCGATCTTCGCGGGAAGCACCGGTGGACTCCTAAGGAAAGCACAGGTGGAAGAGTTCTACGTGATCACATGGAACTCACCGAAAGAACAGATCTTTGAGATGCCGACAGGAGGTGCGGCGATCATGAGGGAAGGTCCGAATCTGCTGAAGCTAGCTAGGAAAGAACAGTGTTTAGCTTTGGGGACAAGGCTTAGATCCAAGTACAAGATCAAGTACCAGTTCTACAGAGTGTTCCCCAACGGTGAGGTTCAGTATTTGCATCCTAAAGATGGTGTTTACCCAGAGAAGGCTAACCCGGGAAGAGAAGGTGTTGGTCAGAACATGAGATCTATTGGCAAAAATGTTAGTCCCATTGAAGTTAAGTTTACTGGCAAACAAAGTTATGATTTGTAAGTTGGTGAAATCAAAAACATAAAAACAACTATGTGCATGTGATGATGACTATGTTTCATTGTTAATTTTTAATGGATCTTATGTTTTAATATTTCTTCTTCTATGTGATATCTTTTGTTGTTCTTATGAGACTCTTGAGAAAAACATTGTGATTATTCGTAACGCTTTAACTTTAAACCGAAATCAACGAAATAATTTTTTTGGAAAACCGGACTATTGACGTCAGTTTAGTATTGGGCTTCGAAGGCCCAATTGAGTAGAAAAATTTAAGGCTAAGATAATTATTGTGGGCCAACTAATTAAACCCAAAGATTCAATTTCAAACGGTCGGGTTTAAAGATTCGGATCCTAAATTCCCCGATCATCATCGTCTCACAACAACACAAACCTGAAACCCCACCCACAGTAACATCATCTTCGTCTCCCTATCAGTGTTCTTCTCTCCGATTCAAAACCCTAAGCGAAGTTCCGATGGTTCCCGTGGCCATAATAAACAGGAACAACGTCTCCCTTGTTATCTGAGTGTTCCTTCCGTTTCGGACTCACATTCGACGGAGCTATTTCGCCGTATTTGGCTCGCGGGCTTCTCGATTTTGCAAACGGTGGTGTGGAATCGCGTCTCCGTTCACAATTTCCATCTCGTCTGATGTTATTATAAATGCAAGCCACTTATATAGGTATCAAAATCGTTCACCTATTTCTATTCCTTTGTTCTGTGCGTTTTTCAGTCTACTGTGACTATGTTTAAGAGCGTGTTGTTCTTTGTTTTGGAGGATAAGTTTGAAGTCTTATATTGATTCTTTGACTTCAGATCTTTTCAAGTGTTTATAGGGAGTATGAAATAGGCTGTTTATGCTACTCCCACTCCCACATAGACTAAACAAAGTCTTATAGAGAAGAGGTTGGTGATGATCTTGTGCGTTATAGGAATTTTTGTTTAGGAATATGCACTTGGTTTAGCTAGAGTTCGTGTTGTTATGACTTCACTTGGGTTACCTGCATATTAATATTTACCAATTCTTCTAGATGCTAGCAAGTAGCAAGTAATGTTCTGAATATTTTGCTGTATTCAGTAGGAACTTCAATGATTACATTGGTGGCTTATATTGTTTTTTGGTTCTTTCGTTCTAGGACTTTCTTAGACATTTCGTTTATGCAGCAAAGATCATTTGGACTTGGTGCTTTTCTACATCTAATACCTGTTGGCTTTCAAATTTCTTGTCTGTGTCTACTACTGCATGCACGCTTAATTACCTATTTCTACTGTGACCTTTCCTATCTAACTTATTATTGCTTAATATTGGATTTAACATTCTTAGCAAATGGCTCTACTGTATTTTTTTTGTTTTTGTGTGCTTGAGGATCTGTCTTTTCATCTGATCTTATTTTTCTTTGTTTCATTCAGCTAGGAATCTCGTGAGAAGTCAACATCTTTATAGATTAGTGAGGAGAGATAAACTGCCCCAATTGGTTAGCTTGTCCGTATATCTTACAGACCTACACTGATCTGAAGATTTTTTACTTGTAACTTGTAAGTATCCTTATTTTGAAAGCATCCCTAATATGTGTGACATATAAAGAACAACCCTTTATCAGATCCAGACTGTGCAAAGTTTGTGACTAATAACTGAAATTCGCGGAGTCTGAGCTTGAAGTTTTTTATTTTATTTTGATTATTCAGTAGATCTTGTTCAGTGTTCTTCTCCCATTCAGTGTTCTTCTCTCCAATTCAAAACCCTAAGCGAAGTTCCAATGGTTCCCGTGGCCATAATCAACAAGAACAACATCTCCCTTGTTATCTGAGTGTTCCTTCCGTTTCGGACTCACATTCGACGGAGCTATTTCCCCGTATTTGTTAATCGTCCTCGCTAATTCGGCTCGCGGGCTTCTCGATTTTGCAAACGGTGGTGTGGATTCGCGTCTCCGTTCACAATTTTCATCTCTTCTGGTGTTATTATAAATGTAAGCCACTTATAGGTGTCAAAATTGTTCACCTATTTCGTTATGTGCGTTTTTCAATCTACTGTGACTATGTTTAAGAGCGTGTTGTTCTTCCCTGTGGAGGATAAGTTTGAAGTCTTATATTGATTCTTTGACTTCAGATCTTTTCGAGTGTTTATAGGGACTAGGGAGTATGAAATAGACTGTTTATGCTACTCCCACATGGACTAAACAAAGTCTTATGGAGAAGAGGTTGCTGATGAGTTTGTGCGTTATAGAATTTTTGTTTAGGAATATGCACTTGGTTTAGCTAGAGTTCGTGTAGTTAGTACTTCACTTGGGTTAACTGCACATATTACCTGCATATTAATATTTACCAATTCTTCTAGATGCTAGCAAGTAGCAAGTAATGGTCTGTAAATTTTACTGTATCCAGTAGGAACTTCAAGTAATGGGATAAAGTCTGATTACATTAGTGGCTTCTATTGTTTTTTGTTTCTTTCGTACTAGTACTCTTTTAGACATTTCTTTAAGAATTCGTTTATGCAGCAAAGATCAGTTGGACTTGGTGCTTTTCTCCATCTAATACCTGTTGGCTTTCAAATTTCTTTGTTTAATTCAACTAGGAATCTCGTGAGAAGTCTACACCTTTGTAGATTACTGAGGAGAAATAAACTGCCCCGAATGGTTAGCTTGTCCGTATATCTTACACTGATCTGAAGATTGATTACTTGTAACTTGTTAGTATCCTTATTTTGAAAGCATCCCTAATATGTGAGATTCAAAGAACAACCCTTTATCAGATCCAGACTGTGCAAAGTTTGTGACTAATAACTGAAATTCGCGGAGTCTGAGCTTGAAGTTTTTTATTTTATTTTGATTATTCAGTAGATCTTGTTTGGCTTTCTGCCAGTATCAGTGATCACTTCTTGAGTTTCATTTCTTTTGAGCAAACATTAGTCTTTCGGTGTGAATGGTGATAGTGACATGTATTTTACCATTTCTGGTGTTTGTAGATTTTGCTTCAGGGATGAAGACTTTGTTGCAGATTTACTGTGAAAGTGAAACACGTTCTACATGAAAGCTTAGACATGAATTAGAGCCTTTGGATAGAAAATTTTCGTCTTGCATTCACTCCTTTCTAAGAAATTCCTTTTCTGCGTTCTGTGTCATGGACGCTCCCAATCCCAAGCGACCTTGCCATGCCCCTCCGGTTACCTCATCCTTAGAAAACCCTTGTTCCCTCCCTAGTGCTCAAGGTTTCAACCAAAGCAACATCGATATGACTATTTCTTCTTTCCTTTCATTGTCGGACTTGCCTTTGTTCGCCTCACCACTCTCTATTGGATGCTCTTTTGATCGAGTGCTTGATAAAGTTATCCCCTCAGCAGCTGGAACTTCCCATGATGAATTCGAGCAGGATCGTTTCCTGGATCGTACTCTCCAACTCGCATCGGTTCTTTACAAGTCCACAGAACGTTGCATCAGAAAACGCGCCACCCTTAAAAATTCCATATCGTGGCCTCTCCTCCCTGAACTAACCATTAAGGTAACTAATTCCAACATTCTCATATCATGTATCTACTTCTGAAAGTATTGCGCTATTTCTCTACCCGCTTTGTTGAATCTGTAGACAGTGTTTTAGGGATGTATTTCCCGCCTGATCTCATAATGCATGTTACAAATTAAGAATGCTTAAGTTAAATTATAATTTGTTCATGGAATGTGTTTTCTCGAGTGATGTCTCGCATAATATGTTTTCTTATGCATATTCAGGTATTTTCAATGCTTGACACAAAGTCTCTCATGCAAGCTTCTGCATGCTGCACGATGTTCAACAAGTGTGCCATGGATCGTGTATGTTACTCTCACATCGACCTAACACCCGCTGCCGAACATGTTGATAATGGAGTTGTGTGTAGAATGATCCATCGGGCAGGAAAAGAACTCAGGTGAAATTTCCTCTGCCTGGGTTATCTTATATTGTGGTGGAGCTTGGTCTATGTATCTATGAAATCATCTCTCAGGTTTCGTTTATGTTTGCAGATCCCTCAAACTTGGTTCTATTTATCCCTCAGCTGGATCTACATCTTTGCTCACAAGATCCTGTCTTACCCCACTAACTTTTAGTCAGGGTTTTGCTGGGTATCTGCTTTATAACCAATATATACAAGTGAATGTTATGTATCAAATCTGTTATATTAATCTGATTTGTGCTGTCTGCAACACCTAGATAAAGAAAATGGATTTTACCAGTTTTATAGAATAACTGGTGTCTAATTAACATCTGTGTCATCTATTGAGTGATACTAACTTTTTCCATTCAACTAGGGGTTATTTGAGAAGTCTACACCTTTACCATCTCAGAATGATGGATGGCGAGTCCTTATCTCCTGTGTTGTCAGCCTGTTTAAATCTCACTGATTTGAAGATTGTTGGATTGTAAGCTGGCTTGGATCCCCTGAACTTCAGGAATTCTCCATTTCATTGTTGCTTTGTTTTATTTTTCCTCGAGACGCCATCTTCTATGTTTTTGAGTATTTTTTTTTGGTAGATTTTTTGTTGATATATATATATTTTTGCATTAATTAGTGTTTCAGGACGCGGGTTAAATCCACTAGAGCAGTTAGGTTTACTCACGAGAAACTGTCGCTTGATAGAGAACCTGTTCATAGAGATATATAATTCAGCAGGTAAATGTTTGTGCTATGAAGTTTTCCTTTGTATTTCATTTGAGTGTTTGCTCAAAGTTACCTACTTTGTGACTGGGAGTATAGGCCGTATAACAGATTCAAGCTTGTTAGAGTTTGGGGATAATTTCCCCAACTTAATTTCGCTATCACTCCTATGTTTTCGGCTAAATGACGCAATAGCACAAAAATTAATTAAGGTATGGCTCCTCTGGTTTTATTGTTATTTCTGCTCTTTTCATTTGATACCATCTAATACATTTCTACAAACCCGGAATAATTATATTTGTGATGTTTTTACAGGGTTTTCGTCACCTGAAGCACATTAATTTGTCGAGATCGCCTGTAATTAGTGGTTGCTTTTTGAGGTTAATGTCTTTTGAGTAAATGTTAATGATATCTTTATTAAGGGTTTCCTAGCAAATTATTTACGGCTTAAGATTTTGGTGGTAGGGGTTTGGGACTTTGCTGCAAAGATAGTCCACTGGAGACTCTAATATTGTGCAACTGCAATTCTCTAAAGGAGGTAAAAACACAACTAATTTATTTAGTTTTGTACTTCATTCTTAAAGTCACAGTCATGAGTTTTGACCGCACATTGGAATTCAGAGAGAAGTTTTGCTGTTTTTGAATTCTTTACTCGACGGAGACTTCAAATCCATTCGACTTATCGTAAGTTCTTATAGGAAATTTGCTAGTTTTTACATAAATTTGCGTATGACACAAGTAAATTTTCATTATCTTAATTAATGTCTTCTTCTTTTTTCTTCTATAGGACGTATCTAACAACCAAGGTTTAGTCTCTGATGATGAAGGCAGTAGTTCTTCTGGACCAAGGTAACTGACTTATTTGTTAAAGTTTTCTTTTGTCCACGATTTTTTTCATAATTGATCTGTTTTTACATATATATACTGTTGTTTGTTGTAGATTTCCTATCGAGGAGCTGAAAAAACAGAGACCAGATGTAACATTTGTGGCAATATTTGAATCACAATCATCATCATCAAGGTTCATCAATAACTAGCTGTGTTTATTAGGCTTTCATTTTTTTAATACCTTAAGTAATTGGATTTTTATATGGTTGTGTTTTTGTAATATCTTAGCTCAGAGGAGGTATATTCCGAGGGCAGCTCTTCCTATACTTCTAAGACTAGCAGCGATAGCCCTCTTTTCTGGAGTTCTAGTAATAGCAGCGAGGAGGAGCATGACTACGACGTGGACTCTACATAAGTTCAAAGGCCCTTATATTTTATTTTTGGGGTATCCAGAGAGGTCTCCGAAAAGTCAAATATTGTTTCATTCTCTCCGAGAATCTAAATAGTTTGTCTTCCTCCTCCTAATCTTCTCCATTAATTGGTAGTTATGCTAATGGATTTGTCCAAGAATTCATGTAATCCGTTTTCTAATAATTCTCGAAGAAACACGATCACTTCAAAAGTAAGAAACATTCAAACTGCTTCATCTGCTGCGACAATCTTTATTCCAGTAATGGCCGCAGCTTCCTGCTCCGATTCTTCTGCATTTTACTCGGAATCTGAAGGAGGTCTGTGATTCATGATATAGGATCAGCCTGGCTGTTGCTTTTTTAGCTTCATAGAAGACGAAGATGGACGAAACCACTATGACTTATATAGTCTATGAGTGAGGAAGAAGATCAAGGAATCTTCAGGCTTTTGACAAGAGATTCTCACATTTTTGGCAAACCAGGTTAATCTTTTCAATAACGAGTAATAGTTATCTTCTTAGAAGAGCTGAAAGACCAGACCTTACATTCACCATGATCCTCACCCCCAGTAGTTTTTGTTATAGCGGAGGAGCATTTGCTGCTAATAAGAGAGTTCTGAAGTTGGAAAACATCTTTAACCTTTGATGAAAAGTGCCAAAACAGATAGTTGTTTGTTTCTAACATGTACTACTTTATAAATCCACTTTAAGTTAGGAAACGACAATGTGGATACTGATAATGAGTTTGAGACCCTCACTATGTGGTTGCAAGTTTACCAAAGTCCATAATACACTATAGTATTATTTATTCTCTTATACGAGGGAATCTATGTTTTATAGATATATATACAAAGGCCCCCCTTTTTTCTTTTATTAATCAGAGAGGTCTCCCAAACGTCATATATCTTCCATCTCTCCAAGAATCTGAATCGTTTCGTCTTCCTCTTCTAATCTTCGCCATTATTTGGTACTTTGGTAGTCATGCTAATGGATTTGTCCAGGAAGTAGTGATTTCCGTTTTCTTACAATAAACGGACTCTTCCCGAAATCGATCGAAGCTGCCAGGATCTCTGTTCCAGTTACAACCGCCGCTTCCGGTTAAGATTATGACGGCAGGAAATCTTGCAAACCAAGGTAACTAATATTTTTAGATTGTTTACCATTTGAGAAATAGTAATAATCATGGTTAATGACGCACCAGTTTATATGGCCATCATCAGCTTTCCCTCAATTGGATGTGGCCAACAACAACACAAGTGTGGGTAATGCAGATTTTGCTGCTGAACTAAAAGCTGAAGGCAGACTCGGGTTGTTCTTTGATAGGGCCAGATCTTGTCGGGGACCGATAGCTGTCACCCTCAACGTGACTACGTATTACAATGGAATTGTTTCCACCATTTTCGAATCCATGACTCACCTACTCCAGACGAAGAAGACAGAGCTTAGCAACAACAATATCACCAATCGAATCACTCAAGTTTCGAATCAACTCGCTATTGGGGCATGTGTTGCGACTTATCTCAAACTACGTGCTCTTATAGTTACTGAATTCCCTGACAGGTACACTTCAGCTTACCTCAAAAGGCCAAAAGGAATCACGGACGACTTACCTGTGGTCGTTGCACCATTTGCTTTTGCAATTCAACAACTCGGCGCTGTCAACATCACTAACCTCCCTCATAAGGCACGTTATGTCCCAGTTCTCCCTCCTACAGGACATCAGTACGGACTTCCGAATAACCAAGTTTGGAACCCTGAGGCGTACGCACAAGCTGTGGAATATGCTAGAAACTTCGGACTACACTTTCATGTGGTTGATACGAACTTGAAGACCGGTACCGCCTGGTGGTTACTGAGACAACACTTCTCTGAAGAAATGTTCGAGTTGAAGCTCCCGTTCCCGGAGGTAAACTACACTTCTGCCATGGCACTCACACACTCACTCTTCCTGCTCAAGAAAGACAACGAGGAGGACCTTGACCCATCAAACGCTATTTTCGATCTCAACCCTTGTGGAGAGTCCGACTACGGTTCCATACTACGTAACCCTCACCCTGGCATCAACGTCACCACGTTCATGACCATTGATGAAAGTGCCATCTTAGTTCTTACATCTAACTTTTGAAACCACTTGTTAAGTTTTAAAACGATAATGTTGACTTTAGTGGCTCAGTTTGAGACTGCTATGCTGTGTTTTAGGACTCCTAATCATATGTTAAAACTGTTTCATTCTCCTCTGCTTTGCGGGAAACCCTCTGTTTTCCCAAAAACGTGCGTTTGAAGTTTCCTTAAAATGCTGCGTTTTGTAGTTAAATTGAAAGGGAGAGAGTCTAATTTCGAAAGTTGTCTTCTTTATCTCTGATGGAACCTTCTCAAAACCCCAGCAAGCGATTTTGCAAAATCCAAAACCCAAAACCCTAGTTTACTTTTGGTTTACATGTGTTTCAAAATTCAGCTATAAAACCATAAATTAATTAAGACGTTTTTACTAAACCTATTAGGGGGTTATCAGAAAAACAAAAAAAAAAGGAAATAAATTTGATGGTTTAGTCAAACCAGCCTTGGTTCGTCTCAGGAGATCTTTCTGTAATTAGAATCCAGAAAAGGAAAACAATTTTACTTATCGTTTAATTACTGTGATTAGTGGAGTCAGAAAATGGAAAACAACAAGGATTAATTTAGAAGCTGAGTTTCTTAAGTCTCTATATATATGATTAGAAGAAACAGAGTGAGTTCCATCGCATTCTTTTGCAAACACAAGAAAAAAAAAAAAAATTCACAGAGTCGTCTCGATCGTTCTCTTGGTTTGTGATTTGTGAAAATTAAAAAGACATCATAATAAGAATGGGTGGGTTGAAGAGGAAGATTGATACAGGGAAGAAGATAGATGGGAAAAATCCACGAGCGGTTGCTTTCTCAAAACGTCGTAAGGGTCTTTTCAACAAAGCCTCAGAGCTTTGTCTTCTCTCCGACTATCAGATCGCGATTAGCGACTCCGGTTTCTTCTAACTCACACGCCGGTTTCTACTCTTTTGGCCACTCCTCTGTCGATCGTGTTGTTGCAGCTTTCCTCGCGGATCAGACTCCTTCTCGGGATGATGATGATGATGATGAAAAGTTAGGGTTTTGGTGGGAAGATGAGAGTGTCGCCAATTCAGAGAATCCGGAGGAATTGGGTGCCGCGATTGATTCGATGACGAAGATGTTACACGATCTCAAGGAGTTGCAAAGCAAGCAAAGGGTTCCTGTTTACGTGGAGGAGAAGGAAAAGGCTGGACCTTCTTCACACATAACTCATCAAAGGAACGATCTTGTGGAAGTGGAGGAGAAGGAGAACAACAACAATGCTTTAAGTGGAAACGTGGGTGGATCATGCAACCAAGGGCTTGAGGACTTTGATCAATTAATTGATTATGCGATTAATTCTGATGCCTTCAATGACTTACCCTCCATTGATTCTGATTTATTCAGTGACTTACCCTCCATTGATTCACACGTAACTCATCAGGAGCAAAACACTCTGTTTTCCCAAAAACGCAGTGTTTTACGTTTCCTTAAAATGCTGCGTTTTGTAGTTAAATTGTAGTTAAATTGTGTTGGTGCGAGAATTAGCACCCCCAACATACCGATCTAAACCCGTTAAGAGAACCGATCATCTAAACCGGAAACTCGACCTGGGTTTGGACTTCATCCCTGAAGGTCCAATAACACCAAGAAGCCCACTGTCGAGGTGACGAACCGACATTTCAACTCGCCATGCGGCTGACCTAGCAAGGAGGGAAAGACTTTCCTAATCAGTTCGCCTGTAATTAGAAAAGTCAATATATTTAATATATTCGAATATATTCAGTAGATCTTGGAATACCTATAAATAGAGGGTAATCCTCTCATTGTAAGATAAACTAATTATTAATACAAAAACCCTAATTCCTCTTTGTTCTTGAGTAAAACCTAACTTGTTTCTCAAGAGATTTCATTTCTTCTTTTCTTGTTTACTTTGATCTGAATTCTCTAAGAGATTGTTATTGAATTTGTTTCTCTTCTAAACAAATTCATTGTGAGAAACACCAGTTTCTACAATTGGCGCTAGAAGGAGGGGTCCTAAGTTCTATAAAACACTTCTCTTCTAGATCTCATCACAAAGAAGCAAGAGCCAATACCATGTCTTCAATCTCCAACAACGGTGCCACCAACGCAACCGCCCCACAGCAAGATGACCCAACCAACCGGGTAACCAACTCTCAAGACGTCGCCGCGGATTCACCTGTCGCCGCACCCACCACGCGCGTCTACGCGCGGACGGGTATTCGCCGCACTTCGGCTAATCCAGCAGATGATTCCTCAGCACCTTCCGACAGAGTGGAGGAGGTTGAGATACCCCACCATGGGGGCCAGAAGACCGACGAGGTGCCACCAGTCAATGGAACTGTCGATAGACAGGGATCGCCCGCGCAAGTCGCCCAACTTTCCCAGTTCGTCACCATGGACGATCTCTGTCACATGTTCGGAACAATCTCCAAGGACCTCTTCCAGGCGATCTCCACAACAAATCAATGGCTGGACATGATGGGGCACAGCGCACCCCCGCCACATCAAGAGAACGAGGCACCATCACAGGAGGTTCGGAGGAACGATCCTCTAAGCCGCCGCCTGTTCAGCGACCCGCCGTCCTCGACTTTTTGGTTCCCAAACCAGCACGTACCATCGGTACTCGCATCAGGGGCACAGCCTCGGCTGGGGCAACCTTCTTAGAGAGATCCGGCCACACCTTCCTGCCCCGAGCTGGAGGAAATGCACCTCAAGATCAAAGCTATGGGGTCCCTCCTCCACCGAGCTGTCAGTTCGGCACCTGAGATCGATAGAATGTTCGAGGCCACGCAGCAATCTCCATTCACCCAGCGCATCTTGGACACGTACGTTCCGAACGTGAAGATAAGAGTTCCAACTTACGATGGAACGAAGGATTCAATGCAGCATCTGACCTTGTTAATGGCAACCATCTCCAAAGCTAGGTTCACTGAGGAGCAGAAAGACGCTGGCCAGTGCCAACTGTTCGTCGACAGCTTGGTAGAGAATGCACTGATATGGTTTTCCCATATCCCCCGGGCACAATCGACTGTTTTGAACAACTGTCGACAGCCTTCCTACGGAATTATCGGGTATTCATACAACGCAACGCTTCCAGTGCCAAGCTATGGGAGATAGTCCAAGAGCCCGACGAACCCCTTCGGAAGTACCTCACCTGATTCAAGGAAAAGTACGCCACCATAACAGTCGCTGAGGACGTCGTGATTGCTGCCTTCAAGAAAGAACTCATTCCCGGCTCCCGACTGCACGTGGATTTCAATATCAGGGAAGCCACTGACCTGGACGAAGCCCTTCATCGAGGATCTCGCGTCGCTTACGTTGAAGAAGACGAGGAGAAACGAGCCAATAAGCTCCCTCCTCCTCGCCCAGCCATGGCCAAAGAAAAAAGTTGGGAAACCTATTAGGAACCTCGGAAGCACCACGACCCAAGGGACCCCAAGCGCGGAGTGTTCAACGCGATATCCGAGGATGACGGACAGAACACCGCCTCTTCCGATACACAAGAGGAGCTATACTGCGATTTTCATATGTTCGGCGGCTATTCAACAGCCGAGTGCAAGCACCTATCCAATTACTTATATGAGAAGTAACTATCCGGCAAAATCAAAGCTGTGTATCAACCTAAAGCTTCTCGTGGCGGCCGTGGAGGAAGAGGTCGAGGAGGAAGGTTCGGGCGATCAAACCCTGGCCGAGGTCAGAAGGGCGCCAACCAATCCAATAGCGCACCAGATACTCCGCAGCAGCCACCTCCCACCGAGCAGCAGACGCCGGCGCCAGTGGAAGTCCCCCAAACACCATCCAAGCGTCAAAAATGACAGCAGAGCGATCAAGCGGCACCTCGGGGTCGTATCTCTATGATCATTGGTCAGACGGATGAATGCCCGGATTCTGTCTGAGCCCTGAAAAAGCGAGCGCGTCAGATCTGTAACGTTCGGGCGATTTCCGAAGAAGAAGCACTAAGCACTGACCCCATCGCGTTCACAGCAGAAGACGCCAAGGGGATCCATCACCCTCATAACGACCCCCTAGTGGTGGAAGTCAGGATGGGCGAGTTCGACGTAGAACGTGTCTTAGTAGACACCGGTAGCACGGTTAACGTCCTGTTCTCGCAAACACTGGAGAAAATGGGTATCGCACCAGAGCAAATCAAACGAGGAGGCAGAACGCTGACCGGGTACGATGGCGTAGCCAAAACGTCGATGGGCGACGTAAAGCTGCAAGTCCAAGCTGGTGGCGTAACACGTAAGACCAAGTTCGTGGTCATAGACGTCCCACCAATCTACAACGCCATTTTAGGCTCACCCTGGATCTACTCCATGCAGGCTGTTCCTTCCACCTATCATCTGTGCCTAAAATTTCCAACGGCTGCGGAAATTTATACGTTGTATAGCGACCAGAAGATGGGTAGGACTTGTTCCGTTCTCGAGAAATACAAAGGCGGAAGGACGACGTATAGCAATTACAGGGTGAGGATCACTCCGTCGATCCCCATAAACCAGAGCAAGATCGGCTGAAGGCCACAGGATGTCGAATCATACAAGTTAACATCGACGGAACAGAACCCTCCCGGACGGTTGGAATTAGGGCCGAACTCGACGAAAGACTCAAAACCTAGCTGGTAGCGTTTCTGAAATCGCGATCCTCAACGTTCGTCTGGTCCACTAAAGATATGGTAGGCATTGACCCGTCAGTCACATGCCATAAACTGAATGTCGATCCCACTTTCAAACCAGTTTGGGAGAAACGACGGCGTCTTGGCACCGATCGAGCAAAGGCAGTGCAGGACGAAGTCGAGCGACTCCTGAAAGCCGATCAGATAATGGAAGTACAGTACCCCGACTGGCTGGCCAATCCGGTGGTGGTCAAGAAAAAGAACGGCAAATGGCGAGTCTGCGTTGACTTCACCGACCTCAATAAGGCATGTCCCAAGGATTGCTTCCCGTTACCTCATATCGACCGACTCGTGGAGGCCACAGCAGGTAACCAACTCCTCTCGTTCATGGATGCGTTCTCCGGATATAACCAGATCGCGATGAGCCCAGCCGATCGCGAGAAAACCACGTTCATCACGGATAGAGGAACCTACTGCTACAAGGTGATGCCATTCGGCCTGAAAAACGCAGGGGCGACCTACCAACGCCTGGTCAACACGATGTTCGCCGATCTGTTAGAGAAAACGATGGAAGTCTACATTGACGATATGCTGGTCAAATCCCTTATAGCAGAACAACACGTCCAGCACCTCGCCGAATGCTTCGACATCCTAGATCGATTCCAGATGAAGTTAAATCCCACCAAGTGCACTTTCGGGGTTACCTCGGGGGAATTCTTAGGATATATCGTCACAGAACGCGGAATCGAGGCGAACCCAAAACAGACCGAAGCGGTGCTGGGACTCCCATCTCCAACCAACAAACGAGAGGTACAACGCTTAACAGGTCGAGTAGCCGCGCTAAACCGTTTCATCGCCCGGTCGATGGACAAGTGTCTCCCATTTTATCAGCTTCTTCATGGCAATAAAGACTTTCATTGGGATGACGCCTGTGAAGCTGCCTTCGGACAGCTTAAGCAGTACCTGACCAATCAACCGGTGCTCGTGAAGCCCGAGGAAGGAGAAACGCTATACCTCTACATCTCCGTTTCCGGCTCGGCGGTAAGCGGGGTGCTAGTCCGGGATGACCGCGGTGACCAGCGACCAATATTCTACACAAGCAAGGCTCTCAACGATGCGGAGACACGCTACACAACCTTGGAAAAACTCGCTCTCGCCTTAATCGTCGCTGCCCGGAAGCTAAGACCTTACTTCCAGTCGCACTCCATTGTCGTGTTAACCGACCAGCCGCTCCGGACGGTCCTTCACAGCCCCCTTCAGTCCGGGCGAATTGCGAAGTGGGCAATCGAGCTAAGCGAGTACGATATCAAATATCGTTCTCGCCCGAGCTTAAAGTCACAGGTCCTAGCAGATTTTATCACTGAACTATCCCCTGACCTCAAAGAAACCATACCTAAGGAGGATCCCTGGACGTTGTTCACCGACGGCTCCTCTTCCAACTAAGGATCTGGCGTCGGGATTATACTCCGATCTCCAACGGGCGAAGTCCTCGAGCAAGCAATAAAACTCGGCTTCAAAGCATCAAACAATGAGACCGAGTATGAAGGCGTACTAGCTGGACTACGATTAGCTCAAGGTCTAGGGGTAACTAGCATCCAAGTTTTCTGCGACTCCTAGCTAGTGGTTAGCCAGTTTAGTGGGGAGTACGGCGCTAAGAACGGGCGCATGGAGGCATATCGCCAATTACTCCGGACTCTCTCCGCACAGTTCGCTTCGTTCGAACTAATCAAAGTCTTGAGGAGCGAAAACGCGTCAGCAGACGCTCTCGCCGCCCTGGCAAATTGTTCTGACCCAAGTCTGCGGCGAACGATCCCGATCAAGTGTATCGAAGCTCCTAGCATTGACCACGCCGACGTGGCATACGCCATCAGCGACGCCGCGGACCCAATGGGTGTCGATCCACCCGTCCAGGAGCCCATGGGAGTAATACAACCGCCAGACGATTGGCAGCTTGAAATAAAGAAGTACATCGAGGATGGCAAGGTCCCGGAGGATCGCTGGCAAGCTTGCCGGTTGAAAGCTCGATGCGCACACTACGCCATGATGGGAGGCAGCCTCTTCCGACGCAATTCGTCCGGAGTCCTTCTCACCTGCGTCGATCGAGAGGAAGCAGAACGAATAATGACGGAGGTCCATGAAGGCGATGGTGGAAACCACTCCGGATGGCGTGCACTAGCGTTGAAAATCAAGAAAGATGGTCATTACTGGCCGACCATGGTCGCCGATTGTGAGGCATTTTCGGTGAAATGTGAACCTTGCCAACGCCACGGACAGATGAAACATCTACCTCCCGAGCTGCTAAACACCGTCACCGCGCCATACCCCTTCATGCGTTGGGCTATGGATCTCGTCGGCCCACTACCCCCATCGAGGTCAAAGAAGTTCCTCTTGGTCCTGACTGATTATTTCACCAAATGGGTGGAAGCAGACTCGTTCAACAAAATACAATCACTGGACGTCACCAACTTTATCTGGAAGAACATCATCTGCCTCCATGGGCTCCCTTACGAGATCGTCACCGACAACGGGACATAGTTCACCTCTCTTATCACCAGACGCTTCTTAGGCAAATGGGGAATACGCTTGAGCACCTCGACCCCCCGGTATCCTCAGGGAAACGGCCAAGCCGAGGCAACCAACAAAACCATCATAGACGGGCTGAAGAAACGTCTCGGACTCAAGAAAGGAGCGTGGGCAGACCAACTCGACGGCGTGCTTTTGTCCTACCGGACTACCCCTCGGAGAGCTACGGGGCAATCTCCATTTTCGTTAGCATACGGTATCGAGGCTCTGGCTCCAGCCGAAGCTGGAGTGCCTACATTGCGCCGCACTATGCTGGTCGACGATTCCAAGCTCAACGACAGCATGATGCTCGATAACATTGACTTCACCGAGGAGCTGCGCGATCAAGCTCTCATCCGGATCCAGAATTACCAGAACGCCGCGTCTAAATACTACAACAAAGCTGTCCGCCAGCGCAGATTCAATGAGGGCGACCTGGTATTGCGTGAGGTGTACGAGAATACCAAAGAGATCAACGCCGGCAAACTCGGTGCTCGCTGGGAAGGGCCGTATCTCATCTCCAAGGCAATTCGCCCAGGAGTGTACGAGCTCCTGACCATGGAAGGCAAGCAGATCAAACACTCTTGGAACGCGGTTCACCTCAAACGTTACTTCTACTAGACCATTTGCTTAAATTTGGTTTTTGAAAGTATGTATACTACGAACTACGACTGGCTTGATCCCGAATTTCGGGTACGTAGGCAGCCCTTGATTTCTTTTACAAGATTTTGAGGGCACAGCTAGAAAAATAATAAGATTCCTTTTATCCTGAAAGAACTTGTTATTTCAATTCATGTCTGCCATCTCGCCACATTCAAAGAGTATTCGACATCGGTATATCGCCCAAGGAAGATGGTGCATATTAAAAAAAAAAAAAAGCTACAAGCAATAAAAGGTGATGATCTAATGCTACGGTAGGTCTTCTAGTCTCGGGAATTAGCACCCCCAACATACCGATCTAAACCCGTTAAGAGAACCGATCATCTAAACCGGAAACTCGACCTGGGTTTGGACTTCATCCCTGAAGGCCCAATAACACCAAGAAGTCCACTGCCGAGGTGACGAACCGACACTTCAACTCGCCCTGCGGCTGACCTAGCAAGGAGGGAAAGACTTTCCTAATCAGTTCGCCTGTAATTAGGAAAGTCAATATATTTAATATATTTGAATATATTCAGTAGATCTTGGAATACCTATAAATAGAGGGCAATCCTCTCATTGTAAGATAAACCAATTATTAATACAAAAACCCTAATTCCTCTTTATTCTTGAGTAAAACCTAACTTGTTTCTCAAGAGATTTCATTTCTTCTTTTCTTGTTTACTTTGATCTGAATTCTTTAAGAGATTGTTATTGAATTTGTTTCTCTTCTAAACAAATTCATTGTGAGAAATACTAGTTTCTACAAATTGAAAGGGAGAGAGTCTAATTTCGAAAGTTGTCTTCTTTGTCTCTGATGGAACCCTTCTCAAAACCCCAGCAAGCGATTTTGCAAAATCCAAAACCCAAAACCCTATTTTACTTTTGGTTTACATGTGTTTCAAAACCCAAATCCCAGGAAATAAATTTGATGGTTTAGTCAAACCAGCCTTGGTTCGTCTCAGGAGATTTTTCTGTAATTAGAATCCAGAAAAGGAAAACAATTTTACTTATCGTTTAATTACTGTGATTAGTGGAGTCAGAAAATGGAAAACAACAAGGATTAATTTAGAAGCTGAGTTTCTTAAGTCTCTATATATATGATTAGAAGAAACAGAGTGAGTTCCATCGCATTCTTTTGCAAACACAAGAAAAAAAAAAAAAATTCACAGAGTCGTCTCGATCGTTCTCTTGGTTTGTGATTTGTGAAAATTAAAAAGACATCATAATAAGAATGGGTGGGTTGAAGAGGAAGATTGATACAGGGAAGAAGATAGATGGGAAAAATCCACGAGCGGTTGCTTTCTCAAAACGTCGTAAGGGTCTTTTCAACAAAGCCTCAGAGCTTTATCTTCTCTCCGACTGTCAGATCGCGATTAGCGACTCCGGTTTCTTCTAACTCACACGCCGGTTTCTACTCTTTTGGCCACTCCTCTGTCGATCGTGTTGTTGCAGCTTTCCTCGCGGATCAGACTCCTTCTCGGGATGATGATGATGATGATGAAAAGTTAGGGTTTTGGTGGGAAGATGAGAGTGTCGCCAATTCAGAGAATCCGGAGGAATTGGGTGCCGCGATTGATTCGATGACGAAGATGTTACACGATCTCAAGGAGTTGCAAAGCAAGCAAAGGGTTCCTGTTTACGTGGAGGAGAAGGAAAAGGCTGGACCTTCACACGTAACTCATCAAAGGAACGATCTTGTGGAAGTGGAGGAGAAGGAGAACAACAACAATGCTTTAAGTGGAAACGTGGGTGGATGCAACCAAGGGCTTGAGGACTTTGATCAATTAATTGATTATGCGATTAATTCTGATGTCTTCAGTGACTTACCCTCCATTGATTCTGATTTCTCCATTGACGTTGAGGAGAATGAGAAGGGTGGTTCACACGTAACTCATCAGGAGCAAACACTAAATCAGCAACCCTGTTCTTCAAGTCTGTGCATTGAAGTAGTAGATGATGTATCTGTGAATGAAGAACAACAAACCCTAGCTGTTTGTGGGACCTTCGATGTTGATGATCAAATCTTTGATCGTGAGACGAGACCTGAAGTTCTATGGGAAAATTTGGAGATGGATGATGATTTAACTGTGAATCTCCAAGGGTTTCAAAACAATACTGATGAAGAACAAACCTTAGCAAACAACGACGGTATACTTGGGAGCTTCAATGGCTGCAATCAAGAGTTTGATCTTGATCAATTATATGATTTCGTGACTAAATCTGAAGATCTCTGGAAGGATATGGAGATGTATGATGACTGTCTCTATTGATTTGGGATATTGATCGAACTCAAACCGGTCGCTTAGCCTTAGCATTATTTTGTTTGTATGTTTGGAATGTCTGTTAACAACTTAATTCGCTTGTCTTGTCTGTATGACATTTTTTTCGTATCTATCTAACTATATAAAGTTTCATTCATTAGAACTTGAGCAAAATAGCTTCATAACAAATTGCAAAATCCTGTAATGTCGTTACTGTCTTCTATCATTCAATTCATTGCAGAGAAAATGTTTTTGTTTTGTATGTGGCTATGGCCAAGTTTTGTTAATAAAATTATTTTTTACAAAAAGTAATACGAAAGATCGCAACTGTTGTTCGCATTGATTCAGTTTGTTATTATTATTTTTAAATATTAAAATATTTTTTATCGAAAAGTTAAGATAAATAGACGCAACTGTAAATTCTATATTAAATTGTATTAAATTTTTTTATTGATATAATCATTTCTAAAATTTTAGTTAGATTTTAAAATAACGTTGACTATTAGATATTAATATTCAATTATTTAGATTTAACATATGGAAAATTTATTTCAACGAACTTGTTAGTTGATGATGAAAAGACAAATATAAAGAAAATTCAAAGGCATGACTATTTAAATAGACACACATATTGGAACGAAAAGTTGTGAAGAAAAAATATAAATAAAATATAGTGAAAAGACACAACTCTACAATGAACAGATACAACAGTTTGAATTAAAAAAAAAAAAAACAAGTTTTTTACGAAAAGTTGCAACTATTGTATTTGCACTTGATTATACCTACAAACTCATATAAACTGCTTTTAAATAGAAGACATCTTTATTACCATATTCAAAAGTAAAATCCAAAAGCTCACTATATAATCCATCTAACTTTTCGAAAAAACTCTAGGTATTTTCATTAAATTTTTATGTATAAAATTAACTAAAAGTTGTAAATTAGATTCATCATTACAAAAATCTTTTGTTAAATCAAGAATTAGAGGAATTTCTTTACTTTTAAAAGAATGAGTGCTAGAGAATAATTTAGAGAGTTGTAAAAACCATTGAGATTGAAATTTTATATTATTTTGTGTCATGACAAAAAAAATAAAAACAGTTCAAACAGACAAATATATATAGATTTCAAAAGATACGAATATTCGAATAGACACAACTCTACAATGAACAGTTGCAACTTTACAAAATAAACTGTTACAATGAACAATCGCAACTTTTTGTAAAACATACTATTTAAATTTTCTACAGATTTTTTTAGAAAATTATCCAAAAGGTAAGATTGAAAAAACACAACTTTTAGTGGCATTTATTCGGATTGCTATTATATATAAAGGAATTTCTTGACTTTTAAAAGAATGAATGTTAGAAAATAATTTAGAATGTAAAAACAGTTGAGATTGAAAATTTAGTTGATTTTGTTTCATAGCCAAAAAAATGAAAACAATTCAAATAGACAAATATATATATATACTAGCAATTGACCCGCGCTACACGCGGTGGTTAGATTAAGGTGTATTCCGAGTAAATTCATCTTTATGTCAGTTTTTGTATTTGATTTTGGTTGTTTATGCTGTTTTGTTGGATATTTTTTTTTTAATAAAAATAGGTTTTGCAGTAAGTATAATTTAGTTTGCTGTTAATGTTTTACGACTATATGCATAAAATTATCGCCTGCTTTCTAATTGCTGCTCGTTGTTAAGTAATTCAGTCTGCGTGAAGTTAGATATAGAAGAATGTTTATCTATGGATCTATAATGACTATTTATGAAGGACGTGTTTGACCCAACCCTATTCACCAAATTGTATCTGAATATATGCCCTTTCTCTGGTTTATGCAAGTAACTGTGACTTTACTTTAGATAATTGAACTGGTCACTCGACTGATGAACGAATTCTTTGCTGTTATATTCTGAAACAAATTATGTAACACAATTAATTTTAATTGGTGGAGGTTTTTTGTAAGCCTAAAAGCAAAGTTACATACTAACTAAAGGAGGGAGGAAAAATATAGTGAGTACACCAATCTGTTTTGACTTTTGAGCAAAGGTTGATCAATAGGGAGTATGATAAACTTTGAGAGATCACGGTAATTGCAAAAAATAACAATGATCAAAACTCAAGAATCAACAAATATTTCGCAACTGTAACTTACTATTTTCTTGTTACTTCAAAAAACGGCCGACCACAAATATTAATTGGCACTATCTCCTCCTCGAGTAGAAACCCATAGCTTGGTACACATTGCCAATTGTAACATCCCCTAACTTCGTGGCTCTGTACACATTGCCATAGCTTCGTGACATTCCCTAACATTACCGATTGTTGATCTAATTGTATATATTATTTATGATTAGATATTGATACTAACATAACATTATTCTGTATAAATTTGAATATACCGAATCTCATGAATATTGCTTAAAGGTAAAATATAATATCATATCGTTATAACAATTTTTCCCGAGCTTGCTTTATCTATCGAAATAATTGCAACGAACCATAAACGACCAATTCATGAAAGTACATATCTTATCTCACTTTCCATGATTATATGGCCAAACTGTTAAACCCGACTTGAAATCTAATAATCTATTTAATAATGTATGTCATTTAATTTTCTACAAACTCATTCGTTTCACACAATTAATGAGACGTCAGAGATTTTAATTTAGTCATGTGTGATTTTGTATTCCCGATTATCTTTTCAAGTTTTACTAATTTATTTTTAAACACTTTTAACTTTAATTCTTTCATCATTACTGATGATGCACTCCTTTTGGCCTCTACTTTTTTCCACTTTCTATTGGATAACACATAACACATATTAGACTGTAAAATGATTTTCAAGATGTATTATAACTATTTTCTCTTTAATTACTATCTTTCAATACTTAAATTTGGATTAGAAGCATTTGATTCAATTAACGAAACATCAATTTTTTTTCCTTTTTGATCATGTTATAAAATAATATTTCACTTTTAATTTTATTTTTCCTGTTTAAAATTTTATAAATAAAATTACAGAATTTTTTTAATTCTACCATAATTTTAAAATTTTACTTCCATTCCACAACTCAATAATACACAATTACATATTTATTTTTATTCTACCATAAATTTAAAATTTACTTCCATTCTAAAACTCAATAATACATTTATAATTTTAATTATGATCAGTTTAATAGAAAATTGTAATTATACTATTACCACTTATAAAAAATTATAGTATTGTTTTCTTATTTTAAAATTTTATTTATTTTACTAATTATATTTTTTATTTAAACTTTATATTAATTATAATTAACATAAATATGCGCTAACTGAATATTTTAAATTTATTTTAAAGTAAAAAAATTGCTTAGGTGGATGTTTTTGTAGCTAGAAATGATGATATATAATTACAAGATCAATGGAGATTCTAATCATAGTTCTTGTCTTCTTGCTAAGAAAATATTTTAGTTGTCTCTTATAATTATGTGTCTTAACCATATGATGCACATATCTGTAAAAGAACTAAACATAAACGATACATATAAAAAATTTAGGTACGAATAGGTTATAATATTATTCCAAATTCAGTGTTTTACTTCATATATATCGGGTAAATGCTCTATTCTTTTCTTTTGTTTTTTATTTTTATTTTTTTATTTTTTATTTTTTATGGTTGAATAATAAAATTAGAGTTTCGTTAATACCGCTGATCCACATGATTTAAAAATATTATCAGGTTGAATTCACATGATTTAAAAATAGTATTGGACCTACAGATTTTGGATAAAATAGTGATGGACCTACATATTTTGGATGAAATAGTGCTGGGCCTACAAACTTTGGATTAAATCTAGTGGATCAGTTTGTCATTTCTATAATTGTTTAAAGGCCTTATTAAAATCTGTAAGGTCACAAAAATTAAAGAGGATGTGGCTGATGTGGCAGCACCAGGAGTGAGTAAAGTGAACTTTATATATATAGATATATATATATATATTTCAAAAGATATGAATGTTCCAATCAATACAACTTTACAGTGAACAGTTGTACATTTTCATAAATAACCGTTTTAATGATCCATCACGACTTTTCAGAAAATATCCAAAAGGTACAATTGAAAAAACACAACTGTTGGTTGCATTTTCCAAAAGGTACGATTGAAAAAACACAACTGTTGGTCGCATTTTTTCAGATTGTTATTATTATATAGATTTCTGCTCTTTTCATTTGATACCATCTAATACATTTCTACAAACCCGAAATCTTATATAATATGAGAAGGTTTTTTTAAATCTTACTCACATTATGACATTTGACATTCTCTTTTAGTGACACTTGTCATCCTTTATTTCTATTTTTTTCAAAAAATTTATATCGTTTTCAATTCCAAAATAATCATACTTCTCTTATCCAATTGGTACAATTAACATATATTTTTAATCCACTTTTATATCTTAAGTTCTTTTGTCAAACAAAATCAAATTTTTTTATAATAAAATCTCATATTATATATTTGATACAAAATTTACTATTCTATAATATTTACTAATAAATAACTGATAATTGATACATTTGTTTTACACATTTTCTTATATTTTATTTAATTTGACTTTCATCCTTTAAAGTGAAAAAATACACACTATTTTATAATAAAAGAAAATATCTTAAGAAAAACTATATCTTGGATGAGAAATGAAATAGTTTAAATACATGATTATGATTATGCTTTTATGTAATTTTATAAACCTTAACTATTACACATTTTATAATCATATAATGTTTTCTTTCATTAATTGAGTAGGCAATAAAGTTAGTTACTTCCACTTAAATCCTATTAAATTTAGATAAAATATTTGTAACTGTCAATAAAATATTTTGAACCTAAGAGTAACATCTATATAGTCATAGGTAGACATTTACTTAAATACTTGGACTCAAATTTACTCTCAAATTCTAGATCTGTTCTAACGAATCATCATCGCTACCAGAGGAAAACAGATCGTCAAGTTTCTTGATATGATGGTATTCTTCTCCAATCCTCGATGATCAAACAGAGGTTTGATGTCTAGCAAGGGGTCCTAATAATTATTCAAAATATGTTTACTCTTTTTCTCCATAATCAAGATATATGTCATGTGTTATGTGTTTCACAGATGAGAAGAAGAGTGAAAAACATGGCCAAGTCTCTTCCAACTTTTATAGTTACGTATACACATTTTATTTTTGGTAGAATAGTTACATAGATGCATTGACAAGTTATATTTTGTGAAATAATCTTGTCCCATTAAACAATATATTTTCCTCACTAAAATCTACTCCATCCAATACTTATTATTCCATTTTCTAGAGAGAAAAAAATGTTGCACAAAAAAAAAATTCTAGGTTTCCTATATATTTTTAATAAGTAATTAATGACAAATTGTAAACTTCAAAAAAGAAACTGAATATTATTGATTGAAATTTGTTAATAAAAAAAATAATGCAACTAAAGTCAGTTTCTAATATGTTTTCTTAATATGTTTGAAAATCCTAAAATATGGATTAATTAGGAACAGCGGGAGTATTGTCCAATATAACCATTTAATACAGTCCCACATAAATTTTAAACTAATGTACTATTTAAAATTTTCAACAGTAAATGGAAAAAGGGCGGATTATGATTTGTGGCAACATTTTCATTTTGTTGGATGAAAGGGATTTTGTTTTGTATTACAATATTGGCCAGGCTGGATTGTGGAGAATCACTATCCATGAAGATGGAGGCATATCAAAGGCACTTCAAATATTTGGACTGAGCAAAATAAAAATTAATTATACAGAGATGAGTCGTAAAAAAAGCAAGCAATAGAAAAAATGGTACATCAATACTCCATAGTATAAAATTTATAAAAGTCAAACTTTTTATTCACGAAATCATTCACAAAATCAAAA